>NC_138225.1:26456726-27130893 GCF_964197995.2 Scardinius erythrophthalmus
TGGTGTCTGTGGCAAATTTAATTGAATGGGTATGATTTGGATAGGCACACATCTCACATATATCAGTGCAAAATCCAAGCCATGAGGTCAACATTTTAATTAAAAAAAACAATTGTTCATTTATAACACTATACTTAGTATTATATTATTGCATCAAATTACAAATAATTCTCTTCTGACTGCCTTTATCTCTTTATTTTGTTCCCTCTTTTTGAAAGTTGTTAAAACACTATTGTGGAGTTTTTCTTTTGCTATATTAGCAAATTGGATCACATAAAAATATATATTTAATGTAGTCTCTCATTTACCGCTATAGAAGTTTAAAGGGGTCATGAACTGGATTATTTTATACTGTTTCCTGGGGTGCCTTTATAATGTTAGTATGATTTTTACATCAAACATTTCATAATTTAGAAATAAAATACATTTTTCCTACCATGATTTTAGCCTCCGATTTGACCGCTGTTTGAAGGGGCGTGTCTGCTGAGAGACTTCAGTGTAAACGCCCACTGCTGTAGCTGACATCTTTGCAAATGAAATAGCTAGTATTACATGTGGAACTTTCTCGAAAACTGTTACTACGTTTTTACTATCACAGCTATCGCGATTAACGAATCGTGAGAAGTTTTTTAAGTATTTAGATCTATTCCATTACATGAAAGATTGCAGTGATGAGCAATGAGCAGATGACAGACACCCAGCAAACACATTCACATTGTGGCAATGTCTGAGGCACGTTGCATTTCTGCTATGGCAACGTCGCTGTCTACGTGCTCGCAACATTGTTACAACGTAGAATTGTAAGACGTGACAGGGCTGTCGCAACGTTGCCACGCGACATTCAGCAACTGAGAGACGACGTTCTGACAATTAATTTTTTTTATGCTAGATAGGTCCCATGTAGCATTTTTGTGGTTAATTTTTAATTAGTCATATGTTATAATTATATACCTTTTAAATATTGTTTATCCTTATTATTATTTATGAGCCTAACAGTGAATTCATTATAATCAATACCTGCAAGTGTACACTTTGAAGAGTAAAAATGACATAGAAGGTTAGCTAATTCAATTATATTAAAATTGCATATGGTAATCAAATTGCACTTCCAAAAGTCATACATTTGTGAGAAGAAAAACAAACAAACAAACAAACAAACAAACAAACAAACAAACAAACAAACAAACATATTATACAGGGAGTGGACAACGTTGTGACAACGCTGTAACAACCTTCACCACACAACGTAGTTATAGCAACCTTTTGGCCACGTTGTTAGAAGGTTGGGTACGTTGCGCCAACGTTCTGTTGCTGGGCAGACTATATCTTATCATTGCAACGCAATTTCTGTACTCATACGAATGCTTTCACCAAATAACAATGCAAACACGATGTAGATACAGTAAGAGCTTCGTTATGCAGTGTAACAGCGTCACTGATTTCATAACGAGTTTTGGCAAGTGTCCAGATAAACTCACGTTGTGTGATTGACAGCTTGGGCGACTGGAAAGGGATGGTTCTTTGATCGCTTTCAGTATATATTTTAATCATAGTTTAAATAAGATTATTTTCATCCTACTAAGAGAAATTAAGTTAAGCTGATCTTTTAAACACATTTACATTGTGGCAACGTCTGTGGCACGTTGAATTTCTACTATGGCAACGTGGTAATAACGTAAAATTGTAAGACGTGACAGGGCTGTAACAACGTTGTTGTGCGACATTCAGCAACTGCGAGACAACCTTCTGACAATTTTTTTTTATGCTAGATATAGATATTGCCCATTTAGCATGTGTTTTGTGGTTAATTTTTAATTAGTCAGATAATTATATACTTTTTGAATATTGTTTATTATTATTATTTATGGGCCTAACAATAAATGAATTATAATGGACACCTGTACGTTTGAAGAGTAAACATTATATTAAGGTTAGCTAATTCATTTATTAAAACAAACTAAATATATGAATATACAAATTTCTTTTAAGTATAATAACTAAACATAAAAAGCAAAGGCAGATCAGAACATTTAATGAACAAAGCCGGGTTCTGTAGGGGAGCATAGTCGAAAGCCCGGCGATAAAGGTCAGTAACCGTCAGTCCAGGAAACATCAATAAATCCAGAGGAGAGATGCAAGCCCAGAAACCAGTAGGCAGGCATGAGTACGAAACCAGTAGACAATCTGGGACCATAGAGGGCACTTCCATTACAGGTAAACTTGGCAGAGAACAAAGCAAATCGGAGCTTCACATGGGACTAGGGAGTGACTAACGTTAACTAGAAATCAAAGAAAAAACTAAATAAATAAACAGGTTTGCAAGCGGTTACAAACATTTTTTTTCTTCTCTGTGCTTTTCCAAAAAAGGAAAATACATTAAAGTGCAACAAGTATGCGCTTAAATCGCTGTCTTTTCAAGGAGTGCTGAAATGTCAATTACTCATCACCGTGTTATCCTCTTTTTAAAATGTGCACCCTGTTGACTTAAATGGGGCAAGTTTTAAATCTGCTTTTAGCCTCTTAACATCCTTGATGTGTCATTACAAGTGCCCAGCCAATGTGAGTGATTCCTTCAGAGTGAACACGGTGAATCTGACTGCAGTAGATGTGAAAAATATGAATAAAACGTATCGGTTACTAAACGTAACCTCTGTTCTCTCTAGAAGAGGGAACGAGTATTGCGTAAGTAGCTTACGCTGCGGGAAAGTCTTCTTTCTCGAGATACTGAAGCCAAAAAATTATCCTTAATTTTTAATAATCTTGTCAACGCAGTGCGGCAGCATGCAGACCTAGGGCAGGCTTACTAGCGTGCCCATTGGCTGCCCTGCGGCAACTGCAGCAGCCTATCGCTGAGCCCTTGCCGTGACGTCACGACCAATGAGCGCGCTTGACGCGTTTCATGCGTCACAGCCCGCCAAAAGGGGTGTGGCTTAGCGTATATAAGCAGGGCTCAGAGGCTGCTTCACTGGTTTCTGTCGCTGAAGCGAGTGAGCTCGTGGCGCGAGCACGGCGGGTTACGCAATACTCGTTTCCTCTTCTAGAGAGAACAGAGGTTACGTTTAGTAACCAAAACGTTCTCTTACGAGAGGTTCTCTCGTATTGCGTAAGTAGCTTACGCTGCGGGAACTCCCTTGTCAACGCCGTGCGCGCCCAGCATCCACTGAATGAGTCCCAGGGAGAGCCCGGGGAACGTGATAACAGGGAGCCGGGCGGCCAAACGAAGGCTAGCGCAGTACACAAGCACATATTAGGGAGCACGGAGCGGCACAGCCGGTCCGAACTGACAATTCCCTGCACAGTGTAGCTCAATCAGTAGAGCTAAATCAACCAACGTAGCCCGCGCACTGATAGTGGGCCAGTCTACGCGAGACTTAGACTGATAAAACTTTCGCCTGCAAGGCGGGAACTTCCAGGTTGTAAAACCTATCAAATGTAGAGGGGGAGGCCCAGCGCTGCACAAATGTCATGAATAGAGGTCGACCGATTCATCGGTCGGCCGATTAATCGACCGATTTTTTGCATTTTTAACATAATCGGCATCGGCCAATATCCAAGTGTATCAAGCCGATTATTAGGCGGGCGCATCTGTGGGCAGCCTAGTGTTGTTGTTGTTGTGGAACACGCGTTCGACGCACGCTGCGCCTAGAGTCATTCTCCAGCAGAGTGAGCAGACCTCATTCCAGTGCTTGAGGAAGGAGCTAAGTTCCTTGGAGAAAACTCCTTTATATTTAATTAAAAACTTTTGATATGTTACTGCCAACTTAGAGAAAAAACATGAATAGGCGACATGACGTTCGGCTACTTTGAAATTGATAGCGTAGTTGAGGTTGCATTAGCACAGCAGAAGGGTTGCTATCATGTCACAATAAGTAAGCAAGAATTTACAGACAGTGAATCTGAGACTTTTATTTGTTCTGTTTGTGTGTCTTATATGTGAGAGGGTTGTCACTCAATGCAGAGAAGTGAGTAATAAAAAAGAGACCAACTATATGCTAGTGAAGGACTGGCTTTGCTAGCGTCATTGTCGCTAGGGTTCGGTAGCTACAGACAGACCCGGAGCTAATACGGCACTGGTGCCTTAACGACCGTTACCGGACCGAATATCAACGCGCATTTCTGTGCTTCATTTCAGTGCTACTGTTATGTCTGTGCTTCTCTTGGATGCTCTGAAAACGGACGTTAGAATAACAGAAACATCGCTTCGCTGCACGTGACGCTAGTCAGCAGTTAACTTTAGCATTCCGTTAGCTAGTAGCTGGATTAAACACGGTTAAAATGCTGGCCAAACAGTAGTGTAATGTGTGACTGTATTTCACTGTAGACTAGGGGTGGAACGGTACATGTATTTGTATTGAACCGCAACGGTACAGGCGTCACGGTTCGGTGTATAAATTTCCACGGAGAATACACGCTATAAAAATAAATAAAACTCGCGTGCAAAGTAATGCGGAACTACTGTTAGATACGCGGGTTCTTTAGGGACACCTAATCTGTAGCTCCGCTTTAGCTCCGGCTGCGATGTAAAGATTGCAATGCTGGAATATGTTGTGTGTGTGTGAGAGAGAGAGAGGCGCGATCGAGTTTGTAAAGTCGCAAAGTGTTTACTTATATTTGTGTGCAAACGCGCACGTGTGTGTGTGAGGCGCGGGCGCGATCGAACAGTGGAAACATAAAAACATACTCCGTCATTTTGTTTATCAGGACATCATTCAAACTGCAAAGTGTTTAAGTTACTGTTAATTAAAATGTTAAGGAAACCAAATATATAAATAATAATCTGAAATGTAGCAAATTAATTTTCAATTCATTCAGGTACAATTACCAAACATATCTCAAGGTCTTTTTGTCTTTTGTACAAGTGCAGATTGGTAAAGTGTCCAAAAAATGTTTTTGTTGAGAAATTTTGTCTATCTTTAGTAATTATTTGTGTTACATTTTATCTTTCAAATAGAGGTTAAAAACAAGCACATAATCGGCCAAATATCGGCCAAAATAAATCGGCAGCATTTATCGGCCATCGGCCGACCCGGATTTCAAAAGATCAGCATCGGCATCGGCCTGAAAAAAACCATATCGGTCGACCTCTAGTCATGAATGGAAATCCCGCTGGACCACGCCCACGATGAGTCCATGCCTCTGGTGGAGTGAGCTCGAATGCCCAGTGGGCACTGCAGGTCTTTAGACGCATAAGCAGTTGCGATAGCGTCCACTATCCATCTGGACAGGCTGTGTTTCGAGGCGGCGAGACCCTTGGTGCGCCCTCCAAACGAAACAAAAAGCTGCTCTGAGCACCTGAAAGCGGCGGAGCGTGTGATGTAGTTTCTCAGCGCCCTGACCGGGCAGAGGAGATTACTATCGGCCTCGCTGCCGGAGGTTGGCAGGGCTGAGAGGGAAATGACCTGCGCTCTGAAGGGAGTGCCCAATATTTTGGGAACGTAGCCATGCCTCGGTCTGAGAATAACTTTAGAGTCATTAGGTCCGAACTCGAGGCACGCGGCGTTAATAGATAACGCGTGAAGGTCTCCCACTCGTTTGACTGAAGACAGAGCTATCAGAAAAACGTTTTTGAGCGTGAGGTATTTCATATCCACAGTTTCCAAGGGTTCAAAGGGATGCGCTTTCAGGGCCTCCAAGACCAGTGAAAGATCCCACATAGGAACCGAGGGGGGTCGCGGGGGGTTCATCCTCCTGGCTCCTCTAAGGAAGCGGGTGACGAACTCGTTCCTTCCTAATGCGCGGCCCAGCTCTGAGACAGTGAAAGCTGAAATGGCCGCAACATAAACTTTGAGCGTGGAGGGGGACCTGCCCGCGTCCAGCAGCTCTTGAAGGAAACACAATACTTGCGATACCCCACATGTCTGTGGATTGAGCCCCTTGGCAGTGCACCATTTGCTAAACACAGACCATTTTGACGTGTAGAGCCGCCTCGTAGTAGAGCCAGGTCTGGGCCAGCGCGTCCTCGTTCTTCGTAAAGAACTCTGGGCAGTGAGCGTTGTCTTTTGACGCAAAAAGGTCGACTTTCGCTTTGCCGAAACGGCGCCACAGTGACTGGACTGTTTGGGGGTGTAGAGACCACTCCCCAGGGGGAACGTTGTCCCTGGACAGTCTGTCTGGGCCCTCGTTCAGGTGGCCAGGCACATGCGCGGCTCTCAGCGAGCGCAGAGAGTGCTGAGCCCACACGAGGAGGCGTTCCGCCAGGGTGCAGAGCGTCTTTGATCTGACACCGCCCTGGCGATTCACATAGGCCACTACCGATGTATTGTCCGTGCGGACTAGAACATGGTGACCTAGGAGGAATGGGAGGAAGTGTTTGAGCGCTTTCTCGACCGCGAGCATCTCTAGACAGTTTATGTGTAGGAGATTCTCCTGGTCTGACCAACGGCCATAGACCGGTCTGCCTTCGAAGAGCGCTCCCCAACCTAGGTTGGAAGCGTCTGTCGAGACAACTTTCCGGTGTGAGATCACCCCCATAGTCACTCCTGTGTGATACCATTCGGCTGCCAGCCAGGGCTGCAGGGCTGAAATGCTGCCCTGATTCACTCTGACTCGCGAGCCGCCGGCCGCCCAGGCTCGGTGGGGCACGCGCGCTTTCAGCCAGCGTTGAAGCGGGCGTATGCGCAATAAGCCCAGCTGGAGCACTGCTGCAGCTGAGGCCATATGCCCCAGGATACGCTGGAATGTCCTCAGCGGAACCTGGCTGCCTATTTGGAAGGATGCGGCGAGGTGATGGATGCGGCGCGCGCGCTGCTCCGACAATCTGGCCGTCATAGCCACCGAGGAAATTGACTGACGGGGCGATAACGAGCTCTTGGTCCAGTTGACCGAGGGACCCAGACCTTCCAGATGGCTGAGAAGCGCTGTTCTGTGAGACACAAGTTCCGTCTCTGACTGCGCTAGAATAAGCCAATCGTCCTGATAGTTCAGTATCCGCATTCCCTGTCTTCTCAGGGGAGCGAGAGCCGTGTCCATGCATTTCGTAAATGTACGGGGTGCTAAAGACAGGCCGAACGGCAGGACTGTGTATTGATATACTCGACCGAAGGCGAATCTCAAGAATGGCCTGTGACGGGGAGTTATCTGGATCTGAAAGTACGTGTCCTTTAGATCGAGAGAGATAAACCAGTCTCCTGGGCGAATCTGCGCGAGGATTTGTCTGGTTGTAATCATTTTGAACGGCCGTCTCATGAGGGCTTTGTTCAGATGTCTCAGATCTAAAATAGGTCTTAACGCTCCGTCCTTCTTGGGTACGAGGAAGTAACGGCTGTAAAAGCCCGACACGCTCAGAGAAGGATGCACCTGTTCAATAGCCCCTTTGCGCAGCAGCTTCGCTATTTCTGCTTGAAGCAGGTGCGCTGCTTCTAAACTCACTTTCGTCTCCGTCTGCGCTAGAAAGCGCAGGGGGCGACGAGCAAATTGAATTGGTCCCCGGGGGGGGCGGCGGTCTGTGACGGCTGGTCAAGCGCGACCTAGGGCGGCCGCCCTGACGTCGCTGCGAAGCAGTAGGTGTCCGAGACAAGCGCTGTGTGGAGCTGCGCGCAGGAGGCTGAGCTTGAGAGCGGCCTGCGGCTGGGCTCGAGCGGCGGGGCAGGAAGAGGTTCGTCGCCTGCGATGCCTTCTGCACTTCGGAGAAGCGATCCACAATCCCGCTGACCGCAGGGCCGAAGAGGCCAGTGGGCGAGAGCGGGGCATTGAGGAACACAGCGCGCTCTGTCTCACTCATATCCGCCAGCGTCAACCATAAATGTCTGTCGATGACGGTGAGCGCGGCCATAGATCTGCCGATGGCTTGTGCAGCGGTCTTAGTGGCACGGAGCGAAAGGTCCGTAGCGCTGCGCAGATCCGTTAAGGCTGTGTGATCCGGGCCCTTCTCATCCAGTTCACGGAGGAGGTCGGCTTGTAGGATCTGAAGCACAGCCATCGAGTGCAGGGCAGAAGCAGCTTGGCCGGAGGCGGCGAAAGCGCGGCCGGCGAGAGCTGAGGTGGTCCTGCAGGCTATGGACGGCAGGGCAGACTTTGAGCGCCATCTAGCAGACGGCAGGCAAAGGTGCGTTGCCACAGCTTCCTCCACGGAGGGGATGCCAGCATACCCCTTCTCGGCGGCCCCGTCCACCTGGGAGAGAGCCGAGGAGACTGAAGAGCGGAGTTTAGCGGAGAAGGGTGCATTCCATGACTTTGATAGCTCCGCGTGGAGCTCAGGCAGGAAGGGTGCTGACCTAGAGGCTGGCGCTTGGCGGCGGCTAGGCAGAAAACACCCGTCGAGCCGATTAGGTGCAGGCTCCTTCGGTGGGGACCAGTCCAGTCCCAGTCGGTCGACCGCTTTGGTGAGGAGGCGGAGAAGCTCCGCGTCGACACTGGCGCGGGACCTGCTAGACTCTTGAGTCGAGGAGGCAGAGCGGTGAGAGCCCGACCACTCCTCGCTGTCTGAAGCCAGCAGAGAGCAGCTATCAGCGGCGTCATCTGCTTCATCCCCTGAGGCGACGGCAGTGCGGGCAATGGCCGGCCGCTGCGCGTCGGAGAAGGAGAGAGCGAAGCTCGCGGGAGGGGCTCCGGCGAGCGCTCAGCTGTCATACCCGGCTTGGGAGGCCTTTGAGAGCGGCGTTTCTTCTTACGCGGCCCGGTAGAGGCAGCCGGAGAAGGGGGAGGATCCTCAAACATGGCGAGTCGAGCCCGCAGGGTCGACATCGGCAAATCCTCGCACTGTTCGCAGCCGCCCGCAGAAAGGGCGTGGGCTGCGTGGTCGAAGCCCAGGCAGAGAGCACAGATCACATGGTGGTCTCCGTCGCTGAGCGTGGCTCTGCACGAGCCACAGGATGAGCGAGGCATTTGGAACAACGCCTCGCGCTCTTTTAGATGCAAAGTGTGTCGCGGGGTGAACACACAAACACACACACACAGAGCAGATAAAGGATATATTCGCCGGATCGCGAAGCAGGCAGGGAAAGCTGAAGGCGGCGAAGGCGGCCGGCTTCCTCAGTCTGAGATCCTCGGCGTGCTGGTCGCTTGATTCGACGGCGGCTTCCTCAGAGTCCAGCGATGGAGAGAGCTTCGCTGAAGAGACAGAAATCAGTGAAGCAGCCTCTGAGCCCTGCTTCTATACGCTAAGCCACACCCCTTTTGGCGGGCCGCACTGCGTTGACAAGATTATTAAAAATTAAGGATAATTTTTTGGCTTCAGTATCTCGAGAAAGAAGACTTTCCCGCAGCGTAAGCTACTTACGCAATACGAGAGAACCTCTCGTAAGAGAAATGAAGTTAAAGGGGGGGTGAATTACTGTTTCATGCATACTGAGTTTTTTACACTGTTAAAGAGTTGGATTCCCATGCTAAACATGGTTTGAAGGAGTATTTTTGTTCCAAAAATTGTCCTTCCGGTTTGTCACAAGTTTCGGAAAGTTTTTTTCGAGTATGGCTCTGTCTGACGTAAGAGAGGGCGGAATTTCCTTATATGGGTCCTAAGGGCACTTCTCCGGTAAGATCGCGGGCGCGCGCACACTCGTAAAACAGAGCAAGAGAGTGAAAGCAGTTCGCCATCAAAGCGCCCTGCCCGGCTTTTGGGAAGTCAGTGTCACCAAAGAAGTGTGTTTTTGGTTGCCAGAGCAAGACAACCCTGCACAGATTCCCAAAGAACCCAGCGTTAAGGCACCCGTGGATGGAGTTTGTTTTCCTGAGCATAAACGGAGTTGTGCAAGACTGTTGTTCCCTGCATTTCGACGATGATTGTTTTATAAACAAAGCCCAGATCGTCTAATGCTTAAGGATCGAGCAGTCACAATGATAAAGGTTCGCGGTCGTGCATTGGAACGGTGAGTAAAACTGTTGAACAAATGTCTCTGTGTGTTGTTAGCTCGGCGCGTTAGCACAGCTTTAGCTTCGCCCACACGGCCCGCCCCCAGCTGCTCGTTTTTTTCCGGAAAGACTCGGTACAGCCAATCTTTCAATTAAAAATATAATAAAACAAAAGACTTTTTGGAGATATGAAGGATGCAATATTACTCTATAGGTACTCAAGATTAACAGGAGATTGAGTGAAAATGAGCATTTCACCCCCCCTTTAATTCAGCCAGCGCTCATACCTGTATTTATTTCCTGTTTTCGGTCGAAGTCCATAGTAGTCAATTGTCAAGTTCACGCGCGTGATCATAGGTAACTAAGCAACAGTGGAGAACTCGACAATCGACTACTGTGGACTTCGACCGAAAACAGGAAATAAATACAGGTATGAGCGCTGGCCGAATTGACTTCATTTTTATTCATATCTTTTACATCTACTGCAGTCAGATTCACTCGTGTTCACTCTGAAGGAATCACTCACATTGGCTGGGCACTTGTAATGACACAACAAGGATGTTAAGAGGCTAAAAGCAGGTTTAAAACTTGCCCCATTTAAGTCAACAGGGTGCAAATTTTAAAAAGAGGATAACACGGTGTAGGCAACACCGATTTTTGCCGTTGTTCTCTGTACTGACAGCACTCCAAATTTACAAAAAAATTAGCTTAATGTTAAAATTGACCGGAGTTCTCCTTTAAAGTCATTTTGGCTTCATTATGGCTTATAACTTTTGGCATAAAGTTAAAATATTTGTCATACATACCTGGCCAGAAGATGTTCAACACTTTTCCTAACAGTAAGGATTAAAGGAGGGATATCTGAATACTAAAAGAAATATAGCTAGCGTTAGCATTCACTGGTAAGTTACTGTTTTACACAAGATCGCAAACTCCATGAATTGTCAGCTAACATTATTCTGTCCCTTCAGTTAGACAGAACAAATAAATGTCACATTAGACAAGGAAGTTGTATGTTGTGTTTGAATAATTACGTATCTTATTTAGCTGAGGTAAATTTAATGCAATTCTCTCGTATCCTTGCTCGATGAAGAATGAGGCGGCCCAACGGTCGGCTGAAATTTAAAAGGCTGATTCGCACTTCAGGGCAGTGACGAGTAGGCCTACATATGTTGTCCAGACACCTTAGGCACAACCTTATGGCCCTGAATAGTGGTTCAATGTCAACATTGTGACAACGCTGTAACAACCTTCACCACACAACATAGTTTTAGCAACCTTTTGGCCATGTTGTTAAAACGTTGTTAGAATGTTGGGTACGTTGTGCCAACGTTCTGTTTTTGCTGGGATATCATAATCCACAGTGAAAAAATGTAGCCTACTGAATACTAACAATGCACTGCTGAGACATTCACATTGTTGAAAACAACATCAACCATTTCCTAGCATTAGGATCCTTTGGAAGGTAAGGGTATGGATCCTGTGTCGATCTTTACTCGTTCTCATGTCACTATTCACGCTTCAGTGGGCGGCGCCAAAGACGCAGTGATGAAGACGAACATGAACTCTCTGATGAATCTTACGCAAAGGCAGTCTTTCGCTGCCCTGTGACGTCACAAATCTCCACTTTTGAGATCCTGTCGTTTTCTGGCCTTGGTTTCAATAAAAGCAGTTTTTGGAATAACAAGGAAGTTTTGAGTTTTGAAACTTACAGGGTATTTTTTATAGTAGGCCTAGGCTATAACGAACTCTTCACTGTCAAAAGATCAAAGAACATTTTAATTCTCAGTTCAACTTTAAGTTTGAGAACTGGAAGACTACAAATAATAATAATTAGCCTATTAAAAACAACAACAACAACAACAAAAAAACTCCAGGACTCTTAATAGAGCTTGCCACCTGGCCAAAATAAGCAATTGATGGAGAGGGCCTTTGTTAGACTGGTGACAAAGAAGCTGATGGTCACTCTAGTTGAGCTCCATGATCATATATGGAGATGGTAGGAACTCAAGTCTCAAGTCTCTCCTTGTGAAGGCACATGAAAACTTGGAATTTTGCTTGGCCTCACTAACACCTCTTCCAGCAGCAACCTAGTTTTCAGAATCAGAATCAGAATCAGAATCAGAATGAGCTTTATTCGCCAAGTGTGCACAAACACACAAGGAATTTTTTGTGGTTTTTACAGGAGCTCTTGGTACATACATACATATATGACATTAGAACAGGTATTTAAATGAGAACATAAATAAATAGAATAAACAATAATAATAGTTATAGTATACATCTGAAACAGTTATGTACAGATTTGTGCATTGTGTGTACAGCTCTATAAATAAAATTTGTATATGTATTTACACAAAAAAACCTCTTGCTTCTCTCTCAAGTACTGAATGAATTATACAGCAGGTGTTAATTGCTGTTTTAGCTGTTTAAGCTGGAGATAGCATGGGGGAAAAAACTGTTTTTGTGCCTAGATGTTCTAGTGCGCAGAGATCTGTAACGTCTGCCTGACGGCAGAAGTGCAAACAGGTTTTGGCCGGGGTGGGAGGGGTCTGTGATGATGTTCCCTGCCCGTTTCTTCACTCTGGCATTGTACAAGTCCTGAAGGTTGGGGAGGTGTACACCAATGATCCTTTCAGCTGTCCTAACAGTCCGTTGTAGTCTTCTTATATCTGATTTGCTGGCTGACCCAAACCAGACAGTTATAGAAGTGCACAGAACCGACTCAATAACAGCTGAGTAAAACTGAGTCATCTGCGCTTGTGGTAGGTTGAACTTTTTCAGTTGACGAAGGAAGTACAACCTCTGTTGGGCCTTTTTGACAATGGAGTCAATGTGATTGTCCCACTTCAGGTCCTGAGAGATGGTAGTGCCCAGGAACCTGAATGACTCCACTGCTGTCACAGTGCTGTCCATGATGGTGAGAGGGGGGAGTGCAGGGGGGTTTCTCCTAAAGTCCACTATCATCTCCACAGTTTTGAGCGTGTTCAGCTCCAGGTTGTTATGACTGCACCAGACAGCCAGCTGTTCAACCTCTTGTCTGTAAGCAGACTCGTCACCGTCCTGGATGAGGCCAATGACGGTGGTGTCGTCTGCAAACTTCAGGAGCTTGACGGAGGAGTCTTTGGAGGTACAGTCATTTGTGTAGAGGGAGAAAAGCAGTGGGGAGAGAACGCACCCTTGGGGGGCACCAGTGCTGATGGTAAGGGTCCGAGATGTGACTTTTCCCAGCCTCACTAGCTGCTGCCGGCCTGTCAGGAAGCTGATGATCCACTGACAGATGGAGGAGGGCACAGAGAGCTGGGTTAGTTTATTGAGGAGGGTATCCGGGACGATGGTGTTGAAAGCGGAGCTGAAGTCCACAAACAGGATCCTTGCATAAGTCCCTGGTTTGTCCAGATGTTGGAGGATGTAGTGCAGTCCCATGTTGACTGCATCATCCACAGACCTGTTTGCTCGATAAGCAAACTGCAGGGGGTCCAGCAAGGGTCCAGTGAGGTCCTTCAGGTAGGCCAGCACCAGTCTCTCAAATGACTTCATGACCACAGATGTCAAAGCAACAGGTCTGTAATCGTTAAGTCCAGAGATTTTAGGTTTCTTGGGTACCGGGATGATGGTGGAGTGTTTGAAGCAGGAGGGGACTTCACACAGCTCCAGTGATCTGTTGAAAATCAGTGTGAAGATGGATGACAGCTGGACAGCGCAGGCTTTGAGACAGGCTGGTGAGACACCGTCTGGGCCTTTGGCTTTCCTTATCTTCTGTTTCCTGAAGACTCTGCATACATCCTCCTCACTGATCTGAGGTGCAGGCTGAGAAGCAGTATGGGGGAGGGAGGGGGGTGTTGATGGTTGTGTGTAGAGACGGTCAGAGCGGGTGTGGGGTGTGAGAGCAGGCTTTTCAAATCTACTGTAAAATACATTGAGATCGTCGGCCAGTCGTTGATTCTCAACAGTGTTGGGGGATGGTGTTTTGTAGCTGGTGATGGCTTTCAGGCCTTTCCACACTGATGCAGGGTCGTTAGCTGAAAACTGGCTTTTCAGCTTTTCAGAGAAGCTCCTCTTAGCTTCTCTGATCTCCTTTGTCAGTGTGTATTTGGCCTGTTTGTACAAGGAGGTCTTCCATCCATGTACTGGCCAGGCTCAACCCTGCTTAGCTTCAGTGGGCAACCAGTCTTGGGCTACAGAGTGATATGGCTGCTGGCCATATTCTTAGAATCACAGAAGTTAAAGACGCACTCTTTTGCACTTCAAAATTAAGATTTTAAACTGTGTATAGCTTTAATCAGTTTTAAATACCCCTTTCGCCTTCATTTCAAATGGTCCTATGAAACATACATTTCTAAATATTGCATGTATTCTATTAAACAGCTCATAAATCAGCATGAGCACATACATTAACATGAAGTATTTTAAAATTAGCAAAAATCTGTATAAAACAGTTTTTGATAAAGTTTTTCATACCAAAGGTCATGTGAACTAACCTTAAACATTATTGACAAGTGAGGGGTAAAAAAATTATCCATGCTGATAACTTCAGAGTTGAAGACACTGGGACAGTGCAGTGTGTGTGTGTGTGCGCATTTGTGGAATGAAGGATGCAGTTTTGAGTTCTGCAATCCGTTTTCAGGCTGCTCTGCAGCGCTGCACTGAACGTGGCAAGGGTTTTTTCTGCCTTTCTGGACCAGTTCCAACCAATGCTGCATTTCTTTCTCATCAGACACACAGAGAGAGAGAGAGAGAGAGAGAGAGAGAGAGAGAGAGAGAGAGAGAGAGAGAGAGAGAGAGAGAGAGAGAGAGAGAGAGAGAGAGAGAGAGAGAGAGAGAGAGGTGTCCTCTGCTGGTGCAGCAAAGAGTCTGGCAGGGGACGAGCCTCTTTCAGCACTCTGGTATACCGCAGTGAGTGAGCAAACACACACGTACACGCGCACACACACACACACACACACACACACACACACACACACACACACACACACACACACACACACACACACACACACACACACACACACAGGAAGTCAGGTTCTCTATTTGGTTGAAACAATTGAAAATCTATAAATTAAATTACTCCTTTTAAGTCTAGTGATTTTTAAGTCTAGTCGGCTCAGTGTCGTACTCATCCATCTCAGTACGACACACACACAGACACACACACACACACACACCGACATACGCAGCATCAGAAGAACATAGCATGCGTTTATAATAGCAGGCTCATGACTGACCTCAGATCAATGTAATTTAACACAAGTAATATACTGTGTCATGTCTCTCTCTCTCAAACACATGCTTTTAATCTAAATGCTTTCAGTATGATAAATAAGCTTTGTTACGATAACAAACACTCATGCACATGTTGATTACAGCCATATTTAAAGTAAAGGAGCCTGTGCAAAGTTTCTCCATTTGAGGGAGAAGGATCTCTGTCTGTTCACTCACTGTATTGAATGAAACCAACTCAAGTTATCAATAATTTATTATAGACTTTTACATCCACCAGAGGGTGCTTTTCCACCCATTATAATTTCCAAGGCTAACTGAAAAAAGCTAGAATGTTAAGTTGTTTAACTTATTAAGTCTCACCCCCCTTTTTGACCATATATCTAAACTTAAATGTCTGTAATTCATGAAAGCTTTGGAATATAGACCTGAGGCTTTTGTTTAAAAAAAAAGACAAAGTCAGCAGGTTGTTGCAGAAGTGAAAGCAGCTTAAAACAATTAAAGTTTTAGAAGTTTAAGTTTACTGTAAATGTAACTAAACATTTTTATTTTATACAAAATATATATTTGATTAAATAAGATGGACTTTAAAAATGTTAGAAAATAAAAGCCATATATCTAAGTGTTAAAAGTTTTAATATAATATCACAAAATTTTAAAAAAGGTTTTAAAGTACTGTTTCCACACTAAAGCAATGTCAAATTTTAAAAGGGTTCAATCCTGGTTTGTGTTCTTACTTTGTTTCTTTTTCATCCATGACTAAATCAGTCTACTTTGAATAAATAGTATAATACTCATTATAAACTCTGGAAATTTATTGAAAGCGCAACCAAAACAGGAGAGGAAAAAGTTAACATTTTAGCCTGGCAAAATAAGTCCAGCATAAACTGGCACACAACCAGACTGATTGCCAGTAGGTGTAAAATAAATAATAATAATTAAAAAAAAAAAACATTTGTTGCTTTTACAGCTTTTAAAACTAGCTTTACCATGTCAACATTTCAAAGAGACTATAACATCCACCAAATGTTTTCAAAAAAAGATTTTTTGTCAAAAAAAAAAAAAAGAATCTATAAACATTTTTGTAAAATGTAACAAAACCAACAAGAAAATAGAAAAACTATGTATGATCAGAGAATAACGCATTTCATTTTAAACTAGGATTAAAAGATGGATTTACTCATTTGATCAAGGGATGTTATAAATAGCAGACTTAATCAGCAGCATTGATGGACAGAGATTCCCAAAACCCTGAAGATTTGAGGTTTATGAAATGAGATGGGCAGTAAAAAGAACAATCAATGTCCAAGTACAACATTTGTTCAATCATTTTTTTCATGCATTTTCTCTTTGATCCATCCATTCCATACCTATTTCCAAAATTTTTACTGGTTTAAAAATTGTATTGCTCTTTTGAATGAACAGGGGTTTTTGCCGCACAGGTTTGTGATTCACATATAATGTGTTCATACACAGAGACACACACAAACTTTTTGTTTGGCCACACAAACTGCCGTAAAACAGTGCAACAAACAACACAGAGAATGAAGAGTGACAAAAATTCTCAATCATACCTATAGACAGTCCATGAAGTCAGATTTTATATACATATTTGAACTGGTATTTTCTGTCTTTTTAAGAAGAGAAAGGTTAGATGATCTCACTTTATGTATAAAAAAACTACCTTTTCCCTTCTGTTTTCATATATTCAAAAAAGTAATGTAGTAATCATTATTAAAAACTTGTCTCTGTAAAATGATCATAAGTAAAAAGTAATCTTCTACTTACTAGATGTGTGATTTCATACAATTAGAGAATACTGTGGCATAATATGTTATTTCATTTATCACTCGTTCTCTCTCACAACACTTGATCCTTTGATCTGTGGTCCTCCATCTCAACACCCATGTCATTGTCCTGTCTCCGGAATACCCGCACAATGATATAGATGATGAGGATGAGGAGAATGATGCCAATGGATCCACCCACAGCTATAGCCAGAATTCCAATTTCAGAGAATGAAACTATAAGAAGAAAAGAGAGAGTATTATGTATGTTCATTACTGTTTTTTATTCAACTTTATTTTATCATATTGTTGTCATTATTATTACCAGTACTGACATATTTTTATTCCTAATTATTAATTAATTAATTAATTAATTATTATTCCTGTCACTGATTTTATTGTACATACTGATGCTTAGGCAAAATTTAAGTAAAATAATCATGCCAATAATATACTTTGAAAGTTGACTGAAACAAAAAATGAGGAGGATGAGAAAATATGTTCAACTAACAGGCGTGGGAAACTTTATCAGAGGATGGCCAGCAAACTGAGTACCGCTCACTATTGTTACTATTATACTCCTATTGTCTGTTTCATAACATTCGGGGAGAAGTCTGCTTGTTATTCTAGCCCAGTTGATTAGCTCTGTCCTTTAGCTGCTGGGATCAAAGAAGGAACACAACATCCTGCTTATACAACCTTCACCTCTTCTGTCTGCTATATGTGTTTGGAAGGCTGAGTAAATGACTGATTTTTCAAGCTCATGTTTCATGTGTTAAAGCATCTACTCTCACCTTTTTGAACGACTCTGAGGCTGATCTCGCCTACTAAGCCCTGGACGTCGGGCGGATTTCGGACTTGGCAGGTGTAGGTGCCATTAAAGTTGAACTGCACATCCTGCAGCGTGATGGATCCGTCACCCTTCATTATATCACCAGACCATACAGCATGATCCTTAAACAAGCCGTTTGCTGGGGGATATACTTTTTCCTGGTAGTGAAAAAACTAAGAGACAGAAATGTTGAAAGTTAAATAAGAAGGAAGGAGTATGGTCCACTGAAATGGGGTTAGAAGTGAAAGTGAAGAGAGAAACAAGGGGCAGAAGGAAAAGGGGATAAAAGATTTTTGAAGAGAGCAAGGATTTAAGAGTGCATGTCCTGTACACAGCCTCATTTCACCTAGTAATGACAAAAGATTTTCAGATATATTAACCCTATGAAGCCTACTGTATCATATTTGATATGCAAAATAAAAAAGGCCTCTAAATTATCAACATGATCAAAACATTGCTGAAAAACATATTGCACATAAAAACTGTCCCTCACAAAACTACAGAGATTTGTCATAAACTAAGCATTCAAATATCATCTCACTAAGACATATTATTGTGAGATATAGTGACGACTGATATTTATATGCAATACATGCAAGTAGTCTGTTATACTATAAACATCTCATTGATTTACATTAGAATCGATCAGACTTTCATCTTAACTTTTGGCCGAATAAATATTCATTAAAATTTAGGTATTTTTTTCCACCTCAGGTGTGAGCACTTCTATATCATACTTTATGAGCCATAAAAGCCTGATGCATCACATATGATTCAACAAAACTCAGTCTCACCGATTCTGCTGTTGTCTTTCCGAGTGGTATGAAGCTCCAGGATACAGTGATTCTTTCTTCGGAAAGCGGATGGGTAGATTTAAATGTACATTTGAGCCGTACATTTGTCCCATTGACTGCCTCCAACTCTGAAGATGTAAACACTTCCATTCCCTTCACCTGATATACACCTGGTAACCATGGATTAATATGAAACTAAGTATATAACTGACACTAACACACATACAGCTCATTCCAACAACATTTACATTCTCTAACCCTAAACTTGCCAACAAAAATGTGTTTTCTGTCACCTTCAACCAAACATAGAAAGAGAGAGCTATAATGTTTTCTCAAACTTCATGACAGACAGACAGACAGACAGATAGATAGATTCAATGAGTGCACATAGCAGACACACATTCATATCATATCTCTTTTATCAGATCAATCCCAAATCAGATCAGAACAATCAGATTAACTATTTTATTCACACAAATATGCACAGAAATGGCATATTTATAAAAATTACTAAGTTCAATATTGATTCAATCTAATGAGGGTTTGAACTTTTTCTTCATACCTTCCAGCTAACAATATATGCACCATCTAAATCATTTTTTTAGACAGCATTACATGTTGGCAATAATGAATCCAACTCTACAGTATCATTCAGTCCCATGGGAGATATTCTGCTCCAACCACCCTGAACTATTTATTAAGCATTAAGGTAAAGCTTTCACGGGTCCTGCTGTGATCAGGGTGTTTAACTCTGCTTAAGATGAGACTGCACTGCAGTCATTCCAACCATTAAATCCGTTTCACTAGGTCACTCTCTACTCACTGCAGTTGTACCCATATGGTAGGCTATTTGTAAATACATTTCAGTAAGTAGAATAGTATATGTTGTGCATTCTATAATATTATATTTTAGAAAAAAAAAATTCTTCCAGTTGTTTCTACCTATCGTTAATCTTTCTTTGCACCTGCTGTCCACTTCAAGCTGCTGTAATGCCTGCATTAACTCCCTAAGGATCAATCTAATCTCACATAATCTTATTTAATCAACGACAGCACAGTGCAAATCTGATAATCGTCTGATAAGTGCCGCAGAAACACAAAAGAAATAAGTCGTTGTTAAACTATACCTGCTTGGTTTCCTGGTTTACTCTGAGACTGCCTAAGTGACCACAGGAGTTTTAAATTGACAAAAGAAGCAGGCAGAGAATCTAACACCACAAATAATGACTTGCTAAATTAAATATTAATTAAAATGATGCTAATCAAACACATTATATTTATTCCGAAACCAGAGGTGGATCCAGGAAGTAGGCTACTAAACTCACCTGACAAGTCGAACGCACATAGCGCAGAACACAGGTAAATCCAGATTCGACTCATAAGAAAAGCACTAGAGGAGCTATGAGAGCTCCTACAAATGATAGTATTCTACTATTTATCAAGCAGCTTACTGTATTTACACTCAGTAGCCTATCTAAGTATAAGTTGAACTTCGGAACAGCTGAGCACAGCGGCCATGCTAAACCGCTCGGCAGTTTGCGCTTATTTTCCGTGAGTGAAGAGAGGAGGAGTTTTCTTAGGCGTCAACAAAAACCTGTAGGCACACGGTGAGCGCACAGACTACCTTGACATCTGTTTCCCACAAGTAGTCTAGTAACCTGCCCTCTATTGTGTAATACTATCCAGTGCATGTCACTGCATGTTTCTCATAGGCAGTATAGGCTACTTGTGGCAACAACATCTAATCGAAAGGTTACTTAACACAGACAAGAGTTACAGTTGTCGCCGGTCATATGCAATTTCTTAAACGAGAATATAAGATAATTCGTCTGTGCAGTCACCTATAAAATCAGCATACCAACGCATACTAAAATCAGGGGCACGTTCAAGTTCAAAACGGTGCGCAACTTCAATTATATTGGGACATACAAGCCTTTTCATCTTGTAATTTAGTATTGCATCCATACAATCTTAACAAATACTAAATTTATTCAGATAGCTCATTTCCATGGCAGAGTAGCCTAAAGCCTTAATCACAGTTGACAAATACTACATTTAAAATGTGGAAATAAACCATAGGCCTGCCTACTCCACTCTCCTCCAGTGCTGCATACTAACCTGCTGCTTACATGTTTGACTTCTTTGAATTATGCCAAAAGGTCAATTTGTTTGTGGTCAAATGTTTTTGCACGATGCAAATTCGTATTTAACAGCATTGGAAAATGTTCAGTTTCTTAGTGAAAAAAGTATACTTTATTGTATTTGAAATATATAAAATTTTTAAATAGTACATTGCAAATATACTAACAAAAAAATCTTTAAATATATTAAATGTATATTAGCATCATGCTTTTACCTCACAATACAGCTTTTAACACACTTTAAAATATTTTATAAAAATATATATTTTTGAAAAATATACTTGAAGTGAAAATTCTGTTTATTTTTAAAAAGTGTATTTATTTGCACTTTACTTCAAAATATATTTTAGGTATATTTTTAACTGTGTGCTGAAAATGATAATCGTAACATTTGTTATTGAAGACAGTGTGCAATTTAGTATTTGGAATAAACTAAAATACATTACTGAGCATTTACTTTTTACTCAAATATAATACGCTTTATGATATATTGCTTGTATCTTAAAGTTATGCTGTACTACAACTTAATTACAACTATAATATATACTTAGTACAACATTAGTTGTTTCAAAATAGCACACTTCAAGTTAACTAATCATTTACTAATCAACACACTTAATATTAGTATACTGTTAGACTGGCTGCAAGTATACTTAGCATATTTTTTTCCTCCAGGGCTTGTTTATGCTGGAGATGGCTATTGCTCCACTCATGTACGGGGCTCCAGACCAGCATTTACTTTTGTGTTGCTTGGTAACACACAAAGCTTGATGCTTTGGATTTTAGCCTATTGAGATCATTTTTGCTGGCAGAGAAAAACTCACAAGGTCCTTCCCAATTCAAAATGATAAAATGTGCTTCAAATACACAGGTGGCAGACTCCGACATTGAATGACAAAATAACCTAGACAAATTAATACACAAGACATTATAGAGTACATATGTAGAGTGCGTAATTTGGGACACAACTGACTCTGGCCAAATTTGCTTGTACATTTATGTTTTGTATCATGTTTGATATCAGGCTTTTATGGCCCTAATAAATTGAGAATATGGAGCTTGCACTTGAGGAGGGGAAAAACACCTACATTTTATTCAGAGGACCAAACTAAGCCAAATTATGTTTAGTGCAGATGTTGTTTAGGCTATTTATATGGCCAAAACACAAGACAAAATTCTCATAAGCTCGTAAAATGTACATAAAATGTAAAGCATAAATTATCAGTTATAATAGTAAAATTACTACATAAAGTAACATTTCTACATACAAGACTACATTTAATCAGATAGCCTATACTGTGTTTATAAAAAAATAAATAAGTTGGGCTTATCAAAGCCCTTTTGTTTATTTGAACATTACATGGCAATTGAGTTTGTTCAAAGGGAAAGTATAGCCTTCTTTAAAGGGACACTTCACCCATTTGCATTAAGCTTTGCATTGTTAGAAACCCAGTCATTCTATTGAATGGTCATGCAACACTCTCTCATTTTCCCCTGAGATGGGAGAAATCTGTTATTTACCTCTTACACTTCCTCCTACAATGACGCAAAAATCGTCATTTTGCGTCATTGTAGGAGGAAGTGTAAGAGGGGGGGATTTCTGTTGAGACTACAAGCACTAGTTCCTCATCTTTCCCAGGGGGCGGGACCCGCTCACGCTACAGACCTATCACAGATCAGTGGGTGGGACTTTACTCTCTGAAACTGAAAGCAATATCCTCCATCTTGTTTGAAGCTAAGCTAACAGGCGCTGTGGAGACAGATGTAAAGTTATGACAATAGCGGAGGAGAGTGCTCAATATGATATAGAAGAAGAGGATTTCGGAAGTCTGATGCTTGAATCAGGTGTTTGTGGCTACCTTTACAAGCCGCATTATAGCGAAGAGCAGCCGAGGCAGAAGACCTGCCTGCCGCGGACGAGGAGCCCGGACTGGCTCGAGTTAGGGCGGACCGGTGGCGCCGGTGATCTCACTATGCAACTACGAACACAGAGATAGAGTCCGTCTGCGGCAAAGAATTTCAACGATGACAATTTCTCCTGGACGAAATCTCTGAATCAGACGAGGACACGGACGTTTGTGTTGTGAACAAGTTTCCTAGTTTCGCACCGCATAATGTTCTGACTGAACATCCAGGTACCATGCAATAATTCACCTTTTCGAAAGAAATACAATCGAGGAGTAATGTACTATATGAGTTCGCCAACTAACTAGACATTTTGTGTGAATGTGAAATTAATTTCAAGCTCTGGTGGTAGCTAGCCTTGTAGACGGAAGAGTGATTTCTCTTATAGGCAGATATGCGCTTTCTGGATTAGTGGGAGTGGCTTGCGGAGCTGTGCAATATGGTGCATTGTGGGAGTTGTTGTCTTTCATACAAATGCGTCCTAAAGTTATTTTTTGTCTTTTCTCGGTCACAAAGGCACCAAATTCAAAATTTCTTTTACATTTCGACTACATATATGACCCACTTTAAATAAAAAGCAATGTTCAAATGGGTGAAATGCCCCTTTAACCCTCTATGGTACGCAATATGATATCAGTGAGGAAAAAATTGATTATGTTTTTCCTGCTTAAAAATGGACACTATAACAATATCAATAAACATTATCATTATTTTTTTAAATTTATTTATTAATTAAAAGTTTGTTGCCTCAAGGCAACATTGTACCACAATGGACAAATTTAAACATTTGACATTTTCATGAAGAAAAAATTTATATATTTATTGAAAACATCAATTTCTTTAACTAAACACTTGCACAAACATATTTATCAAGTTTTTAATGAATTACACATTTCATATTTAATAAAAAGTTAAATTTATTATCCAGCTGTTGCCCTCAGGCAACATTGTACCATCGTGGAACGCAAGTACTACAAACCATCATATCATCAAGTTATCATATCAAAACATTACAATCTGTGTTGTTTCAAGGTAAAACATTAAGAATCACCATAACCTTATCCTAATATGAACCTCATCCTAACTCTGCTGTCTCTCCGGTTTGGAGCCAGCCCTCAACAACAGCAAGATCAAACATGTGAAAGACCTCCCTGGCCCATGATTTTTTGTAACTGATTATCTGGACAGAAATTAGTGAAAAATGCCCTTTTCAGTGGAGAAAATATGGAGCCATGTGACGTGCAAAATGGACCCCTGTGGGTCATGTGGCCACTCTTTTGCATTTTCATCGGTTAGTATTTGAGTTCCCCTCCCCTTAGAGAGCATTGACTAATTAAATTTTATTACGTTTTTATTATAAAAAGCTAAAATAGACTATGTTGCCTGGAGGCAACACCGTACCATAGAGGGTTAAAAAATAAAACTTACAACATGCAGGGTGGATTGCCCTAATGTGGGACACTGCCTAATGTGGGACACCTAAGCTCCAGTGGGTGCGGCTCTTCCCCAAACTAATGAATGTCACTGAAACTATGGGAAAGCCAAAGCTGTAGTGTCATGTGAACAAAATCATATAACATTTGAACTGTCCAGTCATAAATTAGGGCGGGGCAATCATCAAACAGGAAGTACTTGCTGTGAAAGCTACAAGAAGGTCAGTGACATACAATTTTGACCAAATTAGTGTTAAGGGTATAAATTAATTATTATCAAAATAATCTTGCTACTTTTTATCTTAACGTGTTTATAAAATGTTTGTTCATTAAAAAATAGTATAGCATAGTATATATTTAAGCTATATATTTGATTTTAATACATTTTTCTATTGTCCCACTTTAGGACAAGTAGTGTCCTAAAGTGGGACAGTATGATTAGCCTAATGTGGGACAGTTGTAAAGCTACATGCCAGTCAAGAATGTGTGGTGGAGCATGGTTTATGCAGCAGTAATGGTTATTTACATGTTCTTAGTGATCTTTTGCAGTATTAAAATACTTTATTACTACAGATATTTAAGCGCAAGGGACATGTAAAGGTTGCCTATTCCCAGAAATGTAGCGACTTATTAACTTCTGCAGGCCATTTGTTATCTGCTGTTTTTTTATCTGTTGTTGTTTGATATATTGTAATAGGCCTATGCAACATTTTATATATTTACCCTTAAATATAGGCTACTTCATGAGTTCATTACTTATTAACTTCTGCAGGCCATTTGTTATCTGCTGTTTTTTATCTGTTGTTGTTTGATATATTATAATAAGCCTATGCAACATTTTATATATTTACCTTTAAATATAGGCTACTTCATGAGTTCATAATAAATACATTCATAATAATAAGTTAATAATAAATTCATGCATGCAAAACCATAATGTTGTTTTATTTGCTTGATGATGCTCAACTGTCCAACGTTCATCTTAAACCTTGGTTTTATGACAGGAACAACATTTCAAATGGTAAAATGACTGAACAAAAAAATAAAGAATTAAAGAAATAGACAGAATTACTTATTGAGGACGTTTTACTATTATTCATGAATGAAGGTGCACCATGGTTGAGGGGTGTCAAACTCATTTTCACTGAGGGCCACTTCAGCATTATGGCTGCCCTCAAAGGGCCGGTTGTAACTGTAAGACTTTTAAAATGTTAATATTGTCTGTTTATTTGATTGTTACTTTTTTAAGTTACAAATATTGTATATGCATTTGCAGGGGTGTTTCTAGGTTTTAAAAACATAAGGGGATGAGCCCGAAACATGAGGGGCTGGGTAATAATGATTTGATACAGAGAATAATGTATTATTGTATATTTGCAGGGGTAAACTGGCTCAAAAATTCAGCCCTGGCACTATAGCCACACCAGCACACATTACCACACAGACACACTCATTCAAATGTAAGGTAGTTAGGGGGGTTCGGGGACATGCTCCCCTGAGAAAATTTGGATTTCTCGGACGTACATATGTGCATTTTAAGGTGTTTAAAGGCCAAAAATTTGGATAACAATAGCTTTAAAAGCATGTCAGTGGGCAGTAGCATAAATTATTTGTCAAGATAACAGATTCTTAAAGGTCCCGTTGCATGCGATTCCATGTTTCAAACTTTAGTTAGTGTGTAATGTTGCTGTTAGAGCATAAATAATATCTGTAAAATTATAAAGCTCAAAGTTCAATGCCAAGCGAGATATTTTATTTAACAGAAGTTGACTACAAAAAACGGCTCGATTGGACTACACCCCTCTACATCCTGCATTAGTGACATCACCAGAACCGTTTCTTGACTAACCTCCGCCCACAGGAATGCTCCCTCAACTCTACTGGCTACTTGCGCACTTCTTATAACTTAGCCTACTGTGTTTACTCAGCTCTTACGGTGATTTTCTGAAGTAAAACTGACGCTTCATCTTTTGTGTGATGTACAATAAACTTTATTAAACTCATCAGTACATGTTTGATCATCATTCAGACAGCAGACTTGTAGGCTATTATTAATAAATAATGGATACATAGCCTACAAGCAGATGACAAATACGTTATAATAACCGTAATTAAACTACTAAACCATACCTGTTTCATCTCTATACAGCAATCTGACTCTGTAGGCATTATTGTCCGACTCGAAATGAACGCCGTTACTGAGAGTTTCTGATATTATCATCATTCCGTGAGATGAATTTGTCCTGACAGACTGAGCGCGAGCTCATGAAGCTCCGCCCCCTGTGTCGTCCAGCAGCACCTCATTTGCATTTAAAGGGGACATACTGAAACGGCTCGTTTTTCTGAGCCCCAAAAAATGTCAATTTAAACATGCTGTAAAAAATGATCTTTTGGGTATTTTGAGCTCAAACTTCACATACACACTCTGGGGACATCAGAGACTTATTTTACATCTTGTGAAAAGGGGCATAGAACGGGACCTTTAAAAATGAGAATGAGGATAAATATTGCAATGAATGATCCACACTACAAAATGGAAATGCAGAATGTTTCTGCTTATTGTTGACAATACACAATCACATATTCCAAACAAGAATGGCCTTAAATAAGAAATCTTTCAAGGATTATTTTGCATAGATGTTACATTTCAATCAAAACCCAGTGCAATCTTTTTGTGTCCAGAGGCAAATTTGCACTTTATATTACCATTATAGATTGGTTTCAGCTACTTGTTTCTTTCCTGAGTTAATCAATGTTTTTGGCACTAATCAGTTTAAAGTTCAATAGGCCTTATGCCCAGCTCCACTACTTCCTGAAATTCAGCCAGCTCCTTTGTTTCCTGTCTGTCATTATTGGACAAACTGATTAATCCAGGTGTGTCTGATTATTGTTACTGAGGTCAGGCACACCTGGATTAATCAGTTTGTCCAATAATTGCAGACAGGAAACAAAGGAGCTGGCTGAATTTCAGGAAGTAGTGGAGCTGGGCATAAAGCCTATTGTTCACTCATAAAGACAGTCACTTGTCGCCACCTACTGGCTTAATGATGCAAGTGGCACAAACACAGACAAGCGGAGTGATACAAATGGTGAATAATACTGGTACATATTATATTAAATATTATGTAATATATTTAATATATTTAAATAAATATATTATCATATTAAAATAAAATAAAATATCAATATATTATTCTTCAATCAGTTCTATGCAGCAGAATCAGATTTAACAGATTTATTTTTTGACCAATTGTCAAAATAAAGTATAGTCCTACAAATATATTTTATCAGAGCATGAGCAGAGCAGGGAGAACGAGAGGATCGTGATTCGTGTAATTTTACCAGTGTTGCCCAGCACGGATATACACACCATTACAGCACAGTAGTGCTATTGCAAAAAGAAACAAGTCCAGATAAATTTCATGTTGGCACGTTAACGTTTTTTTTAGCGGACTTTGCCTTTCCGGTGAGCGTGAGCAGAGCTCGCAACACACACACACACGGAGGACGTTGCTTGCGGAACATTGAGCAGAACGCGCTGTGAACACGGAGCGGAGAGCACAGCGCACACACACAGCGGAACGCGCTTAGAAGTTATGCATCTTCGGAAGCGGACTCGCACGCAAAGTCATAAAACACGCTGAGCCAGAGTCAAATCATCGCCGAACACGGAGGGGCGCGGCGGCTTTTTAGCATCTTTCAGCCAAAAAACGAAAATGTTATTTTCGGCCGAAAATTTTCGGCAGCCTAAATTTCGTTGCATCCCTTATTTTAAGACACCCATATGCTCTCGCGGGCCATATAAAATAATGTGGCGGGCCGGATTTGGCCCGCGGGCCTTGAGTTTGACACATGTGTTAAAATTTGACCTTTTAACATAGACTTTACAGTGTCCCACATTAAGGCCCTTTCACACCGGATGCGTAACGAAAAAGCGAAACGAAAAAGCGAATAGTTCGTGTGCGAATAGTTCGCATCAAAACCATTCACATCAGCCGCGACGCGAATTTGCGACGTCTGTGACGTTCAGAGAGCTTCAACATTCCAAAACTTTCGCGCGAATCGCGCCGACAGCTGAGAAAACATGGACACTTCATCATCATCATCATCATCATCATCCAGTCATAGTCATAGCATCCAGTGAAGACGAGCTTTTCATTTTATTTAAAAGACAGAAAAGAAGGTTTTGGGTGCACCCAATCTTACAGAACAGAAAGTCTGAAGGGGAGTATGCTTATGTGCAGTTTTTTTTTTTTTTTTTGCGTCTTCAACAGTGCGTTTTGTAATGTAACTACACATTACATGTAACACACGAAGTTAAAAATCATTCGACTAGAAATATCACACAAAGAATGTATAGTATAGCCTACTAAAAGCAGCCCTAAATAGTCTCACTGCATTTTGTTAACGTTACGTGTTCAAAGTAAACACGGTCTCTGTCTCTATCTTTGACGATAATAGTGTTAGCTTTCTATCCCAAATGTAGTTTGGCCTGCTAGCCTACACAGCACAGGACTATCACACAACACACTCACAGTCGTGATAACCGGTTGGTTGGCAATGCTACGCCACACATTGTCTTTCAAATCGTTGTCCTTGTAGTATGTGAATTGGCTGAAGCCAATTCTGTCGCCGCAAAAGTAAAAAAAAAAAATCGACATCGAAGCGAAAAAAATAAAAGTCGTTTTTTCGCCACAGCACATTCGCGTTCGGTGTGGAAGCGCTCATTACACAAACAGCTGATCAAAAAATAAACCCATCGCGCGAATTATTCGTGCGTCAAAATCGCGTCCAGTGTGAAAGGGCCTTTAGGCAAATGACTGTCCCACATTATGAAGCTGCACATTTTCTCAGACAATTTGGCACTAAAAGCACTGATATCTGTATAATTTATTTTATGAATGTGTTATCTGCATTTTGTCTTTTGATTTGATTAGAAAACCCCCTGAGGATTCCAAAAAGGTATTGGATGTGGATTTAATGTATTGTCTTCACATCGTAATATTCTACAAAAGTCTGAAAAGCAAAAAATGTCCCACATTAGGGCAATCCACCACTTAATAGAACAAAACCTGTTCCTCATCATTTGTAAAGTCACAATTATATAGTGGTAGGCTATTTCTCAGGCATTTTCTAAATCCCCCTACTCGGCATTTTGGCAATAAAAGTTAAATATCCCCATTGACCAAAAAGTAAACATCCATATTGACCGACCACCCCCCTGTATCTGCATGAAATGGTTTGGTCCTGCCTTTGCGCACTCATCAGTGACGGTGTTGTTTATTTGCAGACACAGTCAGTCGATGCGCCAGAAACACAGAGACCACAATGTTGCATAGTAAAAGAAAATCTGGTTTTCAAAAAAGGAAAGAGAGAAAAGAGAGAGAGGAAAGACAAAAGAAAGGGTGTCAGTCTGTTACCCAGTTTTTTCACCAAGGTGGGTAGCCTTTAGCCTGTTGTCCATAGTGAAATAAGCTAGCTAGCTGCAGGCTAGTGTTAGCCTACATTTCATCAACATTTAATCAGTGCAGGGAAACGTTTAGCAAGACATTCATATTAAATCATTGTCCATGCCCCTTTTAGCAGACTTAACAACAGATGAGTAGCAGCACCCCAGTCTCCCCGTAACTACCCCTCCCTGTCCCAGTGAAGAAGGTGAGCAACATTGTGTTAATGACTTGGCAATAATGTATAATAATGTATATAACTAATGACTTTTCATCATCTTTTTACCATAACAAAAAATAAAATAAAATATTTATTAATGACAGAAATCAAACACAAGTTATTTTCTCACATAATGACCATTATGACACAAAAACAAAAAAAAAACCCTCCTGTCTGTACTGGATGCACAATAAGTAGCTTACCTCAACCTGCATGTAAGTTACAGACAATATTAAAATAATCCAGTTTGATGCGTTCGACTGAATTGTGGCCGTTAAATGACATCTATAGATACAGACTTTATTATTCCCATCATTCCAAACCTCAAAACCTATTGATTTAGTGATCACTTGATCTGTTTTATAGCACTATAATAACCCTGTGGAAATTCCGTTTTACACGTCAACTTTATTTTGTTGTTGGCATATATGTGCAGTTAAGTTAAAAAATCAGCAGTTTTCATTGTTTTGAGACGATGATGTTAATTTATTTTGATTAAAAAATTAATATATATTTAGGTTTTTTCTTTTTTAAAAATATGTCATTAAATTTACAATAAAAATACATTGAGACTGTAAAGGATTGCCTTAAGGACATTTTTATGGTGGCTTTTAATCTTGTATCAAATAGTGCTGCATACTGTATGCAGACTTGCATTTACAAATCACCAGCAGCAAATATTGTGCTAAAGTATTGAACTACAAGAAGCAAGACAGTTGCAAGCCTTTGATCAGAGTTATGTAAAGCTTTTGATGGGACAGTTAGAGATGTGATGACAACAGCTGCGCAGAGGGGGCCCAATTTGATTTTTTTTTTTTTTTTTTTTTTTGTCATGGGGCCCAAAATTCCTGGTGCTAAAGATATATTTTGAATTTATTCTGTCTCTTGTTTTCCTTTAAAGAACCAAAGACTGTCCTTTATTTAACTCCCCTGAAGTTGGCAACCCTTCTCTTGCTCTTGTGATATTATAACGGTTATTCCAGTCATAGATCTCGCCTATATTTTGCCGTCACGATGAGGCGGGACAGCGCTGAATGGGAAGTGCGTGACGATGGCTGTAGGCGGAAGTGAGGCTTCCAGAAAGTGCGAGGGCGGTTGCGCAGGGAAGTGGGGAGGCGGTTGGTTGGATGCTATTCGGTTTACATAACGCAAACATTTACTGTGATTTCTTTAATATACCACGCGCTATATACCCCCATAATTAAACCATTAAACATTACTATTATTGTGTGGACTAAGTCCGTTAAGGTTGCATTCCTGGAAAAAGCAGCGTCGAGGTGCGCGGCTGCAGAAACATTCATCTGCATCTTCTTCCCCGGACAGTCAGTTGCGGTGCTGCTGTAGGTGATTGAGGAAGCCCTGCCCTGCTGCACACACCCGCAGCTTACTCACTGCAGACGGGATTTGCAAACACTGTAGCCAGGTTAGTCAAGAAGAGGCGTGCGTAGAGACGGACGTGTGCGTGCGTGATGCCACCAGGAATGTTTTCCTTTTGTCCCGGCTGTTGATTCATTCTTCTTCGTTATACCATCAGCTAAACATTCCTGGGATCATCATCCCTGACCCTGTCAGTAGCAGTCATTAAAGCACATCTATGAAGCGTTAATCTTTACCGCACAACCTCTGCTGTGTGTTGGCTTCATCCGGGGTCCATCATCATCATCATCCTCCTCCTCATCATCACCCTAGGACTAAAAAGCAAAACACGCGCTCTTTGTGCGGCGGTTTGATATGTGTCACGCGCGACCCTTCAATGATCTATATTTTGCTCGGAGTGAATATTATTGACAGTTGTATCTTACAGCTACGAAATTAGGACTCAGTCTGAACCAGTCAACAATTGCATTAATTTCCATTACGTCAGCACGGCCGCTCATTAGTATTGTTGTTTTGTAGCACCTGTGTTTGTGTCGAAGAGAATGAGCGCTGAGGAGAATCCCGCTGCTGAACCTGCGCCCGTGATCGACGTGCAGGGAGACGGACGCTGGATGTCACAGGTGTGCTCCATTGTGAAAGACTTCTGTAGTCACCGTGCATACTTGTAGCATCTCAGAGCTGTGCAAAATCTTTTCCTCTTTCGTAACCCCTCAGTCTGATTAAGGATTTGCGTAACAAGCTCGGATTTATTTTGTTCTGTATTTTTGCAGCACAACCGGTTTGTGCAGGAGTGCAAGGATGCGGAGCCTGATGTTCTGTTTGTGGGGGACTCAATGGTGCAGCTTATGCAACAGCACGAGGTGATTGTTATCTCGTTAATAAGTCAATCCATAAAAAAGGAGAACTACTCGGTTGCAATTCCATTTGCTCAGTTAGAAGATGCTTCTATCCAAATACAAATCAGAATAGCAGAAGCAATGAATCCAAGAAAGACCAAAAAAAACTGGTATTGCTTCCATACTAATCTTCCAAAAAAATACAAGAGTAGTACAGTGCTAGAGAGCAGAAGTGTTCGTGCAAAATGTTGAAATGCACAAGACATGTAATGGTATTAAGTGGTTTAAAAGCTGAAATATAATATTTTTTTGTTTTTGAAATTATGAACTTATATTAAAATATTTTATTTAAAACTAGTGTATTTTTATAAATATTTGAAAGCACTATATGAAATTGTACGTGTATTTATAGCCAGTCATAGAAAATCAAATATGAAATTCAAAATATAAAATTAACATATTAACAACTAATCTTTCCCATGATAATTCTGATTTTTAATCTGAACCACTCTGGAATACTTGATTCCGTTTGGTTTTTCATGGCATTCAGTGGTCAGATATTTTTGGATAATGATCGTTGTATAATTGTACTGTCATGTGGGGCTCCACAATTATTGGCACCCTTGGTAAAAGAGCAAAACTGACTGTGAAAACTTGTTTTTGCCATTTCTCCTCTTAGTCTTTCGTTCAAATTCACAAAAATTGAAAAACCTTTAATTGAAATTAACTGACACAAAATATAAATGTGTAATAAAATAAATAAATATGGGTTTCTCCAAAGTATGTGTGCCAAAGATATTTGTACCCCTACAAATTCTAATGAGTAACAATCTAACTGTAGTATATTCCCGTTCATATGGTAGGTTTTTAAATTAACCTTATTGACCAGGAACACTAGTCATCATGACTTCTAAATATGTCGTGACACACAGGCCAAATTCCCATAGTCATCCATCTACATGGGAAAGACCTGAGATTACAGTAATAATGTGTGACAAAAGGTTGTTGAGCTGCACAAATCATGAGATGGCTATAAAATAATAGTTTAATTGTTGGAAAACTCATTTACATTATCTGGGCACTAATTAAGACGTTTAAATCAACTGGAGATTGTAACTATTTTGGAAGAGGATGTGTGTCTGTATTAGCCCCACACACTGAGGATGGTGGTTTGAGTCGCCAAACAAACTGTAAGGATCAAAGTTGTACTGATGAATGCATATCAGTACTAGCAAAGAACTGCTGATGCTAGTCGGGTCTTGGGGTCATATGATCAAACCTCACCTATATAACCACAACTTGTTTGGAAGGGTTGCAATAAAACAGCAGTCTCACTCACCTGCAGTTTGCCAGGTGTTACTGGAACTTTCAGTGAAACTGGGTTTTATAGTCAGATGAGACCAAAATAAAGCAAGAGGTGGGTTGGGCATAGACATCTTTAATGCTGTGGGGCTAATTTTCTTCCAAAGACCCTGGACAACTTGTTAGGATACACAGTTTCATAAACTCCAAATACCAGCAGATTAAATCAACACCTGGTTGGATCTTCCAGCGTGAGTGATCTAAAGAGTGATCCACATGTCAAAATAAACAACAGAATAGTTCATTGACCACAGAAGGAAGGTTTTGCAGTCCCCTGACCCAAACCTAATAAAAACAAGTGGGATGAGCTGAAGAAAAGAGTCCACAAGAATGGACCTCTGAATCTGAATGATCTGGAGAGATTCTGTATGGAGGAATGATCTCAGATCTCTTGCCATATGTTCATCAACCTTATTACGCATTGTAGGAGAAGATCCAGAGCTGTTATCTGGGCAAAGGGAGGCTGCACAAAGTAGTAAATGAAGGGGTGCCAATAATTGTGGAATACTTATATTTCAGGGGGGAAAATTGTTTTATGATCTTTTTTTTTTTTTTTTTACTATTTGAATGAAAGAAATGGTTAAAAATAATTTTCAGTCAGTTTCGCTCATTTATCAAAGGTACCAATATTTGTGGAGCCCACTGTATCCTACATATAGTAACAACAGTAGTTGTTAACAAAATAATGTCATGTTAGTTTATTTATTGGTAATTATCCATATGGCTAATAGTATAGTATTGCAATAATGACACTTAAAGGCAATCTTAAAATGAAAAAGGTATGACTCTTGCTTATACACTATTGTACACCTGATATATTTTGTGTCTGTTGTTAATAATCAACATGTATAGTTTTTTTTAAATAGATTTACATATTTTGGTTTGCAATTTTTTATTGGTGCTGGTCTCAGGTGTGGAGGGAACTCTTCTCACCTCTCCATGCTCTGAACTTTGGGATTGGTGGAGACACAACCTGTAATGTGCTGTGGAGACTACAGAATGGAGAACTGGAGAACATCAGACCCAAGGTGAGGTGGTTTGTTGTAAATAGTTTAAACAACATTTACCATAAAGTGAAATGTGTGTTCACCAGTTGTAACTGTGTCCTCGTTTGTGTTTCCACAGGTGGTGGTTTTATGGGTAGGAACTAATAATCATGAGCACACTGCGGATCAGGTTGCAGGAGGAATACTGGCCATTGCACAGTTACTTCTGTCTCTCCTCCCCAATTCCAAAATTATTGTTTTGGTGAGTCACCTAAATCACTATGTATATATATTCTTGATGTGAGATTTGTGGTGTTGTAATTAATGTGTATATACAGAGTATTAACTCTCAGCAGTTCAGTTTTTTGTCAAAGCTGATATTAAGTCGTAATTCCTGTCGTTCAGGGCCTGTTACCAAGGGGAGAGTTTCCTAACCCCCTGAGAGAGAAAAATGCATCGGTGAACAATTTACTCCGCGCATCTCTTCCTCGACTCGGCCATGTTCAGTTACTTGATGTGGGAGGTAGTTTTGTCCACTCAGATGGGACTATTTCCTCTCGAGACATGTTCGACTTCCTGCATCTGACCGCTGGTGCGTACAGGACCATGTCGACGACCCTCCATGAGCTGCTGCTTCAACTGTTGGACGAAACGCCTCAAGAGAGGCGGGCCTCACTGGTTTAAGAAGGGCACCACATTGGTCATTCACTGGAGAGGCAGGGTTAAGAAATGTTGGATATTCAGGATGTACTTAAAATACTTAATTTAGAAAAATGCAAAAAGATCAGCAAACAAGGGGATGTTATACAGTGACCAATTTTATAGGAAAAGTATAAACTGTGTTTCTAAGATGCAGAATAGACAACAGCAGGAGAATGAAAAATATATGTGTGATAAGAAATAGTTTTTCTTAGGACATATTGCTTTGCAGGTGGGACCTCTTCAAAATCTCATTGTCACTGTCTCAACAACCTTTAATAGTAGCACTTACTCTGCCAGCTTCTCTGTGCCTTCATACATGCACGCGGTCACACTCACAACAGTGTTATGATGACAGCTACATGATTCAGTTCACACAAGATAAATCATGCCTTCGAAATATCAGCTTTTGTCTTATTCCCATTTTTAATTTTACTTTTTTTTTTTTGGCACAGAAGCATCCGAAACTTTCTCTTTCGCCCTTTCGTATTCCCAATAACAAAAATATGATATATTAGAGTAAGACTTGAGTGATCAAACCATATCATTCCTTGTGTGTGGGTTGAGTCTGAGTGTGAGAAAGCTCCTAATGCACAACCACAAGGTTTTCAGTGTTAATTTTATCTCACATGCATCCATGTTTTTGTGTGTGTCCAAGCGATCTGTAAAATATTATGTGAAGAGCTGAGTATGAGTGAGTATGGGAGAGCCAGTGGGCAAGAAGTGATAAATATATGTGTGTGTGTGTGTGTGTGTGTCTATGTATATATATAAATATATATATATATATATATATAATCTGTTAGTATTAATGTACTCTGTGCAAGTGCTTATGTAGCTGGTGCTGGTGAATGTGAATGTTATTGTGTTCGAGTGTAAGAGATCAACCATCTATAACTATTTGTTTGGTCTGCAAAGCGTGCACTATTACTGCGGCACAACTGCCACATGCTTCAGATCCAAGAATTCCAATAAATTAGCAGGGATCTAAACTCGTGTGTACACTTTCTTTCACTGCTGTCAATATGTGATGATTATTTCAGTTTCTTCTTACAGAATTTTTACACGATGCTAGCATTATTCTTTCAAACCAACCCTGTGAATCTGCATTTTCACCCAATCCAGATTCACAGCAAAAACTACTTCTTAAAACTACTTAAAAAGAGTTTCTGCATCCAAATTAATATTTTAATACTTGTAATAATTTAGATAACCTAATACTTCTCATAATATTTTACTATAATCCTAAAAAGGATCAATTAAATGATGGCAAATTTAAATTTAAAGTCTGCAAAATGAGAAAAAAATTGGTTATTGAGTAGTAACTCTGGAAATCAGTTCACAAGGTAGGCTACTATATGGCAATGACATGCTTTGCTTTTCAATTTTGGGTTCTGATGTGACAGGGATTCATACAGGTTGCATGAACTGACAAACAGTGATAAGTTACTGCTGATGAAGCTCAAATGGAGCTCTGTTCTGATGATACAGACTTAAGCCACTTAGATAACCTCAAAGTCTGTACATTAGCATACAGTGCTCAGTTTGACCCTCTCTGCTTGCCCATTAGAGATGAGGTGGTAAAGTCTATGCGAAGTACAAATAAAACATAGTTAAATCATAAAGAGAGTGCATCAAAGATGTACACTAATGTATTTGTCTCTTTTTTTAAATAAGGTTTTAAATTATAGGTTTATATATGTATTTTTAATTTCTTATTTAAATAATTTCTTATTTGGAAGGAAAGTCCAGCACTTGTGTATTGTAACAGGAAGCAGTCAAGATTTTAGGACATATATAACCTCAATTTTAGTGGACAATGTTTTCCACATCATGTTCACATTTTTGTAAAGAAATCAGCATTATGGTTCATTTATGAATACTAAACTGAAATGTCTATAGTTTTCAGTCAAAATGCCACTTAGCATAAGCTAATCAAGGTCATTTTACTCGAGAATGTGAGGAGTTGAGTAAATCAAGGGACAAAGATAACTGATTGATCAATGACCCCTGACTGGTAATGGACCTTTTCCACGACAACAGTTGATAAAATTTGATATGGAGCCAAAGGAGGTGGAGATCAAGGTTTGCTACACGTTGCCAAATCTGTTATGACACTGAGATGTAATCACATGGATTTGTTGTGTTCAATAACAAACTGCTTAATCACAGACTAATAAATGCCGGATTGTTCTGCAACGAACTACTAAGCATAAAAAATAATCTAAAAATATTGCTTTAATTGCTGAATTACAACAATTTAATTGGCATTAGTGAATTTAGTTTCCTGGGGGGGGGGGGGGTATATTTGTAGTAATATTTGTCCTCAGAATCATTGTTTGATGCAATTAAACATCTGCATTTTGATTCACAGTGGTTTATCAAAGCAATATCTGAAAAATTATAATTCCAGTAAAAAGATTTTATCTGACTGATAAAATATAATGGAATATTTTACATGTAATTTGTTTTTTGTGAGTCTGACAGTGCATTGACGTGTCTAAATTGTGTCTTTTATTGCACCTACCCTTTGAACCTCTGATGTGTAAGAGGACAGGGTTCCAACTCCACACGCACTGTTCCTGCCCTATATAAGACCTTTGCCTCTGCTGTCTGTCCTCGAACATTCAGAGCAGCAAAACTCAGGTAAGGGCGCAAACCAGCAGGAGAGCAAAATTGGATCAAGACCATTCAGAAAAGATAGAAACAATGAGAACATAGATATTAGCATAGACGCAGTTGAGCACAATATTTCTGTAATATAGACCTTGCTAAAAAGTACTTTGATGGTATAATAAGAGTATTCTCTTTCAGGGCTCAACCATGAAATTCTTGGCTCTTGCACTGACTCTCCTCTTGGCTTTGGGTAAGTAACATGCCTGACTTCTGAGTCTAATTATTCTTTAGTATTTTACATTTAAACATGTATAATACTCAATGATAATTATTCACATTAAACCATATAGATTCTTGTGTGAGTTTTGGTGATCTCAGCATGAGGGAGAAGGAGTGGGGGATGAGGGGAATAAATGTAGGTTAGGATGTTTCGGAGGTGAGACTTTCGTCTCGATAGTAGTGCCCAAGAGTTCAAATGTTAATTTCCAGAAAGGTCCTTTGTCTTCTCGAGGAGTGGTCGTTCCTCAACCAGTTCTTCCAGTTTCTCCAGTTTACAATCAAGATTTTAGGACATATATAACCTCAATTTTAGTGGACAATGTTTTCCACATCATGTTCACATTTTTGTAAAGAAATCAGCATTATGGTTCATTTATGAATACTAAACTGAAATGTCTATAGTTTTCAGTCAACATGCCACTTAGCATTAGCTAATCAAGGACATTTTACAGTTGCAGAACAATCAGGCATTTATTATTAGTTTGTGATTAAGCAGTTTGTTATTGGACACAACATCTCAGTCATAAAAGATTTGGCAATGTGTTGCAAACCTTGATCTCCACCGCCTTCGGCTCCAAGTCGATGATTCTGTTAATGCTTTGGTTTTTATGTTGACAATTTGACCATGTACAGTATGTTTCTTCATAAAGTTTAATGAGCTTGAGACAATCTTTACTTTGGTTTATGAAGCTTTTCCTGTGTGTCTTCTTAGGTTCCCAGGCCCGTTTCCTGCAGGCTGATGCTCCCTCCCAGCTGGAGCACTTCAAGTCAGCAGCCTTGGTGTACCTGACCCAGGTCAAGGAGCAGACTCAGAAGGCTCTCGACAACTTGGATGGAACCGAATATGAGCAATACAAGTAAAAGACACATCTGATCATGACCCCTTCGCAGTTTAATCATTCTTGAAATACAGAATCTTTTCTTATTTCTTTATCTCATAATTTCAAATCAAATCAGTTATTTATATAGTGCTTTATACAATACAGAATGTTTTCCAAGTAGCTTCACACACTCAGTAAAACAAGAGTAATTGTTGTAAAATTATTTCATTATAAAGCAAACTTCATTTCAGCTGTAAAGTTATTTCAATTGAGTTGGGTAACTGTGAAGCTCATGCTGCAAAGCTCCTCCATTGTGAAACAAGCTAATTTCAGCTATAAGTAGTGAGAACCCAAGGAATCAAATCCCCATTAGGTGACAGTTGAGATAAACCTGGGGAGAAACCAGGTTCAGTCAGGAGAACTGGCCTTAGTGAATGAGCAGTGTGATTTATGATTCCAGGCTTTCACCTCCAGCTTAAACTGAAGCGATTTGTGTTTGTATTTTCTAAATGCATCTTCTGTTTCCTTCAGATTGCAACTTTCAGAGAGCCTGACTAAGCTTCAGGAATATGCCCAGACCACGTCCCAGACTCTGACCCCCTACGCTGAGACCTTCTCCAAACAATTCCTGGAGAACACCAAGCAGCTGCAAGAGCGCATCATGACCGACGTCGAAGACCTCAAATCCAAGCTGGAGCCCCACCGAGCTGAGCTGTACCAGGTGGTGCAGAAGCACTTTGACGAGTACCGTGACAAGCTGGAGCCCCTCTACCAGGAGTATGCCACCCTGAACCGTGAAAATGCTGAGCAGATGCGTGCCAAGCTGCAGCCCCTGTTAGATGACTTGAGGCAGATGTTTGAGACCAACTTTGAGGATACCAAGTCCAAGATTGTGCCGATGGTCGAGGTCGTACGCACTAAGCTGACGGAGCGTCTGGAGGATCTGAGGACCATGGCCGCCCCTTATGCTGAGGAATACAAAGAACAGCTGGTGAAGGCTGTCGAGGAGGCCAGGGAGAAGATCACCCCACACACCCAGGACCTCCAGGCCCGCATGGAGCCCTACATGGAGAACGTGAAGGCCAGGTTTGCACAGGTGTATGACACCATCTCCAAGGCCATCCAGGCATAAAAACACTCAAGGACTTTGCACACTCGGATCCTCAGACAACAGCAAAGAACAGATTTTCTTGTGTTTGGTGATATAAGGACTGTAGGTGCAAGAGTTTTGAGATGAATGTTTATTATGTTCAAGTTAAAAAAAATCTTTGACATAAGAATGCAAACAAATAAAATGCACAAAAATTATTTTTTTCAAGCGTTTTCTTTCCTTCTGAAACATGGTATATGATCACAATACAGTTTTCATTGTGAACAATATTATAATTTATCTTAAATCTTTTTAAAAAAGAGTGACTACCAGTGATTACACTGCAAAAAAAGTCAATCAATTTATTTTTCCTGTTTAATGTATAAAACTCTCCACATAAAGGCCTCTTTTGATTATTAATTTAATAAAATACAGAAATATATAACAGCAACATTTTCCAGTTAAGCAGTTTTAAATCACTTGGAAAAGTTGAAGTGAAAGAAATTTCATTTTATTCTATTTTGGAGTTTGTGTCCATGTTACATGAGCTTTGGAAAAGCTTACATAATGAGGATTATACTTGAGGTTAAGTTTGAAAATCTTTGGAATAACACTGAATACTGAAGAAATTCATATAGTAAGGATTTCCATTGATCAGCAAAGTAACAAATTAGTGTAATAACATACTGTCCTTTATAATAATAGTCAACTCTGACAGGGAATGGAGCAATTTATTTTCTAACATTAACCAGATAGTTATAATGGAATTAGAAAAACTTAATTCCACTTAATTCTTTGCAGGTATTGGCTCAGCTATGAGAGTGATTGGTTTCTCAGTTCTCATTTGGATGGGCAGAAAGGACAGGAGTTATTCTTGCTGGTCTTGAGCCAAACACTGACACACTAAATAAAAGGAGAAACAACAACAGTTATTAGAACACATAGACAAAGCAAATAATGTGCCTAAATGTGTTTTTTTGTGAAAGTTACACACTCACTTCTTTGTGCATTATATGGGAGCAGTTTGTGTTGTACTGACTTCCAGTATCCACAAGATTCTGACACATCAAACAAAACTTCCGCATAGAGGACTGACAGAGAGACAGAGAAAAAGGGTTTGTTTACATGGTTCTAAAAACAAATGACAAAAATAATGGAATGTCTTTCAATATATTCAAATAATCTGAAAAATAAATGTTTCCTGGTTGGCTTATGAATATATTTTAGCAAAATAATATACAGTAAATTGTACTGTAAAATATAGAAGGGCTTTGAAATGAGATTATAAAACAGTAATAATATTTATTGTTAATAATAACAATGTAATGCATTTATGTTAAAAAGTTGGTTCACCCAAAAATTTCTGCCAATAATTACTCACCCACATTGCTGCCTATGGTAGTTCAGAAAGCTCTCGGATTTCATCAAAAATATCTTCATTTGAGTTCCAAAGAACGAAGTTCTTATGGATTTGGAACGACATGAGGGTGAGTAATTAATGACAGAAATGTCATTTTTGAGTGAACTAACCCTTTATTATACCATGGTCTGGGTGAATACTCTCGTCCGCTGCGCGTCGGGCGGTTCACGCCTCGCCGTCGTCCATAAATACCTGATAATGGACACCTCGTCGGGCATTAACCCTTACATATTTGTATTTGAAATGCAAAAACATCCACATATAACGGGGCAATTTGTCTCACTTTTTTTTTTATAAAGTCTTATTTTTATGACTCTGCTTTCTTATTTTAGCTGATAGCATCCTGAATTAAGCATATTATTTTTTACCTTTGTATCACTCCTCCTTACTACTCAAACGTCAGCAAAATATGGCACAGCTTAGCCGACTCTCCCCTATAGTCCTGAGTATTTTGTTAAATGTGTTTAAAGAAAAGGGGTTTAAAGTTGAATTCTACCTGTGGGGGTCTTGTGTGGAAAACCTGAGCAACTGGGGGAGGGAAATGAGGCCGCATGGGATGTGGTGGCTGGGCTATGGGACGCTGGATCGGACCAACTGAAGCAGGAAAGGCTCTAGCTCCAGACGGAGGTGCTATAGGTCCTGGTGGCTAAAAGGACAGTGATAAAGTTAAAAATGAAATGAGCAATAAACAGAAGGAAAGTAACAACAAAAACATAGCGAGGAAGAGTGAGAGGAGTGTACTGTCGCACCGGTCTTTGGTTCTGCGCAAGTCTCTGCGCAACCTGCTGAGTTACATCATCAATCGACATGCCAGCCATAGTACCACGCTCACCCTTGATTTGCTGTAGAACACGTGTTAACTGATCTCTAATACAGACAGAAACAGAGAGGTCACTTTCAGAAAGCAATCCTTACTCTGACAATTTCAGAATAAACAAAAAGACAAAAACTCTACTAATTATGTTGGCTGCTAAAAATGTAACCAAGCTAATCATGTTACAGTGTATAATCTCAATACCTTGTGCATTGTGGGAAATGTGAGCCCAGTCTCTCCAGAAGCTTGTCCAGTTTGCCTGCCGGCGCAGGATTGGAGGGGAGGGGCTGGGGGGAGGAGTTACGTGTAGACATGGTTTGCATGAACGTTTGGGGAAGGCGCACTGCAGCTTGGGGATGAAAACTGCCTCCATGATTATTTGGTAGTAAAACAAAGGTGCCTGCTGAAGCAACTGAGGGTGCCAGTGAGACACCTGGAACGCCTACGTGTGTCTGTGGAAGGACATGTGGGTCTGGCGTGACTGGAGCATGGGATGACGTTTGAGGCCGGCAGATGGTTTGCATGGATATTTGAGGGGCAGGTGCATGAGTTGTCATAGGGACATACATGTTTGGGACGTGAGCAGATTGTAGACCTATAGTGACGGGTACATATGGTGTGTTTTGAGGAGAAGGGGCTGAAAGTGGCGGTGTGGCTCTTTGTGGTGGTGTGACCGAGGGGTGGAATTGGGGATGAACTATGGGGGGAGAATTTGTGGTAGTTGGTGGACCACTATTGAAAATGGTATGAGAAGCAGGATTCTGAAGTGGACTGATTATCATCTCCAACTTCGGAAAGCCAAAGAAAAATGACACACACACACAAAAATATACATTACTTACATTAGTTTAAACTATGCAAAATAATTACAATACAGTTGAACTCTGTATTCTGTCCTAAGCAACAACTCTAGGGAACATGCAGTTTAAATAAGATGATGTGCCACCATATTAGAGGTAGTTGGTATGTTATACATTACATAATCATGCAGAAATACTTATTTTGAATAAATCAGTAAATTTTACAAATAAAAAGATAAGTACTTTTAATTAGGAACTTAACTGATGCAAACCAAAAGATAATACATACGTGAATTGATAGTCAAATTAGATTCACAAAACATATTATAAACTTAAACTTAAACATATTATATAGACTCTGGATGGGCGATGAACGAACAGTGCTAAAGCAGCCACTGTTACTAACACTGTTACTGTTACTACCAGATTATCAATTCCACAATAGCACCGTATATATGGCATAAAACAGTAGCGCAGTTTAAAAGTTTGGATTTACTATGATTTTTTTTGGTAAAAAAAATTAATACTTCAATTCAGCAAGGATGCATTAGTTTGATCAAAATTAAAAGATTTGTAAGAATACAAGTTACAAAAGATTTCCCTTTCAAATGATGTTCGTTTGAGCTCATCAAAGTATCCTGGGGGGAAAATGCATTCAACAACTGTTTTCAACATTGATGATAATCAGAAATGTTTCTTGAGCACCAAACCAGCATATTAAAAAACGATTTTTGAAGAATCATGTGACACTGAAGACTGAAAGTCTTACAAACCCCAAACCTTTGAACGGTAGTTTACCTCCAGCCCTGAGCCGTATATGAATATTTTGACACTCACTGTAGGCACTGCTGGAAGTAATGGGAGCTGGACTGAGGGCAAACTGTCCAACTGTTCACCTCTCTGCAGGAGTTGATGGTTTTCATTAAACTTATTCTATAAAAGAAAAACCGAAAAGACTGAGTGAGAGAAGCTGCAAACTCCCTTCACCAGTAATCCACTGGTATTAGCTCCTCCCCTCACCTTTAGTCCTACCAGACTGCTGCAGACCATTGCTACATTGTGCTCCCACTTCTGCTGCTGGTGCAGGTGCTGCTGGGAAGGATTTAATCTGTCAAGAAAAAGCACAAATCCTTAAGGAATCACACCAGCTTCATGCATGTGGACATACTGCATGTGCATACCTGTCAACAAACATTAATTCACACACAGTACCTGAGAAAATTAAGATATTTTTCCGCGTCTACGATCCAGTCCTCCACTTGAGAAAGCGCAAGCTCTTTCTGCATCTCAAGTGCAGCTATCTGCTCACACAGACACATGGACAAATACACAGTCAGACAATAACATACATGATTCATTACACTATCTGTGAGTTTTCTACAAGACACATGCGGTGAAGGTTACCTCATCCTGAAGAACGGTCTGACTGGCTTGCTCTGCCTGTCTGCAGAGCGTTTCCATTTCCACCCTCAAGTCAGCTATTTCCTGCTCCCAGGAGAGCCTGCCACAAACACAAGCACAAAAACCAGATAAACACACGGATCCAGAGACATATGGGTGTTTCTCCTTTCACGTTTGAAATCTTTTACTTCTCTTGACTCTGTTCCTCAATCAGCATCTTGAGTTTCTTTTCTGTGTCCTCCAGCTCCTGAGCCAATCTAAAACAAATAAATATCTTTTAAATTCAATGAATAAAATCTATCCAATATTATATACTACCATTTAAAAGTTTATGGTCAGTATAATTTTTTTTTTTACTTGTGGCAGTAACAACATCTATAATGTTACAAAAGATTTCTCTTTCAAATAAATGCTGTTCTTTTGAGCTTCCTATTAGAAAATACTGAATAAAATGTATCTGTTTTCACAGCTGTTTTCAACATTGATTAAAAGAAATCTTGGACAGATCATGTGACACTGAAGACTGGAGTAATGGCTGCTAAAAAATTATCTTCGCCATCGCAGGAATATACTACATTTGAAAATATATTCAAATAGAATAGTTCAATAGATTTCACAATATTACTATTTTTACAGAATTTTTGCTCAAATAAATGCAGGCTTGGTGAGCTTATAAGTCTTCTTTCATAAGCATAAAAAAAGATGACAGACCTTTGAATGATATTATATGCTATACCCACAGCAGACAGCTGAATATCATAAATATTTCAATGTCAGTTTACCTTGTTTTCTCCTCTTCCATTCGATCCTTCTCTGCAGTAAGCTCTTGCCGCTTTACCATGAAGTTTTTCCGTGTGGTCTTGCTGCTATTCAGCTCCAATTTAATTTGCAAAGACTCAATTTTTTCAATAAAACCCTGTACAAATGATAAAAAATAATTTCCATACCAATGACAAATAGGCTCAAAAAAGTACAGTAATACCACAGTTTTTGACAAGGACACTGCACACAGTATTACTATTCCCTATTGAGTTCAAGGGGAATTAAGCACCTTTGCTATTCTTGCTATTCAAATAACCATGTGTAAATATCAGAACCTGTACAGACTGAATATATTGGTGTTTTTTGAAGTTCAAATGTGATGCTAAACCTGGTACTGATGATTTCTGTCATCTCTTGTCTTTTCCAGACTGTTGACACAGATGTTGTGCCCCTCCTGCTCTGCTGTATGCTGCTTTACAAAAGCCTCATACCGCTCATTCAACTCAATACTGCAGTCTTCTAAAGCACGCTAAAGAGAAAGAGATAAAGATAAAGAAATATATACACCGGCGTCTGAAAGTCTGAGACCACCCTCAAAATCTTAGTTAAAATCCTAGTTAATCTAGATAATAAACAGAACAGTTTTTGGACTTTAAAAGAAAATTGTGACATAAAATAAAAAAGACATTCCTTTAAAAATAAAATGTATAATAGTAATTATAATATAAAAATAGAAAAACACTTTCACTTCTCAGATATTTGTACCCCACTGTACACAAACTCACATTTCCAAAAACATCTGTAAGACATCTGTAAACTCCACAAACAGTAAAAAAGTGCAGAGTGAAGGCTGAATTGTTTCCCAATTCATATTTGCTAGAAAACTAGTATGACAAATCTCTCGGAAGAACAATAACAAGGTTGTTCTGTCCAGCAATAAAAGGCTAATGTCACAAACACACACACATTTTAAATCATATTTCACAATATTTGTGAGCACAAACTTGGGGCTTACTAGTAAAACTTGTACACACACACCATGACCATGAAAAGTACCTGCAGTATGGTGCTGAAAACTTACCATATCTGCTTCCCAGTCTTCATTTGTGTTTGTAGATCTTTCCTCTGTCCAGTCCTCAGTCTATGGTGGAGATAACGATCAAACTACATAGATGATCACTTTTGTGAAATGTGTCACTAGGAGGTTCTACATACCTGTAATGTTACGGTTTGGCTCTGTGCTTCATTGCTGGGTGTAAAAGTGCAGTAATCTTGCTCTTCATACTGGTTGAATACTGTTGGGAAGCTGTTCTCAGTGGACCAGGGCCCGGCTGATGAGCTCCATAGTGAAGGATCCGGCGGAACCGCTGCCGAAACGGGGTCCCTGCCGAGAGAACAGTGACAACCGTGCTGCTGAACCATTACAAATAGAAACTCTTTTAAAATCCACTTTAAGCTGTTTTGTACTTACTGAGGTAAGACTTCATCTAAAGCTGAACTCCACTCGGTGTGTATTTCGCTTTCCATTTAACGTTACAGGCAAACTCAGCGACAAAAGACTCTGGATCTAAAAAGAAAAACAACATTCACTTTAAAACGTTAGCGTACGTATTTTTTATTAACTTAATTTATACCTGACAACACACTGATTTTAAATGACGATGGTTATAATTTCCAGTAAAATATGAGCGCCAAACGCAGAGTTAACGAAAGAGCACATAAATTTAACCGAAACTCACACTAAACATTAAAACAGCTGGTCTTGATGGTCAAATAAGTAACAGTATACGCAGAGTATATGTAATTAAATAAATTAAGAGAATAATGATCTTTTTTAAAAGGCAACGACAACTGGCGCAACTTTCATGACATCATCTAAAGCTGTTTTACTTCCGGTGTTACAATATATCCAGTTCCTGAAACATTTGGCTCCAAAATCAGTTCCTGTAATATTTTGGGTGGACTGGACGTACTGTAGTATACTTGGAGACTATTCCCAACCAGGGGTATATGGAAATATTTAAATGTTGCTTTGCAACAAAAATATGTGCAAAAATAAAATGAGCATTTACTTGAGTGAATAATGACAACTCATCATGATATCCAGTAGCCTATAATATGAGAAAACAGGAAAGGCTGGAAACATGGCTATCAAAATAATAAAAAATTAAGGAAGAGACGGAATATTTCCCATCAGGCTAGCTTATTTACTTTTTATTTAGCCACATCCCAGTTAGTAACAATTTTTCGTTCCCAGAAAGTTCCCAGAACATTCTAACGTTCCCTGTTGGTTAGCTAAAGTTTTATTTAATAGTAATAGTTTAATAGTAGAAGTAGTAGTAATACTACTAATAATAATTATTATTAACACTGTTAACATTAATAAAACAATATTAATATTATTCAATATTTAAATATTATTAAATGTAGTGGTATTAATAATATTAATAATATGACAGGCATTTAACTTAACGGCATTTAACGGTATTTAATTGTGGTGACTAGTGGATGGTGGGGAAAACCCCGGAAAACCATTGTTTATGTGAAAAGTAGTGGCACATTTAATGGAAAAGACATTTAATTATTTTTAAGACAATTTAAAATGTTTATATGTTCATTAGGTGAAAGCGGCAGTTATTTATCTGGTTACCCTGAGTAGGCCTTTAATATAATTCGATTTTATTATTTACTTTCTTCAAAATTTTAAGTGTCATTTACCTTTGTAGTGGCTAGTATGTTTTAAAAGTAATGTACCTAAATCGGTTAAGTAAAAAGTAGGCCTACTTTAGGCTACCTCAGAAAAGCTGGTATGGGATGTCTACTCACAAGGAAAACCGGGTTCTGAGCCAACTAGCAGGTTTCATGGGTTTGGGACGTGAAGAATGTCAATTGTGATATTTATAATGGAATTATACAAACTTAATTCCACTTAATTCTTTGCAGGTATTGGCTCAGCTATGAGTGTGATTGGTTTCTCAGTTATCATTTGGATGGGCAGAAAGGACAGGAGTTATTCTTGCTGGTCTTGAGCAAAACACAAATATATATATATATATATATATATATATATATATATATATATATATATATATATATATATATATATATATATATATATATATATATATTTAAATGTACATTTAAATAATGATACCTTGCGTTACCTTGTTAAAGTATATATATAAATATATAAACTTTAGAATATAAATATATTACCTAAATTGGCTAGATTTCCGAAATTAATTAACAATTAAAATTAATCAGTTGTGCAGTCATTGTTGGGTACCTGGAAGGGATAGGAAAATATACTATATACATAACATGATATAACAGGCTACATATAATATACAACAACCCAAATATTCAAATATAGCTCAGCCCATCAAGAGAGCTCCGGCAATGGCGTTCTGATGAGTGGTTCCCGGCTTTGGCTTGGTTTGTGCTCATTACAGTGTGGGCATGAGGAAACTTTCTCCTTTACCACATGGCTGATCTTTGGCCACCAGATGGCATCATTGTATCTCTCCCTGGATTTGTTCAGGCCTTGATGCCCGTGGTGGATCCTCTCCAGCATCTCAGTTCTCATTGTTTGTGGGGTCATATATCCCTTCTTTACCAGTCCATTATGCTCACTAAGACTACTTCCCTCCATAAATAGTCTAAAGCTGGTCTGACGACATCCCTTTTATATCGTGGCCAGCCAGACTTAATGTATTGTCTGACCTTCTGCAGGGTTTCATCCTTCTCTGTCTCTGCCTTTATGCGCTCCAGCACTGTTTTAGGCCTTTCCAGCTCTTCGATGGCATCCACGTATGCCTGGATGTCTACGCTCAGTTTTGTGTTGTCCACTTTTGACTCCGGGAGCCAGGTACTATCAGGCTCTTACCTGGGACGTGCTCAGCGACAGGGTTGAACTTCATTAGGCGGATCAGAAGTGAGTCACTTGTGGAGTTTTGTCTAGGTCTCTGTGGTTGATGAGTGTCACCAGTGGTTTATGGTCGGTAAGTAATTTGTAGCTTTCCAGACCACACAAATATAGATAGAACTTTTCTGAAGCCCATACACTAGCAAGACACTCCTTTTCTATCTGTGCGTACTTATTTTCCGCTTTAGTGTATGAGAGCAGTAGGATACTGGTTTGAGTTTGCCTCCATGATTTTGCAGCAGTACTCCTCCTAATCCATAACTGGATGCGTCAGCACAAACTACAGTGGGCAGTTTTGGATCAAAGTACTGAAGAACAGGTGCAGAGGATATCAGTGATTTTACCTTCTTGAAGGCTGCTTCCTTCTGCGAGTTCCACACCCATGCTACTGTATTCTTCAACAGCTCGTTAAGGGGATGAAGGATTTGTGACAAGTTGGGTATGTATCTACCAACATAATTCACCATACCGAGTACCCTTTTTAACTCACTCACATTTGTAGGTGTCTTCAGGGCGGTGATGGCGGACACACTTTCTGGGCTTGGAGTCACGCCCTCCTGGCTGATAACTTGGCCCAGGAAGTGAAGGGAAGCCTGCCTGAACTTACACTTCTGGCGATTGAGTTTTAGGCCAGATGCGGGGATTGTCTCCATCACCCTTTTCAGGCGGCGGTCATGCTCTTCCAGAGTGGCTCTGAACACAAGTATGTCGTCCATGTAAACTACCGTGCCCTCGTGATCCTGCAGCAGTTCTTGCATCCTCCTTTGGAATATCTATGGTGCGGATGTAATTCCAAATTGGAGCCGTTTAAAGCAGTAGCGACCATTTGGTGTTATCTTTGAACTTTCTTCATAGGGCCATCTGCCAAAATCCACTGGCAGCATCCAGAGTTGTGTACACCTTACTTCCGGCCAGTTTGTGCAAGATACTGTCTGTGGTCGGCAAAATTAACTTTTCACGTTCTCATTCAGTTTAGTAAGACCTACACATATTATTACTTTTCCAGTCAGCTTAATCACTGGCACCATAGGCGCTACCCATTCTGTAGGCTCCGTTATGCGCTCTATTATGCCATTTTCTTCCATTCGCTTCAGCTCTTCTTCTATTTTAGGTAGCAGCAGAATGGGAATGCGGCGAGGGGCCTGCGACGCTGTATGGCTTAGCGTTTTCTTTTAGGACTATTTTTATGAGGTCTCCTTTAAGCAGTCCTAACTCCCCAAACACACTGACTTCTTCAATGTGTTGTATCAGACCCAGGCGAACACAGACGGATCTGCTCAGTAGGTTATCACATGTAGATTTTGCCACAGTTACCCTAAAGTAACAGTCTGTTATTTTTCTCCCTTTTGATTCTTGTGTCTTAGCTAGGAATTGCCCCAAATGGACCACTTTTCCTCTTGGACTTTCCAGTTTAGAAGTAACTAGACTAAGTTTTGGCTTAACACGGAGGCGGCTATGTAGCCTCATTTATTATCGTTGTGTCAGCACCCGAATCTATCTTGAAGCTATGGAGTACGGCATATCACTAGAGTTGCTTGTGCGCCATGGTGGCTCAGTATCAGTGATGACTTCATCCACTGTAGCCTCATTCTTAGTTGTAGTCTCATCTGAGCCCAAGAATAAGAACTTCTTCAGTCACTTCTTGTATCATTCTGGTTTTGCATTTGTTTGCAAAGTGACCAATTTTGTGGCATTTATTACATTCCTTATCTTTAGCTGGGCATTTGTCTCTTGCATGCTTGCGCCTACATCTTCCACAGTTTTTCTTTTCATTTTCTTTTCGTCCTCCTGTTGCCTCGTACTGTGTTTTTTCCACTTACTTTTATAAGACTTTGATTTCACTTCATCAACATGCCCTGATGCACCAGCCTCGTTGTTCTGTTGCTTCACTAGCTCAGAGTGCCTGGCCATGTCAACTGCCTTTTTCAGAGTAAGGTCACTTGTCATTTGTAGCTTCAATGAAAAATCTTTGTCTTTAATCCCTATGACAAGTCTATCTCATATTTCCTGCTTCTCATGAAAGTCACAGTGAGCTACGAGTTCATACAGGTGCCTATGTACAGTTCAATGGACTCACCCGCCTCTTGTGTCCACGAGTGGAAACGTGCTCTCTCGAAAATCACATTCCTTTTCGGCACAAAGTGCTCGTCAAACAGCCTCAGCACAAATCCTCTTCCCCGTCATCCTCCAAGACGAATGATTTGTATACTTGTTCTGCCTCCAGGCCCATAGAATAAATCAATCCACTGACCAGGACTTCGGCTGGCTCTTTGTTAAGCTTTGATACTCGATACCTGGAGAAGTGTTGTTTCCAATCGGGCCAGTCCTCCGGTTTAGCGAAGTTAAGCTGCTCCGGCACCGAAAACTTTGCTATCCTGGGCGGTTTCCTCCAGTGAACTACGTTCCCCGAGTCAGCGTGCTGTGTCGGTTCACTTCTGACACCAGTGAAGTGTTGCTATCTTCGTATAATATATATTTATGAGGAGACAGTAGATTGTCTTTAACTCAACTTTATTCCAACATAATGTAACCTCACACACGTGAATCAGCCCAGTGTTTTTCGACTATATTATTGTACACATACGTAGGTACTGACGGATGCCTATTCACAAATCGTAACTGGTTCATGTGACAACTGAGACAAAGACACAAAAGAGTGTTTCCTCTATATGAATTCAGCAGTGGCGTAGTTGAATGGGGCATATACATACTCAGTTCACAAGTGTGTGCACAACAGATAAACAGGAAGGAAGAGCAGAAGGGGTTTTACTTAACACTTTCTTTACCATAGGCAGATGAAATACAACACAAGTACAAGAGTTTAGTTAAACATTAACGTTTCTGAGTGTCCATGGAAAAGTGCAAAACCAAACTAACTGGCTACTAGTTAATCCTGTGTGAGTATGTAGGTCTATGTAGGACACGTGCTGAACAAATTCTGGGTGAAACTACAAATAATAAACTCATATAAAATGTACTCTTTATTACAAGTGACAAAAATGTTTATAGGAATAGTGCAACCAAAATGGAAATTCGTTCATTATTTACTTTCCTTAAAGGGGCTATATGCGTTTTTCTGAAATTTAAACTCGCGACTGACACCTGTGGCCAAAAAACGGAACTGCTCTTCCTTTCTGCTCGCTCTCGTAAGTGCACACTTCACAAGTCATCCGCTGCAAAGAAGTCTACATTATGTTTACAGAGGTAAGAACAGTCAAATACATATATTGTTTGAGAAACTAAGTTTGTTTGCTGACTAGCGGTGGTGGCAGAGTGATCTGAAACGTTTAACATGAACGCGCTTGACGTCACATCCGCAGACAGCGCGCGAAAAATCCGACCCGACAGAAAATAGGAAAAATAGGATACAGGCTTATAGGTGCACCCACTGTGAGCTGACAAGGTGTCAGTATGCTCATCAGGAGATGTTTGAGTCATACATGGTCAAATAAAAAGGCTATTGTTACGTTTATTTTGGGGGAAAAGTTGCATTTAGCCCCTTTAAGGAGGGAGGATTGTAGTGGGAGCACTGGGATGTCAGGTCTGACTGTGTGGCAATGGCTAATGGTTTACATGGCTCATGGGTCAGGTAGGAGGGCCCCTTATTGGAATTTTGCTTGGGGCCCCAGGGAGGTCAGGATCGGTACACCTTACTAGTTATACAAATGAAATAGATCAATCCATTTATCTCCATTCAAAGGGATGGAAACGGATTGAAAATATTAGGCCTAAAAAATTCCTTATCCTGTGGCTCCCTCTAGTGGGAAATATTAAAATTACAGCATTCATTTTTCATATGAAATGGCTGATAAAATTTTTGAATTTGCAGTTAGCATCATAAATTCATAGGGGTCCAATGAACCTTTGGTACAAGGACCTGACAAAAATTAACAAAATAAAAAGAATACATAGTTGATATAAAAATTGGATGACTAATAATTTCCTACTACTTAATGCTGAAAAAAATGGAGATTCTAATTTAAATAAAATTCTGTAAGTAAGAGAGTGCTGAGAAGGGTCCGCTGTCATACAATACGACAGAGGCCTTTGAGGTCCAGCTGGTCCAAAATGCAGCAGCTAGAATTCTTACTAGAAGAAGAATTGACCGTGACCATGTTAATAATAATAATAATTAATTACATTTATATAGCGCTTTTCTCGACACTCAAAGCGCTTTACATAGAAGGGGGGAATCTCCTCAACCACCACCAATGTGCAGCATCCACCTGGATGATGCGACGGCAGCCATATTGCGCCAGAACGCCCACCACACACCAGCTTACTGGTGGAGAGGAGACAGTGATGAAGCCAATCAGTATATATGGGGAGGATTAGGAGGCCATGATGGACAGAGGCCACTGGGCAAATTTGGCCAGGATGCCGGGGTTACACCCCTACTCTTTCGAAAGACATCCTGGGATTTTTAATGACCACAGAGAGTCAGGACCTAGGTTTAACGTCTCATCCGAAGGACAGTGCTCTTTTGGCAGTATAGTTTCCCCGTCACTATACTGGGGCATTAGGACCCCACACAGACCACAGGGTGAGCACCCTCTGCTGGCCTCACTAACATCTCTTCCAGCAGCAACCTGGTTTTCTCAGGAGGTCTTCCATCCAGGTACTGACCAGGCTCAGCCCTGCTTAGCTTCAGTGGTCTTGGGCTACAGGGTGATATGGCTGCTGATGTTAGCACAGTTCCCTGTTAAACTTTGCATACATTTTAAAATCTTGCTAATTACAAAACATTAAATGGTTTAGCTCCTTAGTACCGCTCTTAATTTATTATAGTCCTTCACATCTATTGTGATTTAAAAATTCTGGCCAGTTGATAATACCTAGGATATCAAAATCAACTGCAAGTGTTAGATCCTTTTCCTATTTCCTATATTCCAAACTCCGGAATAGTCTTCATAGCCTTGTTCAGGAAGCAGACACACTCCGTCAGTTTAAATCTAGACTAAAAACACATTTCTTTAACCTGACATACACATCACACACTATCAATTTCTATTATTCAAATCTGTTAAATGACTGCATAAATTAGGGCAACCGGAACCAGGAACACTTCCTATAACATCCAATGTACTTGTTACATCGTAAGATCTGCGCTGATATTAGTCTGTCTTATCCTTATCCCGAGGTTACCATAGTCAGCCAGATCCAGATCAGATAGTGGACCTGCACCTAGACATGACCAAAACGCAGCCCTGAATGTCAGCAGAGACCGTGTCTACTAGACAATCCCCTGTGAAGGCATCGTCGACATGATAGCCATCTGCACAGATCCTCAGCAAAGACCACAAGAACATCTAGGTTACTAATGTAATCAGTCAGTCACGTTCAACGTTAATGTCAGTGACTGACAAATTGGGATCCCTCTGGAAGACGCCACAACTGCTGCCCCTACCAGGACCCTTAGCAAGCCAGTTAATCTCCCCGCATGTGTTGGGGCGGAAGTAGGACAATTACTGATATTTCATTCACACTGAACATTGAGACTATTGGATAATAGGAAAGAGTGACCCATCCTCAGAGGGGAATGGTGCAACAATCGTGACAGAGCCATCCCTCCCGCATATCACCTGTTTGCAGACAATACACAGGAAGACACCGGCTCCACTTGGAGATTGTAGAATCTTGTGAATATGTTAGGTGTCGCCCAGCCCGCAGCTCTGCATATGTCTGCCAGAGAGGCTCCATGCGCCAACACCCAGGAGGAAGCAACACTCCGTGTTGAGTAAGCTCTACCTCCCATGGGGCACAGTTCGTTTTAGGACTGGTATGCTAAGATGATGGCACTATCCACTATCCAGTGGGCCAACCTCTGTTTGGAGACAGCATTTCTGACAAAGCATGGGCTGGGTCTGCCTCCTCTGGGGGCAGCGTTTGCAAGTTCACCACCTGGTCCCTGAAAGGAGGCCCGAATTCCAGGCATGCTTCATCGACCGAAAAATGCCTGCCTGCCTTCCCACCCTCTTAATGGATGTGAGTGCAGTCAGGAACGCTGTCTTGAGAGACAGGATTTGAATCTCTACTGACTGCAACGGCTCAAAGGGTGCTCTCTGTAAGGCTGTCAGGACCAAGGAGAAGTCCCAAGAGGGGATGAGGCTTGGCTGAGGAGGATTCAACCTCCTGACGCCTCTCAGGAACCTGATGATCAAGTCGTGTTTCCCTAGAGACTTACCGTCTACTGCATCGTGGTGTGTGGCAATAGTGGCAACATACACTTTCAGTGTAGAAGGAGACAGCCTTCGCTCCAAACCGTCTTGCAGGAAAGAAAGCATGACATTGACATGGCATCTACAGGGGTCTTCCCTGTAAGAAAGACAACACAACGAAGAGGTTCCACTTCAGAGCTTAGAGGGGGCTTTAGCTGAAGTGATAGTGTCAACTACCGCTGGAGGTCGGCTACTTAAGTCCTCCACGTCTCGTCCAGAGACCACAAGATGCCAGATGGTGCCCCGTCCCTGAGAAAGCATGTCCTTCAGGGGAATCCGCCAGGGAGGGGCTGTCAAGAGGACTGGGAACCAGATCCGGTTGGGCCAGTATGGCGCAACCATCAAGACCTGCCCTTCGTCCTCCCTGACCTTGCACAGTGTCTGCCAGGGACGGATTGACAATCTGTGCGTTCTGGAAAAGTCCAGAACGGCCGTCCAACCGAGGGCCGTCGGCACAAAAAAAAAAAAAAAAGTCTAATAAAGCAGTATTAACAGCCAGCCAGCAGGGGCACTAATATGATCACTTATGCTACGTGTAAAAAACAACAACTGAGGAAGAAGAGTCGGCCTATAGCCACTGACAGAAAGTTAAGTTTTATAAGGCTGCACTTTTAAATTTGCTTACATTATATTTGAATAGCAGCGGTCTCCAACGTGGTGCCCGTTAAACACATTCTATAAATAGCCCCAACTTGCCGTCGGGGTTCCAGACTTCGAATAAATGGCATAATTTTGCGACCTTTTCAACTAAACGTTTCAATTTGAACTTTTGCCTCAACAAAATTACCCAACTCTCTTTGATTGTACGCTGTCATTTGCGTTGCGTATGAGAAACATCAAATGGCAAACGCTTGAAAAGCGGAACAAAACGTGTTTGATCTGAGCAGCGCATTATCAGCTCGGCCCAAAAAACAGCGATCGCGGACAAAGCTGATCTCGATCACGCGAACATTATTAGCTGCGCGATCCACTAAGAAGCATTTAAATTCAGCGCAGAATTCTCTATCTCTATTATAAACCACAAATGACTATGTGATTTAAGCTTGTAAAAAGACAGATGAAACAACAGCGCTGATATTCTCAACATATTGACGCAAAAAAAACAAACAAAAAAAAAAACAGGCGAAACATTGTTCCGAGAACAAACCAGTTAGAAGACATTTCACACTAAATAAGCCTATGAATTAACTTTAGTAAAACAAACTTTTTTGGCAGAAATGTGCCTGTATTCAGAATGTGCCTGTATTCATATTAAAAATGCTGTTATATTAATATAGGCTAGTCTTGTATAAATATATTAAATGTAATGCAGTAATGTTTTGTTTAGAAGTTATGGCAGTTTATTTTTATTTATTTATTTTTTTAAATGTATATTTATACTAAATGTTTGGGCTACTGTTTTTGATAACACGTACAATAGGTTTATAGAAAATCAACAAAAAAATCAATAAATTTTCATAATTTTTTTTAAACGCTTTTAAGAATATCCAGAATAACCAGAATATCAAGATATATTATTAATTCCCATATGATGGTGAAAAGTAAAAAAGCTTCACCATGTTATGTATAATAAATATTGGATTATAACAGATAAAAATTCCTTCTAGATTATTTTATCCCTTGAGGTAGCCCTCGCACACAAAAAGGTTGGAGACCCCTGGTATATAGTAACTATAAGTTTTATAATTACAAGTTTGTGTAATTTGGGGTTACTGTAGCCAGTGACACTTCATTATTTGTATTTTATGGCATTGTACATTTTTTGTTTTTATTTGAAGGCTGAGGCTTCATTAATAAACACAACCCCAATTATCATCATTGGTTTTGAATTTACTTGCTGTGAATAGGCTACCTTGTCTGATAGGCTACAGTATTGTGGCATAGTATCAGGACATCCTGGCTAGTGTCTGTCCCACACGGCTAGAGGCGAATGGCCGGATGATGGGCCTATTTGGGAGAAAGTCCAGGGCTGTTTTTAGCCCCAGTCCGTCCCTGGTGTCTGCGAGCAGGCTCCCTGGGGGAAATATATATTTTTTTTACTAAAAGTTAAATTAGAGAGCTCTGTAATCACATTTTTACTAAGAATTGAGTTGAATTAGATAGCTCTATAACTGGAATTGTTACTAGAAAATGAAGAGTTCTCTGATGTAATTGTTACTAGTAAAAAATGAAATTAGGACGAGTAACACTGGGAACATTAAAAGCTAAAAAGGCTCACCATAAACCTTGACGCAGTTCAAGATAAGAGGGAGAGAGGCTGCCTATTCAGCATGCATTGGAATAAATTCCAGTTTGTTACTTGTGTATTTCCCACGATTGATCTGAATAACTCACTCCTACACAGTGCTGCTACCTGCTCTCTCTTGACTGTTGGCCTGTTGACAGTGTCCTCTTTGCCAGAGGTGTAAAGTCCAGGGGCCGTATGTATAAAGCCACTCAGAGTAAAATTTTAGTCTTAAGTCTCTCAAAATTCTAAGAATGACGTCATTTTACTTTTATTCCTAGACTTAAAGGGGTCATATAATGGTACATGCACTTTTACAAGTTGATTGCACTGAAATGTCTGTTGGCAGTGCCTGTACACAACCATCCTATCATGATAAAAATCCATCCAGTGGTTTTGTTTTAATCTCCTTATATGTTTGACCCTCTCTGAAATCAAGCCGTTCGAAATTGTGACGTCATAATATCCAACGCCCCTCCCGCGATTGTGATTGACAACCGTGTTTCAACACAAGACCCGCCCTGAGCGAGCTGTGACAGCTGTGTCGTCATAGTAGTCCGCCATTGTTGATATGCTGGAGCAGAATGGCGTCTAAGCGATTGTGGTGTTCTGTTCTTAGATGTAATAAGGAACACAGCAGTCATTTGGATGTTCCTAAATCCGAGCCGTTGAAGATGCAGTGGCTGAGTTTTGTTTTTGAAGCGATATGCCCAAAGGATTGACGCGGGGATTCCCTCACGGGGATTCCCCACGATTGTCCATGCTTTCATGTTTACCCGAATCATTTCACACCAGACAGCTTTACAAACGAGAAAAAACGGATCGGTACCAACGTGTTCCTGCTGAACCTCCAGAAGATGTGAGTGTAATGTTTTATTAACCTTTATATTAGTATTTATATTAATCTTTGCGAAATTTGCAAACCATGCTGCAGGCTTCACGATGAATGCATCTCTAAGGTTTACACTCAGGGTACATTACGGCATGTTTTCTATGTACGACGTTCTCATATAATTCATAATCCCACGTTTATAATGAACAACGCGTGGTTATTGTGTTAGAAACGGTGTACGCACAGAACAGAGGGGCGGGGTGAGCAAAGCTCATTATCATTTAAAATAGTGTCATTGTGCAGCTTAAGTTAGTTCAATGATGATTCATTTCCTTTGTAAAAGATCATTAGTTATCTATTTAGTTAATTATACAGCAGCTCTGAGAAAACAGTGATGTCATTGTTCAGCTCACTTCAGTTCTCAGACAATGGTGTCAATGCAGGTAGATCAATAATATTGTTGAAAAAAGGGCAAACTACAGCAACAGTTTTTTTTTTTTTTTAACTAAAAAGCTCACAGGAGAAGAAAAAAATCATACATTGTCTGCAACATAGTCAGTTATTAATATTTCATTGTCCTCTCTTGTTCATTTGTTTGACAGCCTTGGCTAAAAATGATGTATGTACAGTTTGATATGTTTCATTGTGTTATCACAAATAAACAATTGACTCCAAGCACAACTACACAATAAGCGTACAAAATCTTTAATCTTTGGCAGTTCTTTGACTTTCCAATTGATCTTCAAATCTCGCAGTAAAATAAAGCCACTTTATTGAGTATTTCGGGCTTTCCTGAGTTGTTGGATCCATTGATGGAACTCATGTTTGCATAATTGCTCCAACTGTAAATGAGGAGACACGCAACAGTAGAGAAGGGATTCCACAGCATAAATACTAATTTGTGATAATTTTACACAATGCACTGCAAAGCATTTTTTTTTTAATAAATTTAAATATTAAAGCTTCAGTGTCTTAATTAAATTATTTAATTATAATTAGATTAAATGATTGGTGTCATGCTGCAGTGACCTCATCCTTGCAGGCTCACTATTGGCTGATTCAGTGGTTGAGGGCGGCCATTTTGGGTTGACATCATTGTAGTCCTTAGTTCACAACACTTAAGTCCCACTTCAGTCAGCACTTAAGAATCAGTCTTATACTTTACTGAAAGTTGCTTTTAGCTGCTTTATAAAAGTCTCCTACTCTTAGAAAAGTCCTACTCTTTACTAAGTATTTTCTGACACTTAAGTCAAAGCTTAAGACTATTCTTAAGAGCATTTCTTAGAAGTTTTATACATACGGGCCCAGGTTCAGAAAGTAAAAGTCCTCCTCAGTGTTTTGTTCCAATCACCTGGATTTGCTAATTAGCACAATTTTTCAGCCAGGAGATAGAACTAATTAGTGAAATCAGCTGGTTGAGTTCATGGGTGGAATAAACATGGCAGGGCTTTTACTTTCAGACCCCTGGGCCCGTATTCATAAAGATTCTAAGAATCCGCTCAGAAAACTCTTAATTTAACTTAAAAACTTTTATATAGGAGTCTTAGCTTAAGAGCGAGTCGGGACTGATCTGAGAGCAACTCTGAGTAAGGAAAATACAAAAACTTTTATCTTAGTGAGGAGGCGGGGTTGACCCCGTTGCTATGTATGACACAATCTTTTGAAGACTGTGATTGGTTGGTTGTCCAGGAAAAAAAAAAAGTGATTTTAAGTATAGGGTCTATTCTAAGCCTCCACTTTGAACTTACATGCGTAATTTTTCCTATTTGACCGTTCTCACACACACACATTATATATATAAATCCTTATTTTATTAACCATGCTGTTAATTTCCTATAAGGTATTTGCTTGGCTTAGAATGATAAAAATTGTTCCACTCTTTCCAATTAGGCCTACACTGATTGTTGGCATGTCTATTTAAATGGTGGTTTGAATGTTGGTTTTAATGTATCAAACATGGAATTTTCCCAGTTGCCAAATATCGTAATGTAGTGATTTCTTTCATTTCGGGCGCTATGGCATTTCTGCGCTGTGTTGGAGATATTAGCGTGTCTAAAAAGATCTGTCACAAACATGATCCCTGCATGATCTAATCTAAAGCGTCTTATTAACTCACTGTCATCCATTGTCTGCAACACATTTCTTCTCCTTCTTCGTCTTTCTGCCATTTTCTCCTCTGCTAAAGAAACTCTTAAGCCTCTTAAAAGTCCTCGTCCGTGCTCCTAACAATTTTGACCTTAAGACCTCTATTAAGGGTTAAGATGCTTTCTGAATTACTTTTTTCTTTACTAGGATTTTTTCTTTAAATTTAAGAGTAAACGCCCACATTTCTAAGAATTTTCTTAGAATTTTGTCACTAGGAGCTACTCTTTGCATTAAGATTCTTTATGAATACGGGCCCTGGGGCCGTATGTATAAAGCCACTCAGAGTAAAATTTTAGTCTCAAGTCTGTCAAAATTCTAAGAATGACGTCATTTTACTTTTATTCCTAGACTTAAGAATAAGTGTGATTCATAAAGGTTCCTAAGTGTCAAGACTAGGTCTCAGCTCCTAAATTACTTAAGAGAGCTGAAGAGGTCTCTTAACCTAGTTAGGAGTAACAAGATGGCAGCAGAGAGGAGGAGGCCATGCACTTTTCAATGGAAATATGATGTATTGGTTGCAGTAAATGATGACGGAGTTCATTTTATAGCAATGAAATAAAAAGGAAAGTAATAATTACATTGTTGCTGACTGGAAAAAAGCAGCAGTACACCCGGTGATGACTTGAGCTCATCATTCCACAGTAAGCAGGGTCTCAATAGCACTATTTTGGCACTGACCACACCAAACACATTGGTAACTAAAAGTGATGTGCAGAGTTTTTTTATTGTGTTTTTTTTATAACCCTACAAGTTTGCTTAAACCATCAAAATATAAGGAAAATAAAACTTAGTGAAGATATTTATCTGACAAAATTATTTCAAGTCAAGTCACTTTTTACAGTACAGATTGTTTCAAAGCAGCTTTACAGTGATAACAGGAAATAATGCAACAAAGTTAGTTTGGGCTGTACAGCAGCTCTAGAAGAAAATAGTGTCATTTTGCAGCTTAAGTAAGTTCAATGATGATTCATTTCCATTGTAAAAGATCATTAGTTATCTCATTTAATTCATTATACAGCCGCTCTGAGAAAACAGTGATGTCTTCGTTCAGCTCAGTTCAGTTCTCAGACAATGGTGTCAATCCAGGCAGATCAATAATATTGTTGAAAAAAGGGCAAACTACAGCTACAGGTTTTTTTTAAAAAACTAAAAAGCTCACAGGAGAAGAAAATAGTCATACATTGTCTGCAACATACTGTAGTCAGTTATTGATATTTCATTGTCCTCTCTTGTTCATTTGTTTGACAGCCTTGGCTAAAAATGTTGTCTGTACAATTTGACATGTTTCATTGTGTTATCACAAATAAACAATTGACTCCAAGCACAACTACACAATATGCGTACAAAATCTTTAACACATTTTTAATACTATTTGAATAAAGGGTGAGTCTGTCAATTTTCCTTGGCCTCACTTTTGGCCAATACTATATGGCAGTTCTTTGACTTTCCAATTGATCTTCAAATCTCGCAGTAAAATAAAGCCACTTTATTGAGTATTTCGGGCTTTCCTGAGTTGTTGGATCCATTGATGGAACTCATGTTTGCATAATTGCTCCAAATGTAAAGAGACACGCATCAATAGAAAAGGGTTTCCACAGCATAAATACTAATTGGTGATAATTTTACACAATGCACTGCAAAGCATTTTTTTAAATAAATTTAAATATTAAAGCTTCAGTGTCTTAATTAAATTATTTTATTATAATTAGATTAAATGATTGGTGTCATGCTGCAGTGACCTCACCCTTGCAGGCTCACTATTGGCTGATTCAGTGGTTGAGGGCGGCCATTTTGGGTTGACATCACTGTAGTCCTTAGTTCACAACATTTAAGTCCCACTTCAGTCAGCACTTAAGAATCAGTCTTATACTTTACTGAAAGTTGCTTTTAGCTGCTTTATAAAAGTCTCCTACTCTTAGAAAAGTCCTACTCTTTACTAAGTATTTTCTGACACTTAAGTCAAAGCTTAAGACTATTCTTAAGAGCATTTCTTAGAAGTTTTATACATACGGGCCCTGGACTTTACACAGGTCTCTGCTCTTTGCACGGCAATATTATTTTCACTGCTTGATAAAATTGACGTGGTGTGACAGAGTGAGAGCAGCATCTATCACGCTGAATGTGTGAGAGTTGACAGCCCTGGTTTCCTGCATTTGTAAAAAATAAAATAAAAAATAGACGTGATGACGGGTGCTAAGATTATGCTACTACTGAGATTATAGCAGTATGTGAAGTCTTTACAAACTGTTTATGGACTTATGTTTCTTTATATTTGTTATTTATGGTTTTGTGTTTCTGTTGACTATGGTGCAGTCTATTCAGTTTATGATACAATTGTTTAATCTGGTTTATTGTTCTATAACGTTCAATTATAATAAGTTTAAGATAAGCTGTTTGAGTTGATAGGAGCACATCATCGGTCATCACAACATGTTATGTCTACTGTAATTTTCCTTTGATGTATTTTTCCCACTAACCACACAGGGACAAGTGGTAGTTATGCATTTTTTTTTATTATTTCAAATCTGTATTTATTCCCACATTGCAGACAGTTGCCCCACATGCTGTCTACTCACCATATCCTGTTCCTGTGACTCCTCAAAGGAGGGGGCGAGACTACAGCTTCCCTTTTTCTTGGGTTAAATGATTGGGTTAAATCATTTAGTAGGAAAGGGAACTTAACTCTTGGTGATGTAAGCATGTATAAATGTCCTATGGTGTTTGCATGTTGTTTAAATTGCTGAATGAGTTTATTTTATTTATTTTTGAAAGTTAAATGGTTAAATGGTCATATGTTTAGGCTACAAAGGTTTTGGTATTGATGCCCCTGCAGTTGGTATGGTCTTGGGTGTATTTAGCTTGTCCTAGGCCATATAAGCCAGTCTAAACTGACCTTGGATCATGGCTGAATGTATCCATTGTAGATTTTGCTGGTAGTAATTTTCTTGCGGTTGTTGATACACCAGTCAAGTCAAGTGTATATTCATTTTTGTGAATATTTTATTTTTATTTAATTTCATATTTATTTTTTTCTTTGACACCTCACTGTGAATCTCTAGGCTACACTCCTACTTCTCCACTGGCATTAAATAAAAACCCTCTTTGGATGATATCTAAGTCCTGAGCCTATATCTACCACCTCCCCTTGATCTCTTTGCGGGACACGTTATTTAGTATACACGGTTCTATGAATATGCAAATTAGCCCCACCTCCACTCACTCACACGAGCTCAGAGATCCTCTCGTTGACGAATACACGTTGACGTGATTGGTTACAAGGTAGTTTGTGATGTTAGAGAAACACCAGCGATTTCAAACTTCAATGCAGTTTTAAGGAGAAAATACTCAGCAATGGTTTTGACTTAAGCACTTGCACATGGTTTGTCTTAAAGCATATTAAAAACACCACATAGACAAATAAACATCATTAAAAACTTGATTTTCACCACAGGGGGACTTTAAGTATAAATCAGATTATTTTACAGATTTTTTTATAAATTAAAACAACATTCAAATTGATTTCCAATTATTTCAGTAAATATGTAAATAAATAAAGATTTAATGGCAGCAGTTGTGTTTTTTATTATCTTTAAATTAAATGGTGAGATATCTTTTTTTATTGGCCATCGCCCACAAAAAAATATATCGGTCAACCACTAATCAGCAATATTCTGTTTTTAATCTGTTAATCTAATTTGTTTGAGAGAGAGAGAGAGAGAGAGTGTGTGTGTGTGTGTGTGTGTGTGTGTGTGTGTGTGTGTGTGTGTGTGTGTGTGTGTGTGTGTAATTGCCACTTCAATTATTAATTTGACCTCATTAAGGCGGTAGCACATTCTGATAAGGGTGGTTTAACTTCAGTGGGTGTAGGATTGCCAAATGACTAAAGAAAGGTAATCAGCAAGATGGTGTACAAGTGTACATTTCTTGTGTATTACCCCCCACTGCTGTTTACACTGCTCACAGTAGCGGAAATAAGCACAGTTAGAATAGCAGAATAATTGGGAGAGCGTTGCTATAGTGTGATTATAGTGTATTGCAACACAGCTGGTAGCTCATTCTGAGCTTTATGGAACTCAGTATACGCTGCCGCTCCATTGGACCCGTTTTTATCAAGGCAGCGAGAAGCAGTGTAGCCATGGTGCCTGTCATCTATTTACTAGCGAAACAAATACGATGACGAATAGTCTTGATTTGGTGATTTTATTTGATCAGTTCCAGTTAGGAACTCGTACAATTCAACTTAAAGTGCTCTTGTATACTGCGCACAAGCTTGAAGGCGTACTCCCTTTTTATCTGTTGCCCTCACAGCCAATCACAAACACTGTTGCTCTCATAACAAACAAGATCAAAAGTCAACTCAAATGAAAATTAATAGTATTCAAATACAAATGTTAATACACAACAGTGCCCCATGGCCAAAGCCTGGCTCATTACTGAAGCTAAGCGTGCTCGAGCCAGGCTGTGACATGGATCGGAGACTTTTGTGGAAAAACTTGATTTTTATTGGAAGATCCTTTAGCGAGGCCAGAATGGTGCTTAGGGGCACTAAACCATCCTTTAAACCAAGGTCCTGATTTTCTGTGGTCATTAAGCTCCATCCACACACAGAATAGAATCAGCATCTTTTAAGCCATTCCATCAACACCGCCCACATACTAGAAGTAATGTTCGTCCTGGCTTTCTTCGGTTTTCTTCGCTGCTCCGAATTAACAATCACATCTAACTTCGACACGAATATCCACCCTACAATTTCAGACTCACAGATCGTCAGGGCCGGCCCTGACCAATTTGCTGCCCTAGGCAAGATTTTACCTGGCGCCCCATGCATCACAGCCCATTTCACCCTGTCATTGTGTTCATGATTTAGCATATATATATATATATATATATATATATATATATATATATATATATATATATATATATACACACACACACATTACAGCAGAACTGTTTCCAACACTCATAATAAAACATCATATTAGAATGATTTCTAAAGGATCATGTGATAGACCGGATGTCACATGTGACACTGAAGGCTGGAGTAATGATGCTGAAAATTCAGCTTTGCATCACAGAAATAAATGATAATTTAAAGTATAATAAATTGAAAACAAATTATTTTAAATTGTAATAATATATCACAATATTACATTTTTTTCTGTATTTTTGATCAAATAAATGCAGGCTTGATGAGCAGAAGAAACTTCTTTCAAAAACATTAAAAATAGTAATGTTTCCAAACTTTTGGCCTGTACTGTATCCCCTCAAAACTGCACAACTGTAGAGTAAAACATTAATAAAAAAGTGATAATAAAAAATGCGTCTTAAAACTGACATGATTGTTACAAAATCACAGTATGGGGACTCAGAACTCAGAACAACTGCTAACATTAAGTTTAAGGTAAAAATAACTGCCATGAAATCATAGTATCTTACTCCTATGCAATAAATTGTTCATTCACTACATGACTTTACCTGTCTTTATCCTCTTCTCTTCTTTTTGGCACTGTATCTATCGCAGACTATGCTCATTTATAATGTGCCATGTAAATTCGGCCTTCCGTCACAATCAGGAAACTTTCACCGTGTCTAGAACTGGCGCGAGCTTCCAGGCCTGTTTCTACGAGCTGTTTGTTAACAAAAGCAGTGCTGTCTACATTGGATGCGGCGTCGGGCACGCTACACAACAAATTACCAACAACTGATCCCGCACGCGCTCTGTTTCTGAAGCACTTCATGCACTCGATGGGCGGGGGGAGATTGAAGAGCTGGACTTTTTTCTTTTTTTTTTGGTAGTATTTCGAATTAATGGTTTTAAAATAGTAGCCTAGCCTATTATATATATATATATATATATATATATAAAATATGTAAAAAAAAAAAAAAAAATATATATATATATATATATATATATATATATATATATATATATATATATATATATATATATATATATATATATATATATATATATATATATATTCACTCGTTCACACATTCTGGCGCCCCATATGGATGAGTGGCGGCCTTAGCATTTGCCTATGCCGCGGGCCGGCCCTGCAGATCGTAGAAAACAAAACCTATTATCTTTCTTAATTAGGCTAAACAAAGTAAAACCAATCAAGCTAAAAAAGGGCACTTCGTTTACATTTTCAGTCTGCCAACTCCCATTCAACTGTACCATTCTCTCATAAATTACCTGCAGTATAGACGTTTCATGTTCAAATCCCCACTTGATCCACTCTTCGCAGACGACTCCAATCATCCAGCCATGAGATTCTGGTTCCAAAAACATCATAAAGCAGTTCTAATCCAGTCCGGTATCACAGCAAATAAATTTTCAAGACATTCTTTTCATAACAGAGCAGCAACCACAGCCCCCCAATAAGGTGTTTCCCAACATCAAATCCAAACCCTTGGTTGTTGTTGGTCATCAGAAGCCTTCAAAACCTACATTAGATCCAGCCGCTTCCACATCAGAAACGCACACCCCACACCATTAGTTCCCAAAAAACAGGTTACAAATAAATCCCAAACGGGTACATTGGATTGGGAACCCATTTCTCCTGCTAGACTATCATATTTATGGTCAGTCATCAAGAACATGTCAACATTAGGTTATATTTCACTTAAAATGAAATCAGATATTCCGCACATTATTATATTATCTGTGTATTATTATATTATTATCTGTTATATTGACTTTTATTTCAAAATCAAAGTTAAGATCAAAATTATAATCTGAGACACATATGAAACATGAAAGCATGCATTTCATTCCCCATTATAAGTATTGATTGATGTTCTTGACCTCTGACATCTGGGCCAAGTTGCATGTCACTGCATGAACGAGAACCCACGCTACATCAGCAATAATTCACAAATATAGTCCCAAGTCAAGGCGCAGACACAGAGAAGGTTCTCACGGCTTGAGGAGGCTTGTGGTGAAACTTAAAAGTTATGTATCAGACCAGAGATTTAATCAGCCCACACTGAGGTTATAAAACACAAGTCTCGAGTCAAAAAACGAGTCCCACGATCCAGTCTGAATATTAATTAGCTTTGCTTGATTTTGGCAAATTCACAAGAAAGAACGATTTCATCGTAAATGAAAATAAAGACGTGCGTTAAGCAGAGAGTAAGGGTTTAGAAACAATTTTAGTAAAATTTTTAAACATAAAAGGGCCGACTGTGACACAAACAGGTCAGACTTATTCAGTGCTGTTATTGTTAACTAAAACTATTTTAAAAAATCATTTACTTTTGAAATTAAGCTGAAATAAAATATTCTATGAAATAAAATATATTTGATTTATTAGATTATGATAAAAAATATAATACATAATATAATAAAATATTAGAAGAAAAACTTGAACTTAAACTAATTTAAATAAAATAATTTTACCTATAGGCCTAACTATAACTGAAATAAAAATAAAAGCTAAATTGAAATATAAAAAGCTAATAAAAAAATACTCAAACTTCAAATAAAATAAAAAAATTAAAAAAATAAAATAAAAGCTTGCTCAAAATATTAGTACATATAATTAATACTAAAATTAATTAAATAAATAATTAAGTAACACTTCACAGAAACATTTTCTCTCTCTCTGCCTAAGAAAAATAATTACAGTATGATCATTTCACTTTCAGTTGTCAACACCAAAAAATATGGTATAAAATGTATGTTTTGTATGCTAATTGCTGGCTAACCACTGACAGATTATCACAGTCACTGGCAGCTACATTTATGCATTACACAGAGGTGTCAAGTAACGAAGTACAAATACTTCGTTACCTTACTTAAGTAGAAATTTGGGGTATCTATACTTTACTGGAGTAATTATTTTTCAGACGACTTTTTACTTTCTACTCGTTGTAAAAATAGCCTCGTTACTCCTATTTAATTTCGGCTTGTTTTCATTCCGGCTTGTCGTCCGGCTTGTCGTTAAAAAAAAAAAAAAAAAAAAAAAATTGGCCAATTGACCTTTCGCCAAGCCCCGCCCCCCTTAGTTACTTTTACTACGTCCGACAAACAAATGGTCAAACACGACCAGCGCGACAGATTGCCATGACGGAAAGAGGTATACCCGTGCGTGTCAGTGACCTTTTTTGGAGCAATACCTCCGCTATATCCTCCAGATTGAGGCAAAAAGGGTTACAGTATGCAGTGGAGGGATATATTATAATATAAAAATACGCAATGAAGGAGACACGACTACTATCTACGTCTCTATCGAGGCTAATGCTTAACGTTAACGTTACCGGTGTTCATACACATCATTTGTGATTACGACAAAGAACAAGGAAACAAGTGTTTAAAAGCACATGGGAGTTATATTCCCGATGCTGTAGTTTATTTGATCAGTCACAGTATATCATTAATCAAGCTTAATTTGATTTTTCAACTACAATTAGGCAGGTGAACTGAAAGCTTTTACAATGTTTTAGCTATAACTTAGGCCTATATCATTGACAAAAGTATGTGGTGCATTTTATTCCAAAAATGATTTTCTTTCTCAAATTCATGCTTCAAGTTGACAAAGCACAATAAACGAAATCACACAATAACTGTTTAACCAGACATAGCCTTAATTTGCATCTAAATAACTTTCATTGATTGTCTTTCATAATGCACTTACCATAATATTTATTAGGGGGACAACAGATCACAAAAATCGCGGTTGAGACCATAATATATTAGTGGGGCAACTGATCATAAAACTCGCGGTTCAGACAATATTATGTTTTTTGAGATACAGATAGGAGTTTTTCAGATCAGAAAAACAATACAAAAAAAAACTTTAAGTAACTTAGCGATCGATACCACAGCCAGCAGACGTATTTATGCTTCGTAATGTTCGACACATTTGGGATTGGGGCCGTCCACACTGTTTTATCCATTGTAGGCACCGCTCACGTTGTGTTTTCGGCTTTGGGAATGGAAAGAACACAACTCCTCCAGACAATCTCTCGGGGTATGTAGTGTCCGATTTACAAACGCCATGGGCGTACGCTTCACCATCTTGCTATGTTTGTCGGACCTGCTCACATAGTAACGGTTGCTATGATGTGTGATTGGACAATGGCCGTTTTGGGGGAGGGGCCGGCGAAAGGTCAATTACACAAACGGTTTAGATCTGACTCCCGCCTCCTGAATACATCGCTAAACTTCTCCAGTAGCACCTCAATGCAGTACACAAGATCCGGGGGGAGGAGTCGGATCTTGTATAAGGGGTGGTGATTGGTAGGTTTAGGGGTGGAGATGGGTAGGTTTAGGGGTGGGTTTAGGGATCAGGGGGTGGAGATTGGTAGGTTTAGGTATGTAAGGTGGGAGGAGTTGGATCTGGATCCGACTCCTCCCCGTGGATTTCATGTTCTGCATTGAGGACCATCTCAACTGATTGGCATTGTGGTGTCTTTCTAACTTGTGAGTGGCTGTAGTCACATTTGGTATTGCGCAGCGGCGGAAAGGAAACAAGGAAACGTTGATGTGGTAAGCAAGGGAGAAAGCGGGCCAAATCGCGAGTGCGAAATTGGGGCGAGAGAGAGAGAGAGAGAGAGAGAGAGAGAGAGAGAGATCCAGAAGAGAGCCGCAAAGTTCTGGTTCCATCTATCAGACACGCAGACAGAGAGTTACCATCACTGCGCTCTCAGACACAGGGCAGGACACCCCGAGAGCGACCCCATGCAACATTTAGTGAAAAAACACCAACTTAATCCAACAATTCAGTTCAGACACGCAAAAGTAAAAGAAATAGGGAACATAACCAAAGAAGAATACATACAAGATTGGCACATAAAGGTCACACAAGTAAATAAATTAAAGGGGGGGTGAATTACTGTTTCATGCATACTGAGTTTTTTACACTGTTAAAGAGTTGGATTCCCATGCTAAACATGGTCAAAGTTTCAAAAGTTAAGTTGTATGTTTGAAGGAGTATTTTTGTTCCAAAAATTGTCCTTCCGGTTTGTCACAAGTTTCGGAAAGTTTTTTTCGAGTATGGCTCTGTCTTACGTAAGAGAGGGCGGAATTTCCTTATATGGGTCCTAAGGGCACTTCTCCGGTAAGATCGCGGGCGCGCGCGCACTCGTAAAACAGAGCAAGAGAGTGAAAGCAGTTCGCCATCAAAGCGCCCTGCCCGGCTTTTGGGAAGTCAATGTCACCAAAGAAGTGTGTTTTTAGTTGCCAGGGCAAGACAACCCTGCACAGATTCCCAAAGAACCCGGCGTTAAGGGACCCGTGGATGGAGTTTGTTTTCCTGAGCATAAACGGAGTTGTGCAAGACTGTTGTTCCCTGCATTTCGACGATGATTGTTTTATAAACAAAGCCCAGATCGATGGATTTGCAGATCGTCTAATGCTTAAGGATCGAGCAGTCACAATGATAAAGGTTCGCGGTCGTGCGTTGGAACGGTGAGTAAAACTGTTGAACAAATGTCTCTGTGTGTTGTTAGCTCGGCGCGTTAGCACAGCTTTAGCTTCGCCCACACGGCCCGCCCCCAGCTGCTCGTTTTTTTCCGGAAAGACTCGGTACAGCCAATCTTTCAATTAAAAATATAATAAAACAAAAGACTTTTTGGAGATATGAAGGATGCAATATTACTCTATAGGTACTCAAGATTAACAGGAGATTGAGTGAAAATGAGCATCCCCCCCCCCCTTTAAAATACTTCCACAAAATAAAGTCTGATTATAAATTGGCCCCATACCTGACCGATATCAGTAATTATGGTCAGAGAAAGCTCCTGACGAGGTATCGCATCAGTGACCACAGTCTGTGTGGAGACGGGCCGACACAAGCCGAGCTGGAGAGCCAGAGAGCACAGACTGTGTTCACACTGCACTGATGGAGTCGTAGAGGACGAGCTGCACTTCCTCACCCAGTGCAGCAAGTATAAACACATCAGAGACTCTTATTTCACACTAATAGCTCAGATTTTACCCCAGTTCCAACATGCGAGCCTCATAGACAAACTGTCTTATATTCTGGGAGAGAAAGAAGAGTGTGTTCTCCTGGCAGCGCAGTATGTGTCTTCTTGCCATCATATGAGAGACAAGGGCTGAACCCTCTTCCCTTAAACTGCTCTCTGTACTTATTTTTTTTCATTGTGATATATTTATGCATAATATGAAAATGTAAAAAAAAAACCCACATTTTTTTTTGTTCACTTTTATTTATCTACCTGTACGTATATGTTGTATATGTCTATTGCTTTGGCAATATTGTGCTATTTTACACAGTCATGCCAATAAAGCTCATTTGAATTGAATTGAATTGAATTGAACTGAGAGAGAGAGAGAGAGAGAGAGAGAGAGAGAGAGAGAGAGAGAGAGAGAGAGAGAGAGATTTTTCCTTACATTACTTTTATACTTTAAGTAGTTTTGAAACAAGTACTCTTATACTTTTACTTGAGTAAAAAGCTTCAGTTGATACTTCAACTTCTACAGAAGTCTTTTTATACCCTAGTATCTATACTTCTACCAGAGTACTGAATGTGAATACTTTTGACACCTCTGGCATTACATTTATACACTTTGTAGATGCTTTTATCCAACGCGATTCACAAATGTGAAACAAAAGCAATTCGTCAATATTCATAATGTAAAATACATGCTACTGTCCCAGATTTCATTTTGCATGTGAGGTTGGGCCATCTGTATGAATGCATTGAAACATTGAATATTTAAAAATATCTAATGGCAACCAAATTCAAGTTTATAGACACTTCTATATTTTAATAAAAATTATTTACACTAATTCCAATACATAAAATTTGATTCCAATATATTCCAATATTCCAATTCCAATATATAAAGCTCATAATTAAGTAATAAATTAAATAATAATTGAATAAGAATGATTAATTAATAGTAATCATTATCATTATTAAGCCCTAACTAATTAAATTGTTCATTCCCATCACCTACGCAACATTCATTGTCACTCTCCAGCACACTGTTAGACTTTGCCGTAATTTTACAGTTACGCATGCGTTTTTTTTTCCTGTTTACACGTTCATAGAACACATCCGATCTGTGTCACATGAGCAAAAAATCGGAATTCGGTTACATTTCACTTGTAAACTAGGCCTTAGAGCTGTTACACACTACATGAAAGATCATTTTCAAAAATCCAAAATAGGGGCACTTTAATTTTCCTTGCTTTTATTTTATGATTATTTTAATTCCTTACTGTGTAAAGCACTTTTAATTGCCAAAGTGTATGACGTGCTATGTAAATAAAACTGCCTTTCCTAATGTTGCATCACAATAAATAAATAAAATGGATGTAATTGATTGTGACAGTGAATAAAGAATATGCTGATGTACATGGACTCAAGTCACTTTTTTAGAATTTATTAAATTCAATAGCATTCATGTAAAATATAAATAATAAAATTGTGTAAAATGGGCATAATTCTGTAAAATGAAATTGCGGTATGGGCATCTTACTGTAAAATTAAATTGCAGTAAGGGCATTATACCGTAAAACACATTTACAGGTAAGCTACTGTAAAGGGGAACTTACAGTAACTTTCTGGCAATAGTGCTGCCTGTAAGTTACCGCAACTGCACTTTTAAAAAAATCAAACCCATTTTGGCTCGCCATATTCACGCCTGCTATAACAAATTTTTTTAATTCCCGTGTCCCAGCCCTTCGAAGCGCTGGTCGAGCCCTCCCGACCGAATACAGCAGCCGCCCTCCGTTCGACTGCTGGCGGGGCGTACCCGTCCGATGCCGTGAACATCCAAGTTCCCTTCGGATGCTGCAAGAGCCCTCCCGGTCGAACGGTCAAGCTTGGTTTTGCAAATACTTCTCATGCCCTTCACTTTTTGGGCCGGTTAATTTCACATCGTTTTACGATTGCTATCCTGCGCTTACGTGGGACAGCACGCCAAATTTGCATAAATTACTATATCTGATTTCCTGTACGTGTGAACTTGTGAAATTAAGTTTTATGTAACAAAGTTAAGGAGGAGCCTGTTCAGGTAATCAACCAATCAGCAAAAGAGGAAGCGGTTATAAATATAGCCTCCCCTCACCTACTCTGGATTCAGGCTAAATTCCAAACTCGGACCCTCCCCCGAACAGCATGCTATATACGCATAAATTACTATATCTGATTTCATGTATGTGTGAACTCGTGAAATGGAGGTGGGGGAACAGATTCCGAAAGCTGGATTTTTGTAGTCGGATTTCATTCCCCCTGTTTCTTACACAATGAGGTTTTAATATGTACAAAACTGATGCTGGTTAAGCTACATCCACACATAGAATTAATTCAGCATCTTTTAAGCCACTGCAACAAAATCTCTCATCATGGGGTTGGGGGAACGGATTTTGACGGCTAGTTTTGCTAGAGTGGTGCCATGAGTATTGATTTGCCCTCCCTGATTCGGTTGATAACCTAAGGGAGCAGTGGCACCGGAGGGAAGGCATAATGGCGGAGAGAGGGCCACCTGCTGGCTAATGTGTCCTTTTCCTTCTAGAAGAATATTGGGCAGTGGGCTCAAGAATATCTGTCCAGGAGCCAAAGCCCAGCCTGCTGTCGCTTAGGACACCCCAATTTTGCTTGGAGGCATCCATCACGACTACTTACCTTGTAGAAAACTGAGCGCACTTCTACTCTCAACTGATACAGATTGGGTGTTTCCAGGGGACCAGGGCTTTGGCACAGCCGTGACCCTGAGAATAAGGGGGCCCTCGCCCATGTTCGAGGTGGGACGCGGGCGCCTTCAACCAGTGTTGATGGCTGCATGTATAACAGGTCTGCTGAGTAGGCTGCTGCCAACAATTTCAGGGGGAGGTTGTCCCCAATTTTGAAGGACACCGCTAGTCTCTGAATTTTCATGGAACGCTCCGATGAAATCCCTAAATATTTGGGACGAATCGAATACTGCCCCCATGAACAAGATGCATTGACTGGGGGACAGAGAGCTTGTGCTTAGGTTGATCCTGAACCCCATACTTTGTGGCTGAAGAGCAGAGATCTGTGCGTACATAGATCCTCCTTCGATTGGGCTAAGAGCAACCAATCGTCAAGGTAATTCAGGGATGCATACTCCCATCCGTCTCAGGGGAGAGAGGGCTGCATCCATGCACTTTTGCGCCTTAAAGGTTAATAGTAAACTAACCTGGGTTGCTGTCCTTGGAGGAGCCTCGAACCCGAGGCTCGGCTTGAGCTCTGAGTTAAAATCCCCCTATGATGGAATTGCACAGAAGAGGATAGAGATATTTTACTGGAGGAGAAGGGGAGGAGGAGGGCTGCCGGAAGAATTTGTCAATGCAATGACGTGGGATCTGCCGTTTATACACTCGTATTGATGATTGACAGGACTGAATGTTTAGGCTCCTCCCGAACCTACATGTGCAAAACCTTCTATGAAGGCACATTCATATCTCCAGGACATTGCGTTTATGATTATTAGGGACTGTTCGTTATTTATTTAAGGGGCCACCGGAGGAGTTTTGAGATCTGTTGTCAAAAAAGACATGACCCTCCCTTCGCCAGCAATACATTTTTCTATGACCCTCCAAAATGATTGTGAAAAAAGGCATGACCCTCCCCGATAATTTATTGATTAGCCTAATTCTGTACTGGTTTGCGCTTGGCAAAGATGTTCAGATAGCCATTGTTTGTTTGTTTTTTAAACCATAAACTCTTGCTTTCTCATCTTACTAGGGCTGTAACGATAGACCAAAAAAACATGTTTTCGGTGCTGATGCGGTGTGACTCGTTCAACATGGGTGGCGTTGCGAATAAAGCATCTAAAAGCTGTAACAAAGAACCGGCAAAAGTAATGATTTTTAATATGTCAAATATAGCTAGGTTTATTAATAAACAAGTGTTTTCTGTGTCTACTGCAAAGATGAAGTTGACGATGCGTCGCGATCTTCTCAGAACGCGCCAGAGAGAAATGCACATTTCATAAGGAGAAAGCAGTCTGTTTTCTTTCGTTATGAATTGTTCTGTTTAAAAGTAGACATTTCAAGCTTTCTATATATTTCTCAGGTCTGTGAGGCAAGTAGCATAGCCTACCATACGCTGAGTTTCGGTTCATTTATGAGACGAGTCCACCCAGCTAACAAAAAAAGGTCCCCAGAACGTCCCCTAAATGGCCTGTGCGAACGTCCCCCCGAACGTCCCCATGTGGAGTCCGCTTGATGTCCCGCGGACGTTCGCGAAGACGTCCTCCGTACGTTCAAGAGGACATTCACAGGACCACCAGCGGCCATTCGGAACGTTTAGGGGACTTTCGCGTTTAGTACCCTGAATATCATTATATTTTATTCTACTTCTGGCTAACCAAAGAAAACACACACGTTGTAAGGAACAAAGTAAATGTATTTTATTTGAACAAAGGTGTTGTGCTCTTTCAGTGTGTGTGTGTCTTCAAACGCGCTGGCAGCTGTGTGTGTGTGTTTGTCCGTCAGCTGTGGGGTTAGTCCAGCAATTCTTCCCCTTGGCATCTACCTAAAACAACAAAATAAACACATTCAGTAGTATTATGATTGTATATGTCTATATAATATATCCATATATGTTAAATATAACGTCGTCTCTTCTCATCATAACATTAACGTTAGCTTCGTAGTGTTAGCATACGGTTTGCAGCGGTACACGGCAGACAACTTAAGCAAACGTTTTAAAAGGTAACATTTTCATATAATTTAAAGATGGACAGTGGTTACGGTAACTAATGTACTAATTTAAAAATTAAAAATACCTTTTAGACAGACGAAAGAGAAAACACAAGGCCGTGTCTGAGGAGGACCGTTATAACTGTCACTACAGCTGAGCGTTGCCATGGATACATGGTGCGTACCATAAGGAATGACGTCACTCGCTTAGGTGCACTTGATCGTCACTTGCTTGTTTCTCCCCGTGTAGCTATATTACACTTTTTTTTGTTATTTGAGCTGCATGTGCTATCAGTCAGAATAATTGTGCAATAATTAGAATAACATTTTTCCTAAAATAACTTCTTTTGAATAAAACAAGTCACCTTCGCCTGACCAACAGTTTGATAATTTAGGATAGGATAGGACAGTTAGGATAATTTTATGTCTTACCTGTGTTATTCTCCACTTTCTTCCCAGCAATGTGCTTTTCCATTCTTCACGTTTTCCTTGGCTGCCGTTTTCCTCAAGTCGATGCATTCTTTTAGAGCTCCTGCATTCAACCTTATTTTCTTCATGCATGAATAGCCTATAAATTGTAGCTTATATATGACCCTGGATCACAAAACCAGTCTTATGTTGCACGGGTATATTTGTGGCAATAGCCAACAAAACATTGTATGGGTCAAAATTATAGATTTTTCTTCTATACCAAAAATCATTAGGATATTAAGTAAAGATCATGTTCCATGAAGATATTTTGTACATTTCCCACGAATCCCACCTTAACCCTATGATGGTCTTCGTTTAGGAGTCACGTTCGTGGCCAGATGTATAAATCTCAATAAAAAAAAAAAAAAAAAACATTACCCATAAGACTGGTTTTGTGGTCCAGGGTCACATATTAAAATATGATATTTGAATCAATTATCATATTTTGATGTTTAAATTATAACGCTGAAAACAGTTGTGATTTGATTACATCTTTAACTAGTGATAGAAGTTACTAAGTTTATTATCTTAACATAATTAAAACACTGACATTTTTAACAAACTTAATTTTACAATTAATTCAAATATTTTTTAGTTTATTTGCATTTAGCCTATATTTTTGTTTAATTATTCTTTTGTCTGAGTTGCAAGCTGTCAGGTCTGATGATAAAAGAAAACGCATGTGCGACTGGATTTTGCAAGTGTTGTCATGGAAATGGCAGGTGAGGGACGAAATATAGGACGTTCGCACACTGGCCCGGACAAATGTCCTCAGAACGTCCGTCACCGAACGTTACAAAGCGGACCAAATGCGAACGTCATCGGAATGTCCGTCACCGAACGTTACAAAGCGGACCAAATGCGAACGTCATCGGAATGTCCGTCACCGAACGTTACAAAGCGGACCAAATGCGAACGTCATCGGAATGTCCGTCAGCGAACGTTACAAAGCGGACCAAATGCGAACGTCATCGGAATGTCCGTCACCGAACGTTACAAAGCGGACCAAATGCGGACGTCCTCCGAACGTCCACTCGGGAACGTTACAAAGCGGACCAAACGCGGACCTAAGGGGACGTTCGAAAAGTCCGGGGGACGTCCCCTGTTCACTCGCCCGCGCCTCCGTGTCATGATTATCTATTTTCTACTATATTTAGACTAGCCTACTTCTTATTTATTAAATCCAGATGAAACATTGATTAAAATTAAGATAAAATTAATAAAAAACGAAATTCACTTTAAAGAAAGGCTTTGTGCTTTCTGTTTGAGGTCTCTGTGAAATTTTTAAGTCGCTTCAGAGCAGTCCCCAGTCAGCAAATTACCTTTGGCACAGATGTGGGCCAGATAAACAGCTGAGCTGTGGCCCAGATTAGTTTGTGTTTGCCGGCCCAGATATGGCCCACATCTCCTTTGCCAGAACTGAACCAAAGGACTGCCATAACTCCACCAAGCATGAGCCAAATACAACAAATTCATGTGGCCCATATGTGGGCCTGGTATGCAACTTTAGTATGGTTGAGTTCTGTTAAAATCTAACGGCCCTTATGTGGCCCACATGCAGCTGACAGTATTTAAAGCCTTAACTCACAGGTAAATTAAACACTCAACAACAAATGGACTCAAAACTATTTATTTTGACAAGCATTTAAATAATTACAGCTAAAGTGTTGTACTTAATTACAGCAGTATTCAGTTGAAAACAATTCATAAAAATAAATATAATTACAGCAAGAGTTGAATAATAACAGTAGTATTCAGTTGAAAACATTTATCAAAATAAATATAATTACAGCAACAGAGTTCAATTTAATAATTACAGTAGTATTCAGTTGAAAACATTTAAGAAAACAATTACAGCTACTCAGTTGTACTTATTTTAAGTAAAATTCAGTTGAAAACATTCAAGAATACAAATTAATAATATAAATAGCATTCAACGCTAATTTTTTACTCCAAAGTTCAAAACACTCGATCAAAGCTTGTATTAATGTTATGTTTAATTAGTCCAATGAGAGTAATACAAATAAATCACAGTTGGTAAAGAGAACTTTAAAGAGAAATTGAGAAAGTTAAAGCAAACTTGAAAGGTAAAGAGTTGAGAAGTGTGTTGATGTGCAGAGAAGTCTCCAATGAGGGTCGGCAATGTGTTGATCTTTTCCAGTAAGGGGATTCTGCCTGACTGCACCTGCAATAAAGAAGAATTTAAATAATGTTAGCAGCAATACAACCTGGAAGCTAGAGCTGCAGGAGAGTGAAAAAAATCATTAATGTAAATATCCTTTAATATTTTATTTGCAATTATTAACAAATTAAACACCTCTGAATTACCAGTGTATGAAAGTTTTTTTCCAGTAAATTTTCAAAAGGAATTGCAAATTGTATTTTTCAATATGTGGGCCAGAATTATACTGTAATTCCTTATGACAAATTATTTTGATTTTTAGAATACCTTTGCACCAACAACCGGTTAAAATTTACAGCACTGCATGTATTCTGCTTCTTTTTTTTTAAAAAAGACATGCACACTCTAATGTAAAAACACACCAACACAGATAGCATTAATGTCATGTTTTAGTCCAAAGACAGAGTCTACAAGAATAAGTGTTTTTACTAACAAAAAATAAACTCAAGATAATCTGCAATGATGCGAGACAATTTGGAAGCAGAAACACACAAACAATAATGGGCCAAGTACTGAATGCAAGGAGGAACATAAAGGGTTAGTTCGCCCAAAAATGAAAATCCTATCTGTAATTACCCTCAAGTTTTTCCATCTTCTGGGTTGTACGTCAGAGCGTAGACTCACTATTGGCCAACGCTGGTCATGTGTGGGATGCTGGCCAGTCGTGAGCCTACTTTCTGACGTACAACACAGAAGCGCTGTGCTGTTACACTACGTTGAATAAAGTCTTTATTTTAGCTTGTTTTGCGCACAAAAAGTATTTTCGACACTTGATAAACTTAAGGTTCAGCCACTGTATTCTTGGACTATTTTAACAATGTCTTTACTAACTTTCTGGGCTGGCAAGTTTCAATAACAGAGAAGCCTATGGAGGAGTGAGACAGCTCTCAGATTTCATCATAAATATCTTAATTTGTGTTCCGAAGATGAACGAAGGTCTTACGGGGGTTGGAACAACATGGGTGAGTAATTACTGACAGAATTTTCATTTTTGGGTAAACTAACCTTTTAAATACACAGTGATAATGAACTAAATACAGATAGTTGTAGGCATGCGCTGGTATGAGACTTTGACAGAATGATAATCTTATATTGTGATTACAGCTTTAAAATGTATGATTGAAACAATATGATTCGCAAAATATAAAAAATAACTTTCTTTAAAAACAAAACATAAAACTTCTAAATAAAAAAATGCAGTCACTTAAGTGAGCCACGGATGTGATCAGGTAATGACAAAAAAAGGTGTTTGGTTCGATACTGAGATAACAGAAATAAAAATACAATGTTCTGTAAAGCGGTTTTGAAAAGTTGTGAATTGTGCAAAGTGCAATACAAATAAAAGTGACTTCTAAAAAAGGTCTCACCAATGACAACTTCCTTTACGACCAGGCGTTGGACACCAATCTTCCCATTGACTTCTCTCCGATTCATAACGTGCCACAGCAGTTGTAAAAGTGCCTTTCAGCACTCTCCACACAGTGTTATTCAGGTCAAAGCCACCAACCAGACCCAGATAGGTAATCTGATAGGAAAAAAAACATTGTGTAAGTGGTTGAAATATGCATTTAAATAGACCACCCTAAAATGAAAGTGCTTTTATATTCAAAAATGAACTATAAACTATTATATACTCCATCTGAAACCATATTTTCTAGGATTTTAATATGGAAATTATTGTCATTGCTCCACCCATACCACACATTAGGGCTGGGTGGTATGACAGTATACCATAGCATGGTATATAAACTATATCGTACGTGAGAAATTAGAGTAATTATAAAAATGTCCTGCCTCTTCCAAGCTTTATAATGGCAGTGAATGGCTGCTCAATTAATTGATAGTTAACAGAAATACAGCAATTCATTGTTTGTTCATGTTAGTTCACAGTGCATACTAAAGTTAACAAGTAAAATTTTTTATATTGAATGTGTTAGTAAATGTTGAAATTAACATTAACACATATTAATATATGCAGTAGAAGTGCAGTTCATTATTAGTTTATGTTAATGTTCAGGTATTGTATCGAAAGTCATAATTTTGGTATTGTGACTTGACACTAATAGCCTAACGTTAACATTACAACTTTAATTTTAAAGAGGGAAAGGTCATGAGAAAAAGTCTTTGTTGAATATCATTTCAGAGTTAAATAAAGATACAATAATGCAGACGTATTAATGTGTTTATTCTTGACATTTTTATATTATTATGATTAGTTGAATGATTGTGAACACAAATTAGGATTTAACGTTAGGTTTTCTGACAAACAGTAACACCGACATTGGACCGCGTCGCCTTAATTCACAAATAGGCTACTACACAATGACAAACTATACTATTTTATTGTGTACGACAGTGAGCTGTTGATTTATAAACAAAAACATCTTAATTTAAAACGGCAAACCAGCGAACTGCTATAGCCTAAGTTAACGGTTAAGTTACATTAAACTTTAAAGTTATATAGCAGTAAACTGAGGAAAATATTAGCTAGTTCAACCCCTTCCTCGATGGAACGAATAACTAAACGCATAATAACATGCAATATTGACACATAATGCTGCATATTTCATTTATATGACTTTAAAATGCCAAAACATCACTTACCTGAATGTACACAGTCGTGAGGAAAGCAGAGTAAAAGGCGTCAGCTGGCCAGCGTCGCAGTCAAACTCGCGCCGTAGTCTCACTCCACCAATAGGAGGGAAGATGCAGAGCAACCTGAGGTGTGTAACGGCGGATGTTTGCCGCACTTGATTTCAGGATTCCTGTGTTTTTCCACGTATAAGCCAAATGTTTACCACAAGTCGGTGTTTCTCACTGTGTGCCATAGCTCAACCACATATGGTCCTCATGTGTTCGTTGTTATCTGGGCCATATACCTCAAAATCAGTTGTGAACCAAGAGAGCATTTCCCGCAGATTTTAAAGTTATGGCAAAACAAATATGGCTACGATTTGGCCCATATCTGTTCAGCCATGCCACATCTAGGCCATATGTGCCTGATAATACCCACATGTGGCCCACATGTAATTGCTATCTGGGTCATGTCCGTAATGGAGAACTGTCACGCCCGTAACATTGTTTTCTTTTCTTTTTTTTCTTTTTTTTTTCACATAAATGCGAACGCGAAAAATAAAATAAAAATAATATAATATTTTATGTTCTGTGGAGGCCGATCTTTATTCATCCGGTGGGTATATATCTTTTGGTTTGCACAGTGTAATTTATAGAATTACTAAAAAATATTTTGCCACCTAAAAGTTAAAGATTTTTTTGTGTCACGTCACATGTGTATTTCCCTCATATTAAGTATAAAACGCATGTGTAGACTGATATTTTTCTAATGTCTTGACTCCTTTCAGACGTTTTCAAAATATTGGTATTAAATGCATTTTCTGAGAATTTTTATTTTAAGTTTTGACTGCAAATGTCACGTCCATTCACTGGAATCGCCCAATTTTAACGAATTTATCCTCAACTAGTTGTGGTGTAGGTCTATGTATTTTATGTTAACTTAAATAATACTAATAGTAATTTAAAGATGTGGTAGCCCTACATCTTACACATCGTGGAAACAAAATAAGAATGGAAACTAAAATATGTATCGCCCTACAGCGCACATTCTATCAGCTGCAGTTCTGGTGCCTCAGTCCCAATACTGTAAAACTCGACGTACGTTTACATCCCATGTTAATGCAGCGGTAGAGTTACACTCACAGGACACTGTGCACTTAAAGGGTTACTTCAGGATTTAGCATTAAGCTTTGTATTAGTAGAAAACCTGTAGTATTTTCGAATTACCATGCTTTCCCCCCTCATATCCCCCTGAGAGGAGAGATTTATGTATTTTTTGTCTGGAAAAAATCCTCCGATGACGCAAAAATCGTCATTTTGCGTCATCGGAGGATTTTCTGTCCAGAGGCTAAAGACTACAGCCAGTAGATGGCGTTGTTCCGCATGTTTTCAACCCGCCCATACAGGGTGGGATCTCACTCACAGAATGTACACAGTATCAGCCGTCTTTCTTTGGAAGCTAAGCTAGCATGCTCTTGTTCTGTGGAGAAAGCTGAATAATAGGAGAAAGCTGAGTAAGTAGGGGTTACCATCTTCCTTTTCCCGGACTTGTCCGGCGGGCGAGACTGTTAAAAATGTCCGGGATTCGGCTTTTGCGTTCTGCGGTCGCCATTCATTGTTTACATGCACACCTCTCATTTCAATCTAACTGAATTCATTCCGATTGGTGAATCTGACTGTAGTGTTTACATGAACGCTAAACAAGTGATTGGTTGATGTGCGTTTTAACATTGCTAATAAAATTCCCGCTCCTCCGTGAGAGATGCGAGACCCGGCGCGTCTCAGTAATGACGCCACCGGCCTCGCGCCGTTCTCCCGCGGCCGTCAGCCTCGTCCTGCTCGCCACAGTAAACATGATGAATGGCGACTGTAGAACGCAAAAGCCGAGTCCCGGACATTTTGGGTCTCTAAATCCCTGGCAAACTCATCACGTAGGCTAGCCTTGTTGTTTGTTTTCAACTGTGCTCTCTAACCGGTAGGCGTGGCCTCATAAGGCAGCGAAGCAAGTGCATTCTGGGAGTTGTTGTCTTTCATCCACATAAGCCAAAAATACATTTTCTGGCTTTTCTCAGTCTAGAAAGCTCCAAATTCAAAAATTTCTCCACATTTCTTCTACTTAAATTACCTATTTTAAATACACATTCATCTTCCCAGAGGTGAAGTATCCCTTTAAAGGTATAGCGGAGGATTTTCTTTTTCCGGGTGGGTAGTGTAAACTATTGGTCCACCTAAGTGTCAATCATTCTGGTGATATGTTTACGTAAGGCCGTCGTACGTGCTCGTCCCTGGCTCGTCCCTTAGTTTTCGCTTTCTGCGCATGCGCACTTTCAGGTGTTTATGTTTGGTGAGCTAGAGCTAAGCCATTCATTGAAGCTCGCCGTTTCACCGGGTCCTTTGAAAATGTCTGAGGGTCGCAAGAGAAAAAGTTTGTACGAACTGTATGAGAAGAAGAGAAAGGCCTCAGAAGAGAGAAACAAGATCAGAGTGTTTTTGGGAGATTGTTTCACACGATGGCGTGCGCTGATAACACATGTTGGGCTTCCCACTGATGCCTCAGTCGCGAAGTTTCTACTCGACAGGTAAAGTTTGGCATGCTATTTGGAGAAAAAGTGCAAATCTTCTTTTGGAAAGTAATCTTGTATGAGCGATGCCGACAGCAATTTGTAAACAGAGCGTGCACGAGGAGAACCTCGCACACGTTAATAGGCGTTCCCTCTCGGGAGCAGGTAGAGTGTTGTGCGCATGTGCATTTTTTCAAAAAGTGGAGAGGGCGGTTCTTATCTAAAATTCGGAAAGATCCTCCGCTATACCTTTAACAAAAGTTCATTATTTGCTCGTGCTTTAAAGCTTTGCCGGGTAAACATTCCTTTGGCATACTGTTCTGACATGATGCACTTCTTCTAAGAGCGAACTGAAGTGCGCGCGCACTGTCAAACAGCGCCAAACTGGATTTTTGTTGGGTCAGACCCATCTGATATCGAAGGGGGGCTGATAACGCGAGATCAACATGGAGCTAAATGGAAAAAAATAGCACCAAACAAGCCACTTTGAAATGTTGCTGTTTTCATGAATATAAAAGTTGGGTGACCCTCCCCCTAGACTAAAAAAAGTTGGATGACCCTAACAAAGAATAAAAAGACATGACCCTCCCCTATTTTCCTCCGGTGGCCCCTTCCATAAATACCGAACGGTCCCTTACTGTCCATTATTAGCTTTTGCATTTTGCATTACCATTTTATGCATGCTTGATGATAGAACCACCAGTTAATGCAACCATTGGTATCTACAATTTTTTTTTATGATCTAAATGATCGTGTATATTATATGTTGATACCAATGCAACATACTCGTATTACAAGAATCTTTAATAGTTTCTGCATCAACACCCAATATGCAAATTACCATGCTCGAAGACAAAGAGTTGTAAACTTTCCCTCCAAAAGCACAGTGAAATCAACAGCAAAGTGGCAGATATTTAATTGCTGTCTGCGTGAACTGAGGTCTTCTGCACAAAATACAAGTAAGCAAGATTGCTTTTTGCTTTCCCTTCTGCTTTATTTGGCATTTTGCATAATGTGCAAAAAAAATATTAATACTAACAACACTTTTTGTTATAAATCTTCCCGCTGCTTCCTTTTTCTGTCTAGTCTGATACATAAACTGCACTGCTGCAGTAAATCCATGTGGTCTTACTGTGGTCTGAAAAGGAAATGCAGAAGAAAAAAGAAAACCAGCAGCACAGAGAAATATAGGTTTGCGTGTAACGTTAGTCATCATCAGTATTTATCATCACGACTAGTTTTTCAGTCTCAGAGGGTGTGATATATGATTCTTGTTACTGTGCGGATGTGTCATTACTTAAGTGTTTGAGAGTAATGGAGCTGCAGCAGCGTTTTTCTGTGTGTATAAATGAATATGAAGAGGGTGAGGGACAGGAAGACACAGAAAACAGGGAGACACAGAAAAATGATGCTGTTAAAACAGAAGACATTTATCAATCTCTTCAGTACCCACCTGCAGACCAGGGAACTTATAATTGTACAACACGGTTCTCAGGTAAGACAACAGAGGATGGGTGGATGGAATTCAAGCAATATGTTCATGAAGTTTACATCAGTGTTTCTGTATTAATCACTATTAATCTCTGTTTAACAGAGTTTTCTGAAAGGAAGTATGTGTTTTTACTGTTTGCTGTGAACATACTTATCTCAACCATCATCCTTATTATTGTGGGCCTAAATTGTAAGTTTCATGACACAGCATTTGAAATTTATTGAGGTACTAATCAAGAAAAAAAAAGTTTTGTGACAGTAATGGTTTAAATGTAGTTTGACAAAATATTTAAGAATAACATGCTTTTCCACCCCTTAGACTCTCACAACAAAGAAACACAACCAATAAAAGGACAAAAAGGTTAGTTTCAATTTTTATTAACTGATGAGAACAAACTAATTTTCAGCATGCATGTGTGAAACATCTGAAGGATAAACTGTTTCACACATACTTCATTGTCAGATATCTGATTTGTTACATTTATGTGTCTAAATGTTCACACATTTGATTGTTCTTAATTTTGGTTGTGTTGTTGATCATCTTATGAGCTACAACTGAAAACTGAACTTGTGTGCTCTTGTGTGGTTTTGCTCTAGAACTGTCCTGGCTTGGCAAGGAATATAAAATAATTTCTGTCAACTATACAGATACTTCATACTGAATGTTCTTTTTTATCTTTCAGAAGTGTGGCTTCTCTATGACAATGTGTTTTATTTGTTCTGGAGTGACAACAGTGACTGCTACGCTGCTGAGAGCTTCTGCTCTAAGAGAAATGCTAGCCTTGCCATGTTATCTGCGTATAACAAGGTGCAGCAACTATTCATCCACTTCTCTCTCTTTTTCTGCATAAGTACACTAGAAACTGATGCAAAAACAGAGTGGAAAACAATGCATTAACAAACAATACCAGTAGCAGTAGTGGAATAAAAACACAATATTTAACAATGCTGACAAAATGTAATAACATTTTTTTTTTTTAAATCCAACATGAAATAATAAAGTGAACATTACTGTACATGAGAGTAAACAGAATTAAAACGGTAATTACATTATTATACAGAGCTTATGAAGATTATGTCTGATTCTGAGACTGGGTTGCACATTTGACTGGTTCATATACTGAATCCATAAATTGGTTATTATTCATTATATGGTTAATATAGCTGAGTAGGTGTAGCAGACAGGATCTGAGAGTGGCTTAAATTATACTATATTACTAAATTTAAATGAATTAAAAGTGAACTTTGTTGTACACATGTTCTTGAATGTTGTCTGTGTACATGGGCAGGTCTGGTTGATGTCTAGAACCAATGGAAAGCAATTTCTGGTGTCAAAAGCCTCATTAGACGGATCTGGAGACAGTGCCTCTTCATTTGGGGTAATGCACTTACATTTTTTTAATTGTAAACCTTTAAGATATTTGTGAAAGATTTTTCTGAACAGTCAATTACCAAAATTAGACAGCTGAAAAGCTTTTGACTATATTCTGGTTGTGCCTCAGGATGATGATGATCATGAGTGTGGCATCATGACCTCTGATGTTGATACGGATCATGGAGAAGGATTTGTGTGTGAGAGAGTAGTGAGGGAACTCACTTCTTCACTAAAGAAGGCATGAGAGCTGAAACGTTTGTGCTTTTTGTAAGCCTTTTGAATGTAATGTATGTATGGAGCAGTTCCATGTGTAAAAGTTCAGCTTCCAGCGAGCAAATAAGCATGTTGTACTTGATCTATCTTTTTTTTTTTTTTTACTTTTTTTAAATAATATTTTCTACATTCAGTTTATATTATGAATTTTTACTTACATTGAACTTTTTATATTGTGTCTTGCTGAATTTTGCTATCCCTGAATGTATAATGTTTAATGCTTTATTAATTTGTGCAAGGCGAAACTCTGTAGCTAATAACTGTATTGTCTTCAGAAGTTAGAGATAAGAGGTTGTTTCCCTTCAAGGCTTTCAGTTACTTTTTAAAAAGCAATACATTGGCTTTTTCTTGCTTTAAAAACACGATGAATTTGTTTTTTAGCAAATGGAATCAGGTAGATCTTTGTCTATGACTAAAGTTATTCAATAAATTCAGTTAATTTCTTATGATCACTTGGTTTACTGTATTTTTCTCCTCTCCTGCTTCTGCCCCAAGGCTGCCAAAAGAGTTAGGCTATCTTTATAAAAGTGGTATTTCCTCAAGGTAAATTTAAACGGATTTAAACTAGGCTTACTGCTTAATGCTGGGGCCGCACCAAGATATTTGGGCCGATTTCTCCCCTTCCGACAATCCTAAATTAAATCCCGATTATCTTGATGGTTCTTCAGATTATTTTATCAGATGTCTGTGGTGTGAAGTGAGTGACCGAACCTGCTCGGAAGAACGTCGGAGCCGCCCCGATCTCGAATCGTAAATATTCATTTCTGATGGGGGGAATCCCAAGGACAAACGCGCACGTAGGATACTCTTTTGATTGGAGGAACGAAACGATAATCAATCAGAAAGCGAGCTGACAGAAGAAGGAAGCACAAACGCAGTCATGGCGCAGCACAGAGTAAATGTATATAGACACCAGAGATGGAGGATCACCCAGCTAACACAAATACGTGACTGTTACGTAACTGCAACGTAATCTGGTGACCAAACTTTCGTCGTGGCGACGTAATTAGTTACGTCGCGGCAACCGGAAAAGTGAAATTCCCAGATACGTTGCTACAACGTAACTTTGCAACGTTGTCAGCAGGTAACGGCGACGTCGTGGCAACGTTGTGGATCGATAGTCGTGTGTTGGTAACCAGTTGGTCATTTTAGTTTTTAATAATATGGGCAGACATGCAGTGGTCTAATTTAACTTGTCCTCATTGGCCCAAAACTATTTTAGAGACTTTTTCAACAACATATGAACGATATACAGACTCAAAATTTGGTTAATTCAGTTCATTTACTATAGAACAAAGCACAAACAGCAAAAACAGTTTGCAAACAGGTTATACATTTAAATGAACAAGGTTTTCCCCAAAAGCTTGAACATCAAACTACTCCTACACATCTTCATTTTGGTGGCCCTAATAACAAAGCAAGAATAAGAAAAGAAAAATGCAAGAAAAAAGAACAGTTGAGTGTTTTCCCATTTAACATTTAAATACACAAAGCAATTAGCACTGAAAGATAGAATCTGTATAAGCAGACATTTTGTTTAAAAATCGCTTGTGTATTTTTCTAAACATTGTCACAAAGTTATGTTGTGGCAAGTGCATTATCTCCTTTTAAAATAATTTGATAACTTAATGACATGTATCACTATATTCTATAAAACCTTAGTTTGAAATAATTTTTTTGTACATTTAATAATACATATTTTGCTTTTCTTCTTCTGAAGTCATAATTACAATGTCCTTTTTTTTTAACTAGGAAGGCCTATTTATGAGTATTCCTGAAGGCAGCATTAAACTCCTAAAATGTCAGGTGGTGGTGCAACTGTCCGAACAAATAAACAGATTAAGAAAACAATTTAAAATGGTGTCTTAATAATAACAAAATAAAAACTATTCCATCATTTTAGGTTTGAAGCCTTTCATATAATTGTTTTTTATAAATATCAGTAGTTTTAAAGCTGTTGAGATAATTGAGAAACTTTTGTCCGCCATTTGTATATTCTTAAATGTTATTATGAATTTACAAGGTAATAACAGTAAACATGATAATGCATCGTCCAGAGGAGCCTAACTGATCTCTTTGGCAGAGTGAAAAAGTTTGTAGAGCTCTGATAAAATACTGATTAAAAACTGCTAATTTCAAGTATGGGTAGGTTGGTGGTACACTTTCCATGTCAGGTGGTACAACTACAATACATAATATTTTTGCTGTACCACCTGACATAAAAACTTAAATTAGTTTAAACACTTTAAAATATAATTTAACATCTGAAAATTGTTTAAACACATTGTCTTCAAGAGTGTTGATGTCATTAGAAGTCTTCCCAAGTGAGGCTGGATCCGAACTGGAGCTGCTGTAATCTCTAGTAAAATATGCTGAGCATCCTGAGATAGAAACAGGGAGACAACAGGAGAAAGATTAGCATTGCTGCTGTTCATATTATTTCAGGCAAAAGATGGTCATGTGCACTTTTTACTATTTCATCACATATAGTGCAAGATTATGAGATGTGTTAATTGAATGCTTGGCTAAAGAGATGTGTTTTTAATCTAGATTCAAATTAGGATAGTGTTTCTGGGCCCCAAATATTATCAGAAAGGTTATTCTAGAGTTATTCCCTTACATTCTATTGAATTAATAGGAAATCATCTGATTTTAAAAAGAAAACATGGCCTAACGAGTCAGCATTTTAATATTTGAATACTATACATTCTTACAATGCAAACGTCTTAAACATTTCTGAGTATTATCAATGTTGAAAACAGTTGTGCTGATTAATCTTTTTGTGTAAACCAATGTAAAAGTTTAATCCATTTTCTTTTTTTCTCTCTCCAGGATTCATTGTTAAATAGACCCAACATATACACTACTGTTCAAACGTTTGGGTTCAATAGAGTAAAAAAAAAAAAAAAAAAAAATCATATTTTATTCAGCAAGGATGCATTAAATTGACCAGAAGAGAGAGTAAAGATTTCTGTTTCAAATAAATGATGCTTTTTTTTTCTTTCATTCATCAAATAACCCTGAAAAACACAAAAATATGAAGCAGCACTGCTGTTTTCAACACTGATAATAATCTTAAATGTTTCATCTATGTTTTTAGTTTTACTTATTCACTTATTCATATTGCTCATACAGTGTCACTTAAGTTTGGATGTCAAAACTTTCTTAAAATAAATTAAACAAATAAATGTAAATGTAAATATGAGAATTTAAAATAACAGATGCATGGTGATGTACAGTAGGTGACAAACTATTGTGAGAAAATGGATAATGAAGTTATTTAATGAGCTTCCTCACTTCACCTGTTTCCAACTTCTCTGGCAGCAGCTTTCTTCAGAAATATTGAAGTCGTGGAGCTTCCCTCTGTTGTAGAAGGATTATTTTGTAGATGCTGAAATCACAGAACTAGTTTTATCAATTTGTGTTTACCATTGTTTCAGCCAATTTTCACACTCCATGTAACGTTAAGTGACGTCATCGAGTACGTTTATGTTAAATACGTTTATGTTAAATAAATTAGCTCACTTCCAAACTAACTTATTTTTTACAAAACTATCAAAACCTCTCATCTAACCATAAGATGTGATTAAAATCCTAAACTTTCATATCAAAAGCTCAAGCTATGAAGTTAGCATAACGTTATCTCTTCTGAAAACGGTTGAGATGCTAACGGACTTTTTCCTAAGACACTAAACCATTTCTATAAAGCAAATATTCAACAGAAGCGTGTCAATTACAAGTACGAGAAGTGTCAAGAACAGTTGTGTGTATTATTTGTGTGATTTTAGAGACTAAACTCACCTGAAAGCAGTGAAAACAACAGCGAGAGACGGAGTTCTGCCGCTTTGTCAGTTGCAGTCAGTGGGGCGGTCGGTGACGCGCCGTTTCCATGGCAACTCATCTCCGCTCCAGTGTTTGAGGGCGACTCGAAGGTTCACGCGCACGCCCATTAAAAAGTCAAAGCCACGCAACATTTACAAACATATCTAAAATTATAACCTTACTTGAATAAAATGAACGTATTTCAAACGTACAGTACGGAATACTAAACAAACAATTGAAACAAATAAAATATTTCATAGAAATGCAGTCTGATAAGATGGTAATGAAATTACGGGCCCGTGACGTTGCAGTTCCGTTGCCAGTAAGTCATGAAATTACCAAGTTATTACGAATAGACCAATCCGGCGAAACTACCGGAAGTAAGCGGGCGCCATTACTGAGCTGTTGCTGGGTAGCGTTGCGCCATTGCCTCCTATTGGTTTGGTTGCGTCCACTGGAATAAACAGCCCGCGATTTACGACTGTCACTAACGTTACATCTACAACTTTACTATTCTTCCTCTGCAGAGTTATTTGAACAGTATAAGTGTTGTTAATGGTCTGTGAAAATCGGACAGGTCCTTTAAGAACTATGTATTTATCATCTGGTAGAGTGTGCATTATTTGACCAACCCATACGGAGCTCAGATAATTTTTTTGACCCTCTATCAGTGACCTGTAGTTGGCATTTTGTTGATCATCGGATGCCAGGCGAAGGAGAAAATACTCTTGAATACCTTTAAAACAACCGAAGGGGCGCGTTGGGGCAGTAGTAACATTACTGTATTTGCTTGACTGTGACTCTCACTCTGAGAACCAACAACGCTAGCAGTTAGCTGTACCTTACCCTTTCCTTTTGAAATGTGAAAATGAGATAAATAATGGTCACAAATGAAAAACATGAATTCGTTTATTTGATATCATTCATTTATTTATTGTTGCCAAATGGACAGATCTTTTAATAGTTTCCTCGTTAGCTTGCCTAGCTAGCATAGTTATTGCCAAGCTATTTTCATAAATAATCTGTAAGATCGTTTGTACCTTCATCTGTGACTGGAGGCCACTGTCTAACATCATCAACCCAACAAGTCATACTGCCTGGCTGTAGCTGTCATCGAGGGTGCGTTTGCGTTATCACGGAGGTTTGTTTACATACTAGTAACAGCTCAGTAATGGCGTCGCCACAAGATGGCAGCCTACACAGAACGCTCGTCGGATTCGTCTATAGAGTACGTATCTGGAACGTAGTTGGTTATCTTATAACCTTAGGAGGACGTACTGACGACGTTGTTGGTAATATGATGGTAATGAAATTACGGTCCTGTTACGTTGCAGTTCCGTTGCCAGTAAGTCATGAAATTACCAAGATATTACGAATAGAGTACGTATCTGGAACGTAGTTGGTTATCTTATAACGTTAGGAGGACGTACTGACGACGTTGTGGTTTGGTAATATGATGGTAATGAAATTCCGAGCATACGAGGTTGTAGTTACGTTGTCAGTTGGTAAGTCATGAAATGACCAAAAGTACGAATAAATTACGTAACTGCGACGTCGTGTGTTAGCTATTTTGTCGATTTGTGGCAATGTTCTGTCAAAGGCATTCCAAACACTACCATAGCAATTTCCCAAGTGGGGCTCGATGCAGAGCCAAGTGGGAGGAGCTAGAGCTCCAGCCCCTCCCCTCGCTGGATTTAGTGGGCGGGGCCGCGCATGCGCAGGTAAACTTTCTCGCTATCAAAGAGTTACGTCACGATCTTTTCCCGCAGCGTTGCATTCCGGGAAGGCGCCGCCATTTTAGGTGGTAACTCTATCAGTTGATCAGTTGCCATGGTTACTTCTACAGTGAGGCCAAGATAAATAGCAAAAGAGAGAGAAAAGATCAGTTTGATATGCGTTTGCATTTTAGCGATATTCCACAGTTTCTTGGGAAGATATGGAGAAGGAAAAAGCTTAAATAAACGGCCTATCACGTTAATGACGTAGCCTACGACATTGCCAGAATGTACGATCTGTCCGCACACGGCAGGTCCAAAATGCACATCCAATATAAGATTTATTTCCACATATAAATAAAACAAATAAAGGCCCTATTTTTAAATATATTTTATATAGTCCTATAATGTTTTTTATATAGGCTAATATATTAAAATGTATATTTGTTAATAGGCTATCTTCATAATTAAACAAAAACACATCTAACATAACATAACCTGAGTTGTTCATTTTTTTCAATATGTTCTTATTTATTTCATTAACGAAATATCAATCTTCGTCTTTATACCAGAAGATAGCCTACAAAAATCTTCAAGATAGCCTACAGTATAACGGATTATCACCTTATAAACAGTCCTTTGTGGAATAAGGCCTGCTATATAGAAATAGCATAGCCTTTTATAGCATCTTAATTTAAACTTTATTTTGTTATTAGGTTAATAAAATGCTAACTCGTCTAATGTAATGTAAAGAGCTGGATACTAATACTTAAATAGGCTTTATGTCATTAGATAAGGCCATCTAATTTGATTAGAGTTGATAGACTAAATATTTTTAACGTTAGTCATTCATTTAGCCTAAGCAATTACTATATCGCATTAATCCATCCTGGGTGCAGTTCAAGCAAGCACCGGCAAAAGTAGGCTAATGATAATAAATGTGTCTGAAAAAAATAACGAAGCATTTTCATTATGTATTAATAGGCTGTGTACAGTAGGCTATCATAACACTGAACAATTCAACATAAATCTGGGGTAGCCTAGTGTCTCAACTCTCCCCCACTGGCCACCCCGCACATTTCTTTTGCATTTACCTTGCATGACACAATACCATGAAATATTTTTTAATAAGTTTTTAGAGCACAGAATAGCCTAATGTTTGATGCATCCGTTGTTCAAATTGCAGGGGACACAATATGTAGGCTATGCACAGTAAAAATTTAACATGAATGTCCATTGGGGGCTATTGCTTGAACGTAGAAGTTGCCTATGATAAAGACATGATAGCCTATAGGCCTACTAGCATATAGGATCGAGCTGTAGCCTATGATGCATTTGCACAATGATAACATAAAAACAGTTACCAATAGGATACTCTGCTCATTTCGTTATTTCAGGTTAGAAGCCAACAGGAAGAATTTCCATCGGAGTAACCCCGGCGACAGCTGACAGACCCAGACCCAGACCCAGACCAGACCCCTCCCCAACACACACACACACACACACACACACACACACACACACACACACACACACACACACTCACTCACCCTCACACACACTCACCCTCACCTGTACAATTGTTCAGTTAAAATAAAATCTTTGGTCCTTACAATTTCTCACTTGTCTTCTATGGCTGTTTTCTTTTGGTAAAAAAAGTAAAAACCCATAAAAGTCCCATAAACGTTCCGAAAGGCCGCTGTTGGTCATGTGAACGTCCTTTTGAACGTCCGGAGGAGGACGGGGACGTTCGGGGGGACGTTCGCACAGGCCATTTAGGGGACGTTCTGGGGACCTTTTTTTGTTAGCTGGGTAGCACCTCCATCCCCAGCATCAGCAGCACCACCTCCATCCAGGCGCGCTGGAAGCTGTTTCATGCGAACGGGGCTGAGGGCTGGGTTGGAAAATATGTGACGTCATTATGTTGTGGCTGACAATAGGCTTGTTTGAGATGCGCCTTGCCTCGCCTGAAATGTAGGCGAGAGTAGGCGGCTGCAGTGAGGGGAGGAGTGAAAAAAGCGCAGGCAAGACGGACAGATCTCTCTTCTCGCAGTGGATCTGACACCTGCGAGATCAAAGGCGGATATCGCGGGATTCACCGGATTCACGCTCGTGCACAGTGTTGCTAATAAACTGGATGGAATTTAAGTTCTTTTGCTTTTATATGAAAATAAATATAATGAACAAGACACCCAAAGTAGCCTACTTATTTAATTCCATTCCAAATACATGTTTATCAGTCTTTTTTTCTTTAATACAGACGTGTTTTTTTATTTATTTTTGTAATAAAAATTACATTGCATAAACCATAGTGATTGCACTGTTAGATAGTTTGGGAATATTCACACATACATAACGTATACACATAAAACATGATATCATTAAAATCAAACATTTTAAAAGAGAACAATACATCACGGTTGTTTAAACCAATGAGCATTAAGCTGTGTCGTCAGCAAGTCGTTTCCCATCATGCTTTTGATCAGCGCAGTCAGTGGAGAGCAACTGCGCTCGACTGCAGAATCCGACAGGTGTGCCTTGCGCTCGCGAGAGATTTTTGACATACGTCAGCATGACATCAGAGCCAGGCGGACCGCACTCGGACACATTTCTAACCGGCATGCATCTCGCGCTGATCACCGGTGATCGATTCTGCGCAGATTTTGCTCATCTCAAACAAGCCTAAGGTCACGTAAATGCGGTGGACAAAAAATAAATAGGGGTGCACTATCTAAGCTTTTACATTGCCTTTTAAGTCTAGTAATTTACATAATCAAGCAGACGCTTTTGTCCAAAGCAGCTTTAAAAGTGAGGAAAACAACGAAACCGTTATAAAGATAAAATAATAAATAGATACAAAGTTTCAACCGTTTTTAGAAACAAACACAAACACACACACACACAGTGTGAGTAATGTTCTTATTAGGTGTTTACGCGTTTGTCACAGAAACGATAAATATTTAATCATAATCACGACAAATATTAGAGAAAAATACAATATGATGTATGCCAGCATCTTGCGCATCAAAACAAACTTGTCCTTCCATCACGGTTGAACTCGCACTAGATCCAGCAAGGGTGAGCTAGACCTCTAGCTGCAGCGAATCCCCGCTCACTAAATCCAGCGAGGGGAGGGGCTGGAGCTCTAGCTCCTCCCATTTGGCTCTGCATCGAGCACCATCTCCAATTTCTTCCTGCCTATCGCCCGCAATATTAGGCTTGTTTGAGATGCGCCTTGCCTCGCCTGAAATGTAGGCGAGAGTAGGCGGCTGCAGTGAGAGGAGGAGTGAAAAAAGCGCAGGCAAGCCGGACAGTTCTCTATTCTCGTAGTGGATCTGACACATGTGAGATCAAAGACGGATATCGCGGGATTCACGCTCGTGCACAGTGTTGATAATAAACTGGATGGAATTTAAGTTCTGTTGCTTTTATATGAAAATAAATATGATAAACAAGTCACCCAAAGTAGCCTACTTAATTCCATTCCAAATACATGTTTATCAATCTTTTTTATTTAATACAGACATATATGTTTATTTTATTTTTTTTTTTAATTACATTGCATAACCCAAAGAGATCGCACTGTCAGATAGTTTGGGAATATTCACACATAACGTATACTCATAAAACATGATATCAGAGTTTTAAAATCAAACATTTTAAAAGAGAACGATACATCACGGTTGTTTAAACCAATGAACATTAAGCTGTGTCGTCAGCAAGTCGTTTCCCATCATGCTTTTGATCAGCGCAGTCGGTGGAGAGCAACTGCGCTCGACTGCAGAATCCGACAGGTGCGCCTTGCGCTCGCGAGAGATTTTTGACATACGTCAGCATGACATCAGAGCAAGGCGGGCCGCACTCGGACACATTTCTAACCGGCATGCATCTCGCGCTGATCACCGGTGATCGATTCTGCGCAGATTTTAGGCTTGTTTGAGATGAGCAAAATCTGCGCAGAATCGATCACCGGTGATCAGCGCGAGATGCATGCCGGTTAGAAATGTGTCCGAGAGCGGTCCGCCTTGCTCTGATGTCATGCTGACGTATGTCAAAAATCTCTCGCGAGCGCAAGGCACACCTGTCGGATTCTGCAGTCGCGCGCAGTTGCTCTCCACCGACTGCTGATCAAAAGCATGATGGGAAACGACTTGCTGACGACACAGCTTAATGCTCATTGGTTTAAACAACCGTGATGTATTGTTCTCTTTTAAAATGTTTGATTTTAAAACTCTAATATCATGTTTTATGTGTATATGTTATGTGTGAATATTCCCAAACTATCTGACAGTGCGATCTCTTTGGGTTATGCAGTTTAATTTTTATAAAAATAAAATAAAAAATAAAAACACATATGTCTGTATTAAAGAAAAAATGATTGATAAACATGTATTTAGAATGGAATTAAATAACAAGTACTTTGGGTGTCTTGTTCATTTTATTTATTTCCATATAAAAGCAACAGAACTTGAATTACATCCAGTTTATTAGCAACACTGTGCACGAGCGTGAATCCCGTGAATCCCGCGATATCCATCTTTGATCTCACAGGTGTCAGATCCACTGCGAGAAGAGAGATCTGTCCGGCTTGCCTGCGCTTTTTTCACTCCTCCTCTCACTGCAGCCGCCTACTCTCGACTACATTTCAGGCGAGGCAAGGCGCATCTCAAACAAGCCTTTTGCTCATCTCAAACAAGCCTATTTATTCTGAAGTCTCGAGAGATTTTGCGAGATTTCCCGTTTTCACAGTCGGATCTCAGGTTGAAAATCTGCTCATGTGTGTTCTTCACATCGCGGCACACACGTGCACACCACACTAGGAGCAAAACTGTTAAATCTAGCATTATTTGCCCTCATGTTTGTGGTCTCTCACATTTTAAAAATCGTATAAGATTTTAAATATCTTTTGCTGTGGCCCCAGAATTTTGCAAACACCTGAAAGAAGTCCTAAAGTAGCATGAGAGTTTTATCCTGGGGTTTAGCGCCCCCTTCCTGTAATGTTCTGAAGTGTTGAACGGTTTCAACCGTTAATTGTTGCAATTAAATAATAACAAAACGTAAATCTAACTAGTAACATCAAGCTGGTATTCTCAGCCACAAATGTTTCTATATTTTTACTGTCTCCACCCTAGCAATGACTGAGCACGTTAAGTGAGGTGATCAGAAGAATCAAACAGCACAACAGAACAGACTAATCAGGTAGGCCTATAGCCTAATACATACAAAATCTTTTTGTTGTTGGTGTTTTTATCAGTGCACTAGAACTATTGTTCTTTCAAAAGAAGTGGCATTAAACAAACTTGCTGGTAGCGCTATATCAAACCGTTTCAGCAATTTCTAATAGCATTTAGGCCTATAGTTATTGTTCAAATTAACGTTAGCCTATATTTTCTAAGTTTCACTTACCAGATTTAAATATCAGCAGCAAGACATGTTCATGAGTTTGTGTTAGCCTATTCCATTTCTAATCGATTTTAGTCTTTGCTGTAGGGATGGAATCAGGAGATTCTCTGTCACGGTGGCTGAACTCTGATATTTTCATCGTGTTTGTGGTGTTGCTGTTGCTCCTGTTGCTGGTCATCTTTGCTGTATGCTGGCTCATGAAACGACATCGCACACAGAGATCAACAGAGTATTAAAACATACACAAACTCATATGCCTTCACACAGATAGGCTATGTTTGTTTACTATAAACACAATATTAATCCCACTTCACCTTGTCTCACGGATGCTCATTCCTGTTCCTGGTGATCCTGCAGAGTTCAGTTCCAGTACTGGTCCAACACATCCGTTTTTTAATTATCAAGTGTTCCTTAAGATCTTAATTAGATAGTTATAGATAACTGGAGTTAAACTTTGATGGAAGGTAGATATCCGGGAACAGGATTGAGCACCCCTGCTATTTAATTCTCGCTGACGTTATGATTGACCTTGCTCTCTTCTTCTTAAGGAAAATGGCTGAAATAGAGATTACTCCAGTTGATGCTGCAGACTTGGGGAACTCAGCCAGATTCACCCTAAAGATTGTGACTGAGCAGACACATGCAACAGAGCTTGTGGAGATGTTAACTCGTAGAAGTTGCTCTGTTGAGGTTTCAGATCGCCATAGTAAACCCTCTGGCTCTGCTGTTAAAGATGATGACAACGATCAAGATTACACTGATGCGTTACAGAATATATAAATCATTGTGTAGTTTATAGCCTACATATATTTTGTAATCACAGCATTTAGTTTTCTTGAATGAATTCACTTATAGAACTATGTAAACAAGTGAATGTGTTATTTTGTGTACAACAAGAACATGGACTGAAAGAGATATGAATCACTTTTTATTTATTTATTTATTATTGGCCATACGAGTTTACTCATAGGCTCCAGCACAACCACAACCCTACACAGGACAAGCGGTTTGGAGATTGGATGGATAAATCTGGGCTATAGTCTAAAATGCTTCATACATTGGCAGGGCCGTCGCTATAGTGTGGTGACAATTGGCCCCACAAAATCCAGCTATACTATATAGGCCCCTGTTGTATGAATAATTCTACTATTTATTTGTATGCCTGAGATTTAAATGATAACCACAAAAACATGCAATTTGGTTAAATATTTTTTCCAAATATCTGCTTTTCTTACCTCCCTAAAAATGGTTTAGTCCGATTAAGTATTAACATCAGGGGCACGTTCAAGTTCAAAACGGTGCGCAACGTTTTGCTACAGTTTCCGGGTTGAACGTCATGTTTCCTGGAAACGGCGTGCACCGGTGTGCAACCAAGGGGCAGGGATTTGTATTATTTTGAAGATACCCCCGGACGCCGCCATTGGCTAACGGAACCCCACCTGCAGTTAGCATCCCATTGACTCCCATTCATTTTGGCGTCACTTTGACAGCGAATAACTTCACATCTGAGGCGTTTAAAGACTCCATTTGTCCATTATTTATTTCTAAAGAAACACGACAATGTATAAAATGCTCCATTACCTTGTAGCTTATGTTATGGGCCTGTAGAAGCAGTTTTTGTAAAAGTAGGCTAATGATTGCGTCATAGCCACGCGACTCTCTGTCGCACAGTAAAAAATTACCGTATGGACAGGAGGAGAAGCTCGCAGGCAATATTTTATTAGCATAGACGTCTATGAGGCAATCGGGGGGACGTAGAGTCAAGGGAGAAGCCCATATAGAGTCCATAAAAGCAACGGGGAAAAATTGTGCAACAACGTTTTGAGGAATTGGAAATAATTCGGTATGTGGCAAGTATACATGAAGTAGCCTAACATTTATCCACGATCTTTAAATAATGTATCTACTTAAAGGGACAATATGTAGCTTTTTAGGTATTTTATTATCTAAAATCAATATTTTTATTCATAAATATGCCCTCAATGGTGTACAAATACCTACAGGGTTTCTGCAGGGTTTGGTCAGTCAAATTTAAGACTTTTTAAGACCTTTTTATGACCATTATGATTGAAATTTATGACCTACACGAATTATGAAAAATTAATTAAAATTATTTTCAAAAGTTTTTTTTTTTAATTGACTTTCATTGAAAGTAACAAGATGTATTATTTAAATGCCTAAAGACAGCTCCAACGCCTTCTTACCCAGTGTGCAATATGCTTGATACTGATTATTTGCAAACTAAACACACCATCTTTGAGCCATGGCTCGTTAAATGTACACTTTCCCATTGTGATAGACCGGGAGATTCAGTTAGGGCTGGGCAATATGGCCAAAAACAATCATCACGATAATTGTTTTATATTAGTCAATATCGATAATTATCACGATAAATGTCACATCTTTATTTCTTTCAAAGTTTAAAGGCAGACTGTTGCTTCTAAGTGAAAGTTGTAGAAACCAGAGCATTAATTGTGGTTTTAAACTAACTTTACTCTTTATTGTCAGAAAATATAATGTCAAACACTTGCTAAAACAGGTGAACATTTCACAAATCTGAGGTAGGACATTCAAACATTTGTCATTCGTCCTTAACAAAATAAATATCTTTATTGGGAAAATAATTACTTAGTTTCTGCATGTGCTAATAGGGGTCAAGTCTTGAAACAGGTTTGTGTTGCCTAACTCTGATGGCACGTATCTTCAGGAAATGTATGAAAAACAGTAGCCTAAATACATTATTAAATACTGTAAATATATTAGTCCTTTAATACATTATCAGCACTACTAATATAATAAAATTCAATATGTATATCCCACATGGTGCAGTTAATATTACTAGGCTAACGTTACAGTAAATCCATGGTAAATGACGGGAGATTGTAGACGGAAAAGCCTTCTGGCTGAATCGTTGTGCAGAGTTTCTCCTGTTGGTCAGCGCTGCTTCATCTGCCTTTAAACTGGTTTAAATCACTGAGACAGTGTGTACTTCGCTGAATTCAAGCACTTCTCACTGGATCTTGTGACCGAGACCGATCAGAGTAAACGCGTCTGCTCTATTGAGCTCGCGCTGCGCTGCGCTGCCGTTTGGACTTTGAGCCGAGCGGGTAATGGTCCGTGTGGCGCGCGTTTCAAAGGAGCGTTCCGCTTTTGCCGCATTTAACCTGTGCATTTAACATGCCGCCAGCGCATTTTCAGGGGGAAAAGGCAATGGTAGAACCAACGAATGAACGAGCATATCAATTTATGACGTTTTTATGACTTTTTATGGCCTAAAATTCTTATTATTAAATTTAAGACGTTTTATGACTTTTTATGACTCCGCGGAAACCCTGTACCTATGCCAATGATCAGACTAATCCTCGTAAACGAAGAATTTATTATCTTTATATACATGGGACGGGTAGGTCCACGGAGGCTTCCATGTAGTTCCGCCATCTTGAAAAACTATAATAGCAGAGAGGGACAAAAAGTACTAGGCCAACGCGTTTCCACAACGCGTTTCGTTCAGAGCCAGCGTCACGTGTCTGAACCCAGCAGAAGCGGAGGAGCAGAGCAGAGAGAGGCGCTTGTCACTGCCGCGGCAAGTTTAAAAGGATGCACTGTACGGTTATTTATACACCGTTCATTCATACATACATATGAGTCACAGGATAAGGAGTCCTCGTCGTCGAAAAAGTCCAAAATAGACCGTAAAAGGAAACGTGACCGGAGATTTAAAAAAACAAGGGTTAATGTCGGGATAGCTAATGCAGGAAAAAGCTTTCAAAAGAGATGCTGAAGTTTCCTGCTTTCTTCTCGTCAGGTAAGTCAATGTTATGGTCTTAAATACAAGTTTCTTTTTCATTGCTTTGTTGTGAACTTTATTATATAGACAGTAGAACATTTATAGTTATATCTAATTATCTATTCTATTCATAGTAAGTTAAACAGGCTCTTTGATGATTAGCAGCTAACGTTATTGAGTAAAGTAACGTTAGAGAAGGCACGGATGATGATGATAATGCACGTACTTCAAAAATATAAAGAATAAAGACTGCATTACTACTAACTACCAAAGTTAATGTTTTTCACAGTCAGTAATTTATACTGTAACATTCTTTTTTTCGTTGATTCAAATTTCAGTTTGTTTTAAATAACAAACTTGTTCACCGAAGAAAAACTCAAAGTGCTATTATAAGACATCCTGTCATAGCTTTTTGGTACATAACGGCAACCGTAGATGCAACGCGCATTTGAAAAAGTGAGGCGCTGGAGAGCATTATTCGTTTGAATGCAAAATACAATTTCACCACTAGATGGGAGAAATTCCTACTTACAGTCCCTTTAATTAAATAATGAAGTGTGGGTAACGGGGTATTAAAGGGGGATGGAGAAATTATCATGAAATTATGCAATGGAAAAAAAAACATCTCAATGTCAATCGCGGTTAACTTTATTCCTTTATTTATTTACAGATACGCTTGAAGATGAATGTGATCCCTTTCATCCTGGTCGGAAGCCATATACAACATGTCCTATCCTACATAACCTAATGTAAAAAATAAAGAAAACCGTTTCTGTTCAAGTGTGTTTGTCCATGATTTATTAGCCAAAACTGCATGATTTAACAGCTCATCATTTTTTATAAATTGGAATATTATATGGTCAATGTATTACGTAAAGAGATGAACTGTACAATGAGTCATTTTAAGAGACTGCTGTTCACATCCGTCGTCTCTGCAAGATTCGGGGGGGGGGGTGATTCAGATTGATTTCTCTTGGCATAGCTTTTAGAAGACTTACAATTGTCAGACGGGTTGCTCACGTCACTTCTACGTCATCAAGCTCAGTTTGAGTCTGCGCAGTACGCTGGACCCCCAGGAAGTAAGAGTTTTTAATGGGCTTCACTTTGTCTCCGTTGAATCCAATGGGGTCACTGTGTCCATTTCTTTTACTGTCTATGTGTGCAACAGGGTTTGAGATACGTTTTTTAAACAGAAACGGTGATGCGTTGAACACACTGTTCTGATGACGGAAGAGTTGCAACTATGGCAGCTGAGAAGGCCATTCTTTGTGTTCTTTGTGAAGAATTTTCGGAGCCCGATGAAGTCGGTATAATTATGTTTTTAATACTACAAAATATGCCCGATGTTACAGTTACTGCACTAGGTATTTTTAGATAGACACTTTTAAAGGATATCTGACAGTGAATTTAAAAATACCAGATATTACCTGCATCGAGTGAAGGGATTTGTGGAAACTGAAATGGAAGCACACATCTTACCTAATTCAGACTAAAACACATCTATTAAGCCTCACTCTGACTTTATTTGTAGTTCATACTGTTTTAATACCCTGTATTTTCTTTCTCATTTTTAGGAAAAGCACTTAATTACCATTGTTTATTTCTATACCAAATGTCATACACTTGCAATGAATCTAAAATAAACAACTAGGACATCATTATGTTGATATCCTATATTTTTACAATAAAACTTACGACAAACATAATCTTCTAATATCCTCAGTTGTTGCGTATACCGAGCTGCATCGAACACATTTGTAAATTACTTTCCTTGAACCCATTGTGCGAGTTCACTTTAATACCGCGTGCTTTATATACATGTTGCTGCTGATTGGACTGCAGTTCTGACACACCCACCAAACAAGAGAAAACGTTGTGCAACGTTTTGTCGGGGCTGAACGCAGCCCTGATGAACCCAATTATTATTGGATAAAATTGCAAGTCCCACCCCAGCTCGTGAACAGAACCAATCAGAGTTGAGGTGGCTGCCTGAAGCTAACGATGAACTTGGTGGAAGAGCAGGGGCACGTTCAAGTTCAAAACGGTGCGCAACGTTTTGCTACGGTTTCCGGGTTGAACGTCATGTTTCCTGGAAACGGCGTGCACCGATGTGCAACGGGGTTTGAGATACGTTTTCTCTTGTTTGGTGGGTGTGTCAGAACTGCAGTCCAATCAGCAGCAACATGTATATAAAGCACACGGTATTAAAGGGTAACTAAACCCCTGGTCAGAGCCTGACTCCACCCACTGGCAATATTTGAAAAATGCTAGAAAAGTGGGCAGACCCCAGCGGAGATAGAGGGGACGAACCATGAGCGGGAGGGCGTGCACCTAAAACCTGCTGTCAGACTCTCTAAAATGGAGAGTGACTCACAGGGTTGCGAGACGACGTAAAGTACATGCATCTGATGAGTTTTATCGAGTTGATGTCAATAGAGCGCGCTCTCTATTGGCATTTTCATATTTTGCCGCTATGTGAAAAAATCCAGCAAAATGTGCCGACACGTTTGTCGACCACAGAGGATTAACTTTAGCCTAACCATAAATTGTGATTTTATATCACTCACATCAAGACGCCGCTGCGGTGGTGGAGTCCATGCAGGAGGAGCAGCGTTTGGCACTGCGTCGCTATTCAGCGCAAGCTGTGTGAAGAAGCCCATTTCCACCTCTATTGCGTTGGAAAAGCAATTCCGCGTAAAATGCAGGTTTCACACTCATGGTCTTCCAGGCCAAGTGCATGCAAACACTGGCGCCTAATTTCCAAGTCTGCAGGAAAGCTATGCAGATCAGCAGTGCTGTTGCAACCAGCAACACTACACCTACCACTGTACTAAATACAGATAAATCTACGCTAGCTCATCCAAGGGCGTGGTGAGCTCGTACCAAGGGAGGGCGTGGTGAGCTGGAACCTGCTTACGTCACGCAGTACCGCTTACGTCACGCAGTACCGCAACATCCAATAGGAAAATTCAACTGCAGTAGCCACCGTTCAACCTGAAGAGGGCAGCACTCAGACGTTTTTACACCATATATTGTAGAATTAAAACACTTTATGCCCAAATGTCGAAAAAGTTACTCGAATCAATGAACAGCACTAATAAAGCCCCATTCTTACAGATCATTACCTAAAAAAAGTTGGTTTAGGGTTTAGTTACCCTTTAAAGTGAACTCGCACAATGGGTTCAAGAAAAGTAATTTACATTTAATTTAGTTCGATGCAGCTCGGTATACGCAACAACTGAGGATATTAGAAGACATGTTTGTCATAAGTTTTATTGTAAAAATATAGGATATAAACATAATGATGTAGTTGTTTATATTTTTAGCTTTATTGCAAGTGTATGACATTTGGTATAGAAATAAAAAATGGTAATTAAGTGCTTTTCCTGAAAATGAGAAAGAAAATACAGGGTATTAGACCAGTATGAACTACAAATAAAGTCAGTATGAGGCTAAATAGATGTGTTTTAGTATGAATTAGGTAAGATGTGTGCTTCCATTTCAGTTTCAGCAATCCCTTCACTCGATTGGGATGTTCTCTTTTGTTCTGGGCGGCAAGTGCAGTAACTAACATCGGGCATATTTCGTAGTATTAAACACATATTTATACCGACTTCTAGCCTGGGAAAACCCAGACTACTTCCGGCGAATTTTCATTCTCTCTCCAGGATAGTCTGGGTAGGGTTGCACCAGCCGTTCGTAAGTTCTTTCTTAAATTGGAACGTAAAGTCCACACTAGAGGCTTAGTAACTACTAGCTAGTTTGTAACTAACTCTGTACTTTATTCCGTTGCACCATTTGTTCGTAAGGCAGAACGTAGCTAGTAGGTCGTAAGCTCTCCGTAAAGTAATTCGTAGTCGCATAATATGACGTTTAGCCTCGGTTATCCAATAGCAGCCTTCAAACACGTGAGCAGATGTTGTGTTGAAATGCTGTGAATTTCAGTTTATCCTTCATTCTTTTGCCTCACGTTACTAACGGTAAAAATAAGTTTCCATTAAATACGATACTTGATCATGAATAGCATAAGTGTTTTTATATGTAACATTCAGAAACTTTATTTGAAATGAAATGAATAAGGATCAATAAATAAATATTGATACAAAAAGCATAAGAAATTACGTTTATTGACTATGACTGATAGGCTATTTGACATGCACACCATGGACCGATGCACACAGCGACATGCTGTTTAGGATGGGTTTGTGTTAAAGATATCCTCTAACAAAGTAATCTTTTCACATAATGTTCTCTCTCTTAAAATGTAAGCGAGTGTAAATGTCTGCATTATATATGTATTAAGAATTGAAGTCTGTCAGGTAAAAGAATAGCTTATTGATGCAGTTCAGTGTGTTTGATATTTTATTCCAGCCGTTACTCCTGATCGGAGGCTGCCGTAAATATTTAGTTTAAACGTAGAGTTACGCTTCAACTAAGTTTAATGGTGCAACGCAAAAATATTTAGAAGTGCGTAAGTCGTAACTTAGTGTCCATTTACGTCAAAACTAGGCTAAGTTATAACTTACGCACAGCTGGTGCAACCGAGAAGAGCCCATTTAAACTCATTTCTGTGCCGCCGAAATCGCGGCACCAATCAGAAACGTTTGGGGAGGGATTTACATGATGACGACAGCGCAGCGACGCTGAAAAATACATTGCGGAGCAGAGAGGAGACTGACAACACGCTGGCAGACAGGACAGAGTAGGCTACTTTTCGGTTACGTTTGATATTAAACATATTAAACAAAGTCTCAGCTTTCAAATTTGGTAATTTTTTAAAAGAAATTTAAACAATAAATACCGTTTTGTTGCTCTTTAATGTGCCGTGACAGATCGCTGTAGAGCATCAGTTAAAGCTGTTCTTGTGAACCGATCATCTCTTCCTTCTAGTTAATTTATAGCCTCAAATAAACATGAACAAACATGGAATCCACATACTGGTCCTTGCTTCCCTATTTAACGTATCCCCGTAAATTCCACATCCTTTTCGGGATTTTAACATCTTTTTTCTTTCTCCCAACTCTGCTTCTCCTCGTTAAATTGCTGTATGTTTACATTCGCGAGGCCATCAACATGGCCGCCACGCCAACTACCGTCTACTAGCCTACAGCCTGCTGCCGGGTACTATAGAGTTAAAAAATTGACACGAGTCACGACGCATTGCATTATGCACCTGACCTGCCGGCTGATGATGTAGCCTATTTATTACATCAAGAAAACACGAATATAACACACTGCACTTGAATGTATACGTTTATTATATTTATTTAATAATATTACCAGTTCATATTATCTTTATTAAAAAATAACACAATAAATGATTTTATTTTTAAAATTTGACTGCATTCTTGTCAATTTCTAAATGTTTACTTTTTGATTTATGAATTATAACAGACTGATGGGAAAAAAAAAACATTATTTTTCTAAACTTTTTTTTTCATTTTTAATTTTTTAAATAATAAATATATATTTTTAAACAACATCACCATCATCTGTTATATGTGGGCCTCCATGCTCATCTATTTACAGTAGCCTATATGATATTGGTGAAGGGTGGTGGGGGCCCACATCAATATTTTTTCAAGGGGCCCCGAATCCTCCAGCTACATTGGTACAGTATGCATCTGTAACTTGAACATGACAAAATGAGGCTGTAAAATGTACAATGTTACATATTGGATGTAATTGGCTATCAATACACATACACAATCAAACTAATGTAGGCTATTCAATTAGATTAGGGTTCAATGACATTGGTGAAGATCAGGAAATGTAAAATATGTGAAACAATTCATCTGTGCAGAATTTCAACTGGAATTTTGTCAGCCTTTTTTTTGCTTTTCAGAGGATTGTACAGGCTTTGGAATCTGTAAAAACAAAAACAGTTATCTAATCTGGCTTTTTAGATATTATTAACCATAACAAATTAGTAAACAAACTTACTAATTAGTAACTTACTTTGCCGCTGTCTACTTTTCTGGTGAAGGAAAAAATAAATAAAAAAGTGTTATCAGCATGTTAAAGTTTTTGAGTTCTTGAATGTTAAAACTCACTTTTTTTTAAATGCACACGCTAATGTACATGCACCCACATGTAAACATGCATTAATGTAGAAAATGGAAACTTTTAAGTGAGTAAAGTTATGTAATTGTAACAAACAAAATTAAGCTGAGAAAAAAAAGCAATATTCATCTAATGCTGATGAAATGCAAACATACTTGTGATTTCAACCACTTAACGGCATCGTCATAAGCTTTTTCATTACGTTTACACTTTAGTAGTCCTTTATCCTCAAAGAACAGACAGTCCACTACAAGTGTGTTCTCTCTTTTCACAAATTTACTGCTGTCTGACACAATGCACTCAGGGTCAAATGTGTGATGAAGCACCACTAAAATGGCTGGCTTATTGTCTAGAAGGTAAGAAAGAGTAGATAACTGTCAGTTATCCAGTATATGTAACCATTTTATATAAAGGAATGAAATGCAACATCTTCTGTAAACCATTTCTTACCTTGAATGTCTCTGACTGCGGCGTCAATGTCAGTTCCAGTGCGTGAAACAATTGGAAAGAAAACTAAAGTAATAGCCTCGTCATAATTTCTGTCATTTGCCTCTTTGAACTTGATTGAATGACCAATCTTTTCAATTTTGTGCCTGAATTTATTGGGAATGCCTGTGACACTTTCAGGAGCTTTCGTTGTATATCTAACTAGAGAAAAAACATGATAGGGATACAGGTTAATGGATTAAAATACAAAGCAACTGCAAATTGAATACAATGTTATTGTGTATATAATTGTGAAGTTTAAAAGCTTCTAAATTTCTTCAAACTTTTATTATAACTTGATAGTTATATAACAGGTCAAACAAACTGCTGTGTTGAATTCGTTATTTCAGTTGGCACTGAATGTTGTTATTATTGGCCTTAAATGGGATAGTTCACCCAAAAATGAAAATTCTGTTATTTACAACACCTTCATTGTTTCAAGCCTGTATGAATTTATTCCACAAAAAGTAATGTTAGTCAAAATTACAGTCTCAGTCATCATTCACTTCCATTGAATGGAAAAAAAGATGCACTGAAAGTTGCAGTATCTTGGCATCTAAAAAAAGACGCAGAAAGTTTAGCTGTTTTTCAATAAAATAAGCTATATTCTGTTACGTGGGAGACTTTTATTAGCCTCTAGGTAAGTAACTAGAAGAATAACAGTGAAGTAAACAGTAAAGCTGTTTGCACTACAGTACAAACGGTATTTATGATTACGATAATAAATTTAAATAATATGGGATATGATAATACATAGCAACATCAAGAATTATATTGAACAGTTTTTGCACATCTGCACATTCAAGTTTAAAATGGCTTTGCCCACTCTAATGTTAAATATATGTTTGACTTGGAAGATCGCAAAATTTGGCTTTTGAATCAGGTCTACTGGAGTATAATTGGCTAGGTGACAAATCCATGGGTTCAATGTGTGCTTTATCTGAATTTGCCCCATGGGCTTATTTAGATAGGACAGACATGGAACCCATGGACAAAACCATATAGGGCCCATATGTTATCCCCACCATGTTGACTGGTGCTGAAACTGCAGTCTCTGGTAGGCCTACTGCTTATAATTGAACTATGCAGAGATTATACATGCATGTAGCATTGTAGCACTGTATTTAAGACCGTGATTCACCGCTGCTCAGTAATGCACCATCCTTGAAACATATTGCACCATGAAATTACACAGAAAGACTTAAGAATAAATGAACGTAATAAATCAAAACTCGAAAATAATGCATATTAGCACAAAGTGAAATAAATCGTGAACAGCATAATATGCATGTGCAAAGCTGAGTTCAATCAGCGACATTATGCCAAAATAAGAAATTAACCCTTGTGCATCAATTAAAAAAAGTTACACATAGCGCAGTAGTTCTAACAAAAAAGGAGGAAAATCGGCCAAACATATAGGCCAAAAAAGTTGACATCATATATCAGCCATTGGCTGCCCTGATTTCTAAATATCGGCATCGGCCAGAGAAAAAACAATATCGTTCAACCTCTAGTTAATATCTCAAAAAATTACCTTTCAGTGAGATTTTGTTTGGGCGCAGTACCAAATTTTCCCCACTGGATGCCAGCAAAACTCCACTGGTGTACACAGTGGTTGGATTTGTTATTTGTTATCTCTCTCAAATATTATAAACGCACAGTGTCAGGCACACATATTTTTGTTTTATTACACATTTTATAGTTAAATGGCCCTGAAATTAAAAAATGCAGTTTTAATGGGTTTCAATGCGGACATTTTTGTCCAAAAGGTGCTGAGAGGAACTATTTTGTGGACCTATACACTGTAAAAAAAAAAACATTTGTTTTTTCATTGCTTTAACTTATCAAAATAAGTTAAGCAATAACCTTTTTTTATGTTAAACAAGATTCAACTATATTTTTTTTAGGTCAGTTTAATGTAATTTAAGTTGAAATGACTTAAACATCCAAGTTGATTGTACTTAAAAATTTTAGGCAGCAACTTTTTTTTTTACAGTGTAGTGCAAAAAATATATATTTTTTAAAGGAAATGGGGGTGAAAAAGTAAAATTACAATAAAAATATACACCTGTGGCAAATTTTATGCAGTTAGCATTAAAGGTGCTCTAAGCGATGCGAGTGTTTTTTAGGCCGAAACATTTTTTTGTCACATACAGCAAACATCTCCTCACTATCCGATGCCTGTCCCCTGAACACACTGTAAAAAAATGCGGTCTCTGTAGACAGGCCAGGCTCCACAAACGGCAACAAAAACAAACTGGCCCAACCTGGACCACGAAACATAACAAACAGTGTTCCAGCCAATAAGACAAGAATGATTTGGGGGTAGGGGTTGGGGGGGTTAGTGTGCGTGCACATGAAGGGGGGTGTGGGGTGTGAGGATAGAGAAGCATGAAGAGGGAAGTTAGCTAGAGGAGAGATGTCCTAGACAACAACTAACATTAGAATTATATTCTCTTGAATGTTGATATGGCCGACACATGACCAAAGAGACGACGTTCCGATGAACAAATAGCAAAGAAGAGGGAAAAGGAGAAGGGAAAAAATCCCGAATTTACATCGGGAAAGCACGGAAGGGAGGGTGAGAGGACGGGATGAGGAGGAGGAGTAGGGAGGGTCGAGCTAGCTTCCGTTTTGTTTGACAATACTTATGCCAACAAGAAGTGACCCAACATCGCTTAAAGTATAGGCCTACCTTTAACAAAGGCAAAGTGATCAAAAAAACAAAACTGAAAAAGGTTAAATAACTAGCTATAAAAACTAGCTTGAAATAAAACACAAACTGCTACACCCTTATACTTGCCAAATCAATAATGACTGTTTGAAACTTTAACCTTTAACTTTTTCAGAGCTCTTTTGCAAGCCCTTTTGCACTGCAAACATTGTTACATACCCTACTGTAAACAAGCGGGCGGTCTAGTGTCATTCTGCCAAACAACTTTTTTGTTTTTCACAGGCCTACATTTTAAACAACATGAACATAAGTAAATACAATTTTTATTTTTGGATGAACTGTCCCTTTTAAGCTAGGCTTCTTAAAAGATTGGATAGTTACTCATTAGCCTATATACAAAACTAATGTCGTGACTTACTCTTAGTCTTCTTCATTGTGTTTTTCTGAAGTGTAGAGATGGAAAACGTTCGCTGCTGAAAGAAAATGCGACATTAATCAGCACAGAGATTTGGATTTTGTATATGTCGCGGTTAAACACCAATAAAGAAAGCAGACAGGCCTATACAGTTTCTTATAGAAAGACCTGTGGTTAAAGCGAGTCTCACAGATTATCTAGCCAAGGCTACTCGTTTGCATTCGGCAAACGTTATTTCTCTCACCTTGTTTGTTCTGTTGAATGTTGTTGTTCATAAAAATCTTGAAGGGTAATTGATATTTCACCACTATAGCCTAAACGCTGAAAACGTCCGGTGAATGCTTTGGCAGAATGTGAAAGTGAAAGTGACTTTAAAACCAACGTCATACATTTGAAGTGACACAGCCAAACTAAGGTAGGCCTACCAGACCGGAGTATGCTAAGACTAAGAAAAAAAAGAAAGCGAGATACAGGCTATTATAAACATCGTAATTGCCTTAAGGGATACGAAACATTTTCGCGACTAAAAGACAATGAGATATATCGGCACAATTGTTGTTTTTTTATTTATTTTTTATTTTGTCTGTCGCTGCTAAATTGCAAACCCATAATAACAGTAATAAACCTTATAAAAGGATGGTGGCAAAATCGATTCTGATGGGTTAGCATAGCCTTATTGTTTGTATTCAAATGATCATATTCTAACGTTACATTTCTCGTAGGCTACCTTGTTTGTCCTGCTTAATAGGCCTATTGTTATTCATTGAAATCTTGAAGGGTGAAATTTATGTTTCACCAGTATAAATACTGAAACTGTCCGGTCCGGTGAACGATTTGGAATGGCAGACTGTGGAAGTGCTGTAGACTACTTTAAAACCAAAGTCTCGCATTTGAAGTCACACAAATAACCAGACCAGTCACGGAAAGAAAGCTATAGGTAGATGCATCAATCCTATCATGATGCTTTCTCCCATAATTTGCACAGCAGTGGGAATTTGAATAAACAATAGACTGGCCATCGAAAAGAGGTTTAGCCTACATCCTGACAAACGCAATAAAAAGAAATGGGACAGGGAATAAAAAAATATCAAATCTGAAAATAGCAATGAAATTGCAATCACATTCACAAATGCATCAGCTAAAGTGATTGACATTAAGGTGAGTGACTCCAACATTTGTATTGTACAATGTCAGTGTCAAACACTGGCCAAAATGAAAAAGTATTTGCTCATTTTCTGGCTGTGGAAAGTTTTCATAGATGAGCTACACTGTTATGGAGGACCAAACCTGCAGAAATTAAAAATGAATAAATGAATAAATAAACGAATAAATAAATACATGTGATAAATGTGATAAGTATGGAATGCCAAACCTGACTTAACAATAAATAAATAGGCCTACATAAATAAATATGCGAAGAAATGCCTAAAATAAATTACTATTTATACTTTTATTTCCTTATTTATGTATAATTGTATTTTTTTCCACATTTATTTTTTCATTTATTTGTTTATGCATTTATTTATTTCTACTTTTATTTACTGGTATGTTCACATTTATTTATCTATGTATTTATGTCTACATTTATTTATTTCCACATTTATTTATTTATTTATTTATACATTTATTGCTCTGTATGCTAATGAGGGGGGCGTGTTTTACCTCAGACATAGCAATCGAGCTCAAAGTGGCAGTGCTGAAGCTTTGAGGCCACAGTGACACCTTGTGGTGTGACCAAACAATATGCAAGAGGTTTGTGGACGTGACTTTACAGTTCAAGCAGGGAATAAATGACTTAGAAATCTTAAAAATCTTATATCACGGTTTATGTCCTTTAATATCACCCTAATGTATAGGTTTACCATACATAGGCCTACTCTTTATTCCGGACATGGCCGTAAAACATCAGTAGGTCGGGATTTCTAAAATGTCTGGGCACGCATGAACAGAATCCGCTGATAACAGACACTTTGACACGTAACTGCGTAAAAATTATCCACTATTAACCACATTTTATGCCATGCATTGTAGATCTGTACACAGAACTGCATTTTTAATGTAGGCTATCTTCCAAAAACAATGTTGACAGCAACAGGAACAAACTTTTCCATAAAGAGGTAATATTTCCGCTATAAATTGATTTCCTGGTAGCCTGGCTAACGTCAGACCTCTTTCTCATTGAGACGTGGTCTGGGAACCACATGTTCATTTTCTCGTATTTGAGGCGTGGTTTATGAATGCCCAGAGCCGTTTATTGGACGCTACGAATGTCTATCAAATGCGCTTGTACGTAGCTCATAGCCAATCGTTTCAATTATACCAGATGACGTATGTAGAGTGACAGAAATTCGACGAGGAAGACGACAAAATAAACTTGCGTTCTAAACTACTTAGAACACTATCTAAGGCTGCATCGAAAGGTAACTTCGCGTCTGATTCCATGTTGGATCCATATAAACAAACTGCTTCGGTGTGTCGCATAGACGTCGTCATCGTCTTGCTGCTCCCTCCCCGTTCTGTGATTGGTTCCCTTTTTTGAGGGGAAAATCTGGTCCATGGAATCAAGGCAGCATGGGGAAACCCAGGCTAATTTCCTGGGGCATTTTTTAAAGCCTTATTAAATAGTAGGCTATATGCATCATCATGTAGCCTATAAGTTCTTAATTTTAACTGATCAATTAAGTTAATAAGGCACTACTATATGACTGTTACCAGTAAAAAAAAAAATCATTTCAACACTTCAATTAACTTAATTGATCAGTACATCCTCCTCACATACATCCTCAGTACTGTCTCACATACATCCTCACATACTGTAGAGGTCAAATTACAATTCATAGTAATGTGAATAAGAATTAATGTTAAAAAGGTAAATAATGTCATTTAGAAGTTCATGTAATGGTTAAAATGTTAAATAATACTTAAAAGGTTAAAAGCATACTAGAATTCATGTTCTTATAGGATTTAGTACATATTGGTGAAATAGTGTACTGCCTCTTTAAGAACCGGCCAACTCCGGTTACATTACGTTGATTCTCATTATGTGATTCAGATCTTGAGAGCTGTGGAAGCTAACGGTTTTCTTACCTGATAACTGCTAACTTTTAGCTACTTTTATTAAGAATATTTTATTTCATTAGCAACTAGTATAAGTGTATTAGTCAGCTCACATTCTTTCTTTCTTTTTTCTTTTTTCTTTTTTTGTAAATCGGAAACCAAGGAATAAAACCGGAGATTTTCATCTTTTATTTCAACAACGTTTCTGAAGTGGATTTATTGAACTGTGTTGCTGGGCTAGCAATAGACACTACAAATGGAACTAGCTGCGTGGAATAATGTTAGATAGTTATTAGTGTAAGCCATTGCATATCTCAAGATTTCAAACCTCTACACATACACTTTCACACACTCTCACACGCATCCTCACACTCACACTCTCACACATATACTCACACTCTCACACATCCTCACATACACTCTCTTGCATCCTCACACTCTCACACACATCCTCACACACATCCTCACATACACTCTCACATGCATCCTCACACTCACACTCTCACACATCCTCACACTCACTCTCTCACATACATCCTCACACTCACTCTCTCAAATACATCCTCACATACACTCTCACACACATCCTCACACTCACACTCTCACACATCCTCACACTCACTCTCTCACACGCATCCTCACACTCACTCTCTCACACTCTCACACACATCCTCACATACACTCTCACACGCATCCTCACACTCACTCTCTCACACATCCTCACATACACTCTCACACGCATCCTCACACTCACACTCTCACACATCCTCACACTCACTCTCTCACATACATCCTCACACACACTCTCACACATCCTCATACTCACTCTCTCACATACATCCTCACATACACTCTCACACGCATCCTCACACACTCTCACACACATCCTCATACTCACTCTCACACACATCCTCACACTCACTCTTTTACACGCATCCTCACACTCACTTTCTCACACATCCTCACATACTCTCACACGCATCCTCACACTCACTCTCACACATCCTCACATACACTCTCTTGCATCCTCACACTCTCACACGCATCCTCACACACACTCTCACACACATCCTCACATACACTCTCACACGCATCCTCACACTCACACTCTCACACATCCTCACATACACTCTCTTGCTTCCTCACACTCTCACACGCATCCTCACACACACTCTCACACACATCCTCACATACACTCTCACACACATCCTCACACTCACTCTCTCACATACATCCTCACACACTCTCACACACTCTCACACACATCCTCACATACACTCTCACACGCATCCTCACACTCACTCTCTCACACATCCTCACATACACTCTCTCACATACATCCTCACACTCACTCTCTCACATACATCCTCACATACACTCTCACACACTCTCACACACATCCTCACATACACTCTCACATGCATCCTCACACTCACTCTCTCACACATCCTCACATACACTCTCACACACATCCTCACACTCACTCTCTCACATACATCCTCACATACACTCTCACACACTCTCACACACATCCTCACATACACTCTCACACACATCCTCACACTCACACTCTCACACATCCTCACACTCACTCTCTCACACGCATCCTCACACTCACTCTCTCACATACATCCTCACATACACTCTCACACACATCCTCACATACACTCTCACACGCATCCTCACACTCACACTCTCACACATCCTCACACTCACTCTCTCACATACATCCTCACACTCACTCTATCACATACATCCTCACATACACTCTCACACACATCCTCACACACACTCTCACACACATCCTCACACACACTCTCACACACATCCTCACATACACTCTCACACGCATCCTCACACTCACACTCTCACACATCCTCACACACACTCTCACACATCCTCACACTCACTCTCTCACATACATCCTCACATACACTCTCACACGCATCCTCACACACTCTCACACACATCCTCATACTCACTCTCACACACATCCTCACACTCACTCTTTTACACGCATCCTCACACACTCTCACACACATCCTCATACTCACTCTCACACATCCTCACATACACTCTCTTGCATCCTCACACTCTCACATGCATCCTCAAACACACTATCACACACATCCTCACATACACTCTCACACGCATCCTCACACTCACACTCTCACACATCCTCACACTCTCTTGCTTCCTCACACTCTCACACGCATCCTCACACTCACTCTCTCACATACATCCTCACACACACTCTCACACTCACTCTCTCACATACATCCTCACATACACTCTCACACACTCTCACACACATCCTCACATACACTCTCACACACTCTCACACACATCCTCACATACACTCTCACACACATCCTCACACTCACTCTCTCACACATCCTCACATACACTCTCACACGCATCCTCACACTCACACTCTCACACTTCCTCACATACACTCTCACACGCATCCTCACACTCACACTCTCACACATCCTCACATACACTCTCTTTCATCCTCACACTCTCACACGCATCCTCACACACACTCTCACACACATCCTCACATACACTCTCACACGCATCCTCACACTCACACTCTCACACATCCTCACACTCACTCTCTCACATACATCCTCACACTCACACTCTCACACATCCTCACACTCACTCTCTCACATACATCCTCACACACACACTCTCACACGCATCCTCACACTCACTCTCACATACATCCTCACATACACTCTCACAAGCATCCTCATACACTCTCACACACATCCTCACATACACTCTCACACGCATCCTCACACTCACACTCTCACACATACTCACTTACACTCTCACACGCATCCTCACACTCACTCTCTCACATACATTCTCACACACTCTCACACACATCCTCACATACACTCTCACATACATCCTCACACTCACTCTCTCACATACATCCTCACACACTCTCACACACATCCTCACATACATCCTCACACTCACTCTCTCACATACATCCTCACACACTCTCACACACATCCTCACATACACTCTCACATACATCCTCACACTCACTCTCTCATACATCCTCACACACTCTCACACACATCCTCACATACACTCTCACATACATCCTCACACTCACTCTCTCACATACATCCTCACACACTCTCACACACATCTTCACATACACTCTCTCGCATCCTCACACTCACTCTCTCACATGCATCCTCACACTCACTCTCTCACATACACTCTCTCAAACACATCCTCACACTCACTCTCACACACATCCTCACACTCACTCTCTCACTCGCATCCTCACATACACTCTCTCTCTCTCACACGCATCCTCACACTCACACTCACACATCCTCACATACACTCTCTTGCATCCTCACACTCACTCTCACACGCATCCTCACACACACTCTCACACGCATTCTCACACTCACTCTCTCACATACATCCTCACATACACTCTCACACGCATCCTCACACACTCTCACACACATCCTCACATACTCACACGCATCCTCACACTCACTCTCTCACATACATCCTCACACTCACTTTCTCACATACATCCTCACTTACACTCACACACATCCTCACACTCTCTCACATACATCCTCACACTCACACTCTCACACATCCTCACACTCACTCTCTCACATACATCCTCACACACACACTCTCACACGCATCCTCACACTCACTCTCACATACATCCTCACAAACACTCTCACAAGCATCCTCATACACTCTCACACACATCCTCACATACACTCTCACACGCATCCTCACACTCACACTCTCACACACATCCTCACTTACACTCTCACACGCATCCTCACACTCACTCTCTCACATACATTCTCACACACTCTCACACACATCCTCACATACACTCTCACATACATCCTCACACTCACTCTCTCACATACATCCTCACACACTCTCACACACATCCTCACATACACTCTCACATACATCCTCACACTCACTCTCTCATACATCCTCACACACTCTCACACACATCCTCACACTCACTCTCTCACATACATCCTTACACACTCTCACACACATCTTCACATACACTCTCTCGCATCCTCACACTCACACTCTCACACGCATCCTCACACCACACGCATCCTCACACTCACTCTCTCACATACACTCTCTCAAACACATCCTCACACTCACTCTCACACACATCCTCACACTCACTCTCTCACTCGCATCCTCACATACACTCTCTCTCTCTCACACGCATCCTCACACTCACACTCACACATCCTCACATACACTCTCTTGCATCCTCACACTCACTCTCTCACATACATCCTCACATACACTCTCACACGCATCCTCACACACTCTCACACACATCCTCACATACACTCTCACACGCATCCTCACACTCACTCTCTCACATACATCCTCACACTCACTTTCTCACATACATCCTCACTTACACTCACACACATCCTCACATACACTCTCACATACATCCACACACTCACTCTCTCACATACATCCTCACACACATCCTCACATACATCCTCACACTCACTCTCTCACATACATCCTCACACACTCTCACACACATCCTCACATACACTCTCACATACATCCTCACACTCACTCTCTCACATACATCCTATCACACTCTCACACACATCCTCACACTCACTCTCTCACATGCATCCTCACACACTCTCACACACATCCTCACATACACTCTCACATACATCCTCACACTCACTCTCTCACATACATCCTCACACTCACTTTCTCACATACATCCTCACTTACACTCACACGCATCCTCACGGTCTCACATACATCCTCATACACTCTCACACACATCCTCACATACACTCTCACATACATCCTCACACTCACTCTCTCACATACATCCTCACATACATCCTCACACTCTCTCACACATCCTCACATACACTCTCTTGCATTTTCACACTCACTCTCTCTCACACATCCTCACATACACTCTCTTGCATCCTCACACTCACTCTCTCACATACATCCTCACACTCACTTTCTCACATACATCCTCACTTACACTCACACACATCCTCACATACACTCTCACATACATCCACACACTCACTCTCTCACATACATCCTCACACACATCCTCACATACATCCTCACACTCACTCTCTCACATACATCCTCACACACTCTCACACACATCCTCACATACACTCTCACATACATCCTCACACTCACTCTCTCACATACATCCTATCACACTCTCACACACATCCTCACATACACTCTCACATACATCCTCACTTACACTCACACACATCCTCACATACACTCTCACATACATCCACACACTCACTCTCTCACATACATCCTCACACACATCCTCACATACATCCTCACACTCACTCTCTCACATACATCCTCACACACTCTCACACACATCCTCACATACACTCTCACATACATCCTCACACTCACTCTCTCACATACATCCTATCACACTCTCACACACATCCTCACATACACTCTCACATACATCCTCACACTCACTCTCTCACATGCATCCTCACACACTCTCACACACATCCTCACATACACTCTCACATACATCCTCACACTCACTCTCTCACATACATCCTCACACTCACTTTCTCACATACATCCTCACTTACACTCACACGCATCCTCACGGTCTCACATACATCCTCATACACTCTCACACACATCCTCACATACACTCTCACATACATCCTCACACTCACTCTCTCACATACATCCTCACATACATCCTCACACTCTCTCACACATCCTCACATACACTCTCTTGCATTTTCACACTCACTCTCTCTCACACATCCTCACATACACTCTCTTGCATCCTCACACTCACTCTCACATGCATCCTCACATACACATACATCTCTCTCTCTCTCTCTCTCTCTCTCTCAAGCACACCCTCACATACACACACAACATACAGTCTCTCTCACACACAACACCCTCTCACATGCACATCTTTGTTGCCAATGTCCACTACAAGCATCCCCTGTGCAAATTCCCACTATTCTGCTACTTTTATTGCTAATATATTAAGAGCATATTATACAGTCCATGATTTGTTACTGAGGTTTCTTTTTTCTTTTCTCTTTTATTCGACAGGTGCCTTTTCAAGATAAATCCAGAGAAGGAATCAAAAGTAGAAAAGAGCACATCAAGAAAACAACTGGCAGTCAGTCCAAAGGTTCTTTCACTGATCAACAAAATTGCGGACTATGATGAATGGATTGAGTAAAAACTTTTGGAAGAGTGTCAAATCTCCCTCCATTACCTTGCAGAAATTCTTGGCAGTGTCACAGACTTTGAAACCACTTGTTTGAAAACTTTTTTTCATGGTTTAATTATTATTATTATTTTTTCATTCTGTTGATGACTAATTTATCTGTTGACAAATTTTATATTGGTGTATTGTTGTAGTAATGAACTAGAACGAGTTATACTAATTGTTATATTGGTATATTGTTGAATGTATTAACAAATTTTTATATCGTTATATTGTTGCAGTTGTGATATAAGTTTTGCACTTGAGGCTGATTACTTGAATTGTAGCAGTGTTCAATCCTATTGGTAATTTCAAGGTTTTTACATAAATTTCCACAATATTTAAGATCCTTAAACATTAAAAAGAAAATGTTATGTAAAATTACAGCAAAAAACAGTATTTTGAATAAATGAAAATTACTGTAATTTTATGTGTTGGTTATTTTCTGTCATTTTCTGTTGTTTTTTTTTCCGGCACCCCAGCAGCTGGAATATTACCGTTTTTTTACAGGGATTTAAATAAATGAAAATTACTGTAATTTTATGTGTTGGTTATTTTCTGTCATTTTCTGTTTTTTTTTTTTTTTTTCGGCACCCCAGCAGCTGGAATATTACAGTTTTTTTTACAGGGATTTAAATAAAGGAAAATTACTGTAATTTTACGTGTTGTTATTTTCTGTCATTATACCCCAGCTGCCAGAATATTACCCTTTTTTTTACAGAGTATTGTATACTTAAAGCTTATTCAAGTATTAGCAAAATGCTTGTTGCTCAAGGCAATAACCGAATGAGCTTGAGGCAACAAGCATGTTGCCAACAAGCAGAAAAACTTAAGCAACAGGCATGTTGCCAATAATAACCAGAACAACCTAAGCAACTAAATCCCCAATCAAATGGATTCCTTTTGAGAATTCTTGATATCCAAAGCTGCTGATAATACTGAATGGTGCCTTATATAGGTGCTGTGATAGGCGTTGTATTTCATGGATCAGCTGAGCGTCAGCTGATGCAAACTTGACTGACACAACCTGCCAGAACTGACACTGTCCCAAATGGCACACTTAATATAAGGTATGTTCGAGTTGAAATATACTAGGCTTCCACCAACGGGCAAGATCTTCCATAGCAGGCAGGGAGGAGTTGAAAAAAAAAGAGGTGAAGTTGGACACTTTCTGCCTCCCGTAGTGACACTCGTATTTTATGAAAGATTAAGTGGATTAGATGCAATGTTTGTCAAATACACAGACTCAGACGTTTTCACAACAGAAACAATTTTCATTCAATACTTGAATGTACTGCTTAATGCAGTGTCTGTATTTACAAGAATAAATTTCAACAATATTCAATTATGAATACAGTTGGGTCTATATTTTTCAATGTAAATGGGTCTATATTCTACAGTTTTATTTTGATAAACATGACACAATGTAACATTAAGATTACACGAAAAGAGTTTTTACTGTTATAAAAACACGATTTTGTCAGCATTAGTGGAACTGAAGTTGGCAGAATAAACATGAAACACATAATCATTGTCTTCAGAGAGCCTGGCCAATAAGGAATAAGGTGTGTCGTCATCAAAGCTTGAGCAGCCGATCTGGGGCGACTGCAGTGCTGTGACACGGCTTTGGTGCCAATGGCCCTGTCCCAAATGGCACACTTTATCTGCATAAAAAGTCCACAAGACTGTAGGATGTCCCATTTGTCATTTTAGGTGCTTGCGAGCACCCCCTTTGCAGTCAATATGCTCGATGCGTACTTTGGACGAGCCCGCACTGAAGTGGCCGACATTTTCCCAACAGTCAAAGCTGCATTACGTCACAAAAGTGCAGCCTTGTAGAAAGACTCCGAGTGTTTATGGTGCAATTTGGGACAGGCCCAATCAAAGTCGGACAAACTTTCTAACCAGAATACATTGCATTTTTTAAGGCACCAATCGGCTTGCGTGGTGCTGCATTAATTCAAACTCACCTATACACTTACGGTCTTGTGGACTTACGCGCATGATCGAGAAGTCTACAAGACCATATGGTGTCCAATTTGTCATTTTAGGTTTCAGAAGGGTGCTCACGAGAGGGATGCCATTTGGGACAGGACCGCTACACTTGATTTTAAAGTGGCATGTTGCAAAAGCGATTCTCGCTGGTTGCCAACTTATTTGCATTCATAGTCGGCAAATGTAATTAAATTGGTCTTACCTTGTTTATCTTGCTGAATATTGTTAGAAATCTTAAAGAGTGAGATTATGCTGAAACCATCTGTGCTTGAAAATGGCAGAATGTGAAAGTAAAAGTAACTTTTAAACTTACATCAAATTACCATTTCAAAACTAAACTAGAACACATATTTGTAGGCCTATATCTACACGGCATATGTATATTATAGATACATGGTATTATAAACATTGACCAATTCTGTTGAAAAATACATTTTAACAGATCAGTCACAGCTTCACAAGCACTGGTCTGTGAACAAGGACAAGCGGAAACCTACAACAAATGAAAAGGCACATTTCTGATAGAAAATTGCTCAGCCAATCAAATTCGAAGACCAGAACAAACTGTTGTTTAACTGTTATTTTCACATTTCCACATATTTAACAGTTATTATACCTGTCTCCTGCAATCTCTTGTAGTCACATTAAAGACATTTTTGCTTCTGCAAGATATATCCATAACATACAAGCAAATATTGCAAATATGTAGGGGAAAGTTACTTTTAAAAGTAATACATTACAATATTGCATTACTCCATAAAAAGTAACTGATTGCATTATACTTAGTTACTTTTTAAGGAAAGTAATGTGTTATGTTACGTAGCTGGGCTTGTTTGTTTGTTTGTTTGTTTAATAATAACAACAACAAAGAAAAAAAAGAAAACCTATTTTGGCAAATGTAAAGGCCCTTTCTCACCAAAAGGGAAATGAATATGCCTCAGGCTGAAGGAAAGGCAAATGCAAATCAAACAAACCTTTCAACTGTGCTGCCATTCTGTTTTGCAGAATAGGACAGGAGAAGAAAGTTCAACACTCTTACATCAGCAAAAGAGAAAGAAACACAAATGTGATGTTTATCTAAAATAATTTTTGCTTATTAGTATTGGATCATCAAAGGTCACCAGCAAATACACTGATTAATAAAGTGAGTTTAAAAACATAACATATAATTGTATTATTTAACATAATTGCATGTTTGCATAATATTCCAGTATTCTTGCATAATAAAGTTTCAGTTTCACTGTTTTTGCTCTTTTTGAGGATTTTGTTGTTGTTGTTGTTGTTGCAAGTGAGATGATTAAATGCATGCACGATTTATTTCGTCATGGGGACAGGAGAGGAGTCAGTTAATAAATGGGAAAACAAAGTAACTTGCGTTACTTATATGAAAAAGTAACGCAGATAATTTGTTGTACATTTAAAATGCGTTACTTTATAGTAACTTAAAAAGTAGTTTTGAAAAAAATGTATTTTAACTCGCGTTACTATGAGTAAATCCCAACACTGAATATTACACCTCTGAGACTGTCACATAGGCCTATCGCACTGAGACTTTTGGATACTATTGAAAACAGTAGCTATGTTGTTGATGTTTTACCCCATAGTAACCACACGGTGTCCTCAGAGGCCTAACTTTGGCACACAGACGCATGTGAATGTTCCTGTCTATCCGTGCAAGGGATGTGATGTTTTTTTGTTGTTGTTGTTGTTTTTTAATGGCCGCTTCAGAGTCTCTGAAATGAGGACCAGGCTGTACGTCGACACACGCGCGCTCACGTTCACACTTTATGCCCATTATGATCATGCAGCTTGGCAGGTGGTTTATCCTTGAAAATCATCTCAGAGGCGGGTTTCTGTCTAGACTTCAGTCACACAAGCACATGCACGCGCGCTCGCGCACGCACACACACACACACACACACACACACACACACACACACACACACCTTTCCAACATGGACGACAATCTGATAATAATAATAATAATAATAATAATAATAATAATAATAATAATAAAAAATATAATAAAAAATACACGGGATACTTATTTCAGTTCTCTCATTCTTTTTTCATTTTTCCATAAATTGGAGTGACATTGTCTTAATCACAGGCAATAATCATTAAGGAATTTCTGAATTTAACAGACATTTCTACTATATCCATACCATAAAGTCTCCCATGCCCACCCGAGCCCAGTATTTACCCTTATTCACAGAACTATACAGTAGCCCACAGCCTAATAACTCTCTTATTAAAACCCCTTTATACACAATTGTCAGTGAATTTTTCATAGCATTAGATATACAGAAGAACAGATCAACTTTGTAACTTTACACAGACCCCTGATTGTGCATATCAGACCCTTTCCCCCCAATAACTTGCAGGTACTTATAGACAATAAAAGATTACTTTTCTTTCTTTTTTTAGTTTCTTTTTTTCTGGACTATATAAATAGTCCTTACCTACAGTATACATATGACCTTGGCTGTATTTCTACATCACTTAATACCATGTTAATGTTTACTGGAAAGAAAGTCTGGGGACATACAATTTTATACACCAAACCACTCTATAAAATTTTCAGTCTGAAGAAAGAAAAATCCCACTGCTAGAATGCAGAATCTTCAAACTTCCCACTGTTCTAGAATAAAAAGCATCTTTTACAGCTGCCGTGTATTAAATAATACATAATAAAGACAATAAGGCAATCAAAATATAGGAAAGAAAAGACATGGAGTAAAACAGAATAGCCAAACACGCTTTGCAGTTGGACTGGACCGACAGAAACAGACAAACACGCACACACAAACACGATTTGATGCTTTCTTTGTTCTTGTAATGGTCTACCCACAAGGTGGATTTAAAAAGGCATATGTCCTGCCCAGGATTAGAAGTAAACACAGAGGTTAAAACTCTTAAGGGGACATTAGTAAGCCCACCCCACATTATAATCACCACCTGTTGTTGTTGTTCTGTTGTAATCCTTAGTACAGATTATGAAGTATGTGAACATTTCAGTTGTGAAATATGCATGTTATCTGTAATCATTGACAACCACTGTATAACTGATGTGGATGATGAAGATTAACACTGTAAGCAAATGTCACCTCTATTAAACACTGCATTGAATGTCTTACGTATAAATGAACCTGTATATAATAAACATAACCTAATCATAATCTATCTATACATGATAGAAAAGGCATTCATATAAGCACTATAAGGCTTCATGTTGATTCCTGGTAACTGAAGGCAGCTGTTGTACTATGTAAGATACGAGTTTATATTAGCAAATAGATCTAAGTGATAAAAAATATGCAGATTGTGCAGGCAAAAGAGAAAAATATTAGTTACTAAAAATCTGGTATTAAAAAGCATGTTTTGCTTATTTTCCTCAGTGCATGATCAATGGTAGTGTGTGAGTTAGGAATTTGGCACTAAAACAGTACAGTTTTTGCAAATTACATACACTACACAAAACAAATTCTAGATTAATTAGAAAATTGTAGAAGCCACCAAAATGAATTGTAAAAAAATAAAATAAACACACACACACACACACACACACACACACACACACACACACACACACACACACACACACACACACACACACACATATATATATATATTTATATATATATATATATATACACACACACACACACACACACACAAAATCGTTTACAAAAAGAAGATGCTACATAAAGACAGGCACCACTGTCCAGATGGTTAAAAAAACCCTGTTCCCTTGTAACTGAACAAAATAATCAAAAGCAGAGGAAACTGGAGCACATTCACTATTACAGGGCAAGTTAAGAGAGTGTGTGTGTGTGTGTGTGTGTGTGTGTGTGTGTGTGTGTGTGTGTGTGTGTGTGTGTGTGTGTGTGTGTGTGTGTGTGTGTGTGTGTGTGTGTGTGTGTGTGTGTGTGTGTGTGTGTGTGTGTGTGTGTGTGTGTGTGTGTTCATGTTTTTCTATCCCGGTGGGGACTTCAACCTGAATGCACACAGACTCATGGGGACTCGTGTCACAGTGGGGACCTAAATAGAGGTCCCCATGGGTAAACAAGCTTGTAAATCATACAAAATGAGTTTTTTGAAATGTAAAAATGCAGAAAGTTGTGTGTGACGGGTAGGTTTAGGGGTAGGGTTAGTGTAAGGAGATAGAATATACAGTTTGTACAGTATAAAAACCATTAAGTCTATGGAGAGTCCCCACAAAGATAGTAAACCAGACGTGTGTGTGTGTGTGTGTGTGTGTGTGTGTGTGCGTGCGTGCGTGCGTGCGTGCGTGCGTGCGTGCGTGCGTGCGTGCGTGCGTGTGTGTGTGTGTGTGTGTGTGTGAAAAGTAGGTTGCAGGAGTGTAAAACCGGTCAGAGAATGGTCAACAGGTCAGATGGAGAAATTTGATGGATATCTGCTGTCTGGCCAAGTATGTGTGTTAAATTTATATAGCAGTTCAGTCCACTGATAACAGAGCTGCATTTGAGAGAGGCACAGTTTGAAATCTCAATGTGAGTGTGTGTGATCGTAGTAAACTGGTGATGAGAAATACTACAATAATACACTACCCTGGTTATATGACTAAGGACAATAGGCCATGGACACACACACACACACACACACACACACACACACACACACACACACACACACACACACACACACGGTCACACTAGCAGTTTCAGTTATACTGATCAGACCCTTATCAGTCATCAGATTTTGTGCTCCCAGCCATCTGATGCCACCATGCTTAGATTAATAGAAGAAAAACTGGATGATATAAATGTATAAGTGTTTATCTGTGTGTTGAGGAGCAGATGCATTCACTAAAGTTTAAATCACACAGTGTTATATGCAATCAGTTTTGACCTCTCTTTGTGTGTGTGTCCAAATCTTTTTTAGTGAACTGAAGCACAGCATGGCTGAGGTTTGGATGACTGATTACACACACACATACACAAATCCAGCACAGTAAGGCAATCTGAATACACAAACCATAGCAAATAAAGCGCTTCCATCTATTCTTCCATCTCTCTTACACTGTAACTGTAACTTTTTAACTTTGTTCAGCATAGCGAACACAAAGGAATGGGAAGGCAAAGGAACAAACAAACAAATAAAATCGAAAGCATTTTTCTTTTACAGAGCACACTGAGACCTGTGTAAAAATGGCTACAATCAAAAATGAGGCACTTTTATAAAAAAAACTTTGTATTTAGATAGATAGATAGATAGATAGATAGATAGATAGATAGATAGATAGATAGATAGATAGATAGATAGATAGATAGATAGATAGATAGATAGATAGATAGATAGATAGATAGATAGATAGATAGATAGATAGATAGATAGATAGATAGATAGATAGATAGATAGATAGATAGATAGATAGAGATTTATTCTCAGTAATATTATGTTTGCTATATATTTTTCATCTATTTAACATCTCTCTTACAATAATTTAAAGTTTGTGGTAGAGGAAAAAAGGAATATCATTGGCTCCCTGTTGGCAGTGGCCCTTCATAAGTGGTTGAAGGACACGTCCATTTCAGTGATCTCTGGTGGTAATGACCATCTTTTGGCACAAATTTATTTTGGCTGAACCAATGACAGCTAATGAGAGTAAATGTTGTTATGAGGCAAGGGCAGTTAAGTGTCCACTGCTGAGGGATTTGGGCAATCGCACCGTTTTTCAGATCACATCAGGTGCACACACAGTCAAACGCATTCACGCAGGAAGGACAAGTGCTGACTGGACTGAATGCAGGAGCACATTAACAATCTGCAAAAAGAAAAACAGAGAGATACTCGGTTAGACACCTTAAAAGTTTTTCTTTCTTTCTTTTGTTTAAATCTCAGAAGTAGAATACTGCTTGTTGAGGACCCATAATTACAATCAATGACCTTACATAAAATATACAATTACAATGTCCACTGCAGATGAGCGATAACATAAATGAATAAAAATACATATATACTACTACCATTATATACAACCATTCAAAAGTTTGGGGTCAGTAAGATTTTTGTTTTGAGAAATGAATGCTTTTATTCAGCAAGGATGCACTGATCAAAACGGACAGTGAAGACAAGTACAACAAAAGATTTCTATTTCAAATTAATTCTGTTTTTTCTATTCATCAAATAATCCTGAAAAAAATGTTTCATGTTTTCCACAAAAATATCAAGGAGCACAACCGTTTTCAACATTGAGAATAATAAGAAATGTTTCTTGAGCTGCAAATCAGCATATCAGAATAATTTCTGAAGGATCATGTGACTCTGAGGACTGGAGTAATGATGCTGAAAATTCAGCTTTACCATCACTGGAATAAATTACATTTTAAAATATTGTAAGAATATTTCCAAATATTGCTGTATTTTTGATCAAATAGCCTACTTATAAATAAAATAATATACAAGGTTTAAGTGTAGTGTCATTACAGTACCAGACTACTAGATCAACAGTTGGATGTATCTTCAGACAGGACGGGTATGTCATGTTTTTAAGATGTGTTGAAAAAACCTCAACCTTTACAAATGTAACAGCCCCTGTGAGAACAGCCCAATTGGATAGTCTCAAATTCATTTTTGTCATTACTTCTCACCTAACAAACTTCCCCAGAAAGTTTTCACGTTTCCAGAGATTAATTTGTGCCATAAAAATTGGGGTTATATATATATATATATATATATATATATATATATATATATATATATATATATATATATATATATATATATATATAATTTCTGATATATGACAGTATCTGTCTTCTCAGAGTTGCCTTCAGATTTGAGGTGTCTTCTGTCTTGCTCATTGGAGGACACTGGTGCCAGCTCATACTCTTAGTCTCAATGTAATAACAAACAGCATACCAAATGATAACACAGTCACAGAGGCACCAAACCACTTTCAGTTTAGTCTACAGACTGGAGACAGTGAGAAAAGATTTAGATACACACACACATTCAAGCAGAAAAACATTTAAAAAAGGAACTGAATATACAGTAATGATAAGTGTCACTAGAAAATGATCATCACTTAGATTGTTTTATTTTGTTTACTCAAGAGTCGCTGTTCTTTCCGTTTATATTCTTCTCCATTCTCAGTATAAAAGCATCATTGAACAGGTCCCATGGGATTTTACCATTTTTTTCTTCTTCACTGCACATGTTTAAAGAGCATCAAAGTACTCTATTTCTGTCCTTTTTACTGCCAGCATTGCAATGTGTGCGTTACGTTTACACATATTACCGGCGCGCGCGCACACACACACACACACACACACACACACGTCTGTCTATGCACAAATAGGCCAGACAGGGTCACAGACAAAGATGTAGTGCAGTACGTAAACGGCCAAGTGAGAGGCAACACACAATCAACACACTGCAAATGCAATAGATACACAGTGCTTGCGCTGCAAACAGGGAGAAACCCTGTGAAAGTCAGTGTAAACTCACACACAAGTCAATGATTCCACCCTGTCAATATGAATGCACACTGAACAGAAATTCTCAGGAAACTGTGCTAGAGAGACTGTCCTTGAGAATTCAGGATTTTTTTTTAACTTGTAACTATAATTCCATTGGAAGAGGTTAACGTTGAAGTTTCAAAAAGATTTCATATTTTATCTCACATTTTACAAAGTACCAGGTCTGCAACCTCCATTAAGTGACACATGTACCCCACTAAAATTTGGACTAGTGGTAAAAATGCGGCTTTTTCAGGGGCTAATTCTTAAACTATTACCACAATCCTAAATGTGTGGTTACTGTCTTGCATCATACAAAATATTATTAATCATTACTTACTTACCCCTAAGACTAAGCATGACATTATTTAAATCTGGTAAAGGTCTTTAGATTCTAATATCTCTCTACCACCCTGCTGCCACCACTAGTTATTAATAATTACATTTTAGGTAGTTCAGGAAATATAGGCATGTATTTCCTTTTTATAAGTTTCTTTTGGTGCAAGTAATTTAGTGAAAAAAAAGTTTGCAATTATTCTCTTTCTTGCCTAGGATACACTACAAGTCTAATAGGAAGATTAAGAATCAAATGAATGCAGTCATAAAAGTTTCTGAATATAGTCTGTGCTCACTGTCAAAATTTGAATGAAAACATTATGAATTTTTTGTTCATTTTAAATGCATTTAACTGAACTTGTCTCTTCTTTATCCGTTCTTGTTGTTCCTTTAAAATGAAATTCCCAGAATTCCCTGCATGAAGCTCCACATTTGATGTTATTTCATTTAAATAATTATGTTTCTTCTTAGTTTTTGTTATCAGTAATGTACATTATGGCTTTGTTACATCTAATGTTTTTTAATGAATGTTTATTGCATTATTTTAGAGTCATGTGTGTCACCATGACGGTGTTTTGTATTTATGTGTATGAGACTGTGCACCTTCTTTATAAACCTCAGCTTGTAGAAAGCTAATTGTGGTGAGCTTCCATCATCATGTGGTTTTCTGTTTTACCACCTGTATTATTATTGTGGTTATCACCTGTATAAAGCAGATTAGGACTTTAGTGGGATGGTGTTTTGACATTATATCAGTTAATGAAATATATGTTTTTTTGCCATAAATTTAAGTCCCGTAAAACCTCAAATGTTGCTACTGTATTTTTTACAGTAAAATACTGGCAACCACAGCTGATGTTTTTTTGTTACTGTAAATTTAAATCCTTTTGATGGTTTTTAACATATATTTAAGTCCTGTAAAACCTAAAATTTCGCTACCGTATTTTCGTAAACTTTTGTACCGTAATATTTTTTATTTTTTTACAGTGCACAAATTTAACCTATGGGAATGTTCCACCACTGATATGCTAAAGAGTGAATAGATAACACAGTGTGACTCCCCATGCCTCATAAAACAACTTGAACTTGGAAGAGGAGTAAAACATCTTGAGTAATAGAGAAACACATTCAGTTGACTATAAACTAAAAGGCTTACTCTGATCTGGATCACAACATCCCCATATTTTCTCTCCATCCCAGTGGTTCCCTCTCCTCTCTAACAGACCAACATAGTCATGAGTCATTGCCAAAGAGAGAGAACAGACATGACAGAGACACACTCAAAGAGACAAGCAGAGAGCTGTGTCCATGTATTTGGATCTGTTTATGTACTTTGGGAGGTGTGTGTAAGGAAAAAATGTGATAGAGAATGTTGTATGGATCTGTGAGAGAGGACTTGCCAAGCAGAGTGTGACTTAAGTTTAAAAGGCCAATAGAGAGAGAGAGAGAGAGAGAGAGAGAGAGAGAGAGAGAGAGAGAGAGAGAGAGAGAGAGAGAGAGAGAGAGAGAGAGAGAGAGAGAGAGAGAGAGAGAGAGAGAGAGAGAGAGAGAGAGAGAGAGAGAGAGAAAACAAACAGGTCGTTGAGTGTGCTTGAGTATATGTGCATTAAGCCAACTATATTACAGCTAGATTGGTGTTTAGAGCAGCTGCATTTAAGATGCATATAAGATACTCACTATCATTTAGAAGTTTGGAGTCAGTTTTTTTTTCTTTTTTTAAATAAATACTAAATACTTAAAACTTATATTCAGAAAGTATGCACTGAATTGATCAAAGCTGATAGTAGATACATTTGTTTCACATAAAACAAACACAGTGAAACAAATCTTACTGACCCCAGTGTGTTTAAATAAACTCTTTTATAATCATTATCATTGTCATTGTCATAATCATTGTCAAGATGTCAATTACAGAAAATATTTCAGTGATGTACAGAAAATACAAAAAAACATATTGCTCAAACCAACATCATTGTCTCCATCAGCAATGATATTTTATCTGGTTCTTGGACGAGCCCCACAAATTTGCTGTATATGTGTATGAACTGGCCAGCTGCCACCTTCACCTTAGTGTATGAATTGCCACAGACTCTCAAGAGCAATGAAATGAATCTCTCTTTTCGAGAGAGAGAGATTTTCTCTCTCTCTCTCTCTCTCTCTCTCTCTCTCTCTCTCTCTCTCTCTCTCTCTCTCTCTCTCTCTCTCTCTCTCTCTCTCTCAATATTAGTAGTGTAAACACATGCAATACAATTCTCTCTTTCTCATCCTCTAAACTATCAGTCTAACTATGCCTACATAGACATACACATGAGTGAGTGTTTGTGTGTGACAGTATGTGTGTGGATGGTTTGTTAACAGCAGACAGATCAATTGGTGCTGCTCTCCGTACACCCACTTGAGTTAACCATAATCTCCCTGCAGACAAGCACCTACCCACACACATACACCCATATGCACACACACATATATACATTATATATTTATTTATATGTATTGTGTTTCCTTAAAATAAATAGAAATATTTCCTCTGTCCATTTCTTATTGTCTTATTGGTTGAGTGTCTAGACTGAAAATGAAAACATTTCAAAAGGTGAATTCATTTGATTATTGTCTATCACGGTAGGCACAAGCACAAGTTCTTAAAATCCTCCTGGATAACTTAATTATGGACATTGTTTTTTATGTACTAGAACAGTAATAGAACATTACTAGAATATTTACACATTTACAACTTGGTTTTAACAAACCTGTCAGTAATTTTAAAATAAGCCTGAGCCCTGCTGAGAACTCCCGCATTGCTGGTCACCGGCATAAGGTATGTTTTTTGCATGCAGAGACCAGCATTGGATGCTGGTTGCTGGTTTGCTGGTTACCAGTATGGGAAGCAGATGTGCTGGTGGACCAGCAATTCCAGCTATTCCAGCTAAGTTTTGCTTGAGAATTGCATGGTCCACCCGCTAGAACAGCACTATACCAGCTCTAACCAGCATAAACCAGCCTGGACCAACTTGGAATTCATGCTGGATTTTTCAGCAGGGAAGACCTTGACAGCTGGCTGAGATGTTCAATAAGGTAAAGTGTCTGGCAGAAGCAAGTGGTTGGTTGAGGGCCTGTGACTGTCACTCTAGATTTTACACCTTTGCAGACCTCGACCCTAACGAGTGTGTATGTATGTGTGTGATACTATTAAAGGCTTGGAGAGGATGGGAGCTGAGCTTTGGCTGACAAGCAGAGACAGAGAGAAAGAAAGACAAGCAGGGGGGAGAAAACGAACAACACTCTCATTAGTGTCACTAAGGAAACGAAACGGATGAGTGTCTTCCTTTGACGTATAGGACAAATCAAAAGTCCAAAATAAGCATCAGATCTTCTTACACTACAAAAGCAATCGTTAAAAAGTTATAGGCTTGAATTGGAATAAACCAGGCTTAAAACTTAAAACTATATATAGTTTTCTGTTATTTTACGGATTTATTTCTTAGAGTGTATCCTTCAAATGGTCAAGCAGCAGTACACTCAAAAACAACTGCATTAAGTTCAAAGGCCAGAGCCTCAGAGTGAGTCACAGACTGTTAGTTAGTGAATGTTGCTGTGCTTCAGGAAAACAAAGACATTTTCACTATAATGGCAGCAGAGATGGCAAGAATGAAATATGAGATTTTTGGTAAATAACTTCTTAAAGGCACAGTATTTAATTTTCACAGCTAGAGGTTGCATATTCCAAACAATAACAAAGGCGTAGCTTGATGTGAAGGAGCGAGGAATGATGGGATTTGTCATCTTCACCTCCACTGCCGATGGAAATCAGTCTGACGGGGCTTACAAATCATGCTCATGGATGAGGTAATGAAATAACGATTTTATATCATTCTAATGCATTAGCCGCAAGTAACGTAAAGTTTAATGCTAAATTACTACTACATGTCACTTAATGTGTTGAATGAAGTGGTGGAAAAGCAGCACAGTTTTAAGTGTTCAAAACAATCATACTAAAAGTACATTTGAACGTACCCACAGCATTTGCAAAAAGGCTTACTATTTATGTATAACACATAGTTATTTAATTACACTGCTTTAGACCTGTTCACCAGACTTATTAAACAGTGTTTGATCCTCGTTTTATTTCTCTTGTCCAAAACTCTTCTTGGGTCATTTGATTCACCAGTACGTTTACGTTTCTTGAAGTTATTTTTGGCGACAGAACCTGCTGCAGACGATAACGAATAATTGTGGTCCATGATGACTGTGTGAAACAACAAAAGAGTAGCGTGCTAGACGCTACAACTACTACTTATGCATTTTTTCATGAGCAGTAAAAGTGGAAACCGAGGATGACATGAACATGCCACCATTGACAGGCGACGCAATGAGGAGGGGCATTACAATGGTTAAAACTGCAAATTTCTCTGGATTTAAACAAACATTGTTGGAAACATTTGGGACAATGTAAGTATTACACAAGAGTACGGTGTACATTTTAGGACATCGTCAGACCTCAGTCATACAATGACAAGGCGTCATGCCTCAGACTAAAAGGCTTCAGTCACAGGACAAAACGTTATCGTGCCTCAGACTGAAAGGCTTCAAGTCTCAGGAAAAACTACGTTAATTAAAAGTTATCAGACAAAAAGACATCAGCCGAAAAGTTATCAGACAAAAAGACATCAGCCGAAAAGTTATCAGACAAAAAGACATCAGACAAAAAGTTATCAGACAAAAATACATCAGACGAAACGGACTCAGATTAAAAGTTATCAGACAAAAAGGCATCAGCCGAAACGGACTCAGAATAAAAGTTATCAGACAAAAAGACATCAGACGAAACGGACTCAGATTAAAAGTTATCAGACAAAAAGACAAGTGTGACGTGTCGCGCCCCCCCCCCCCCCATATGACGTCACGCGGTTCATAACAAGCAAACTGGTGTGGAACGGTAGATGATGGCAGATGGAGGTAAGTCGCTCCTGATATATTTAATTTTAACGATTTTAATTAAATGCTAAACTAATTCAGTTGTACACACAGGAGAACATGCATTTCATGAGTATTGTGTGCAAGTTTAAAAGTTTGTAATATTGCAATTAGCTAACGTTAGCTTGTACGTTGGCAAACTGTAGTAACAAGTTAAGTTATCGTTAAAATTAAATCAGGAGCGACTTACCTCCATCTGCCATCATCTACCGTTCCACACCAGTTTGCTTGTTATGAACCACGTGACGTCATATGGGGCGGGGCAGCGCGACACGTCACACTCCACCTGAGTCCGTTTACTCTGATGTCTTTTTGTCTGATAACTTTTCGGCTGATGTCTTTTTGTCTGATAGCTTTTATTCTGAGTCCGTTTCGGCTGATGCCTTTTTGTCTGATAACTTTTAATCTGAGTCCGTTTCGTCTGATGTCTTTTTGTCTGATAACTTTTAATCTGAGTCCGTTTTGTCTGATGTCTAATTGTACCAGACCTGACACCTGACGTAGTTTTTCCTGAGACTTGAAGCCTTTCAGTCTGAGGCACGATGCCGTTTTGTCCTGTGACTGAAGCCTTTTAGTCTGAGGCATGACGCCTTGTCATTGTATGACTGAGGTCTGACGATGTCCTAAAATGTACACCGTACTACGGAACAAAATTTAACACTGTGCTAGTGGTTTTTGGATATTTTAATGCAAAAATCTTACATATTGTGCCTTTAAAGCTTGACAATTCCATTAATTCACTTTTGTTGTATGGAATAAGCAGCCTAGACAATCTGCTTTTCAGTCTTTCAGATGCCATGGACCCCCGAATATGACCCTCATCATGTGAGTATATAGTTTTTTTTTAACAAATCTAAAATATATTTGGAAAATATTGTCTTTCAAGCAGCTACATTATTAGCCTATGTTTTTTCCCCTAGTCATATTACTGTATTGTTAGATGCACATATCCCTACTCATATTACTGTATTGTTAGATTGTTATTTATTTACTCATTTTATTTATTTATTTGAATCTTTTTAAATTATTTTTTTAAAGAACCCCCCCCCCACCCCCGTAATAAAAAAAATTATTACAAAACAAGTTAGTAATAACTACACTATTTGTATTGAGATGCAGAATAGGCCTTTGAATAAAATTACACTGTTCCTTTATTCAGTGGATTCTGCTTCATCAGCTCCAATTAGGTTGCAGGATCAGATGTAGACTACAAAAACCCTCTAATGCAGTTCATATAATGAAACAAAACAACCAAAAAAATAGAAACCACAAGACGCAAAATCAGCACATGGTAGCAGCTTACGAAAGGAGAGCAAAGATTTGTGCTTTAACAAATATGCATGCAGACAAAACCATTTCTAAACTTTAGCCCTGAGAGGTATGTTACTGGGAAAAGATACACTTAACTAGGGACAATTTGGAATTTTTTTTCTCCTTTTTTTTTTACTAAATGAAATTTTATGTAACAAAGTTCGGGAGGAGCACATTTAGGTAACCAACCAGCACAAGAGGAAGCCGGAATAAATGTAGCCTAAATAAAGCCTGAACTCGTGAATGATAATTCCACTTCGGTAATGTAATGAATCACTGCACATACACAAAAGACACACATACATTGACATGCAATAATGCTAGTGTGAGTAAATGCCCTTCCTTAGTCCACTGTAAAGGAATGTCTTCTCCTCAGGGCTGCTGATGGGTCAGCTAGATTGCAGCTCCTCTGACCTACAACAACCTGCTTTGTCTAGACAGCTTTGGGTTGGAGCAGATTCCCCTCTTCTTAGCACCACTGTGGTGACTGGGTTTGTATGAGGTAAAGCCTTCAGAGCGTCACTTTGAGTCAAACAATACCTGCATTGATGCTCTGACTTCTTGTCTGTCTCTGTTAATCTTTCTCTCTCAATCTAGTCTTAACCTTACTGTCTTTCTGAGGCCATATTTTCCCTGTCAGTCTATTATTTTGTTCTCTGGTGTCATCTTTCTTTCACCCACTAAAACATTCTTTGTCTTTCATACTATTAGTCTTATCCAATATCCTACCCTTGTTTTTGAATCACCTCCGCTCACTTTCCACTCTGATGGTAAGTAGTTTGCATAAGATGGTTTTCAGGATGCTGAACTAAATTGTACAGTCAAGGATACTACCTTGACATTCTTTCTTTCTTTTTTTAAAAGTTTTGAATGACTCTAAATCTTTGTTCAGCAAATCTGAGATATACGAGTTATGGAAGATTAGACACTTGGTTAAAATAATTAGTGGTGCATGCACTGCAAAACACACTCAGAACACTTTAGCATGCCTTAGTGTAGCATTGTGATAGCAACTTCTGCATGGGCAAGCACTACTCACTTTTTCAACAGAAAACTTAAATTAAATCGCAGTGTGCAATTTCTGTTCCACTTGCAGCACCAAATGGAATTGCAAATAAAATGTCTGTTTAGAAAACACTTCCTCCATCTACTATTGTTTGGAAAAATAGGTAATCTTGCCCTCAAAACCATTGGTTGAGTCAATGTTGCCATGCTGGGCTCCTTAAACAATCAGAGCAATGTTGAAAACATAAGGCATTATTTTAACAATCTAAGCACATGGTCTAAAGCGCACGGAGCAAGTGCACTTAGTGCGTGTCTGAATCCACTTTTGGATTCCAAAAGTGCATGGTCCCAGCGCATGGTCTAAATGGGTTGTCCCTTTTCTCTTAATGAGTAATGGGTGTGTTTTGGGTGTAACGTACAATAAACCAATCTCCAAGTCTCATCTCCCATTCCCTTTAAAAGCCAGTGGCGGTCGCGCTATGGCGGATTTGCTATTTACATGGCGGTGCACCAATGGGCACAAATGCATTTATATTTAAACAACGTGGCACAGGACGTGAAAATTATCAAATGCTCCGGGTTGAAACTAGCAAAAAACATTTGCATATTGCCAGGTGTATGATAGGGGCTCTTTTTGGAGACTTGCCGCCACCTACTGGCGGTGTTAGTTTCATAGTTAAAAAGTAGACATTTCATTTATTTCTATCATTTAATATTTCTACATTACAATTTTACATTTAAAACATGAATCTGTTGAAACATGAAACATGCAATTCAAATTTGCTGTGTAAATCCATATGTGCCATGTCTAAACAGCCAAAAACAGCCAGGATTTTATTGATACCAACTTCCTTTTATTTGGTAAAAGGAAGCCAGATTTGGAAGCCAGATTCCCAGTGAAATGCTCTCAGACAACAAGTGCAGTGAGTTTGCTTCTTTCTTCTCTGAGAAAATCAATAATATCAGAAAGGTGATCAGCACATCTTTGAGTTGCGCTGGGGTCAGACAGATAGTAGTTACTAAGTCTGATTTCAAAGAAATTGATGGCAAAATTTTGGAAGAAACCGTACAGCACCTTAAAACATCAACCTGCGCTCTTGACACACTTCCCACATCTTTTTTCAAAAGTGTGTTAAACAGTTTAGAAGCAGATCTCCTAGAAGTGGTAAATGCCTCATTTCTCTCTGGGAGTTTTCCAAACTCCCTGAAAATGGCAGTTGTCAAGCCCCTCCTGAAAAAGAGCAATCTGGATAAGACCATATTAAGCAACTATAGGCCGATTTCAAATTTTCCTTTCATAGGCAAGATCATTGAAAAAGTTGTCTTCAATCAGCTGAACAAATTCTTATGCTCGAATGGATACTCTGACAATTTTCAATCTGGTTTCCGACCGCACCACAGCACAGAGACAGCGCTCATAAAGATAATAAACGATCTTCGCTTAAATACTGATACAGGCAAATTATCAGTGCTGGTACTACTCGACCTCAGTGCTGCATTTGACACTGTCGATCATAACATACTTCTTGACAGGCTGGAAAACTGGGTGGGGCTTTTTGGGATAGTCCTAAAATGGTTCAGGTCATACTTAGATGGGAGAGGTTATTATGTGAGTATAGGAGACCATAACACAGTTCTACTTAGCCCTATCGCCTAACGATTACAGCCCCATTGACTCCCTGTGCCAATGCATTGATGAAGTCAACAGTTGGATGTGTCAAAACTTACTTCAGATAAACAAAGACAAAACTGAAGTCATCGCGTTTGGAAACAAAGATGAAGTTCTCAAGGTGAACGCATACCTTCACTCTAGGGGTCAAACAACTAAAAATCAAGTCAGGAATCTTGGTGTGTCACTAGAGTCAGACCTTAGTTTCAGTAGTCATGTCAAAGCAATAACTAAATCAGCATACTATTATCTGAAAAATATTGCAAGAATTAGATGCTTTGTTTCCAGACAAGACTTAGAGAAACTTGTTCATGCTTTCATCATCAGCAGGGTGGATTATTGTAATGGACTCCTCACTGGCCTTCCCAAAAAGACCATAAGACAGTTGCAGCTCATACAGAACGCTGCAGCCAGGATTCTGAGCAGAACCAGAAAATATGAACATATCACACCAGTCCTCAGGTCTTTACACTGGCTCCCATTTAGATTTAGGATTGATTTTAAAGTATTATTACTGGTATATAAATCATTCAATGGCCTAGGACCTCAATATATTGCAGATATGCTCACTGAATATAAACCCAACAGATCACTCAGATCATTAGGATCATATCAGCTAGAAATACCAAGGGTTCACTCTAAGCATGGCGAGTCCGCTTTTAGCTATGCCAGCCGCAACTGGAACCAGCTTCCAGAGGGGATCAGATGTGCTCCTACTGTAGTCACTTTCAAATCCAGACTCAAAACACTTCTGTTTAGCTGTGCATTTACTGAATGAGCACTGTGCCACTGTTCGTCCGACTGTTTGTAATGTACTGTATTTTATTTTATTTTTCTAAACTGTTTTAATTATTCTTATTTCTTTTTATTATTTTAATTTCTTCTATGTAAAACACTTTGAATTGCCATTGTGTATGAAATGTGCTATATAAATAAACTTGCCTTGCCTTGCCTTGGTAACAATAGCCATACATCGTGTCTCTGTATTCTGATTAAATTTGTTGACTAAATTTAAGAATTGGACATAAAAGGACACCGATATGACAATGAATTTAAAAAATACTGTTCATCACTTGGCTTTATTATTTATTATTTTGATCTTCTCTCAACTGAGAGAGCACATCCTGCATTATATTGTATTATAATTACTATTTAATTTTAGCCTACCACTAAACTTTGACTATAAGCTTATGTTTGTTTATGTTTGGGCCCTACATATGCTAAATTACACAAGAATTAAAATATGCTTTGAGGTTCCTAGAACAATTAGTATGCAACATATACTAATTGTTCTAGGAACCTCAAAGCATATTTTAATTCTTGTGTAATTTAGCATATGTAGGGCCCAAACATAAACTCAAGCCCAGGGGCCCCCAGGCCCCTAAGTCCTGCCCTGGATAGGGCCCATTGTGTTTAAACGTTTTGAGAAAATCAATACAGTTGTCTTTCTGCACAATCAGCAATGATGATTTAACAGCAAAACTTTGCATACAGCAACTTAATGAAGACATTTTGGGTGAACATTCAAATTTATGCAGACAGGGATCGAGAAAGTGCAGGGTTGAGAACCACCGGATAACACTGACCTGAAGCCTATCATAAAATCAAAATAATCCACTCGTCTGACTAGTCGTTTTAAGACAACTATGCACCAGTTCTGTGATCAATGGCATGTCACAGAGCGTGAAGTGAATTACATATGAAAATCATGTCCTTAGCCCCAATTTACAGCTAAAAGACTTCCTGTAGCTCAGTAGAGCATTGGCGCTTGCAACGCCAAGATCATGTGTTCGATTCCCAGGGAAAGCAAGAACTGATAAGAATGTAAAAATGTGTACCTTGAAATGCAATGTAAGTTGCTTTGGATAAAAGCATCTGCCAAATGTAAAAATGTAAAACATTTAATAAAGGTTAGAAGTTAGAGCACATTCTTGCAGAGAGTATATATGTTACCAAGAGAGATAGAAGGTCAAGATGAAAGACTTAGAAGAAGAAAAGGAGAAAGAGAAAAGAGGAGAGAGATGAGTAGAAGCAGAACCACATTCAGGAACATTTTCAGCTAGACTGAAGTTAAATAGCCATAATTATCTACAATCACAGTGAGTTAAATATATATGTGGATACAGGGCTGCTCAGAGGTATCCCTTATAAACACTTAGATAAGCCACAAATATGCTATATTCTCAATCCACACACATCACAGGCACACACACACACACACACACATGTCTGTACTCACTCACACTGCCCTTATCATGCATTCATAAACTGTAACATACACACACTCAAAACTAACAACCTAAATGATCTGTGGTTAATACAACGCAAAAGCTGTCAGATTCTTCTTATACTCCACCTCCACTTCCCAAATGGAAACAGGCAGAGAGCAGAACTAGCCCTCTTAACAATATTTACTATTGTTCTATATCAAAAGAGAGGAGTGAGGCCCCAAAATTACCCCTGAAAAGCCCATTACCATCACTGTGAGCACAGCAGGAAATATTTTGTCATTTCTAACACACATCCACTGAATAAAAAATAATTACATGAGTCTTGAATGAATGTTTGAATCATATGTTGATATGGAATATTGTTACTTTATAAGCATTATTATTCTGATAAGGAGATTTATGTGAGAGGTGATACCACTAATAATGTTCTGTGAGAACACCATTGACAGTTTTGAGAAAACCAGAGATTAATACTTTGAAAAACTAAATGGTAACAGTATGGAAAGGCAAACATGAATTGGGCTTCAGAAAATGGAGCAAATAAAGTTTAGTAGTGTACAGTGCTTTTACCTTTGCTGTCCTTCCTGCTGCTCTGATGAACTCTCAATTCATCCGATTTGATGAAATCAATGCTGGCATATGTGTTGATGCTGGAGGTGGTGTTTCCTCCTGCTCCACCCAATCCCCCAGTCAACCCTCCAACTACAGGAGAGAAAAATGAGTGAGGGCCAGAAGGTCCATCCACACTGGTTTGATTCTCCTTAGTGACTAAGTCTAAATCAATGTAGTTCAGGCCTTGCTCCAGGTTTAAGGAAGATGCCTGAGCAGCAGGAAGAGTTGCCACTCCAGGGCTGGCACACTGTGGAGAGGGTGGCTGATTATTAGACCACAGGTTGTTCTCTAATCCTTGCTGTCGTGGTGGACCACAATGTGGTGTTTCAGGAAAAGGAGAAGGGGAAGCAGAGGGGGAGAGGTTGAGAGTTGGAGGTGCTATGAATGTCTCAGAGCGATGCCGCCTTCTTGCTGATGATTCCACCCTCACTAGACGGGCACCCTGATCCACATTTGAAAAAGCTTTGGGTGAAGGATAATTCATTTTATGTTCCTGCTCCATGGAGGATGGTAGAGGTGTTTGGCCAGGTTTAGGGGACATGGATGTTTTATCTCCATCCAATCCAAATTTCATCTCAGTATAGTCTGTAAACGGAGCAGCAGTGACATCTGTAGATGTCAAGCCTGTCATGCTGCTCTTCCTGAGTCCCATTTCCACTTCTTGTTTTACATGAGGAGCTCTGCTGATCTCGTCTCTGACCTTTGGAGCAGGTTTAAAAGAAGAAAGAGGAGTGAGAGAAGGTGAATTACCTAAGTCCATGTTCACATATTCAGAGGATAAAGAGATAGAGGTGGAGAGGGGTGCCGAGAAGCTCCGGGGAAGGTTGGCAGAACCACCTTGACATGGCTGTGGTCGGTGAAAGGCTCTTTGTTGTCCTTGTGCCATGGAGTTCCCTGGCTCAGCTGTAGTCCTCCTCTTGTTATGTCCTCTTCGCTCACCCTGATAAATAATGCTCACATACTCTCCAGGGCTCAAGGATGCAGTTGGGAGCAAAGTCTCCCTGACTCTCGGCAACGTATTGGCTTTGGACATATCCACAAAAAAGTTGGACAACTTGTCCTTTCTTGGCTGTAAATGACCCTGTTTCTGAAAACCTGGCCCACATTTCTGCTGGTGATGGTGTTGGGCTGAAACTTTGGGGTGAGCTCCCCCTACCCTGTGTCCTGTGGTCAGTCTGGTTGCTCTTCCCACTCCACCAACAGACAGAGACAATGACCTGTCTTCAAGGCTTTCACTGCTAGCTGAACTAGAGGAGAAAGAGGATGAGGACAGAGAGAGTTGTCCACCACCACCTGAGCCCACAGGTGTGTCCCCTCCACAATGGTAACCAACCTTTCCTCCAGCTTCACCTCTACCCATACAAACCCTATCCAGATCATCTTCAAAACGGGTTGAGAGGGCAGTGTGTTTATATGAACGTGGCAGCGAAAAATAAGAATAGACCATCTTTGGCTGCTGTGGTTGCTGCTCTGGGTGTGATGGAGGAGTACTGCAAGCTGACCTGGCACTAATAGGTGACATGTTCATGTAGTCGCTGCCTGCCCGACTCTCCATGCTGCCCCTGCTGCCCCAAATGCATCCACTCAGGCCATGCAAGTCTGGTGAACAGCTACTGTTAGGAGACATCATCATGTAGCCCTCATTAATGGGTAGGCGGATTTGCTGAGGGGGTGAGACACTACTATTGGGAGTCATGGCCATGTATTCATCTCCACCTTTTGGCACTACATCTGAACCAGAAACTGATAGTGACAATGAAGCAGGAGGAGCTGTAACACCTGGCAACATGGACATGTAGCCACTCTCAATTGAGGAGTCTTCAGGTCCCCCTTTAGTACTGACCCCTTTATCTGCTGAGTTTTCCTGCACCAATGATGTTGTAGCTGAACCCCCTGAGCCTCGGCGTGAAGTGAAAGACTCTCTACTTGCACTGCGTGACATCACTGCATAGTCTTCTTCATCCTCTTCTTCCTCCTCCCTGCGGTGTGGGACCAAACGCTCCTGGGTAGAGGTGGGGGGTAAGGAAGCACGCTTGCTGAGCAGCCTGCGGTCAGCCTCACACTCGCGACTAGATGAACGACGAAGAACCCTGCGTCCATGAACACGTTTGTGAGACCCTTCTCTGTGACCCATAAGGATATAACTGGCTCTACCTTCAACAAGGGCACCAGGGAGCCCTGCGGCAAGCAGTGAGTGCTCTCCGGGGCTGGAGCCATACTCATCTGAGGAACCATAATCACTGGGTGATCCTGACATGGACACTCTCTGAGGAATTCGAGCATAAGTGCAGATGGGCACTGTTCCAAAGGCAGCTCCACCTAACCCACATTCTGACCCATGACCAGAGCTGGATGAGAGGCTGGGGGCTGGGGAAGGTGCAGGATTTGGGGTGTATCGTGCTAGGCTGAGGGTGATCTTCGCTGGAGTGGGTGCTCGTGTGGGTTTAGGCCTCAGGGTTGGGGTAGTTGAGCAGGATGAACCATTGAGACTTGGACTTGTGCTGAGTGCCGTTGCTCTACCCCCTCCATCCTCTGTACGAGCCCCAATGCTGGCTGTCCGTGACCTAGAAAATCCATGCCGTGGAGTTGGAGACGTGTTGGTGTTCGAGACTCCAGGGGTTTCCGTTCTAGCACGTCTGGAAAAACCAACCTGGGAAGGTGGTAGATTTGGGTGGTGTCGTCTAGAAGGTACACTGATAGGGTTAGAGGCAGTTCCTCCTCCACAGCTCACACCAACAGTTTGGGATTTGCTTCTTTGACGAAACTCTTCACTCAGAGCCTTCATGGCCTCAAGAAGGGTCTCATGCATGTTCTGTGCCACAACTGAATCCTCTACTTGCATCCAGAATTCTCCAGGGCCTGTCATGGCAGAACGACCCACTTCAATGAAAAAGAAGTTCTCTGAGTGGCCACAGCGTCGGACATTCATCAGCTGGAGGACCACAGCTGCAACATCAGAGTTGAGTTTGACAAAGTTGACTGTTTTGTCCGTTAAGCAAAGTCTGTAGATTCCAACTAGATTCCTGGCCTGGCCCAAACCTTTTGGCCAGACTTTAACTTGCCAGACCTCCTTAAAGGCAGGGCCAGGGGAAGGCAGTTCACAGTCTCCTCCACTGCCACACTCATCAGGAGTCTTACCTACAGATACAAAATAAAGATAGAAACACAATATAAAAATGTAATAAAAATGCATATATTTAAATAAATTGTAAAGTATGTAGTACTGTGCTGATTGTGTCAATAGAGACACCATTTAAATATCAGATCATTTCCAATCAGAATTGTCACAAAAAAAAGTATGTCCACAATGTATGTCCAAAACTGTCCACAGCACACTATTAGTCAAAGGAAGTTTTGTGTTATTAAGCCACACTAATGTAAATAAAAAGTCACTTGTTGGTCACATCATTAAAGTTTGAAGTAGAATTGTATAGTGGAAAAAAAAATATTTACAATTAAAGTCGTGAAAAATACTAATTTCACTATATTTTCAATATGTTTAGAACAAAATGTTAAGATTATGTTGCTCCTCTTACCCAATGTTATCTTTTTAAAAGAATGGCATGAAAACATGCTATTTTATTATGTAATTCACAAATTATTTAGTTTAATTACTACTACTTCACCACATGCAAATGTGTGTGTGTGTGTGTGTGTGTGTGTGTGTGTGTGTGTGTGTGTGTGTGTGTGTGTGTGTGTGTGTGTGTGTGTGTGCGTGCGTGCGTGCGTGCGTGTGTGTGTGTGTGTGCTTGTTTTATAAGCGTGTGTCAGTAGAGGTAAACATTATTTTTTTATTTCTCTAAATTATTTTATAAGATTTAAGCTGTGGAGTGGATGAAAAATGGTCCTTACCTCTTCAAGTTTTGAGAGGGTCATAGGGTCAAAATGTTGTTACATTTTCGTGACAGCTTTTAGTTAAGAACAAGAAAGTAGCACTGTGCCGATCAAACCAACCAGCCCAGGTCAGAGCAATTTTTGACTGGTTAGATTAGTGTACAATTATAAACGGTTGCATAATATAATATATTTTAGTGTATAATATAAAACTGATGTGGCTGTTGTTTGCATGCCATTTATCGGTTGCATTTATCTGACCAATGTTGCACATTTCGTAGCGTTCTTGTAAAAAAATGGAAAAAGAGATGATCTCCGTGCAGTTACTATACAAACACTACAGCCATGTAAATCCATTATACGGATGCAAATTAAACCGAGGAAGGCTTATAGAATCGCTTGCTCGGCAACTAATGTCTCCATATCATCACACTGATGGCCTGCTGTTCAACTCGGTGATCGGTTCATTCAGTGGCGGGGGTCATGTTCTACCAAAACACGAGGGATTGGGCAAGAGGAGACCCGTATTCCAATAAACACGCACGGCTGCCGCGGCTCCCCTCCCCGGCAGAATCGCTATGAGTCTATGACAGAAATGTAGGTTACACGTACAACATGCACAAATGTGTAGAAAACAAAAACAGTACTGACTCCTGAGCGCTGCAGCAGCGCTTGCACAATGCGCCACTCTCGCACTACGCGCTATAGTAGTTATGTCTAGTGATGAGAGCATTCAAATAGTACATCTCGATTTTCTCTAAACAATTCGATTAAAATTAAATTATGAATTTATCTATTCATGGATGCATTGTATGGTTCTACAAAGCATGCACCGTAATCATGGCCATGGCATTTTAATACCGCTTGCGTCCACATTTCCAGGTGTGGTGGCTACATTAAACAGACGGGTGGGGTAGAACGTGCATTTGATTCCAAACGGCTTCGCAAAAATAGATCATCTGAAGCCAAGGGGGCTCCCATCACCAACACGCAAGTTGATGGGCAGGTTAAGAAACTACAACCGCCAAGGTCTATGATGCTGCAGCATATATGCGAAAGACAGGTCATTCACGAATTCGACTCAAGGGTACAACATAATTTCTGACTCACATTTACACTGTAGATCCAGCATGGCCTGGTACCATTCGTTTTGGACCTCTTCAGTGTCCGCGGCTATGGCAAAGCTCTCCCCGCGGGTATACAGCACTATCATGTGTTTGTTCTTTGAATCTGCCCGTTTGTTGATGTTGAAGCAAGAGTCTAGGTTCACTGCTTTCTTTGGGACTGGTGATTTGCTTCGGAATTTCTTTTCGTTTTCATAATATTCTAGTCTGGCCGGGCCCTGCTCCGATGCAGCCCGGAGAACGAAAAAGCGCCGGTGCATAGATTTCTGCTTGCGGAGATAACCGCTTTTCCGCACGTCCTCGTAGCTCTGCTGTTCCATCGCCGCCTGGTTCTCCATTGCTGGGCGAGTTGCTTGGTTTTTTTTTAATCCACCAATGCCTGCCTAAAATCTGTGTTATGTTTTACGTTCGTTCATGACAGCGGCAGTCCTCTTCTCTCTCATCGTGCAATCATGAGCCCTCGAGGAGAGCCCAAATAAACGCTCGAGATTGTTTTCCTCCTGGTCCAGCTTGTATGGTTGTGTGCACCCAGGCTCCACTGACAGGCGTGCACATGCGGCATGCGACGTCTGCACTAGCATGCGGTTCTGCTGTGTATCATTGCAAGCGTACCAAAATTGTTTACTGTACAGCTCTACCTCGGATGCCACCCTCTGCCTGCACGAGACTGGTAAACCCGTTAATGCCAGTTCATGTAGGCTACACGGTGTACACAGAACGGAACTGAGACTGCACTGATTTCAGTGTTCAGTCTGCATATGGATTCGTTAAAAGATACAAACATCCTCGAGGTTTAACGAACACATTTCTTGTGCCAGATTTTATATTCCACATTAAGGGTTTCTTTTAACTGCCAGTCTGGATATGGCAATTTAGAGGGAATGCATGTCGGATTTATTTTTTAGAATAATTTTTAAAAGGAAAATATACACATGATTCTAATTTTCACGTAGTAGGCTATTGCATTTTTTAATTATTAAATGCGGAATCCCCCTCTCCACTGTCATTGGCAAGTCTCTTGCGCTAGTGCATCATTCATGGTGAGGCGTTTGCGACACCTGTTGGTTGCCTTTTGCAATGTTTTTGTGTCAGTGCAATAAGACGAAACTCATTTGACAGTTTTCACCCGTATCAAGACAAGATATTAATGCGGATGCAAAATTTATTTCTGCAGTTTGCTTAACTACATATAAATGTTCTATTTACAACAGGAACATTAAACAGTTAATATTTCAGCCAAAAACGACCAATTTAGTAAGATAGGGATATAGGCCTATAGTTCAGTGTTTCGGTTCCCCAGTTGTATAGTACGAAGCGCCACCAACACTAACATGTTTACGTGTAAGAAAACAAAATGAATACATGTCAAATCATTTCTTCAAGTGCAGGAAACACAACATGAAATAGCCTTTGAATAGTGCGAAAAATCCACAGAAGAAAACCTTTAATTGCTACATTATTTTAAGAGGCCTACTACATATTTACATTTTCATTTTACATAGTGCTGTTAAAGAACATGGTAACTTTCACCTAAAATCTACTACCACCCCATCTTTAATCGGCATGCGCTTATCAAGCCACTCAAGCGCTCACCTAACTTCTGGGAAGAAAATCTTTACTAGTGTTCATTCTCATATTGCTGCTTTGTTGGTCCTGACGCTTTTTGGTCTCTTTATTTTTCCTCTGTCCTCTATTACTTTTAGGACGCTCGGCGGTTAACGCCGTTGTTGACAGATGCGATAAACCTCCAAATCCACGAAAATGCTCCAAGTTCACGTATGGCGCGCTCAGCTTCCGGCTTCCCATATATGGGCTTGTAAATTGTAAACGTACATAAGGCAGAACGGCTGTCAGAATCTGACAGCGGTCACTTTTGATTTGACTGATTTCAAATAGCCTACTGCGGAGATCAGGTTGATATCTCAGGACAGTATTTCCCTAACATTCTTTCTTTCTTTCTTTCTTTCTTTCTTTCTTTCTTTCTTTCTTTCTTTCTTTCTTTCTTTCTTTCTTTCTTTGAGGATCACGTTTTTCTGCATGCTTAGGCTACTAAATTTTCTTAGACTGGACTCCGGTCCCTCGGTTGTTGATTATGATGATTAGCTATAATTCAACTAATTAAAAAAATACAAATTACTTTTATTTAAAAAATAGCTATCAATATATAATCACCTATGCATTGTTTCGTGTTCTTACCTTACGTTATGCGGTCAACTTAAATAGCTTTCAGTGAAAATTAATAACATTCTGGTTATTTAATCCCCGGATTCTTGACCTTGTGAACATGATAATTTTCGTTTTGTATATCAGTTTCACACATGTAAAGTGAACAAACGTAAACCCTCCACACGACTTTGTGAAAATGTTTATACATTAATAATGTCAAATAGGCTAATGTCAAAATATTTGCTATTTTAGTATTACTCTGGTTTTCTTTTTCACATTAGTAAGTGTTCATTAGAAAATTGCTATGAGCCCTGTCTTAAAAGGTAAATGTGAAAAAAAGAAGAAAATAAAACCTTTTTAAAAACAACGAGGACAACTGTGTCTTATTCCGGAGTTTTATTCAATTATTTTATATTTGACATTTTACCAGGGTTGACGACAGTGAATTGTGTGTTTTTTAATGTATTCTGGTAGTTTGTTTTTTGAAGAGTTAAATTGAGCTCGTTTAAAACTAAGTACAAATGTTCAGTTGTTTTAAATTCACCCAACGAAGGGAATGATTTGGTTGGCCAGCTAATAAACGTTCGCCTCTTCAGGGTTATACGGTGAGCGGTGCTCTTCGTCTACTCCTAAGTCCTAAGATATTATAATATTGGCGAAAAGTTATTTTAAACGAGAAAGGAAATGGAGGTGAACGGTGGTCCTGCAAACCCCGCAGTGATCGCTGAGGTATCGTTCTCGTTTCAAGATGAACTGACTGCGACCCTTCAAAACGCGCTCGGTGTTGCGGTAGAGATCGCCGTTGCGGAGATAACCAGACTGCTTGACAGAGCGCTGAGAGATGTGCAGGGCAAGATTCAAGAGGCTCTGCGGGACAACAGTGCGCTCAAGTTTAGGCTGCAAACAGCTGAAACGCAACTGTCAACTGTGTGTGGTCGCCTGGATCAACAGCCACAGAGACTCGAGGATTTTCCCATCGGTAGTACCAAACATTTGGTGACAAAGGCTCCAATCAGCTGCAGCAGGGTTCAGCGTGGGGGTCGGCAGTTAAATAACGTTACCCTTAACGTAGGACAACAAACCGAGCCCACTGTGAACTCGGAACATGATTATGAGGTATGTGGATCCAAGGAAACTAATATATTCCAGCGAGGATCAATCTGTGGGAACCAAAATGGAGGCGCGTGCGCTCAGACTTTAAACTCGGATACACTTGAGGAATCAACTCACTATAGATTAAATGACACACATGGTAAGCTATTTGATGTTTAAAGACGAATGCATAAATTAAAGTTTTAAATCAGTTAAAATGACAGACTGTTAATGATAGCGCAACACACCTTTAAAACTTTTGGCCCATTTTGACTTCATGTTTACTCTTTCCTTTTTCATTTTACCCCGTGTGAGTTGTTATTAGCCATAATAACGACATATGTTGCTGTCTCAGTAGTGGTACCCGTATCACCTCATGACAGTATTCAAGTTACACTTGCTTACACACTGTAAAATAAATAATAACAAATAAATAAATGCAATTCTTACAGAAAGGGCTGCAAAAATGCCATAGTTAAGTCACAGGTTTTACTAAGTTACCTTATCATATACTTACCATACCTTTTAAATGGTTTAACTTTCACATTATTTTTGTGTGATTACATTATTATATAATCATCACCTATGGTTGTTTTATTTAGTTGTATTTATTTATTTATTTATTTATTTATTTATTTATTTATTTATTTTATATTAGTAATGTACAGTAGGGTGTCTTTTATGGGTACTTTCTGTTGCTTGGTTAATGTTTATTTCATTATTTTAGTTTACCCTGAACAAATATTGGCCATGTTTTATGGACAGGCCACTTACAATGAACTCTGATCTGATCAGTTATGTGGCTTTCTGTTGTACCACCTGTATTATAATGGTTGTTAACAGTACATTTTAAGGTAAAAAGCGATTTTGATAGCTAATTGGTTGATTAACGTTATATTGCTTAATGAAATATACTGTTATATAGGCACCAATATGTCATTCTGTAATACCTGAAACAGTGTCACAATAGTTTTACTGTGATTTTTTTTTTTTTTTACTGTAAATTTAACAGTATATTTTTTTTGCAATGTATACATCTATTGCTACTGTGCATAGTTTGGACTGGATTGATGAAACTAATGAGTTACTCCCTTTTCAGACATCAAGAATGATCAGCACAATATGACCAAAACTGACCAGACATGTGCTGGGACAGTTACAAGTGGGGGGTCATCCCTTGAAGTGGCTGTAAAAGTGGAGAAAGATGAGAGTTATGATGATCCAATCCCAGTGTCCCTCTCTGTGGTGGAGGAGCCCAACTCAGACAGCCTTTCTCTGGCTCAGTCTCGACTATTGGAAGACTGGAGACCTGAGCCATTGCACACAGAGAGCTGTCAATCAAATATGCACTTTCAGTCCACCAACCATCCCCTTGGTTAGTACTACTGTTGTACTATATATAAATAATATGCCATGCTAGTAGGGTGATATTAATTTGCACCGAGTACAATTATAAACTGACTGATCCATTTAAGCATGCAGTAATATGCCATATTGCAAGATTTTTACATGTAGTTTTCCCTTTTCTCTGCCTCTAGACTTAGATTTCCTGTCATCCTCAAGCTCAGGCCAACAAAACCACTTCCCAAAGCTCCACAACAACCATTATAAGAGTCCTGGGTGCCACGCGTTTCCCCCCGGCCGGAGCCCTTATCATTGTAGCCTATGTGGGCGAGACTTCAACCGTAAGCACCATCTCAAGATCCATCAGAGGATCCATACAGGAGAGAGGCCATACACTTGCTCTATATGCAGCGCACGCTTCCGTCACGCATTGACACTCAAGCGCCACTTCCGCCTTCATACGGGAGAGAAACCTTATGTTTGCCGTCAGTGTGGAAAAAAGTTTCGAAATGATGGTGGATTGAAGGTTCATCAGTGTTCATGACAACAGTTGTGTAAATTCACTATTAATGTTAGTCTTGTGATGGATCCAATATAGGGTCCAAAGTTATTAAAGGGATAGTTCTCCTAAAAATGAAAATTCTGTCACCATTTACTCACTTAGATTGGTTAATCTTCAAAACTAGAGATGCACCGATGTATCGGCCGCTGATATTTATCGGCCGAATTTTGATCAATTTAAAACTATACTATAATTTCTAACTCGATAATAAGGACTGCCTGTGGCCAGCGTGAACGATGCTCGGGACAGTTGAGTTGATCCCGATCAGGCCAGTGCTGCATCTTCATGAAAGTTTGTCCTTTGCACGTGTTTTTAAGCCTTGCCAATTTAAACATTCATGTGCAAGAAGATGCGAAAGAGAACTCAATTCTACTCACTGTGTGAGAAGTTTTGTGTGCACACACATCTTAAGTTATAGACCATGTGCAAATACTGAATTGAGTTCTCTTTCACTTCTTCTCATTCATACAAAATTATATAAAAATGCTCATCTTGGCTAGTATCCTTGTAAACATAGTTGGTTATATCTTAAATAAACATTTGAGAAATAAAATGACGGTGTAATAGTATAATATTCCTGCTGCTTGTTTTAATGTTAATCAAACAACAAAAGACAAACAAAACGCTCACCATTCTAGCCTAAATAACTTTTGTGACTTTAATAATGATTAATGTATATTTAATTTAAACAATGAAGAATATATTTTACATTTGATTACTTTATTTCTGTACCTAAAAACTACTGTTAGACCTACCTGAAAAGCACTGTTTATTTCATATGCATCTTTGTTCTGTTGTATTTATTTTGGCAAGTTGAATGTTAAATGGATCCAATCCATGTTCAATAGAAATTATTTTACTAATGCATGCATTTCTGAACTGCTAAATTAAAATGATCAAAACACTAATCTGTTTTAATGACAAAAGTTCAAATAAGCAAGTGACACATATCGGAATCGGCCAATAGTTGTTTGTCAATCTGTATCGACCAAAAAAAATTATAATCATATCGGTGCCTCCCTATTCAAAGCACAAATTAAGATATTTTCAATGAAACCTGTTTCTGTCCCTCCATTGAACTTCCAAGTGAGTGAGGTGACCAAACCTTAGAAGATCCAAAATGGTTATAAAGGTGTCAAATTGAATCCATATGAATCAAGTCGTTTAATTCAAGTCTTGTGAAGAGACATGATCGTTTTATATGATGAACAGATTTAATTTGTTCGAATGACATGAGAGTGAGTAAATAATCACAGAACTTTTATTTTTAGGTGAATTATCCCTTTAAGATTATATTCCTGCATTCATCCCTGACAGGACAGTCCCTGCTTTGAATAGAAAGTATCCATCATATGAATTGAACCATTATACCTTAACACTTAACACAAAATATCTTTCTTTCCCTTAGATTTAAAGTGCCTGACAATAGGACCCTGAATCTGGGCAGTACTCTGTTGTGTGTGTCTTTAATATGAACAGTTAGATTGAATCTTCACTCCAGAAATATTGGATCCAGTCTTTTTACCAGATTTTGTCAGACATCCATTTTGTTTGGTATCCAAAACTGTTTTTTTTTTTTTCTGATACCCAAAACCAGTTAACAGATAATCTTATCTGATACCCCAAATCAGTTAACAAATCTGTATTTTGTCCAGTGCCCAAAGCTGTATTAACCAAAATTCTTGAGGTGTGAAATAGCAGAAAGCATATGACAAAAAATTAGCAAGGTTTATTGAATAATCATTAAACTTTGTATGTTTCAATGCACAGACTTCCTATGAACGTCATCCTTACTTCATCTTAACTTTTTTTTTCTGTACTTTTTCCTGTACTTTGTCTGACCAGCACAAATTATACAAAACCTTTTTAAATCTTCAATACTTAAAATGAAATATTGTATGTATCTTCTAATATTGTACCATGAGCTGTCATTTCAACTGATAATATTGCCTTTTAAGTATAAAAGAAGTAGAGTGGCACAGAGTCCTAGTAAGAGATAATGTTCTGTCAGTTTCACTAATAACAATATTTTACACGATACAAGTCTGCTAGTTTTAACCAGTGTTAATTTTAACCATAAGTGATTATTTCCATACTTGAGTTGATATGCTTGCTAACCAAAGTCCAGGTCAGATGTAAGGCAAAACATAAGTTCAAAGCACAGGGGAAAATAGTAAATGCTATATTATATTTATTTTGTAGTGTGAATCAGTTTGTGAAATTAATTAATTTATTGTTTACTTCTTTATAGCAACTGCCAAATCTTGGATTTGCATTTTAGAAAGTATTTTCCAACCCTGTGATGAACCTCTGTTCAGGATTGTGGTGAAAAAAATCTCTGTCTTTCTGCTCTCTGCTTTGTGCAAGTTAGTGACCAGTAGTTTGCTTTATCCTTGCTACAATCATCTTGTAAGCAGATGAAACAGAACCAGTAACTGCATGATGAGCATATCACAAACTTGCATCCTCGTTCATGCATAATCAGATTGTGACACTTGGGACAGGCTCTGAACATTGGACAACCAAGCACACGACTGTTTGGATCGGATACCACTTCGCAGGTTAGCAGTGTGGAGACGAGGGGGCACAGCTTGTTGGGGCAGGCTGCAGAAGTGCAGGGGTAGAGGCAGGAGCTACACAGGAGCTGAGTGGTCAGGCAGTGAGTACAGTGAAGCTGTTCGCTTGTAGCACACCCTTTTATACATGCAGGTTTCGGTGCAGAGAAACAAACTGGGCACTGGAAAAATGTAAGACATGGGTGCTAATTAATAAACATTTGCAACTTCTTGAGACTGATGGGCTTGATTCAGACTGTGGTTAGTGACAATTAAATGAAGTTAACATGCAGTGCTCACTGTGTTTGTGGGATCTGGGTTTTTTTCATCTTTTTGAGATGCAGAAGTGTTGACGGATTGGTTATCCATTAGTGTTTGAGAGGGAGGAGAAAGCTCCTTCACAGACTAGACAGAAGATAAAATGCCTAATTTGATCAGTGTAATCCAGTGATTTAACCAGTAGCCCTGCCAGCACTATAGTGTGCATGAGGCTTTACAATCTTTTTGAGCAACTACCATTTTTAAATTGCTTTTAAGGATATTTATATTCAACTGCAACATTATAGTATAGCAAATTGTCTTTAACAATAAAGCGTTCTCACCTTTAAAATAGTTCCCTCCTGGCCAAGATCATCAGTCAGACTGTACACCTGTGAATTTCCTACAGAACAGTGATTGGCAATTTTTGGGGGGGCTTTACAACATCTGAAATGTGCAATTATACGATTGACAAGCATCGTACTTTTCTCAGGACAAAAGTGAAAGTGAAAGTATTTTTTCGATGGTTGTAAATATATTTATAAACAAACTTGTTCATAATCAGTTATAGGCTACATTTTGAATGGTAAAGTAATAAACAAAACAATTACCAGCTCCCATTGTTGTCTTTCTTCTTGCAACCCGCAGTATAACTGTTTGTCTCGCATTTCTCAGCTCTTCCTTATTTGTGTTTATATCTGCATTTTTCACACAGTATTTCCTGGTTCTTCGTTTCATCTGATCTGTTTGAGTGAGATTTTTTTTTTTTAATTCTCACTAAATTTCAATGTTGTGTTGTCGATCCGTTGTTCTGCGTAGAAATGAATGATTTGTTTACAGGAACAACCCACAGCTGACTTCTGGAAAGTCCTGGAATTACTATTGGGTTATTATGACGTGATAATCATATCTTAGGTGCTTTGAAATCTCCCTGGACGTGTTCTGCTAATATGACAGATATGTCTATTGAGAAAATAAAAGATAATCCAATTAATTACAGGAAACTAACATGTTCAGTATAAGAACATTTTAAGCAATGACAGTTTGACTTTCCATGGCACTTTGTAAACAAGTGATTAATTATATAATTTTATGTACTAAACTGAGAGGCTGCCATCCAAAATATTCCTGTTTTCTTTAACCCAAGGACAAATGTATTTAAAAGGTTTGTGTGACCTGTTCAATTCTGTATGCACCACGTATGCAGATCTTTAATTTGGCCAAAATCAAACAGGTAGTTTTCTCTAAGCAGAGATTCTGTTGAATAAACGTGTTTCTGCCACACACATTTAATAAATGTTGTTCGTTGACCTTTCGTGTGCCTGTCTTGATTATTAGGAAAATGTTGTTTGGAGGAAACATGGAATTGCCATGTTTAATGATATTATAGATTATATAATATTTAAGAGTACTTACTTTTAGGGCGTAGTATAAGTAGGCGAATTGAGACGCAGCATTGGTTTGAAATCGCTGGTGTTTCTAACGTCAAAAACTACCTTGTAACCAGAGCCATATGGAACCAATCATGTCAAAGTGAGATCGTCAAGGAGTATGGCAAGCCGTTTTAACTTTTATTCATTTCCAGGATATGAATTCTTGATATCAACTATAACATTTTCACTATATAAAATGATAATTATTGATATCTGGAATTGTATTTTTCACTAGGGAAATGTCACCATAGATATCATTGATATCAACAATTGATTTCTTACTAGTTTAAATTCCAATTTCACATGAAATACATTACATACATAAAATACATTACTAGTAAATGCTTTATTTTCGATTTCTCTATTCTTGATATCAACAAATGAATTGCTACTAGTAACAATGTAATTTTTTATATCAATAATTTGATTTTAATTTTCATAATTCAAGACAGTGGTGTCCGTTCCGAAGACGTTGGTGTCCGTGCCGGAGATGGCGGTGTCCATGCACTTGTCCGTGCCGGAGACGTTGGTGTCCGTGCCGGAGACATTGGTGTCCGTGTCGGTGTCCATGCCGGAGACGTTGGTGTCCATGCCGGAGACGTTGGTGTCTGTGCCAGAGACTTTGCTGTCCGTGCCGGGGACGGTGGTGTCCGTGCCGGTGTCTGTGCCGGAGACGTTGGTGTCCGTGCCAGAGACGGTGGTGTCCATTCTGGAGACGGCAGTGTCCATTCCGGAGACGGCAGTGTCCAATCCGGAGACGGCGGTGTCCGAGCACTTGTCCATGCCGGAGACGGTGGTATCCGTGCCGGAGACGTTGGTGTCCAATCCGGAGGTAGTGGTGTCTGTGCCGGAGTCGTTGGTGTCCGATCTGGAGACGGTGGTGTCCGTGCACTTGTCCGTGCCAGAGACAGTGCTTAAGGAAACTGCTAAAGACTGGTGGAAAGCCGAGAGAAGGAAAGTAAATAGTTGGGGGCAATTCAAAGATATCTTCCAACGATCTTTTCTTAGCGACGATTATGAAGATGTGGCGTCAAGACGGCTGGTGGAGAAAAAGCAAGGGCCCAAGGAGAGCATTAGAGACTTCGCATTTCATTATCGTGGTCTTTGTTTAAGATGGAGAAAGAATAAGTCAGAGAAAGACATTGTACTGGCCATATTACGTAACTGCAATCCCCGCCTGGCTAGTTTGTTAAGAGGTACCGTGACAAATTTTGGCGAGCTGGTTAAAACTGGAACACAATTTGAACGGGATTTTGATGAAGCCAAAAAATATTGGAATCAAGTAAATTTTGAGGAGCAAAAAAGAAAAATGCCAGCAAGCATGAGAATGGTGCAGTCCATCAAAATGCAACATCAAACTGTAACTAAGACGGTCAATATACCTATAATCTTACGTGATAGGTTTTTTTCAGCCATGGTGGACACAGGCTGTTCACTGTCTCTAATTCAAGAATCAGTCTGGAAACAACTGAATCAGGGTGAACCATGTCAGCCAAGCAAGGGCCAAACATTTATGTTAGCCAATGGGAAAAAGCAAGCAGCTACTGGAAAGGTGACATGGCCATGTAAAATACAGGGTCCAAAATGTACCTAGACACTGTTTATCTTGAAAGACAGAGATTTAACAGTACCAGTCATTTTATGAATGGATTTCTTGTTGCATTCTGGGATTGTGCTGGATTTCAGTAAAGCCCAAAATGGCTTATCATCTACAAGCAGCCAGGAAGCAAATCCGTTTTTCCAATTTGTGACGCAAGATTCTTCTTCAGTCTATTTCTTCTTGGCCATACCCATACTTCCCATTGATGACACTGTGTTCAATCTATACAAAAACTAACAGGTAAAGCAGAGACCACAACACTATACAAGGAAAAATTGGAACATCTGTTGATTGACTGGCATACTGTATACTCAAAAGAGATTCTAGCATGGTCAAACATCAAATTATAACCACTGATGAACTGCCAGTCAGAAAAAGGGCATACAGACTTTCTATGGACAAACAGAAATTTGTTGATGATGAAATTCAGGAAATGCTGAATAAAAAAATCATACAACCATCTGTTTCACCATGTGCATTGATTGTAGAGGCTTAAATGCGTCTTTCCATGGCGCTACTGTCTTCAGTACATTGGATCTCAAAAGCGGCTATTGGCAACTTGATATGGAAGAGGATAGCGTACAGAAAACAGCATTTGTGACTTCAGCAGGCTTCTTTGATTTCTTGTGTTTACCTTTCGGCCTCAAAAACTCAGCGGCCTCATTTGAGAGACTTATGGAGACGGTGTTGAGAGCCCTCAAAGGCAAGTGTTGTCTGCTATATGTGACCCTGGATCACAAAACCAGTCTTATGTTGCACGGGTATATTTGTGGCAATAGCCAACAAAACATTGTATGGGTCAAAATTATAGTTTTTTCTTTTATGTCAAAAATCATTAGGATATTAAGTAAAGATCATGTTCCATGAAGATATTTTGTAAATTTCCCACCTTAAATATATAAAACAATTATTTTTGTGAATGGATGCAGCACTATCACCAATAGAAATGGACAACTTTAAAAGCAATTTTCTCAATATTCCGATTTTTCTGCACCCTCAGATTCCAGATTTTCAAATAGTTGTTTCTCGGACAAATATTGTCCTATCCTAATAAACCATACATCAATGAAAAGATTGTGTATTCAGCTTTCAGATGATGTATAAATCTCAATTTTAGAAAAAATACACATAAGACTGGTTTTGTGGTCCAGGGTCACATATATAGATGATGTAGTCGTGTACACACCGACGACCTCACTCAGGTATTCCATTGTTTACACAATGCTGGACTTACACTTAACCTAGGAAAATGTAACTTCATGCAACGCAACATCATTTCATTACACATTTCTCAACAAAAGCAGCACCTTTACATGCCCTCAAGCAAAAAAAATCCACCTGGATTTGGGAAGAAGAATGTCAAAGAGCTTTCAACATCATAAAACAGGACTTGACTCAAGCACCAGTTCTCTTACCGCCAGACTTCAATAAACCATTTCGGGAGCCAACGGATGCAAGCGAGATGGGACTGGGTGCAATACTTACCCAAGAGATGGAGGATGGTGAAAGAGTCATTTAATATGCATCCAGACTCCTCAGAGGAGCAGATAAGTCAAGTGTTTAGCAGTCATCTGGGCAGTTGAAAAATGGAGACTATATCTTGAAGGGAGGACATTTGAGGTCATTACCGATCACACTGCACTCACTTGGGTATTTCAACATCCTCAGCCTTCATTGCAACTGACTTGTTGGACAATATACGGTTGCAGGGTTACGACTTTACAGTCAAATATCGAAAAGGCCATTGCAACATAGTGCCTGATGTTTTATCCAGGTCACCAGAACAACTATCCTCAGACATTATTGTAGTAGCCCAGCTAACAGCTAAGTTGTGTAAATGTTAGTACAAAACATTATTAAAATAATGTTTTTGGAACATTCTTAACGTTATTATAATGTTGATAGAAAACTTTCTTAGAACAACATTCTCAGAACGTCCTTATAATGTTATTAGTATTTTCTGAATGTTATATTTACGTTCTGGGAACATATGTTACTTGCTGAACATTCTCATAATGTTAAGTACACTTGTTAACAAATGTACACTTCACTACATTTACATAATATGCCTATATACATCCATAAAAACATTTTAAACATCAGAGTAGTTAATAACAACATAGACCCCAATAAACCAGCACTTATACAGCCTATTAATAAATTCATATTAATATAGGCTATCCACATATGTGAAGCACTGTTAAATATATTGAAATACATTTTGAAAATATAGGCTATTATTTCAAAAATACATTGAACATAAATCTTAGAAATTGTTTCTCATGTTACATCTGTAAATATGTGTACATATACAGTATTATAAAATATATTCATGCCTTATATCATGTTTTAATAAACAAATTTGCTAATTTTTTTAACACCACGTTAACCATTTCTATAAAGCTATATTATATTATATTATATTATATTATATTATATTATATTATATTATATTATATTATATTATATTATATAAATGACTTTGTAAACATTGTTTTACATTCTCAATGCTTCATATTCTTATATACACTTAATAATGTATCAAATTTCAGGATATTTTATCTGATTATCAAATCTATTTAAAATCTTACCTTAAAATTCTACTTTTATGTAAATACTGCGTGACTCCTACGTATTTTAATGGGCGCGCGCGCTGAACATTTGAGTTGCATTTTAACTGGAGCGGAGGGCGTTACCATGGAAACGGGTCGGCAGCTCAACTGACCACAAGCAGCAGCTCCGTCTCTCACTGTTTCTGAGTCTGACACATTCTTTCACATTCATGTAAATGACACGCTTCCGTTGAATATTTACTTTATAGGAATGGTTAGTGCCTTCGGGAAAAGCCTTATTAGCATCTCAACCGTTTAGGCTAACTAATTTAGAGATAACATTAGGTTGACTAGACAGTTTAGGCTTTTAATCACATCTCATGTGTAGATGAGAGATTTTGATAGTTTTGTAACAAAGGTTTTGCTGGCAATTTTTCAATCTGTGAATGGAAGTAAACTAATTTATTTAACTTAAAAGTATTCACTGGATGGTTAATTCATAGTTTATTCATTTCACGTGACGGAACGCCCACCTGGAGGGCAAATTAAAGGGGTGTTATAATGCCATTTGTGCCTAGTATTAACACACGAATGTCACGCAACCGCTTAGTGTTCAGATTGTTACAAATCAGCTGAATCACCGTTTTATATTAATGTGCTCTTTTAATTTAAGCGCACAGCCGCGCGCGCACAAAAAATTGAAGTAACTTTTTCTTTTTTTTTCTTTTTTTTACAAGTGAATGACCAATTTATTTGTCCAAAGGACAAGTACAAGACCAGGGTTAATGCCAAGCCCTGGTTTATACATTTTTATAATTTTATTATAATAGCTTCAGAAGACTTTTCTCAATGCTGCTATTGTCATACAATGAAAGTATATTCCTACTTCAAAATTAGTACAAATTAGAAAAGTTTAGCAGTAACAGAATTTTGATGCACATTATCTTATTTTCCCTTCAACGATGGAAGTTTTAATTTTCAGGTGTAATCCTTTTACAATGTGTTATTGAACCTTTCCATTGTATAACATTTGTAAGCTACATTTGAATCTTGTGTGATTTCATATTTATAGTTCTCAAATCACAGCCTAAATAACTTAAGGGTTAACATTTATGGAGTAGCCACACTGTTATTATTAAATGTTTATGAAATAATAAATCACCATTAGTAACATCAGTCAATCTGTTCACTTTACAGACGGAGCATGAAGAGACTGGACCACAAACTGGACCACAGTGCTAGTTTGGCACCCCCACACTACTTATATTAAGGGTTAGTTCACCCAAAAATGAAAATTCTGTCAGTAATTACTCACCCTTATGTTGTTCCAACCCCGTAAGACTTTCATTCATCTTCGGAACACAAATTAATTATGTTTTATTAACAAAGTTCGGGAGGAGCACGTTCAAATAATCAATCAATCAATCAATCAATCAATCAATCAATCAATCAATCAATCAATCAATCAATCAATCAATCAATCAATCAATCAATCAATCAATCAACTCATCAAACAATTACCATGTCTACCCTATCAGCATGAGAGGGTGCATATATATGTATTCACTCTGTCAACTCACCTAACATTCCTTGACAGTTTTCAGCATCCCTCCACCACCCCGACTCCTCACTCTTGGCTTGTTCTTTCACAGCCAGGAATACGGGGGGAGTACTCTGGGTTCGGGCCAAATACCGAGCCCGGAGCCCTCTCCTCGGACAGCACGCCAAATACGCATTTATTCTATCTGACTTATTTGTAAGTGTGAACTCGTGAAAGATATTTTTTATGAAATCTGAGAGCTGGCTCACTCCTCCATAGGCTTCTAGGCAATTTAATTCTGCCGGCCCAGAAAAGTTAGTAAAAACATTGTTAAAATAGTCCAAGTGACTACAGTGGCTCAACCTTAAGTGTATCAAACGACGAGAATACTTTTTGTGCGCAACTTACGCCAGCATGTGTTACAACCTACCCCGGTAGTGGGGTAGGGGGTAGGTTGTAACAAAGGATCATCATGTATCAACTCACGAGGTCTGTGATATTCTTGTAGAGGGTTGAATTGGTTCCATTAAGAGCTGTTTTGGTGTGTACCACCTTAAATGTAAATGAGCTGCATATCCCCGCCCTGCTGGACCCAGATGATGAAGAGACTCCGGCAGAAGAAACACGAAATGAGAATGGACCAAGACGTCTCGGAATGGTTATTTGATACATTTATGTACTTACAAAGTTTTAATCGCGTCCCCTTTGCAATTATGGATGTGCAACACACATACACACACACACACACACACACACACACACACACACACACAAATTGTGATAACGTTCGCGCAATTTTTTTAAACTACATACACACAAATACTGTGATAACGTTTGCTAAGAATTATTTTTTTGAATTATTTTTTTAGTACAAACGAAATTATATTTATGCGAGGGGTGCTGTTGCGTCCTGTTGACATACTTGTGGTACAGGTGCTTATGTGGCAAATGTGAGAAGATGGCTATACAGAACCAGAAAACATATGCTGCAGGGAGATAGACGGTTATATACTGTCTATGGAGATAGAGCAGACCTTAATTTATTTACATTTGTAATTGCTGCAAAAAATAATACGTGACATAAAACTGTCTGACGTTGTTTGTTGAGACATCCTATGGCGACGACAATAAATAGCTTTAGACGCAGATTTGTTGTTGAACTGGCTGACATCTATTGATATGACTATTTGCTAAAAAAATCATAAAATACACTTACTTCTTCTGGAGGTGACGTTGGATCGCGAACAGTAGGCAACGATCCACACTTGTGGATTAACTTTGACCCTCGTTCACTAAACAGTCAGTCAGAAAATGATTCGCGCAAACATAAACGTATTTAGGAAGTTTAAGTGGCGCCTTTTCTTCATAAATAAAATCCATCCGCTGAGTTTTCAGTGGCTCTGATGTCAGTGAAGACTACTATGTCCATTCTTACATCCCACAACAGAACACCTACACCTCTTAGGAGACATTACCGGCTGTCGTTGAAACAATGGCGATGGTGTACAGATCACCGAGGGCGGGGTAACCACAGTGTCAATCAAATCACGTCGGTGGGGCTTAGCGCAATTCTACATCACAGTGAGAGCAATCTCAGAACAGGGTGTTCTGAGACAGTGCTTATGATTTATTGAGATTGTAAAAAAAAACACTGGGTGGATTTTTATCATTCTAGGGCGGTTTTGCTCACACACTGCCAACACACATTTATGTTCAAACACCATGTAAAAGTGAATTTTGCATAATAGGTGCCCTTTAAAGGTGCTCTAAGCGATGTTGGGTGACGTCACTTCTTGATGACGTTCAAAGTATTGTCAAACAAAACGGAGGCTTGACCATCCCTCCTCCTCATCCTGTCCACTCCCCCTCCCTTCCGTGCTTCCATTTCCCTCTTCTTTGCTATTTGTTCATCGGAACGTCGTCTCTTTGGTCGTGTGTCGGCCATATCAAAATTCAAGAGAATATAATTCTAAAGTTAGTCGTTGTCTAGGACATCTCTCCTCTAGCTAACTTCCCTCTTCATGCTTCTCTCTCCTCCACTCCCCACACCCCTCTTCATGTGCACATGCACTAACCCCCCCACCCCCAAATAATTCTTGTCGGTTATTGGCTGGAACACTGTTTGTTGTTTCGTGGTGCAGGTTGGCCCAGTTTGTTTTTATTGCCGTCTGTGAAGTCTGGCCTGTCTACAGAGACCGTGTTTTTTTTTGAACAACAACGTTGTTACAGCCCTGTCGCATCTTACAATTCTACATTGTTACGATGTTGCAAGCACATAGACAGCGACGTAGCCATAGTAGAAATGTAATGTGCCACAGAAGTTGCCACAAATGTGTTTGCTGGGATCTGACTGCAGCTACATGAATTACATCAGAAATCACTGGTCACAGATCAGGCATTAGACTGAACAGGGTTACTTACATGTTGTGGCAATACTGTCGATCCTATATTATAAAAGCCTGTAAAGTCTGCGCAGAGTTTGCGGACTGATTTACCAAAGAATCCAGTGAAATGTACCGAATACGAATAAATTATGTTCAATTGAGACATTCACATTAGAGTTCTCAACGGGTCGGGTCGGCCCGACGGGACCCGCGGGTTCGGGCCGGGTTCGGGTCGAAAATATAATCAAATGACTCGGGTCGGGTCGGACCTCGGGCTTAATCTTTTCCGCTCAAAAAATAAATAAAACATTTATTAATCATCGCTGCTGTTGACCGTAAAGAAAGTCTGGCTGCTGCGTGTAACGTGCATCATGGAGAGGGGCGGGGCAGACCACATTCTCGGGGCAGACCTGACGCCGCTGCGTGCACGCCTTTAGTCTGGAGAAGAAGATGGAGTGAGGAGTAAACTTGAGGCAGGTGAATTCACCGCCGCTACTACAGCCTATTTATATATTTAAAGTTTATTGTTTCAGTTGTTTGTTTGTATTGTTAAAAGGTGTGAACATTAAAGGTTGATTTGAATTCCCATCTGCTGGTCATGATGATAATACGTTTATGAGAGAAAAAAAAAAATCCGACGCGGTGTCGGGCCGCGGGTCGGGTTCGGGCAGATAATTCATGTTTATGTGTCGGGTTACATCGGGTCCGGGCTTTAAAAGCCACGGGCCGGGTCGGGTCGGGTTGTAATTTTTAGGCCCGTTGAGAACTCTAATTCACATTATTGAAAATAAATAACCACAATTCTAGCATTAGGATCCTTTGGAAGGTAATGTTATTTTTATTCCAGTGAGTGACCCTGTGCTCTTCTCTCTTCCTCAACTCACTAACGCTAGTGGGTTCTAAGTGATGGTTTCAATACTCTATATCGTCATAAAGAGCCACAGTCCAGGACGAGTCGTTCGCTGGGCCTGGTAACAATAAAAGCTGATTTTGGACTAACAAGGAAATTTTCAGTTCTGAAACTTTCATGATATTCTTATAATATGATGACCTCTTATATGTCAGAACTTCAAGGAAAATTGTATTTCTCATTTCATGACCCCTTTAAATAAGATAAAATGTAAATTACTTGACTGTGAATTATAAATGTATAGTACTTATTAATAAAGAAAAGATGTTTTAGCAGGTCAGATCTTCACTATAATGTAAATGCATTATGTTCCTTAAAAAGTTTGTAAACAAAGTCAAACACTTTTTTTACTTTTTAAAAAACCATTTAGACTTAAGGTTTAAAATGAAAATAGTGAGTTTTGTTACTGTGGTTGTTTAGCTCTTTTGTTTATAGCTTAAAACTTTTAAACCGAGAGGTAACCTGCCAAACAGGTTTTCTTCGCACAGGGCATACCTGTACTGAAAAGTCAAACATTTGTTTCTGTATGAAAAAAACTTTACTCACACAACTAAACACTTGAAAACAAGCGGTACATTTTTTAATATTTAAAGCTACCAGCTCAAAGCCACTAGACATTAATTTCCAAAAACATTTAAAAAAAACATACAAAACAATAAAAAGCTAATGTAACAAATCAATAACAAGCCTGTTTGTTTGTGCATTAGTAATAGCCATTATTTTGTAGGCACCAAAAGCTAAATATTTAGCCTGCCACCATGCACACAGTGTGGTGAACACATATGAAATAAAATGTATCCTCTTATGCACCAGTTCATCGAGCTTCACCCACCCCTGTAAAAACACTCATATTATATGTGTGGAAGAGACAACCAATCTGGTTCTAATCCCCTGTCTTGAGCTGAAACCCCATCCTTATGTGGGGAAGTAAATACTGACCTCTTCTAAATCATAAATAGGACTGACTCTCTCTCTCTCTCTCTCTGTGTGTGTGTCGGCACCATTGCAAGTGTATGCGCCTAGGTGTGTGCAAGCAAACATGCATATTGTATGCTTGTGTTTCTGTCTGTCAATTTCTGCCTTTTCAGACTTCACACTATAAATCAAGACAAAAGCTTTCGTTCTCCCTAAGGTCTGAACCCAAAACTGTCTAATGTGTTTATCGTGTCTTTGATCTCCCTATAGTCCTGCCAGCAAGCACCACTATAGCCAGTCACAAGACAAGAAGGCCTCTGATGATGGTTTGTTGGTTAATTGTTTGCAAAGGCAGCTCTCACTCAGTTCTTCTGCACATCAATTTGGTCTCTGTGAAGATAAGAATTACACTGTGGTTACTTGGAAATAATGGAGGCTGAATGCAAAAGTTGCTAAAGCTGAATGCAAGTTGCTGTAATAAACTAAAGGAATTAAGGAAGGGAAAGTTTACGCAAAAATGAAAATTAAGTCATCATTTACCCTTATGTTATTGCAAACCAGCATGACTTAGATTTATTTATGTGAAACAAAACAATTCTGAAGAAAGTTTTATGCCCCTAAGATAAAAATCAGTGGGATACAAAACCACATTGGACCCCAGTTTTCTTTTATTGCATGGACAAATTTTATTTTAAATATCTTATTTTGTGTGGGTGTAAATGAAATAACTTTCATAATTTTTGGGTGATCTATCCCTTTAAGAGAATATACATTTGAAGTGGATCAAAAACCTTTCACCAAAGTTATACATGAATTTTGAACAATACCCGTTCTTGTCTTTGGACAACTTTTTTGATCCACTTCAAATGTTGACTATGTAGTTGTGTATGTGAGAAGTTGTGCTGGATGTAATCATTGTCTAGTTGGATATACTTAAGAGTTAGCATTAGTCACCTTATCTTTATGGCTCCTCTGGTGAGCCCTGAACTGCTCTGGGTTTGTGAACATCTGTTGGCAGAATGGGCAGACTGACTCCGGGAGGGTATTCCACGGTACCCGTCCGACTGAATCTGGAGAGTTCAATTGTTCTTCCAGGTGGTCTGCCTTTGTCCAGTGCTTCTGCTTATCTGTGTATACCATGCTAATAACCGACGGCCTGTCGCTTCTCACCGCTGTGTTGCTCTGAGATCCAGAACCAAATTCGAACCTGGAACCGCAATCTGATCGCGAACCAGATTCTGGTTTCATAGCACAGGACCTTGCGTTACCTTCCTCTAACCTCTGTGGAGCCTCTGAGGTGTAGTTGTGTTGAGGCCTCCCCTCCTTGCCTGAGACTGAGGTGTGTGTGTCTCTTGGGAAAGAAAATCCTGTAACTCTACTCTCGTTGTTTCGAACTCCTGCCTCATTCCTCTGGTTCTTCTTCACATTCCCAGGTTGAAAGGGCCTCTTCTGCAATCCAGACGCTTCCTGTCTCCCCTCTGCATTAAAGCTGACCAGCCCTGCACTCCAGCTTTCTAATGGAGGCACGGAAAGCTGCTGAATGCAGTGGTGGAGAGATGGGTAGTCCACGTATTTAAACTTGGGCACCTTTTCTTTAGGACTGGAGGGCCTACAGTTTGGTGCCTTTGCCAACGAGCAGGATCCCAGCCAACCGTTCAGTGGAGGCACAGAAAGCTTTTGGATGCACTGGTGCAGGGAAGGGAAATCCACATACTGGAAACGAGGCACCTTGCGAGGAACATCACAGAGATCGTCTTTTCTCACACGCATTTGTGTTGAGGTCTCTGGGTCACCCTGCTCTATCCTGACCACTTTATCTTTATCTGCTAAAGCGGAGCACTTGGGATTGCCACCTCCATCTAGAGGCAGGTGCCTCCTGTCCTCCATCCCTCTATCTGCACAATGGTGCTTTTGTCTCCTGTAACCATAAAGAGATATAAATTGTTATGAAGGTCTTATGAAATATAAAAGTGTCCAAATCGGTTGTGTAAGATTGGACTATTCCTTGTTAAAGTATTATTACGGGTTCAATACAAGTTAAGCTGAGTCAACAGCATTTATGGCATAAATGTGCGGGCACTGTAGCGAAATTTCAGGATTAAAAGGTTTCAAAAAAGGTTGTTTTTTAATTGTAGTGATGCATACACACATAGAAGTCACTTTCAAACCAAGATGGTTTCTGTTGTCAACCCTGTGAATTAGCACGGGAACTTTTTTGCATTCAGGTGAAACTCCTGATCGAATAGATTACTATTGACATGACTGGATTTCACCTGTGAAATTCCTCAGAGCAATGGTAAATGTGACCACACCTTAATGTTGATTACCACAAACAAATATTTAAAAAATACATTTTACAATGAGGCGTTTACAAGAAATGTAACTGCGGCTTAGAATGAAGCTAAAAAAACACGTGTATTAAAATTTGTTTATTATTTGTTCTCAGCATTTTTACAGACGTTTTAGGGTTGACAGCTGGATTTAACTTCGCAAAAAAGGTTAGTATGTTAGTATTCACAAAATCATGTTAACATGCATTTTATTTAGCTATGTTTTGTGGCTGTTCAACTTAAACTGAGTTTTTTAAAGTTTTACAGATTCACCACATATTATTTCCATTGTAACGCAAGTACCTTACTGTAACATTTATTTTTTTTTTAAGAAAAAAGGAAATACTCAGTTGAAGCATATTTTGTTTACTTAACAACGTAGCAAGAATCAACATGACTTTTTCTTTTGTGATAACTAGTAATTCAAGTCTCCAAACATTCTGGGACAAACAAATAATTACAGATGTGGGTTGATCCTTATTACATAGATTAAACAGAAAAGCATTCATTAGGCATGCTTTGATATGTGAAACAGGCTTCCACATGCATACTGGGACCAGACCCTTTAAAAGAATACAGCTCACCCTCACTGCACTCCTGAGGGGGTGTGGATTTCACGTCGTGTGGGTGGGTGGGAATGCTCTCCACAGGCCAGGCTGGGAAAATTATAATAAAAAACAAAAACAAAAACAAAAAAAACTGTGAGATGGCAGGAGATGTGTACACATATGTGTGTGAGAATAAAATGCCTATGTGTGCATTTGTGAGGGGAGAGATGGTCTGAGTTGCTCCTGTAGCCCTGTGCCATGGGTATAAATAGCTCTGCAGGTATGGAGTAAAGGAGAAAAGTAGGTCAGCTTCAGACTGATCTCCTTCTCCAAGGGGCCCAAAACAAAATATCTGTCACACACACACAACACTACAATCTTCTCTTTCTGTATTCACTATGGTCAAAACCACACAAAAGCCTATAGGAGCAGCCCAGCCCAGCCTGACTTCAAATCACAAAACACATCTATTGAAATTGACACTGGCTCACTCCCCATGTGTAATCAACAGGTGAAGAGATGTAGTTTACCACCTGGTCAGCCCACGGGCTATACGTTAATGGAAAATTCATTTTATCTGATCTCTCACAACCACACCCGAAGCTTTATCTGTAGTAAAAAAACACACACACAAAAAAAAAAAAAAAACACATAACTGATCTACATTTAGGGGAAAAGATTAAGCTCCCAGGCAAGATATGAGCCTGCTGAGTGAAACAGCTCATGCTGTGTTCAGTTGTAAATGTTTCCTGTTTATTGAGGGCTGTGGTCAATAGAGATTGAAGAGCTGGTCTAGATAGATAGATAGATAGATAGATAGATAGATAGATAGATAGATAGATAGATAGATAGATAGCCTATATTTGCTTTTGACACAATTGATGCATAAAATAAGTAAAAGGTTATTATTATTTTTTTTAAAACATTTTATATAGCCTACATATAAATGTTCAAAACTCTTTTACTCATTTCTTATTTGGTTTACTTATTTCATTTGTGTCAAAACAGAAATAAAACAGCTAGAGAAAATAAAACATGTTGAGACCTGTAAAATACTTTAAAAACTTTCGACAACTAGTTACCTTTTTAAATAGCAATTGGATACATTTAACATTTCTTTCTTCTCTTTCATATGTCTAAAAGCCCCCGAACATTGCTTGGCACAGAGAGAAAAACACACAGTAGAACCCGCCCTGGAACCGTGCCGGGCGTGGGGGATAATAACCGTGCTCCACATTCACACTCGCTGTGTTGTTCATGAGGAACTGGGTCACGCGCCGTGGCCTACATTTTTAAGGTTTGTTGTCTTCGTTTTTTTTTCCCTCCCCACATTTATTTGGGCTGGCCCCGCCCTCGCTGGCTGGGCTGAGCAGTGCAACGGGGGTTGGGGAAGAGCGGTTCGCACGGTTTGAAGCTGAGAGCCCGAGCGCTGCCAAGCAGTTAGATGCGCCCTCGCAACATGTAGACAAACAGAGCATTCACACGCGCGTGACAGCAGAACAGAGCGCGAGCCAAAGAGAAATATGCGCGTGCAGACACAACGAGCTAATACAGAAAGATGCGCCTGTCGGTCTATACATATTACTGTGACTTCTTATTAAGCCACGTATTCCCCCGTAAAATGCACCTGTCAGAAAATAAACTCATTCAGGCAGCGGTTGTTACAAAACTTGCATAAACTAATACGAGGTGACGACAACAATTCAGATAACAAATAGGTAGACTATATCTGAATATATAAGATATCATTTACACATTTCATATTTCCAGAGGTTTACCTTATGTTACCGTACTCCGTGGAAGTCCGTGAAGTGCATGTCAAGCGAGTTCTCCGTTGACTTAACCGGAATTGTGTTCGTCTTATTTCAGAGAAGACAGACCCTCATCATTTAGGCACATTGTTTGAAATAACGCATAAGGAAATTATTGCTCTAATGTCAAAATAATTCGTTTGGTTTCTTGACGGACCATTTACACTTCTTCAATTTGAAAACAATGACCAAGACGGCACAATATTATTTATCCTGTGTTAGTATCAGCGCCACTTTACCAGAGACAGTTCCTTAATGTGTAAAATGTGGTTTGGCTCTAGGAGCCGCTATTCGGATTCTGATAGAGGGAGACGAAAGCCAATCATAGTTTGGTCACGCTTCATGACACACCCATGGACTCCGCCTCAGTTACGTTTCTGTGTCCAATCAACGAGATGGTTGTTGATAATTGGGCGGAGCCAACATGTCCTAGTTCTAGGCGAATTATAATTCAGCTCAGACTCCGTTTACTCGAGTCACCCGAGCACGAGTTGACACCCAATCCTTCGCGCGTCTTTATCAATCAGTCATATTAGCCTTGACATATGCACGCAAAACAGAGATGTCTTTTCCTTCTTTTATCATCGCACGGATATACAACTTGATTAAATGTTTAAATTAATAATAATACATCTGGGTAGAATTAACACTGGGATCTTTTGTTTCTTGTGTGTTGACATCCTCATACCTGTAACTCTTGTTCAATGTGGGAGAAACATCCGTGTTTGTGGGCTGCTACACGATATTTGCTACTCCGATGTGTGGAAGAAGACTTTGAACTGACATGTTATCTGAAACTGTCCAAACAAACATAAAATAGGTGATAACTGAGAAAATCTTATAACCTTTTTGTTGTTGATAAAAAAAATTATTCCTTCAACTTCAGCTAGGCTACTTGTGTAATTCAAAGATTTACATTTCATAATTCTAGGAAGGTAAAGTTTATAGACTGAGGATTCACATACTGATATGGAGCTAAATAAGCACACGCATACACTAAGAAAGAATCTGCACATTCACTAAAACCATTTTTTATTTACATAATCACAGACAAGATAAAATGGTGAGATTTGCTATTGAAATTCAGCTACATCCTGCTGTGACTGTAGCTCCCCTGATTGTGCTTTAGGTATCAGGTGACAGAACGTCATCCTGGACAGCCACAGGCGCCAGAACCCTCCTATCTTAATGAAGATATCCAGACCACACATTTAAAAGTCTGTCATGGCATTCTTTCAAATAATTCCCCTTTTGGGACACATAGCATATATTTACAGAGTGCACGAGCAGGCAAAATAGTGCTGAGATAATCTTTGGATACATTTCTGATATGTTTTCTCTTTGGTAATATTTCAGGACTCTGAAGCAGGGTTTGACATCAGGATATTATGCATGGAATGTGCCGAGTATATCAAGACAATGTGCCATGCTATTATAAACCTGACAATTTGCGTCTGTCTCGGCGAGTTTCCTCTTTTAAAGTACCTCTAACTCTTAACTCAAAGAGGACAATTGACGTAAGCTACTCAAATGATAGCAAGTAATTCTCTGCCATATAGTCTTGGGTTTGAAAGTTGTTTTATTGGCCATGGAAACTGCTCTGAATGCATTTCGCTTTCTATAAAGGCCAAACAGTGCCACATGAAATGAAACAGAATGAAAGCATTTTAAAAAGGAAAATGTGAAGAATGTGACGTTTTTTGAACTAGCACCTATTTATTATAGCCTGATATTCCTAGCAAATAAATTCAACACAATATTTTAAATAATTTCAACACATGGATATTATTGCTGTTATTTTCCACTGAATTATAACTAAGTTGTCAGGTGCCATTATAAACAAGCACCATCCTTCACTTTTGTCTTATAAACGATGAAATGAAGAAAATAAATCTCTTTGTAGAAGTGGATTAACTGGAGGGATCACAGATGAATGAGGCATGTTCTCATTTTCATCTCAGCATTGGATGAACTGCAGTATAAACTATACAGTTTAAAAAAAAAGTTCTCTGTGACCATCCATAGCAGCTGGTACATGCCATCTTGTTGAGCTGATGGTTTCGATGGACTGGCGTTCAGGTCAAGTGTTTGTGCCTTTTGTCAGATGTCCTAGTGAGGTTTTCCACTCTTTTTTGGAATGAATCGGGTAGAAAAAGTTTTTTGAACACCTCATTCCACTCCTTTCATCCCCTTGCCCCACTTTCTCCTAAATTCGATAGGCTGGTGCAGAAACATGAGCATCACAGCCTATTGGAAGGCACAGAAACAGAACAGCATGAGTTCAAAAGTTTGAACAACCTTAAGTTGCAGAGCTTAAAGGGACAGACACCTAAAAAAAATAAAAAGTAAATTTTCTCATCATTTACTCACTCTCATGTATCCAAACCTGTATGTTTTCTTTCTCAACATAAATTAAATGCCATCCAGAGCAACACTGGATCCCAGTGATTTTTCAAAATATCTTTTTTATGTTCCATAGAAGAAAGAAAATCATATAGGTTTGGAATGACAGAACTAAGACATGTACTGTAGGTATAGTTGTAACAGCAACTACATTAGTGAACTGTAAACTCTTTTATCCATTCATTAGGCAGAAAACTGAAATCTTCCAAACTAAGAAATAAAACAAATGTGACAAATCACTGAAATGTCTCTGTTCTCAACCTCAGCCCATATTCTTTTGTCGATCCAGGAATTTCTGCCGCCTGTCAACCGGAATCTCATCCAAGCTGATACCATGGTTGCTCGCCCTTTGTGGCAACATAAAGAAAGATATCAGCATATCAACGCAACACGTTTAGTTTACTCTAGGTGTACATGAATACAGAAGTGTTTTTTCTTTCTTACCCAGGAGTACGGTCTGGCGGTATAGGTAGTGCCTTGGTAAATCCATCCCTCCCAACCAACCAAAATGTTTCCTCTACACCTTTACCCTGTAAGAGAATGACAGGAGCTCATATGACAGGCTTCAAGACATTTATGAGGCATTTAGTACAATACTGTATAATAGAGTGTGTTCCCTTGGTTATAGTGTGTGTTTCGTGGGACTTCACACTAGTTTACTGAATTTGTTTACTAATAATGTCCAATGGAGGACATATATGCAACAGTGAAGAATTATTTTATTTTTGTCATTTTTTTCTGAAAGTCATGAACCTTTATAGTTTCTTTTCCATCACATTTCAAATGATGTATTCTGTGTAATAACATTATGTGGTGGAAATGACGGCGATGGAAATTGTAAACATTTTTGAAATAAAGTGGTCGTCTCCTTTCTTTCGTTTATGTCATAATTAGCATTCATTTTTTGTTCTACATACATCACGTCTCATATTTCTCAAGTGCCAAAAAATCTTTAAAAACAAGTAAAACGTCTGATAAATCTGTATTAGGAACAAAAATTGTCTGTTGCGGTGGAGATGATGGCAGAAATTTGGGACAGATGAAATTGTGTAAATATGTATTTATTATACAATCACTTTCACAAAAAATATTGAATTGATGATTTTTTTTACTGTCTGTTTAGATCATAGTTAGCATTATAGTAATTTTAATAAAAATCAACTGAGACATAAAAATGCATGAACTGAAGAAACATTTGTCAGTGTGTGTGTGTGTGTGTGTGTGTGTGTGTGTGTGTGTGTGTGTACCTTGAGCTCTGTCCTGCCCCTACAATCTATTTTATAGCCAAGTTTGAGGCTGTTCAGGACATCAACAGTACTCTGGTTGACATGAATTCTGTAAGCTGTAGAAACAGGGAGAGCAAAAAAAAAAAAGCAAAAAAAACAAACAAACAAAAACATTTTTTTTTAGATTAATTATTAAATAAACAATAAATCAAAATAAATTGTTACAAATGTATCGCATAATCATTGCCCACACTGATTTCTTCTGTATGAGTTCATACAGACTCATCAAGAACATTGTGCAGAGTTCTATTTGAAGGTAATGATGTTCCCTGAGAAACCACTAGATGACAGTATGCCTCTAACTGTTAAAGTTTTCGATCTGACGCACTAGGCTTTGTTACATCACTGGAGACGTTCTGTCACTCTTTCGTTTCCTTCAGATTATCTGGGCAAGTGTGTTCTAGTCATTTCATTGCGTAGGTGAAATCACACAGTACTAAACGTGTGACCTTTGTGGCCCAGTCTATGATGAAAACATCTTTAATCTTTCATTTAAGATTAATTTGAAACAACCTGATTTTCAAACAAAGTCTTCTTGTACAATATGATAATGTTTACATTAATTCTGAAGTAGTCTAATTCAATGCACACTACCATTCAAAAGTTAAAAAATGTATTAATTTAATAAAGAATACAGTAAAATATATTAGTTTAATATGTTAATAATACTTCACAAAATCACTTATTTTATATATAGATAGTTGGAGAAGATAAAATATATTTTAAAATATAATTTATTCCTGTGATGCCAAAGCTGAATTTTCAGCATCATTCCTCCAGTCTTCAGTGTCACATGATCCTTCAGAAATCATTCTGATATGCTGATTTGCTGCTCAAGAAACATTAATTATTATTAGCAATGTTGAAAACAGTGCTACTGCTTGATATTTTGGTGGAAACTGTAATAAATAAATAAAAATCAGGATTTTATTGAAGAACAGGACAACATTATAAATGTCTTTGCTTTCACTTTTGATCAGTTGAATAAAAAGTATTGATTTCTTTTAAAAAACAGCAACTTTTGAATGGTAGTGCGTTAGCAAATCTTTAATCAAATTTCACACATTTTGTCCATGTTCTTCAGCATGGAACGTGAAGTAAATGTTCTTGGATAAATGTGACAGAAGGTCTGATTAAAGGTCAGAGAGTTCAGGGTGATAGCGGAGGCTGAGTTCTAAGAGGACATTAGCTTTAAAGCAGAATTTTCTTTCTAATTTGGCTTATACTCTTAAGAGCTTACAGGGAACTCTTCACTTTAAGCCCTCTGAGCTTCTCACTGACATGCACTCACTGATCAGCACACACACAAACGAACACACAAAACACTAACTACTGAACCTTAGCCAGAGACATATTCCTGGAATCACGACTTCAGACACAAGTCAAAAAAAGCGTACATTGTTAGTATCAGACGCGTGCTGATGTATATACATATACAACACAAAAGTTTTAGGTGGACTCACGCAACCCTGTGGATTCCATTCGGGAAGCTGTGTTTACTGTGTCCCCGAATAGACAGTACCGAGGCATCTTCAACCCAACTACGCCCGCCACCACTGGACCTGTACAGACACACATAAATAATAAGTTAGGACATTAGCGACCGCATTACATTTCATAGAATTACATAACGCTGCGTCAGTCACACCTGTGCAAGCACCATGTGATCTCTGCTGAGTTGGGCGGTGGGGGAAAGGCCCAGCACTGTGCTTACTAATTGGATGAATCTGTTAATTGGATGATGCCCGGGATTTACATTTCACTTGTTCTAGGAATACACAGCCATCAGAGGATCAAGTGTAAATACGTATTTACATTTAGCACTATGTTCAGTTTGGTGATGTAAGACTGGGCCATTTTTGTCACTGAAATTATATGGCTGATTTTAACTTTGTGAGAAGTGCATAAAGTGCTAGTAAAATGCTTTACAATAAAATAGAAAACTGTTATTTTAAATTTGTAATTTCACAATATTGCTATTTGAACTGTGTTGAAGCCTTGTGGCAGCGCTTTGACACGTAGTGCAGAGTTCGAGTCCTGGCTCGGGAATCTTTCCCAATCCTATCCCCCTCTCTCTCTCTCTCACTTAGCTTCCTGTCAGTTCTCTACTATTCAATCTCAATAAACGCAACAAAAAAGGGCTCCACAAAAGACCCCAAACTATTTTGAATGCTATTGGTGTAAGTGTTTGTGTGCATTGTGCTTTTCTTACCAGAGTGGAGTCCAATGCGGATTTTGACTTTGACGTCAGGCATGTGCCTCATTTGAAATGTTCCGATGCAGTGCAGAATGTCTAGAGACATGTTGGCCATCTCTGCTGCGTGACGGTTACCATTTCGGTTCGGAACACCTGATGCCACCATGTACGCATCACCAATAGTCTCCACCTGTTGATATATAATTTGTCATATAAAATGTTCCTTGTAAAAATACTGTTTGCATGTGCTATAGAAATGACCTCAGATTATAAAATGTTATAGAAATAATTTATTATTTTAATTTAGCCCATTAAAAGATTAAAATCTTTAAAAGAATATCTTACCAAAGAAGAAATATTTTACAGTATTTTCCCTTTTTTATGCACTCTCAGAAAAAAATGGTCCAAAACCTTTCACCAGGGCACACCCTTTCAAACGTGTAAAAATGTACCATTTAGGTACTAATATGAATTTAAATATTCAATTAAATAAGGTTCAAAAGAGAACCGCCCCAGTGACAACTTTTGTACCATTTTTTTCTGGGAGTCTCAGATTTTTTTAAAAGGGATCTGCAGCAAAAACACTCTAAATTTGATATTATGAGATCAGTATCATGAAAGAATCTCCTCAATTTCCACAACAGTATAAGTCAAACATAAAAAAGCTCATGCGGACCTTGTAGACATCGTGGATTGCAATAATTCCATCGAAGAGTGTGTAGAGGTCGTTAAGCAGATCGACCACTTCGATAGGTTCACTCAGAGCAGAAATGGTGGTGAAACCCACGATATCACTGAAATACAGTGTGACGTCTGAAAAGTGCTCCGGTTTTACTGGCTTTCCTGTCTTTAATGCCAAAGCCACAGACCTGAAAGACAGAATGGCATTATAAGAAACAAGAAGAGAATAGGGAAAGAAGGGTGAAGTTAGACTGAAGTGGGACTCACTTGGGCAGCATCTGGGCTAAGAGAGCATCAGTTTTCTGACGCTCTACCTCTAGTTCTTCAGTCCTCTCTCGGATCAGATCCTCCAGGTTTGAGGAGTACTGCTCCAGCATCCTTAACATTGAGTCAATTATATTTGTCTTCTTTCCCTTGTTCACATTTTTAAACTGCAAGTAAGAAAGTAAGAGACAGAGAACAGTATTTTTTGTTTTCTTCCCTATGTTTTATATGGTCAATATGTAAACCCTACATTATGGGGACAAAATGTCCCCACAAAGGTGGCACTATCCAAAATCCTTGTCCTTGTGTGGACATTTTCTGGGCCCCATGAGGAAAAGAGCTTGTTGTTGTTGTTTTTTTAAATAAAATAAAATGCAGAATGTTATGTCTGATGGGTAGGTTTAGAGGTAGGGTTAGTGTAAGGTGATACAATATACAGTTTGTACAGTATAAAAACCATTACATCTATGGAGAGTCCCCACAAGGATAGCGAATTTAGATGTGTGTGTGTGTGTGTGTGTGTGTGTGTGTAAGGATCTTCAGTTTAAAGATCTTAAGACAGTTCTCATGAGAATTTGTGCGTGTGTGTGAGTGTGTGTGTGCGCGCGCATGAGAGAAAAAGAAGCTGTACCTGTTTGAAGATCTCCTCAAATGTGGGTCTCTTGTCAGGCTCCTCACTCCAGGCCTGCTTCATGATCTGAATCACCTCCAGCGGAGCTTCATCCACAGACACAGAGGGTCTGCACAGCGGTGGAGGAGAGCGCACCTTATCTATGATTTCTGCACACAGAGATACACAACTGAATTGCTCCAAACAAGCCTAATTAAATCATTGCTATTTTCAGCTTCTCCATTAATTAGGTAAACATGGAAAAATGAACATCGACGTGGTAAGCGATTATGTAGTGGTGTGTGATAGTGTCAAACCTTCAGGAGGCATATCCAACATGCAAAAGGGCGCGCAGCGAGAGATCACCTCCTGCATGATAATAGCAAAGCTGTATACATCTGCTGAAAACGCCCCCTTCTTCTTCAGATTAGGGTTCCGCAGGATCTCTGGAGCCGTCCAAAATTGATCTGAATCAAAGATACAGAGATCAGAGTCAACCAGAAAGACTGAATACATAAAAGCAAGCAAGAGGAGCCTTTATATCCTGGTTCTCATGACACTTTCCATATGTATTATTCGTACCCTCCGGTTTGCTGTCCTCCAAGACGATGTTTTGACAGTTGATGATTTCATTGAAGCCATAATCTGTAACCTTCAGAACAAACCTGCCATCTACCACACAGTTTCTTGACTTCATGCGTCCATGAATAATCCCACGATTATGCAAGTACTTCATTCCCTGAGAGAAAATTGACAGAGATGTATGAGAAGATGAACGCAGGTGACATCTTTGACAGATCATTACTTAACACATTTTCATCCATATCTTCATCTTCTTACTGAGTTGTTCTTACATATCTCTTCATCTATGCATTCATTCAACCCTTTGTTAATTGAGCTTTCCTTCCATCGCTTCAATTCCTCACCCTGATCAGATCAAGGAGAAGAGAGGATTTGAACATCCAGTCCAGTCTCATTTCCTCGTTGTTGAGTAGGTCTTCCAGGCTGCCTCTGGTGCAGTGCTCCGTAACAATGCCAAATATGCCATTATCCACGAACAGACCCAGAAACAAGTTCAGATTCTCATGGCGCATGTCTCTCAGCTAGAGAGATAGAGAAGGGAGCAACAGAAGCAAAAAAGAGGGTATAGAAGGTAAGCAGCATTCAGTTTTCCTTTTAAAACCTGTCCACAACTTATTAGCTAACTTTCATTTCTTTTCTCTCACTTTCTCTCTCTTACCTTGATAAAGATGGCCTGTGTGCTCTCAGCGATTTCTGAAACAGAATCTCCACAGGGGCATTTCTTCAGCCAAACCCAATCACCCTGACAACACGGAACAATTCAGTTTAAGACAACGCCAAACCACGTGCGCAGACAGAATCTCCTGACTCTGTTTTTCTCATTTCCTACACTGAGTTTAGAGGGAAAATATGTATAATTCTATGGAATTCATTTAAATAAGGTACTGTAAATGGATTCAATTGAATTACGAGGACTACTCTTTTATTGGTACGTATGTTTTATTAATTATATAATATTATAATGAAATGCATAATGTACAGTTTGATAAACACGCAAGGGAGAAGTGATGTGTAGAATTTTGTAAAACACAGACATCTGCAGCTTTCGACATATTCTGCATACAACTAATACGTCTCCACAACATCTGATTTACAACTAACTGCTGTATGTTGTTCATAATAATATACAGGCTACTTTATACCACAGTCCTCTAATCTAATTGTAAGCTTAGTTTGCCTGCAATAACGTACAGGTTTTTGAAATTTAGCGCTTACTTTAATCACCAAGCACCCTGATTAAAAATCCAGCATTGCTGGGGCCAGTTACATAAACATAGCCATTGTGTGCAAGACTGTGCCTTAAAGGGTTTGTTGACCCAAAAATGAAATTCCTTCGTTCATCTTCGGAACACAGATTAAGATATTTTTGATGAAATCCGAGAGGTTTCTGAACCAGCCATAGGCAGCAACGTCATTGCAAAGGTAATAAAGACATCGTTAAAATAGTCCATGTAACTGCAGTGGTTCAACCTTAATGTTATGAAGCGATGAGAATACTTTTTGTGCGTAAAAAACAAACAAAAACAATGACTTTATTCAACAATTTCTTCTCCTCTGTGTCAGTCTCTGATGCTGTTCACGTTGTAAACACAGTTCAGCGCCTCCGGGTTCTACGTCAGAAATCCGGCTCAGTATCGGCCGGCTCCTGCGTCAGCAGCTCACGCATATGTCGAGGTGCTCACATGAAGAGCGTCAGAGACTGACACAGAAGAGAAGAAATTGTTGAATAAAGTAGTTATTTTTGGGGTTTTATTGTGCACAAAAAGTATTCTCATCGCTTCTTAACATTAAGGTTGAACCACTGTAGTCACATGGACTATTTTAACGATGTCTTTACTACCTTTCTGGGCCTTGAAAGTTGCAATGATGTTGCTGCCTATGAACGGATCACAAAGCTCTCAGATTTCATAAAAAAAATCTTAATTTGTGTTACGAAGATGGACTAAGGTCTTACAGGTTTGGAAGACATAATGGTGAGTAATTAAAGGGATAGTTCACCAAAAAATGAAAATGCTGTCATCATTTACTTACCCTCATGTTGTTCCAAACCTGTATGCTTTCCTTTCTTCTGCTGAACACAAAAGAAGATATTTTAAAAAAGGTTGGTAATTAAACAGTTGTTGGTCCCCATTGACTTCCATAGTATTTTTTTTTTCCTACTATGGAAGTCAATGGGGTCCATCAGTCGTTTGGTTACCGACTTTCTTCAAAATATCTTCTTTTGTGTTCAGCAGAAGAGAGAAAGTCATACAGGTTTGGAACAACATGAGAGTGAGTAAATGAGGACAGCATTTTAATTTTTGGGTGAACTATCCCTTTAATGAGAGAATTTTCATTTTTTTAAGAACTAGTAAGAAACTATAGTATGACTAACTAGCCGTTAGTTAGGGGTAATCAGTCTTACTTTTTGGTATCAAATTAGATCAATATGTTTTTATCGAGTAGGAAATGGAAAACCTTGAGTAGAGCTTTAAAAACCTAGAGCGATTACTTGACACTTTGAACAACTGAAGCACAACTTCTTTCAAATTGCTGTTCCAGTTTGGTGCATTAGGCTTTCTTTGGAACTATATTCAAAAATATACAAACTAACTGGTCAAATTTTGTCTGAAACATTGGTTACCTTCTGGTATTCAGAATATTGCTTTAATATAGAACCAAAACACTTTGCTAACAGCTTATTATGGTGTATGCCTGGACACAAAACGCACAGATTTCACACACCTCAAACACAGCAACGTTGGACGTTTCAGGAGAGGAAGTAATGTAACTGCGAGCTGAAACTGAATGGTGTGGGGTTTTAACATCTAGTTGACTCTTCACCATACTGTCCTCATTCAGCTTCTACAGAGAGAAAGAAGAAAGAGAGAAACTGATAATGAGAGAGGCATCCACAAAAAATCTATGAAGAAGAGAGAGAATTAATGACTGAGTAATTTCAATGAAAAGACTCATTATTGTCCTATTTATTTCCATCAGCAGGGCACACACTAAAATTATAGAATTAAATTATTATCATACTCTCCTCATTCAGATTCTACTCACAGAGAGAGAAATTGAAAGTGAATCAGACATAGACAAAGTCTATGAGCAAGACAGACACACATAGCGAGAGAGAGAGAGCATTTGTGACTGACCCTCCTGCTGAGTGTGGTGTTGATGAAGACCAAGTCATCCAGTGTCAGCACTATCTTAGCAGCGCTTCCTCCCCCTCCTCCTCCACCTCCACCAAATGCCCCCACCTGACCGTGTTTCCTGGACACACACACACACACTCATATACTTATTTGTTTGTCAGTAAGACTATAAACTTGTTCAACACAAGGTGGTTTGCTAAAACTCAAGCAAGTCAATTCATACCTTACTTGGAGAAAAAGGACACCTGCCCCACCTATCAACACAATGAACAAAAAAAGGAGGAAGAAAACTCCATCCAGGCCTGAAACAAAAAAGAAAGAATGAGAAACAGAACCAGTTGTGATATTGATGACAAAATGTAATGTAATGAAATTTTTTAATGTAATGAACTTCTGCTTCCTCACCTCCACTACAAGCGATATAAGGGCTGAACCAGCAGTTTGAGTCACTGCTCGGAGACGCTCCAGCAAAATGAATCGATTTCCCAAAGTACTTCAACGCTCCATATTTTCCATACGTGTGCGGTGCTTCTAGGGCGTGCGTGAGGTGTAGGCTGGAGCCAGATCCATCTGAATCCAGGACAGCGTAGCGTGCCTGCATTCCTTCTCCATCAGAACCTGCTGATATCTGTTGGTTAAAGCCATTGAATTCAAATCCGCCTTCGTTGTTAGCCAGTGCATCACCCGATACCCAGCGCCCACCACTCGTAGCACGACTCTGCTCTGCAGCCATGGCTGTATAATAGAGCATGTTATAAATCGTCCCAAAAAATGGAGAAACCTGCCAAGAAAGAAAAAACACAAAAATAGGACAAATAACACAAGAGTCTTAGTGTGATTCTAAGCAATTTCTCATACCAGGGAAAACTTAATATGTCTCTGTTGTTTACTTTATCAAAGTGTTATTTTAGTATCATTATTATAGTTTTTTACAAATATTCTGAATTCGTTTTGGTCATTTGTCATTAGGATGTGTCTATATATTTTTTATTCATTTTTATTTCAGTTTGTTATTTTAGTACATCAACCCTCGGTTTCACAGACAAGGCTTAAACTTAGTCCCAGACTAAAATGCATGTTTGAGCTGTTTTAACTGAAATAAACTTATACTAAAATATATTAAAACATGTCAGTGCCATATCTGATTTGATTTCATGTAACATTTCTTTTATTTCAAGTAACGAAAAATGTTTTTATGGTTTTATGAGAATCATTTAGGGACAAAACACCAACCTGCAAATGTTTTAGCTTAAACAAATGATGTACATATTAAATACATAACGCTTAACGCCTTTTTTTCTGTGCTAAAAAACATCTGAAGAATCACTATTGTGGCAAAAATTCTTTCTAATAACTATAGCGTTTGCTTTTGCTATTTGTGTCCCTATATTGCTTGTTTAAAATGAGACCACTAGTTCTAAAACCATTTGGTAAAACGAGTTCAAACTCAGTGTGTTACCTCTTCAGCTGGTGTGCTGGTGCGGATGTCATAGGATTCCTGTGCTGCATTAAAGGCCTCATAGAAGTTTTGTTCCCCTTGGTCCATGGTTATTGTTAAGACCCCATCGTATGCTCGTCGCAGTTTGGTGTCATTGGCCAGGATTGGATAGTTCACATTTTTATATGGCAGTGAATACAGCAGTGTGTCATATGGAATGAAGATGTATCCTCGGTCAATCATTCTCATGTCCAGTGCAGTGGTTAGCAACCGATACTGTTCCTCTCCACCAATCAGAACAGAGTGCATGCACATAATGACAACTGCGCGCCCGCACACACACACACACACACACACACACACACACAAATGAAGAGGAAGGAAAAAGAATTGAGCAATAAACGAAGGAATAAGTTGATGTTAATAATTATTAAAAAACAATGAGATATAACACAATAACAGATATAACAAACTTTTGTAGTATAATATTATATTATAATAATATTTATAGTGTCTGTCCTAATTATATTACACTCACAGAAGAGCTTACACTTAAATGATAAATAAACATTGTTAAAATAATGGAATAAATATATGTTTTTTAAATGTATGTACAGTGCATTTTAGATTACATACATTTTCTTTTATATGACATATGGATAATATTTTCAATCCTAAATCACAGATTTAATTTATCTTAGTATAACTGAGGATATAGAATCAGATCATTTCATTTGAAAACTCTGACCGCTGTTCTGAAAAAAACTTTAGTTAAGAGTTACTTGCTGCGCATTTTAAGTGTACCTTTTTAAACATAACTCAGAACTCACCCCTCACTCGATCCATCTCTCGTATTGCCTTGAGGGCTCGTCGTGGTCCCTCCTTGTCCGCCCCCATGGTAACAACCGTGCCAACTGGCAGACCAAGAGCACGCAGGGATGCTGCAAGTTCATGCCCAGTCGCTTCCCACATGTCGTTCTCCACAGTTATAATCCCAACATGTGCCCAGCGGAAAAAGCGCAGCACAGAGAAGAGCACGCGAGAAGACAATGGGAGCGGCCGCAGAAAGGAGGGATACATTTCCTTATTCATGTCAGCCTTCAGGCAAGCCCAGGACAGGATGCCCTTGTTCCAATTCTTTGCCAGCAGTGCAGCAGCAGTGCAGTAGGCAGGGTTTGCCGGTCCAAGAAAGGCCGCACCGTAACCCTCAAGCTCGGCAAAGCGTACCAGGCCTCTCGAGCTCGAGCAATCCTCATTAATTAGTGTGTAATCATACCAGTAGCCTTTGTTGAGGTCGGGGTCTTTGTTGATACGGCTAATGGCTAATCGGGCAGCCAGGTCTGGCAGGGCTTTGGAGTACATAGGGTCACACGCCCATGGTCCTACGATGGCAATTTTGAAGGTGGTGCCCCAGGCCTCACAGGGCAAGTATGATAGCATGACTAGAGGAAGGAGCAAACTGTTCCCCCACCAGCTGTGGCTGCGTAGCACTGGGGTCGAGGACACTGAGCTCGCTGGGCCATCGGGGCTTTTTGCTTTTTGCTTTGAGGTTGGTTTTCGCCGTCGCTTTCCTGCTGAAGACTGTGGTTGCCATTGTGGATGGTGGGACTGGCAAAGAAAGCTAGAGTTTCTGTGGTCATCCATTTCCATTTTTTTTTCTACTGTTAAGTGTCAGGGATGATGAGAAAACAGGTGCCACTGAGAGATGTTGTGTGTTTATGTGAATATTTTGTCAGAGACAGTATGAAGGCTGATAAAAACACACTCAAAACACCCAGCTCTCGATTTGGGTTCTACCCACTGAGGGGCACTAGCCCAAAACTATTGCACAATAACCAGCCATCACTGTCTGTTATGGAGATGGAGCAAATGTGTGCAGTTGTGTTTTAGAGAAACAATAAAGGTTTGGTGAAAGAGAGGGGGAAAGACAAGGGACAGAAACAGAACAGAAAAAGACAAAATTAGTCTTTCTTCCTAGAATTAGAATATTGCAGTTCGTTTCACCATTGTTTACTATATTTATTAGTGACGCAAAAGTGGCTCAAACATCAGCATCAGGGTCATCATTCATAATGATACGAAGGTCAACAGATCTACACTACGGTTCAAAAGCTGGGGGTCAGTAAGATTTTATTTAAACAAAATGAATACTTTTATTCAGCAAGGACAATAAATGTCGCAAACGCAAATGTCTTAAAAATGTTTAAATAAATGCTGTTCTTTTGAATTTTCTATTCATCAAATAATCCAAAAATATTAAGCAGACACACACACACACACATGCATATATATATACACACACACACACACACATATATATATATATATATTGTTTGTATATAAATATTTATATACTGTTTAATAATTATATTAAAAGGAATTAATTACATTTTAAAATAAATAAATAAAATTGATATTAAAAGTATTATTATAGTAACAATATTACCGTTTTTACTTTATTTTTGATCAAATAAATGCCTTGGTGAGAGACTTCTTTCAAAAACATAAAAAATATGTAAATTAAAAAATAAAATAAAAGCAGATCCTTTTTTTGGGTAAAGAAAAGTCTGAAAAGTAAAGCCCATATCCACCTAAAAAGTATTATGACTTTTCATCTTGATAAAATCATAATTGTGACTACATCTCACAATGTGACTTGATTTCTTATTTTAAACTATCTTGCAATTTATTTTTTACTGAGGCAGAAATATAGGGTTCCAGCCTGAATTATGTGTTTAGCGAGAATTAAATATATTTATATATTCATATTATTTCTTTTAACAGAATGATATCTATCTATTACATCCTTTCAGAGTGGCAACTCTCATTTAAATGCTGTTCGGTTTGCTAATAAAGCTTCTGTGGTGACCAAAGTGAAACTGAGAAATAGTAAGCAGAGTATAGAAGTCTTCTTCAAACCACTACTCATTCTGGCCTTTCTATTGCGATCCTAGAGACCTGATCTCTGATTGCAGGCTTGGTCTGGTCAGCTGACCAACCACTTCCTCACCTGACTCATGTGCCATCTGTGTTTAAAGGTGGAGCTGGGGTGAAGTGTCACACAACATGTACCAGGCTGTCTCTCTCTGCCTCTATCCATTGCTCAACAGGCAGAAAGCAGATTATAAGCTCTGCCTTCATTAGCCCTGGCCATAATAACTGCCAAATAACGTAAGGCTTAATCAATCTTAATCTTTATCAACCTTATCTCTTTACACAATCATCACTCTGTATCTCTTGACCTGTCAGAAGTCTTTTCTTCTCCGATTTTTCGTTATTCTTCAACTTTTAATCCATGTCTTTAGTATTCTGTATTACTTCTGTATAACTTTCCTCTCACCTTTACGTCTTAACCGTCTGGCTTTCTTTCTTTCTTTGGACCTTTAGCCAGCACTTAAATACCCCAGGATTACAGCGGATTGCACGGGATTCCACGACGGGTTACCCCCCTGTTTGAGTAATTTACTGTCTGTAATATTGGATCACTGGTACACCACAGCAATTTTTATGTACGGCATAACAGCACAATAGTTTCATCAGCTAAAGGAATGTCACATTTTTGGTCCTAATACAAGCTGCTTAAATATTTCACTTGCAGTATTTAAATATGTAAATATAGTCATCAAAGCTAATTTAATAGGACAATATGGTTATGTCAGCTCCATGTATACATGCCATCTCATAGAGGTTTTAAATCTAGATATTCCTCGTTACTATTAAGATTTATTAAGGCTGCTTTTACATTCAAAGGGAATGTCCTGTTATATACAGTAAATGCGCCAATGCTGTTATTATAGCTGATCATTGGCTGCTGGAAATTACTGCATGATTCTCATGATCTGAACATGTACACATGGATCATATTTTGTGTCTTTCTGATGGATATTAAGCTGCACATACAAAATTAGGATAGAAAAAAATCGAAATTAGAATAGTGGAACGTTTTTCTGTCTAGCTGTCTACTTATAACCTCCTTTTTATAGCCAATGATGTGTTAAAAACACATATGTATACATTCAAGTTGATATATAACATGGTGATGTCATTCTTTTAGCATTTGCAGTAAAGTTTCCTCTTTGTACCTGGATATGTATAAAGTATGTAATGTGTTAGTTTAAGTGACTGAACATACAAAAACATTATAGTGAAATATTTCTTCACCACAAAGAATCATATATTTGAATGTTAGCATATAGTTATTAGCAAATTACATCTTTTGTAAATTGATTCAGACAGTTGACATTTAACTAAGTAGACCCAATAAAATTAGATCTAAACTACTTTTTGGCTGATAAGAAAACTATTCATAATATACTATTCAGAATAGAGAAATAAAATAATGCATATATTATATTAAACAAAATTATTTAACAGACTCTGCTTATACAAAGTAAAAAAAAAAAAGCCAAAGCATATCTAATGATGTTGTAACAACCTAAGATTACTTGGCATCCCTCAGGGAAGTCCTATAATTCTCTAAGAATCCAGGACTACTCGAGCAAATTTAATATTGAAAACTACTTTTACTCTTAATATAGGATTGTTTAATAGAGGAGCAAAATATTGGCTAACCTGGTGTGTTTGGCAAATTGAGAGCCATGATGGGTGCTCGTTCCATTAGAACACAGAGAGTCTGGGAAGAGCCAGCGGGAGAGGTGGATGTAGATGACAAAATCCAATTTAAAAATGTAAAAGTCCAAATTGAAGGTGGAGAAAAGACAAATATTCCATGTAAAAACAAATAGAAGAGCAGTCTTTAAAAAAAATGTCTTTGAAAAGAATTGTATAAAAAGTATAGAAGTAGAAATCCACCTTTCTCTTTTTACAATGGATAGTTGATTTTTGGTTTGTGGTCTCCGGAGGTTGAAGGCCCTCTATTAAACTGAGTCCTGCCCCAGTCTGGAGAGCCTAATGGGGGAGGCCACTGGAACAAGAGCCTCTCTGAGTCCTGGGTCTTACTGGGAACACACAGATTTACTGACAGAGAGAGAGAAAGAGAAAGAAGAGAGAGAGAGAGAGAGAGAGAGAGAGAGAGAGAGAGAGAGAGAGAGAGATAGAGAGAGAGAGAGAGAGAGAGAGGTAGCGCTGGACAAGGAATGAGCAGAGGAGAAAGGAGGGGCAGGCCGGGAATCTAAGAGGTGACTTCTTAACCCTCTTTAGCCTATAATCCACACATACATGGCAAAAGGCATTTTGCCTCCTCAGTGAATGTGAGATTGTGGCTTAGAAATATATTGATTGATATTGATTGACAATTTGAAGGAAATTGAAATATTCACCAAACTTATATACTCACACTCTCAGTCAAAACATTAGACTATTTATTTATTTATTTATTTAAAATCATTTTAGCTATCTCTACTCTCTGAGTCCAACTATAAATGGTTGGTTTTGGCAGACTATTTCCTTTTTAATGCAATACCGTGACAGTTGCGTGATGGTTGATAATTAAGCACAATTAAGTCTGTGTAGGATCAACAGTGAGCCAACAAATGTAACAGATTGTACCTGTAGTGTCCTGCTCCAACTTGTTTCCTCAGGTGCACTCTGTAATTTTTTTTTTATGTTACACTGGCCAATATGGCGGTCCCCCGAAATTCACTATTCACAGTCAGCCGTAATTAATATTCCAATATTAGAAAATTTTCAGAAAATAGTAACTGAAATAAATGAGTAGTATTTGGTATTTGGTACTCAGTATGGCAGCCACATTGTTTAGGTCACAGATTTTGTTCGGCTACTAACATGACTAAAGTCTCTTTTTTTCCCAGAGGTACTATTGATTTATTTTGGGGGAAAATTTTTTTAAATGAGGAACAATATTCATGTCTCTACATACATCTTTGTGACAGTAAATGAGCATCAAGTTAACACAATGCACAGAAAATCGGACAATATGAAGATCACACAGCACAACTTTAACAGGTTTAAAATGATGTTACATTAAAAAACTTCCAAGTGTCAGTGTGTCCCTCATTCTTTCCTGCTCCTCCTCCTTTCTTCTTGATCTTTCTTGAGTTTATAAGCTTGGCTAGGAATGCCCAAGAGGTGAAATGAGATTTGAGTTCCCAGGAAGCCCTAAGCCACGATACCTTTGTTCATTGTGACATTGAGTCCTATAACACAACACTATTACACTCTTCTTATTAAAGTTTGCTTTGACATAAAAAATACTTTTCAGCCTGATATTTGTGGGTCAGACATAAAAGCGCTTAAAGGCTTCCTGGAGAAGACTTGGATAAAGGGTGCAAGGTCAGCAAGCTCTTATTATGAGAAGCTGTTAAAAAATGAAATGGAAGGATGGAGATATATGAAACAAGAGAGAGGGAGCTGTGAGGTAGTCATTCAGAGCTTGTGGAGTGGTAAGCGCTTTAAGGTCAAAGCCTGTGAAGATTACGCCCTGACTATATCCTTGAGCAGCCCTCCAAAACTGGAACATTGCTTGGGACTTTATTCAAATTTATACAAACTAATTTAAACAAATTAGTTTGACCAAAATATTAAATATTGATTTGTAAAATAGAAATGGCCCAAGGCAATAAAACGATTAAATTTGAAAATCTGACATTTAGCCATAGAGATCAGACACATAATAGTGGCTTAGGTTTCCATTTCAAATAAATGCTTTTTGGAATTTTGTATTCATCAAAGAATCCTGAAATCTTATAAAATTACTAAAATTATACAGACCTCAAACTTTTGAATGGTGGTGTATGTTTTGGACCATTCTTTTCCCTCAAAGTAAAGTAATGGTTTGGTCTGTTTTTGAATGTGTCATGATTCACCTGTCACCTCTGCACTACACTTCCCATCATCCTCCCTGGCTCCCACCTACACTCACTTCATAATCACCCACACCTGCCAGCAATCACCCTCATCTGCGCCATACTACAAAAGCCCCCCCGTATTTACCATCTACCAGTTTAAATGAAGACTGTTTATTGTTACTCCCTACTTCTACGAGTCTTTTTCCTGACAGAATGTTGCCGCCGTTCACTTGATCCAGTTTAATCGTTCCTTCCCCTTTACTGGCCCCATTAATGGTCCTAACAGAAAGAGGACCTCCATGCGGCCACTGGCAATATTGGCTTAGCTTTGACCACAGCCCTATTAAACACTATGTGGTTGGCTCACATTAATCAGAGTGCTGTTGGAGCACTGGAAACAAAGTTCACCTTTTGACCCAACATGCTGTGCCGGACAGAGAAAAACAAAGCGCGTATATCTTTTGTCTCACTCTCCACCCATTCACATTTTTTTACATCATTTTTCAGTACATCAGGACATGTTACAGCACCACAAGTGTCTTGATCAAGGTCATAATAGTGTCAAGAGGTTGAGGGGACATAAACACAAACCTTTAAGGCTTTTCACTCGGTCATGACTGTTTCCTGCCCAATACTTTTAACTTGTTGCTGGTTGGAACAAGTAACTGTCTGATCTCACTAGCACTAGGCCTGCTTGTGTGTGTGTCTCACGCTAGCTCATGATTGATAGGAGTCCATTTTAAGATAATCAGATTAGTCAGATTGGGTTGTGCTGAGCTTCAACCGGCAAGCCTCTTACCTCCAATCAGAGAGAGAGATGAGCTGGGGGGATACAGGTAGCCTCAAACATTGTCTAAAATAATTTTGAATTATTAGTCAAAGAATTATCAGTACATTATCATAGTAAAACTGTTAGAAGTTTTATAAATTATTAAAAACTGATAAAGTTTATAAATGCTCAAATACAGCAAAAATGTGTGTGTATGCAGTATTTTTGTAAAACTGCAGTAATGTTTAAATAAAAAATAGCTCACCCAACAATGAAAATCCTACAATTATTTGCTCATCCTCATGTCCTTCGAAACCGGTACATTTCTTTCTACTGTGGAACACAAAAGGATTTTTTATTTTTTTTTTAATGGCAGAAGGTTATGAAGAATGCGTTTTTACATTGCAATGAGCTGCATTTTACTAGTTTTATTATGTAGCCGAATATGAGCTAAGTATGTGTTTTATCGTTGCGCTCATGTCTCAAGTTTTTTGTAGCGTCTCGGGCATGACACTGTGTTCTAAAAACACAGCAATCAAGTTCAACTTTTAAAAACGCATCTCTAGACCTTGCAGGCTTTTTTCATTCCACAAAAACGTGTTCTTTTGTGATTAGCCCCTAAGCTGCTTTTCCATACGATTAAAGTGAATGTAGCGACCACGGTTGTCAAGCAAAAGATTTCTAGTAAATAACAACTTAAATTGAATTCTGTTCCTTATATAAAAGCACAATAACAAAAAGTCAAGGACTGATATGTGGATGAGTATTTTCATATTTGGGTGAATGATGTAGGCTGTATCTACATGGCATATCAAAGCAAGTAATAACTAAGCTTCATTCATGCAGATGTGCAGGATGGATCCTGATGCAGCCAAGAAAACCTGTGGCATTCCAGGTGGGCTAAAAAGCACTGGTCATGTTAACCCATATTGCTGACCTTCTGAACCTCAACCAACACACCTAATATGAACTTGTAAATCAGCGAGCAAGAGAATGGCAACAATTATGTAAAAAAAAAGTGAATTTCAGAAGATGCTTCTGTGTTTATAAATTTAGCCAAACAAAGAGTGTAATCAGATCCCCAAAAACCAAGCAGGCCTGGAGACTCTGGCAACATTGTTTTTACAAGTATACAAGTTTTTAGCATGTTAAAAAGTATCTTAAAAAGCTTTCAGTAAACTCTAAGGCATATGTTTAAATTGACTGAAAGTTTTCTAGACATTTCTCTCTCAAAATCAATGTCCTGCAACATAATTGGGTCCTAAAGGCATTCATAATATTACAAAGATTCTGATTTTGGTGAATAAACAAAGATTTTGTAAGATTTTAAAAAGATGTTTATTGATATTAATATGTAGTCAGCATTTCATATTTGAAAAAAAAAAGATAATCTGAATCACTTCTAAATAATCCAAGGTACATTCATTAAACTGTTTTTTTATTTACCTGTTACTAAACATGTAGAAAGAATAGCAAATTTTAAAATAACATGTTTGCAGTATTAATAAGTCACATATGATAGGCCTTAACTGGGTGTTTTTCATTAGGTATGATTTCAGCGTTGTCATTTGTCTTTTGTGTTCAAAACTTTCTCATTACAGTCCCAAAACTGTAAGACTCTGCTTGTTGTCCACCACTCTACATGGACTTACATCATCTTGAAAGAAGGACAGCCTATGGTTAAGAAGCGCTAAGGCTTCAATATTTATTACCCCGATGCACCTTTGACGCAGGCAGCGGAAGCAGAAGTGTCCACCACAATGAGGGCAGACAATGTTGGGACAGCCTTTTCCGTTGTGTGTCAGCAGGGCCTTGCAACCTGGACAGGCCCTGAAGTATGGACATCCTTTCACCGAGCTTTGTGGGTCACTGATTTTTGTGTCGCTGAGGAGGGCAGCACGGAGTGCACAGTTCGGCAGCATGCAGGATTTGGTGGTCGAAGAGTTGCGTGGCCATTCTCTCTGACATGCCAAGCAAAACTGAAACACGCACCGCTTGGATTTAGAGCAAGACCTGCAGACCGCACACTGACCATCCAGAATGCCAATATCAGACTGCTGACAAATGGGACACTGGGAAACGAGGAAAAAAATTTGTGGGATTTGGTCACACAAATAAATAAAGAGGGGCCCTACTTCACAGATTCCATTAACTTGCAATTTAGCATCCAGCTAAATATTTATTTGAGTGAACATTTGCACAATATTTACAATTTCCATAAATACTTTTTTTTAAAACTTTATAAATTGACATAAATCAATAGGTAGATAAGATTTTGTATATATATATAGGCACAAACACACAATGACCGGTGAAATATGTAGCCTTATTGGCGTAATTGAAGGTGTAATTACATTCTGAGGGGTAAATAAATTATTTTAGTTTAAGGAATAAAACTAGTACAAGTATTTTTCTTCAAAAGTAGGCCTACTTCAAGTACAATTACCTTAAATAATGCTCTGGCCTAATCAAGAACAGTATGGGAGTACAATGACTCATGTACTTTACAACCCAAATCTGAAGCATTTGACCCTGACATAGTTACATCATAAGCTTATTCATTCAACTACAGAATCAAAACTGCAAAAAAAATAAATAAATAAAAAATACTAATCTTACTAGTTGCCTTAGGAGTAAATTGTTCACAATTTTCACATCTAAAATACAACTAAACTAATAGCTATAGCTTAATGACCCTAAAAGTTTTAACCCAGGAAGGCTCTTCTAGACACTTATCAGTGGAAAACTGCGTCACAGTTAATCAGACCCCTTGGCATAGTGTGCTAAATGAAGTCTAAGAGCTTAATTCCCCTCCTATACTATGTCAGAACAAGTGCCTAATAATAGCGTGTACGAAATGTCTGACGTCATGATGGATATCGGAGCTCTCGCACGGTCAATCTACCTTTGGAACGTTCATGGCTCAAATCCTCCTGGACTACATTCACAGATGACAAACCTGAGTGAGAGAGAGAGTAGACGAGGGTCAACGGATTAGAAAGGAAAAGGTAAGACAAAGGTATTGAAAACTGTGCTGGCAGGGAATCTGAGGACACTGACACAGACATTAGGGGAGAGTGGGGTAAGATGAGCCATTTTTTTACTTATGTGCTCCTCAAGAAAAGAAATAATTAGGCAGGAGTACAATGAAAGTTGTAAGAAATGTTTCCTATCATTTAAAATGATCAGAATACATCTGACAAAGGGTTCTAAAAATATGGCTAAATTTACCCCATATTAGGGGTAAGTTGATCCGAGTCAGTGGGTAAGTAGCACCATCTGGGTGTAAACTGACCAACTGAATCTGAATCAAACCCATGTGAAATTTTAAAGATAATTTATCTCTTTTAAAGGTTCTTGGCATGGTAGTTTTTCCTGCAATGTCTAACATGTTAGGCAAATTAGGGACTACAGTTGGAAAGATATATATGATTAAGCATCTTTTGGTTCTTATCAGAGAAGTTTATTTGTTCCAATCATATAAACAAACTGAACTAGTTCATATTACATTGAAATTATACCAGTTTATACTTAAGATATTTAACTTAAATTTACAGTGCTCTATGGTGGGGTAAGTTAAAACGCTGGCTCAATTTAACCTACAGCATTTGGCTCACTTTGCCCCATAGCTGCCATTTTGGACAACTAGCTTGCTTGCCAATTCAGGCTAATATTTAGCAAAATGATTTTATTCATAGCTAAATCACCAGTATGGATCAATCAAAAAACATTTTTAGACGTGGACAAATTTGCTTTGATGTAACAGCCATACTAAAATTTAACTTTGACAAGCCAAAAACAGTTTTTAAACAACTAGAAGTAAAATTAAATCAGTAGGCTACGTACCGGTTGACTCACAGTGTTGTGTCCACTTCTTTGTGCGTATATTGACACGAAACTTTCTGTTTATTTCCTGTAAGCTTAAACAGGGGAATACCAACAGACCTGCTTCTTTCACTTTCAGTTTTTCTACAGACAATAAAATAGATTCAAAAAAGATACCATATTGACAGTCTTCAAAAAAATTACTTTCATCTGAGAAAGGTATAAGCCAGTATGTGTCGTTGTTTGGCTGTTTGTCTGTTTTTCTTGAAAAATACTATTAATTTAAATTATAGCGACAGCTGCTGACCAGTGAAGGAAAGTTCTGGCTCTGATCCCTCATCAATGCTGTAATTATGAATCTATTTTACTGCATCCTAATCCTCTTTACCATAATCTAAATATGTTCTGAGGTACTTTTCCATTCTCGAAAAATGTCAAGATTCACTGCAGCTTTTACAACGAATCTGCAAGTTACTCGTGTTGCCTATTCAAATAATGAAATGAAATTACATGCAGAAGTTTACAGTTAACCAAAATCACAAATTTAATATGAATTCTTCAGTTCCAAAATGTTTCTCTTCATTCTCTCAAACAATTATTTGAATCATCAGGGTTATAATTTGATCTAATTATAATTGCATTTATTTCTGCACCTCTGGCTTACAAAGAAAAGAGAAAAACACAACTTTTGGTGTAAAAATTTATTCTCTTTGGAAATTACTCTTTTCCTTTCCCATTATTAAATCAATCAAATTTAAATTAAATAATATTTTTAGTATTTAGTAGTTTATCCTCAGAGTTTTTCAGTTTATCCACTACTACAGTTCAAGATGTCGAAGGACCTCAGTGTTATCCACTATCACACAGGGCTCAGGATCAACATGATCATCATCATCATCATCATCATCGTCATAGTCATAGTCATCATTGTCAAAGCATTCTGGGCGCAGGCAGCGAAAGCAGAACTCCTCGTTGCAGTGTGGACAAATTATGTTAGGGCACCCCTCACCGTTGTGTGTTAGCAGGGCATGACATCCAGGACAGGCCCTGAGGAACGGGCATCCTTTCACCGAACTTTGTGGTTCACTGATCAGTTTCACGCTGAGGAGGGCAGCACGGAGCGCACAGTTCGGCAGCATGCAGGAGTTGGTGGTCGAAGCATCGCGAGGCCATTCCCTCTGACATGCCCAGCAGAACTGAAACACGCACCTCTTCACTTTAGAACAAGACCTGCAGACCGCACGCTGACCATCCAGCTTTCTGATATCAGACTGCTGACAATGGGGACACTAAAAAGTCAGACAAACAGTGAACATTCGTCCTTCAGTGACCCTTTGCTGCAGGATACATTATGTCAGTATTAGGTGGCAACAAATGACTTTGGTCACTATGAGCCAACCACTAAAAAAGTATGTTCTATATGTGTACTATGAATATAATTTAGACGAAGTACATTCAACATGTTGTCATTTTCATGTGACCTACCAGCGTCAGTTTCGTCGCTTCACTACCTTTCACAACTCTTCTCCTGAGGCCTCATGGGATAGTAAAGTGTCCATCATATGCACACTTCAAAATCTTGCCTGAAGCAGTAGGTCTTCCGGATACTTTTTGCCTACTCTTTTATGAGTACTATGAATTCAGACATACTTCTTGTCACATACTGTTTTTTTTGCCAAATATATTGTGGGGAAGTATGTGATTTCGGATGCAGCCATTCTGAAGTGCGCTAACTAAGAACACTTTACTATACTATGAGGCCATGGAAGAGGATTTGTAAATGGAAGGGAAGCAACGCAGCTGATTCCCTAGGTCACATGACAGTGACAACATGGCAGATGTAGTACAACTGAATTTAATTCATGCTACATACATTCATAGAACATACTTTTTAATGGTTGTGAAGCAAGTTTAAAACCAAATGTAGTACCTACTATACAGTATGCGGTTTCGAACACAGCCACTGTCCTTATGATTGAGTCATTGAATTATTCACTCAACTGATTCTATCAAAAACACTGAATCATTCGGTAACAGGGCAACTGTGTGTTGGTTGGAGATGCAATAGTGATAAATTGTGCTGGCTTCGTTGGATATATTTTTGTTGGTGGAGCAAAAAAAAAAAAAAAAAATAGAGGCAAATTTGTGTCTAAAAGTTATTTATTATAATATCTTATTGAAGTGTTACAAAATTCACTGTATACATGACTTGACTAACAACATATTGCGGTACATATTACGTTTTTTTTTGGAAAAATAGTTTTACACTCTGAGTCTGAAGACTACTAAAATTAACTATAAAAATTACTGTTTAATGTTATTTTTTAGTATTCTTTTTCTATATTAATTTTCATAATAATTTCATAATGTATTTTGTGAAGTCAGAGTATGTTGTACATGTGTGCTGAGCAGAGATCTGGGATGAGCTATATTTTGCTTAGAGGTATGTGTGCAATCTGATGCAAATGTACCACGAATGTATACACCATGAGGATAGTTTCTTAATATAGAAAGTGGATGGTGCCATGTGTAAGCATGACATATACGTTCCATTTTTAAAGCTCAAGCAACATGTTTTGCTACCTTACAAGGAAGTTGTAAGTCTCTCTGTGATGTATATAAGCTCAATCTTACTGTACCGACTCAGAGAAACAAGGAAACGGAGAGACCTGGCATGAATACAACATCTTCCCAAGTTTCACTCCTGACATATAAGAATAAAGATTTTTCTTGGCAAGATAACTGGTGTCCGGTCCCGTGAATCAAATAATAATGGGGAAAGGCTTAATTCCAAGTCTACACACTCAGTGCAGACTCCTTAAGTGCAGATTGTACAAATTCATGAAAATAAAATGAAAATGAAACAAAAATAAAAGCGTTTGTTACCTTTGGACTGTTCATGGTCTAAAATGTCCTGTTCCACATCCACAGATAGACTGAGAAACCTGAGAACAATACAGAGAAATATTGGTAATTTAGAGTAAATTAAAAGGTGTTTAAGCCACTGGAGAACAACATATGCATATTCAACACAGTCTCAGTTTTCAAATCAGTCATTAGTCAATACTTAATTCTTAATACAACGAGACAACACTTATTCATTCCTAGTGTACAAGTCATAAATGTACAAATGTCAATTTCCTCTGAACTGACTGTTCACAATGATAACAGAACATGTAGAGAGTGAAGTAACTAAACAAAACATTAAAAAGCAAACAAATACCTTCTTCACTGGCAGATCATAAACACGTCTGTGCCTGAACCGGTATGTTCCTGCTTGTAATCACAGCTTGAATGAAGGGGAATACCAAAGAACCACATAGCTTTCACTTTGTCTTTACTCACTAATGTCAAGCACAACCTTATATGACCTGTTTTTCACTGCTTTTCAACTGATTATGACAGGGTGGGATCATTTTATCTGACATTAACAGTGCGTGCAATATTTGTTGTCTGTTCAGGTTACAAAGTGTCATTTATGGGACAGAATGGAATTCACCGATTATGGTATTCACCGGAAAAAAAATGTGATATCATCTGCATTTAGCATTTAGTGATAATAAAGTTTTAGTTATAGGTAATTGTTTCTTAGTCACAAATATTTTTATATTCCCATCTTAAAAATAATTCATATGATCATTTTTAGATTACAGCAGTGCGTTTAAAAATACAATAAAATACTTTGTATATCGTTGACGTCACTTCTGTGAGTTCAGAAAAGTCAGTAAAAGTCCTGGCAGAAAGCGAAGCATAAGGATGTAGTGTGATGACGATCCGAGATCCCGCGAGATCCATGTGTTTGGCATCTTGTCCTATCTTTTAAGTCACGCTACAGTAGTCTGAAGGAAAAACTGCTTTATTTGTAATTTAAAATAATGGTGCTGATGATTTTTAGAGACCCCCACACAGGTGTATGATTTTACTGCTTTCATGGGAGCTCATCCTCTCTCTATGGGAGCTCAACTCCCACGTAATTCGAACCATGTTTGTCAGTAGGCTATAGCTTAATGTGAGAGGTAAATGTGGTATAGCGGGGTCACCGTCATTTTGCCAAGTAAGACATGTTCCTGGATCAACATATTTTGCTGATCCTAGAACAACATTTCAGTACAAAAATTGAATCCTAGCCCTATCCTTACCCCTAAACCTAACATAACCCATAACTTATCCCTTAAATCAGAGGGAAACAATGGGTGAATAACACTGATGTATTGGCACCTAACCCTGATTGTAAGTCTAAACTGGACATAAACTGTAAACTTGTCCCTAAAATTTGATTGGTTGTTTGGAATGTTGTTCCAGGATCAACAAAGATGTTGATCCAGGAACATGCTGTACTTTGTGAAGACCGTGAAATCACATTCTACTGAGAACCCCACTCGTGAATGAGATTTCAAGTACAACATGTTCCTAGATCAAAATCAGGAAATAACAGCATTCAGGCGAGGTGCTGTTTAAGTTTATAGCGTTTGTTTGTGATTTAATATTAGTGTCTACAATCAGGGATACAAGGGCGTAACTTTGGGTCTACTATTGGGGGGGTTAAACTCGCGGCATATTTATTTATTTATTGAATAATTTTCTTGTGTAAAAGGTAACATGCTAATTTGCCGTTCCTGTATTAGAAATACAGGGTGGGCCATTTATATGGATACACCGTAATAACATGGGAATGGTTGGTGATATTAAAGTCCTGTTTGTGGCACATTAGTATATGTGAGGGGGCAAACTCCTCAAGATGGGTGGTGACCATGGTGGCCACTAATGTGCCACAAACAGGACTTTAATATCACCAACCATTCCCATGTTATTACGGTGTATCCATATAAATGGCCCACCCTGTACATTGTGATACTTTTACTGATTTAGGCTACTTACCGTAAATGCAGCTGTTCACTTGACTATTTATGCCATAATGACACAGTAGTTAAATTAAGTGTTTAAGCTCAAATTCACAAACTGAGAAAATACAAGTGTGGACTAACGTTAGTTGTGCTTTGATTCATTTTATCACTTTGCAAACTCCATGCAAAAAAAAAAAAAATCTCAAATTGAGCCAGAGGTGGTAAATTCCTAATAATGTACGTATTTTTTTAGGTATTTTAATAAGATACCTAAAATACGTTGCACATACAGCTCAACTAACGCGATCGTTATAAGGGTGTTTGAACAACAAGACACATCCACTTGCACATATTTGACAATCGGAATATCAGATATATCCTGCTATAGCTAACAAATTTGTGAAATTTTGAATAAAAAAGGAAATAAAAGCAGATCATCAGTCATTCTGCGCTATTGTGGCTGCGGTGTGACAAGCAATGAATGACGCGTCTCCATGGGAACCATAAAGTGATACTACGATCAATAACGGTCGCCTTGAAAAACTTTTAAACTTACGTGTGAAAAGGTTAAGTAAGGCTTACATTTAAATGTGTCTTTGTTTTGTTTTGAGTGTATGGTCAATAAATAAAGGAAATAATAAAGATGGGCACAAAACCAGTGACGCTGAGCTAACTTAACAGCTAACTTAGCTCGTTTGGTCAGGATTTTTCCTCTTTTTGGCTGGTGTCGACCAACAATGAAAAATCGTTGTCTGGCTGCCTTTCAGTGTCCTTTTCATCTTTCCATCCGTTAGCATGCAACGTCAGCTTTCTCCAACCATTCATCATCCCAGCGACTGCGCAAAATAGTGAACAAACTTAGAGAAAGCGGGTTGGGTAATACCAAGTAGTCGGTGTGGCGGGCGGGGGGGTACATTACAGATTATTTAAAATATGATACTATCTTGCTGGCAAATGAAATTAATAAAGAAAACGAACAAAAGTATTAATTCGGAATATTTCATATTTATTTTAATCTTAATGATGTGATGATATTGGGGGGGGTTATATTAGCTGGATCTGATTTTTGAGGGGGTCATGACCCCCGTAACCCCCGTGCAAATTACGCGCATGCAGGGATAGTCCGTGGCTTATCTGTTTCGTACAATAATAAATTGTTCAAACAGGGTGTCATTCAGAAGTGATAAACATGTGGATGGCAGGTCGTTTATCGATTCATATTCAAAACATATCGCCTATCACTTATTCAAGGGGATCAACATAATCGGAGATATGTGAAGAGTAGCCTACAGTAAGAGGACATCTCACCTTAACACGAGCTATGCGTTTGTTTCGAGGCGGAGTAACTCTTTCGAGGATCTGGTGTTCCATTTTATTTACATAATACATCAGTGATTATTGGGAATTTGGATAAAGCAGGTTTTAATTTTGAAAATAAAAAGTTAGTTAAATTACAAAATCTGAAGTAGGCTATATCATTATAGACCAAGGTATTGGCTTTTGTTCAGCAATGTACCGGACCAGTGCAACCTCCTCATATTGTATTTTTTTTTTTTTTTTTTTCATAAAATAGGCGTTTTACCAGTTATTACTTTGTTTTTGTCAACACCGTCATGCAGACACAATAAAAAGCCAAGTATTTTTTATTTATTTAGTCTAATATGCATTTAGAGTTTTTAAATAATTATCTGGCATTCTTAGTAGTATATGCTGTTAAATGTTGAATATTCACTTTTGTTCATTTTTATACTGTTTTAGATCTAACATCATAAAAGTAATGTTTTTTTATTTAACAAACATTTTTTTGTATTAAAAGAGACTATGACTTTAATGACTCGACAGCACTGATTAAACATATTGTAAGCATATTCATTTAAAACAAATAGGCTAAAACAGGGATGTATAAAATGTTTTACGGTGTCTTTACGGTGGTGACAGTGGCCTACCACTGTTTATACCACTCAAGTCAATGGCTTCTTGCTTAACAACTTTATTTAACGATTTGGTCCAAAAAAATAACAATCCTGAGCACTGTGATAAATGAAGTTTTATATAACAAAGTTCGGGAGGAGCATGTTCAGGTAATCGTCCAATCAGCACAAAAAGAAGCCAGTTTAAATAAAGCCTTCCCTTACCTCCTGTCTCATGACTAATTTCTCAGCATCCCGCCACCACCCCATCACCTCACATTCGGCTGGGTCTGCTCATAGATACCTATGATCTATACATTTATAGGGGGGAGTAGGCTACTCTGGGTTCGGGCCGAATTCCGAGCTCGGAGCCCTCCCCCCGGACAGCAAGCCAAATACGCATTATAATATTACATCAGATTTCATTAACATGTGAACTCGTGAAACATTTTTCAAGGAATATAAGGTACAATTAAGTGAAATCATTATTAAAAGTACCCCCATCCCCATATCATGAAATATCAAATCATCATAGTAAAAAATAAAGTCATTACCAGTAGGAATAATGTACAATGCATCACTGACATCATCTTAAGCTGTCATCTAGTGCCCCCTACTCATAAAATCTTACTTTATATTCTTCTGAAAACTAGACTGTAAACTGTATATTGGACGTGAAGAACAGAGAACAACAATTGCGAACACTGTGGCAAACATTCAATAAGACACAAATAGGTTCAATTAGCAATAGGCTATAATTAATAAAAGTACCCCTTAATAATCATCATCCTAAGTAAAAAAGAAATCATTACCAGTAGCAATAAGATAGAATTCATCACTGACCTCATATTTAACTGTCTTGTAATGCCCCCCACTAATATAGATCATATTCTTCTGTAAACTAGACAATAAACTGAAATAATAAATGAATAACTACGTCTTACAGTCTCTTTCCCATAAACTGAAATGTTTCAAAATACAGAAAGCATTCTGTGTAAATACCACAAAACACATATGGCACAAAAATAATAACTCATATGTGAACTCCTGTGAGTATTCCCTGACTGATTTACATCACTCCACCACTAATTTAGCTTTATCAGGAAGTATGGTGTATATATTTCTCCTCTATGAAGTCCATGACTTCAGCAGACAGGTTCTATATCTCCCTTGTCCTGCTTGCACGACCTGGTGATGACGGTTCCACAAGTTTGACCAGAATATGGTCAAATGGTATGAAGCACATATCCTTTCCACCTCCTTTTGGATAGAATCGTGTGCCCATGAGGGTAGAAAAACCTCCACTTCCACATCTTGATGATGAGCGTCCACAGTGACAGCCTTTGCTAACCACCCGTTCTGGTCATCAGCATGAACTACATCAGCAGATAGATCTGTCACAGTCCCGTCAGGACCACTCTTGGTCAGTGGTTCTTGCGCCATTGGCTCTTGCTCACTTTCCTCCCATTCCATTTCCTCCATCAACATTGCCAAAGGACCTTTCCTCTTTTGCATTGGTATAGGACCAGCATCCTCAACCTGTACCCTGGGTGTGTTGGCAGTCAACTGGAATATTGACCATAGAATCTTCACTGCTCACAGAGCTGATAATCACTCTGCCTTTCGCTTTAAACTGCGCAACGCGAACATTCCAAGTTCAAAGACACTGAAGTTGTGGAGCAACCAAGCTGGTTGTTTGGAACTCATTTTTAATGCGAATTCTTTAAAAGATCTAACATCATACAACGTTTACTTTAAGCCTAAATAGAAAAAGTAATGTTTTTTTATTTAACAAACATATTTTTGTATTAAAAGAGAAACTCAACAGCACTGATGAAACATATTGTAAGCATATAAAATATAACAGTGGTGACAGTGGCCTACCAATGTTTATACCATGGGTTATCAAACATTTTGGAGCCAGGGACCCCTTACAGGGGAAAAACATTTTCAAGGACCCCCTCATATTTATAACAGTGACCGACCCCAAAGTTAATGTTGTTAAAACAAATATTGCTTTTTTTTTTTTGCACAAAAATGGTCTCCACTCAGGGTCGTATGCAGGGTTTTCTAAATACTGAGGTCCCAAAAGTTATCTTGCTAGGGGGGTTTATCTTGCTAGGGAAAAGTTATCTTATGTGTTGTTAAATTGACCTTATATCCATTGTAATTAGAAAAAAAAACATACAGTGTATTTGGGTTGAATAGGAATCCATTGTAATAATGTTATAATGTAATACAGCACCATTTTATAATTTACCGTATTTGCCAGAAAACAAGTTGCACCTGAGTGCGTCAAACTTTGTTGAGTTGTTGAGGCGTAGCCTATTACTTCCCCTCACTCCACAGCAAACTCTTAAATTAATGGTATTCAGAAAAAAACAAGAATGAAAATAAGTACCCTATAAAATAATAATAATAATAATCATCACAATAATAATAATCATAATAGTGTACAGACAACATTTATTTTAAACGGCACCAAGTCGAACAAATTAATTTGAATCGAAACTGAAACTGCACAGATTATAAGTTTGGTTGACTGTATTTTATTTTGATAACTAAGAGGCTGCAATATCAAATTAGCAGTGCTAGAACCTGGCTAGAACTGACATATTGCGCACGCTCGCAAGGCGCCGGCGCGATCACTTTCTTTTTTTCTTTTCCTCAGCTGTGGAAACAAATTAATAATCTAATTTATGGCCATACAGATAAGAGTAGGCCACATCATTCAAAACGGTAAACTGTCTATTGTGTATACATTAAAAATAACTACAGAATGTCATCTAACACAAATACGTGACTTACGTAACTGCAACGTAATCTGGTGACCAAACTTTTGTCGTGAAATTCCTGGATCTGTTGCCATGACGTAACTTTGTAACGTTGTCAGTAAGTAACGGCGACGTCGTGGCAACGTTGTGGATCGACATTCGTGTGTTGGTAACCACTTGGTCATTTTAGTTTTTAATAATAAGGGCGGACATGCAGTGGTCTAATTTAACTTGTCCTCATTGGCCCAAAACTATTTTAGAGACTTTTTCAACGACATATGAAAGATACAGACTCAAAATTTGGTTGATTTAGTTCATTTACTATAGAACAAAAGCACAAACAGCAAAAACAGTATGCAAACAGGTTTACTAGCATTTAAATGGACAAGGTTTCCCCCAAAAGCTTGAACATTGAACTACTCCTATACGTCTTCATTTTGGTGGCCCTAATAACAAAGCAAGAATAAGACAAGAAAAATGCAAGAAAAAAGAACAGTTGAGTGTTTTTCCATTTAACATTTAAATACACAAAGCAATTAGCACTGAAAGACAGAATCTGTAAGCAGACAGTTTTGTTTAAAAATAGCTCATATATTTATCTAAACATTGCCACAAAGTTATGTTGTGGCAAGTACATTATTTGCTTTTAAAATAATTTGATAACTTCATGACATGTATCACTATATTCTATAAAACCTTAGTTTGAAATCATTTTTTTTTGTACATTTAATAATACATAATATTTTGTTTTTCTTCTTCTGAAGTCGTGATTACGATGTCCATTTTTTTTTAACTAGGAAACTAGGCCTATTTATGATTATTCCTGAAGGCAGCTAGCCTAGAAATCTAGACGCACCCTAGCGGCAGCAAAATGTATTTTGCAGCCAGGGTAGTCTAGCAACTCTCCATTGACTTTCGGAGCTGCAAAAACCTAAATTGGGTCAGGCCAATCACGTTGTGTATAGAGTAGGCGGGGCGGGCTTAACATAATGACGACAGAGTTGCGACGGTTCCCCCTGCTACTTGAAAACAAAGAATGGCTGCTGCTGCTGGCGAACAGTCTTTCGAATCGGCTTTGTCCGCGACTCTGGAGGACTTGGAGTTAGGTTTTTCTTTGAGAAAAGAGCAAAGAACGGCACTTAAGTCATTCTTAAAAAAAGGAAGATGTGTTCGTAGTTTTGCCGGCCAGATATGGCAAAAGTTGAATCTATTAACTAACGTTAGCTCCGCTGTTGGGAAAACATTCTGGTTGGTTGAAGCGCTGTCCTATTGCGGGCAGAGGGAATTTGAAAGACAGTTATTTATCCCGCCCCTCGGATTGAGCCGTGTCTATGGTGAGTTGCCAGACCCAACATCTTGATGTAGGTCTGGCTTGCCAGGCTAGAAGGCAGCATTAAACACCCAAAATGTCAGGTGGTGGTGCAACTGTCCGAACAAATGAACAGACTAATGAGAAAACAATTTAAAATGGTGTCTGAATAATTAAACAAATAAATGTAAATGTAAATATGAGAATTTAAAAAATAAGAAAATAACAGATGCATGGTGATATACAGTAGGTGACAAAATATTGTGAGAAATTGGATATGAAGTTATTTAATGAGCTTCCTCACTTCACCTGTTAACTTCTCTGGCAGCAGCTTTCTTCAGAAATGTTGAAGTCGTGGAGCTTCCCCTCTGTTGTAGAAGGATTATTTTGTTGCTGCTGAAATCACAGAACTATTTTTATCAATTTGTGTTAACCATTGAGCTAGTTTCAGCTAATTTTCACACTCCATGTAAGTGACGTCATCGAGTATGAGTTTATGTTAAATACATACGTTTATGTTAAATAAATTAGTTCACTTCCAAACTAACTTTTTTTTTTTTTTACAAAACTATCAAAACCTCTCATCGACCCATAAGATGTGATTAAAAGCCTAAACTTTCATATCACAAGCTCAAGCTATGAAGTTAGCATAACGTAAGCGTAACGTTACCTCTTCTTAAAACGTTTGAGATTCTAACGGACTTTTTCCTATTAAGACACTAATGCCGCGTTCCAGGCAACCTGTGACCCGTGTTTTTCCAACTCGTAACTGGGAGTAGGCTGCACCGTTCCAGGCAACCTGTAACCCGCGTTTTTCCAACTCGTAACTGGGAGTACACCGTTCCAGGCAACCTGTAACCCGTGTTTTTCCAACCTTATACCCGTGAAAGTGCACTGGAACGGCAGTAAAACCCGTAACTTCCCACCCGTGAACTCGTACTAGATCGATGTACTCCCAGTTACGAGTTGGAAAAACACGGGTTACAGGTTGCCTGGAACGCGGCATCAACCATTTCTATAAAGCAAATATTCAACAGAAGTGTGTCAATTACAAGTAAGAGAAGTGTCAAGAACAGTTGTGTGTATTATTTGTGTGATTTTAGAGACTAAACTCACCTGAAAGCAGTGAAAAATAACAGCGAGAGAGAGGGAGTTCAGCTGCTTTGTCAGTTGCAGTCAGTCAGTGGGGCGGTCGGTCGGTGCCGCGCCGTTTCCATGGCAACTCATCTTCGCTCCAGTGTTTGAGGCTGTTTGAAGCAATTTGAAATTACCAAGTTATTACGAATAGAGTACGTATCTGGAACGTTGTTGGTTATAACTTAGGAGGACGTACTGACGACGTTGTGGGTTGGTAATATGATGGTAATGAAATTCCGAGCATGCGACGTTGTTGCGTTGTCAGTTAGTAAAGTCATGACGTGACCAAAAAGTACAATACATTACGTAACTGTTACGTCGTGTGTTAGCTGGGTATGCCTTTTAAAAATAAAGAAAACATCAGGATGCGGGTTCTGTCCCCCAAAATAAGCTAAAACACAGTGAATAGGCCTACTTGATGCACAGAAATATTTATATAGATAGATTATATATCTATAGAAACCTTTAAGTGCCTACTTGTTTTAGATTATTTGAGGTTAAAGGCATTATATAAGTTACTTTGGAATAAATAGCATGTTTCAGATGATGAATTAAACACGAGTTATTGTCCGGAAAAAACGGTAGGCTGTTATAAATTATTTCACGGACCCCCTGGCTATAGTTCACAGACCACCAGGGGTCCACGCGGACCCCATTTTGAGAACCACTGGTTTATACCACTCAAGTCAATGGCTTCTTGCTTAACAACTTTATTTAACGATTTGGTCCAAAAAATAACAATCCTGATGAAATCTGAAGAGCTGTCTCGCTCCTCCATAAGCTTCTATGGGATCGAAACTTGCTGGGCCAGAACGTTAGTAAAGACATTGTTAAAATATTCCAAGTGACTACAGTGGCTCAACCCATAGTTTATCAAGCGACGAGAATACTTTTTGTGCGCAAAAACGAGCAAAATAACGACTTTAACTATTCATTTTCTTCTGTGTGGGCCTGAGTGAATTCACGTAGTGTAACAGCGCAGCGCTTCTGGGTTGTACCACGTAGGCTCACTATTGGCCAATGCTGGTCATGTGTGTGATAGGTGAGCACAGACTGTAAAAAAAATGGCCAACGCCCCTTTTTTTATTTAGTTAAATTACAAACATTTCAAGTACAACGCAACAAAAATCAAAATGAATACAAGGCATATAATACAAAATAAATATTATTCAAAATGTATAAACCAAAGAATAACAACAACAACAAAAGTATAAATGTACATAATAATAATAATAATAAAATAAAAAATAAATAATAGATACAGAAATGAAAGTTTATAGTATCAGGGCAGTTATATGTATTTGAAAAGCTTTAAAATTTGCATTGTTTTTATAAGCTTTTTGTTTTGTGATCTCATGTTTGAAAGAGTTTCTAAGTATATTGTGAGATCAGTGTTATAAAAGGTAATATAGGAGGGTTTCTTTTGAGTTATTTTTGTCTTATGAATATAAAACTTCGCCAAAATAATTAAAAGATTAGTTATAATTTTGTTTTCCAGAAAAATATGGGTTTTGGAAACAAAGTAAAATGTCATGAGGTTCTAAATTAAGACATCTGTTTAATTTTTTTTTCATGACTCATGTCTATTTTAAAGTCAGTCCAAAAAGAAATAGAAAAAGGGCAATACAAAAATAAATGTTCAATATCTTCAATTGATGTGTTACAAAAAGTGCATTTATCACAAACAGTATGAATCTACTAATGGTTGCATTTACAGGATAACATCTATGTCACGGTGCGATTGATGAGGATGTAGGCGCAAGTGCAAAGTAAAAGAGAGTTTATTATAAACAGGTAAACACACAACACAGAAATGAGGAATGGTGTAATGTCCAGATAGCAACAACGATGATCAAAGGATAACGGTGGTGGAGAGTGCTGGATGATTGGTAGTGGCGTTGGTGGAAGATGATCAATGGTGAAAACCAGGAACAGACCGGAACATCCACACGGAGACGACACGAAGAACAATAATCCAAACACGAGACAACACGGTAATCCAAATGAATATAGTAAATACATAAAACCACAACACCATTAACACAGAAACTTGAATTCAGACAATGAACCAGCAACTGACACAACACAAGACAGAGTATATATACACACATGACCTAAATGAGTGGCAGCTGGAACAATGGAAGCAAGGAACAGGTGTAATCAGAGTTAATGAGTCCAGGTGAACACAATCAACACAGAACCAAACACAGAAAACACAGAACACTGTATATACTGTGACAGTCTATGCCTCTTCGGTCTCTTCCATTGGTGAGAACTGAAGCCAACAGAGTCCCGATATGGCGCTGACATCTTGGAGTTTGAGTCTGCGCAGTAGCGATTTCGGGACCAGGCCTGCGCAGTAGTGAGCAGGAAGTAAAGCCGCGAAATCAAGGCCCCGCCCTCACTCTCGGTGTGAAATAATTAATTATAGAAATTTAGATATTAAATTTAAAGCACCAATCTCCTCAGTCCTCAGAAGATCCCGAAAAAAAGTCTGTTGGTGCTTCAGTGACTACTTCGCTCAGAGAACCTGTCAATCACAGCTGTCAATCATGACGTCACACCACCGTTTTTGTAGCATCAAATAACTAACTAAAAACAAACTTATTTTAAAAACAAACACTTGAATTTACATCAGCGTGATAAAAACTACAGTAAATTACAGAAACCACCTTCGGAAAAAAGATATTTGAAGTGTAATTAAATTGTTTACTTGGTCTCAAGTCCCGTTGAATAACACGGGGAGGCGGGGTTTATGACCTATACTAGGACCAGTCACCGGGGGGCGGTCGAGACGTTTTGGTTTAACTTTTCATGGCTTGTGCGGCACGTTTGTGGGTGAGCCTACGTGGTGACGTACAACCCAGAAGCGCTGCGCTGTTACACTAAGTGAATTCACTCAGGCCCACACAGAAGAAGGTGAATAGTTAAATAAAGTCGTTATTTTGTTTTTGCGCACAAAAATTATACTCGTCGCTTGACAAACTTATGGGTTGAGCCATTGTAGTCACTTGGGCTATTTTAACGATGTCTTTACTAACGTTTCTGGGCCGGCAAGTTTCGATCCCATAGAAGCCTATGGAGGAGAGAGACAGCTCTCAGATTTAAAGTCTTACGGAAAGTCTTACGGGGTTGGAACAACATGAGTGTGACTAATTACTTACAGAATTTTCATTTTTGGGTGAACCAACCCTTTAATGAAACATTACATGTCATATCGGGTATTGTGATCAACAATTATATTCTATCCTCCATTGAGGACCATTTGGAGGTTTTTGTTTTACAAAAACCTACGTCCAAAAATATGAACAAGTTTAAGAGAAAATAGCAAACTTAAGGGAGCTTGAGTGATTTTGAAGCATGCAGTAGAGCTGAAGGTTTGAAAATGGGGTCCTTAGGAATGTAGTTGCCTGATTTTATTGCTTTTTATAAATAAATGACGGCGGTGACGAATATGTGGGACACATTTTGAGCAACCACAAAATAATAGTAAATATTGTTAAAAACTCACTGTTAGTTTTTAATTCATATTGCAATGTACTCTTTCATGTGGTAAAGATATTATTCAATTCAATTATTACGTTTTGTTTTTTAATCAAGTTTAAATGATTATCACCTATCCGAGGACAACTGATTTTGTAGGCAATGGGCCAGCATATAATCATTAAATTAATAAAAATAAATCTATAAAAGAACCTTACATATGTGCAAAGGACCCCCGATTATAACCTTGATTCTTTTTATTCATGAAAATGTTATTAATTTCCAAAAGAATTTGCACTTCTCTTAGTGGGACATGTTTTTGCATAAGTTTCAAGAATCAGTGACATTGTGTCTTATAGCCTACTGCCGACCAATGACGGCCAGACCTCAAGCACAATGGGAGGAGCATGTATGTAAGCGTTGGTGTGTGTCTGTCTGTGTGTTGAGTTTCCCCCTCAACCCTAAACTCTGGACCACTCTGTGACACAAACGCGTAGTTTTAAAGAAGTAAGATGGGAGACATTTCAGAGTGCAGATGTTCGTCAATGATGTTGTGTTGCATTGGTTTCGTTACGGTTGTATATTTCCTGCTGAGGTGGTCATGGCAGTGTTGGCACGGATTCAAGGCATACATGATCTCTGAGATCTGGCAAACGGACTTGAGGACATATGGCCAGTGGGCTGGTAAGTCGCTCCTCACAGCTGCAGAGTGGGTTCCTTTCTCATCCTGTAATGATACAATTACGTTGTTTCGTTGATGCAATACAGCTTATTATTTCACTGTAAATGTGTTTGGCAAGCCGTTGTAACATTTATTCCCTTCACCAAATCTATTTTTGCGTTATGAATATTTCATATTTTTAGTCACAATAGCTACAAGTAACTATACCAGTGTTCATGGGTCAATGACGTGACGCCTACATTTTCTGTACGATTGCATTTTTTTCAGGTGAAAACGGGTTTAAATCATGCATACAAAGATACTGTATATTTGTAGTACCTCTCCCATGTATGTACTCACTTTAACTTTTCAAAAACCTTTCGTTATTTGTAATTATTATTATTATTATTATTATTATTTATTTCTTTTTAAGTATCAAAATATCATGTGGTGCGACTGTCCGGCCATGACATCTGTTTTGAAAACGTCTTTGAAATTACTCTAAATTAATTCAAATTTATTTTCTGCACTATTTGGCATGATTTCCCAAAATATTCAAAGCATTTGTATTTATATTTCCATCATAATATACAAACAAACTTTGTCCTATGATGTCCATTTTATGAAAAATCATGTGGTGCGACCATCAAGGAACTACCGTTTTGGGACTTTTATGTTGAAAACTATTCAAACACAGGAAGTTACATCATATAACAATTTTCCAAGGACCCATGGAAGCAGCAAGCAGCAATTATAAACCATTGTAATGGTTGGTATGTAGTTACCACATTTGGATGTCATGTGGTATGACCTAAAAATAATAATATTAAAGTTATTTCTTAAAATATATATTTTTATTATAAATGTCGTAGTGAACTTTTGTGGGAAGCTTGCTTGTTTTGTTTAGGTGGCCAATTCTGGTTCTGTAAATTTTGACTGAATTTGAAAATATCATGTGGTGCGACCAAATATCATGTGGTCCGACCACTGCAGACTGTTTTCCATGATAGATGTATGTCCTAGATTGGCAGTTTTTGTGCTTTTATATTCAATTGATGGTTTATATACAAAAAATACTTTAATTTAGTATCATTTGGAATAGATTTGTATGCATTTTGGTTACCTGTGTGTTACCTGTATACAATACTTGTATCTATAACATTATTATTTGTTAGAAATAAATTCCAAGTCAAGTTAAATTAAATGGTGCAGGTGCACTTATGTTTGCGATTGTGATTTTTATATAAAATTTAAAAAATATAGATTTTTATATATGTTTGTTCAGGAAAATTCTGTGAAGTTTGTATAAAATCTGGTTTATATCTATTTTTTGTATAAAATGTATTGATCATTGATCTCTTTAATTAGATTTTTTACTATATAAGGTCTTTGTGTCATTTGGAGCGACCACTCTTCATGTGGTGCGACCAATAAAAGCAATCACTGTAAAAAAAAAAAAAAAATTCTTATTTCTGTGGCTGAAATATGAATCACTAATACAGAATGCTTAAATGGATTATATTTTTAAAATATGTTTCAGTTTTATGTGATTTACAGGAAAAATAAGTCTGTTAACTAGATTTAAGAAGGATTTAAGATTTAAGAATACCAACTCTGAAATTCTAGAACAAAAAATGAGATCATTATTTACAAAAACTCAAAAGAAATGCAAATACTTTTTCTAAACGCTTTAATTACTAAGAACTTGTAAACATTTTTTTTATTGATTTTAAGATAAATCACGGTTGCACCACATGACATTTTTTTAAGGATATGGCCAATTCATCCAGATGAAGAAACACTAAAATCACTTAAATTAATTTTTTATATGAGTTTGTGTACATAACATCCTTAATGTTTTAACAATTGCAACAGGTATTATTTTTTTGTATTGTAAAATTGGCCTGTCGAAAATCGTTATACGTCATCGACCCTCAAATGACACATTTTGCTATTGAATTCTGTTTGATTATATGCAAGTCAGTTGTTGCTGGTACCTGTTCTTGTTAAACTAGCAACTAATCATCAGGTACTAGTAGCCTACCTATTTTTCTATTTATTAGATACAATTACCCATTTATTATACACTATATTATATTTCTAAATTGTTATTGGTAGCATATATAGGCTACATTATATATTTCCTTTTTATAATGGCCAACTGAATTGATCACTATTCAATTAACTTCTTTTGAAATAGGTACTAGTATCTAATAGTTAATAGTAAAACTGGAAAATATATGAATCACTATGACATTACATACTAATAATTAAAACGTACTACTTAGTTTTAAGGAATAACTGTTCAAATGGATTGCCATTAAAGTTTGATCATGAAGAATTCACCACAGCATTTGTGAAGTTTTTAAACTAAATTTGTGAAATTTTTGAACATAGAAACTGGCACTCTGGTGTTATTAAATGATTTCATTGTCTTATATGAGCTGCCTAAACTAATTTACTCATGTAAATGTAAAGTTGTCTGCTGTACTGCTTTATACATGGGGACCAGCTTTTATGAGACCAGGAAACATTATATGGAGTAAGTCAATGTATCAGGTTTTGACACCCGTCTGTGTTAGTTAAACTAAATAAACGGATTACCTTAAAGATCTGTTACCAGCATGAATTTTGTGCTGGTCCATGCCGGTTTGTACCGCTCAGCACATGTTTTCTGCTGGTTCAGCTGGTGGACCATGCTTTAACCAGCAAAACCCTTCTGATTAGCTGGTGGACCATAGGGAGTCTGGCAGGCAAGTGAGGCAGCAGGGTCTTGCTGGAGCAGGACAGATGTTTGCGGTTAAACAGCATGAAGGGGCGTCACACCAACATCTAGTGTCAAAAACGCAACATGTGCTTGTGACCTATGTTATGTTTTTCTGCAGGGGTGTACTTTTGCATTGGTTGAACAGTACAGTACTCGTTCTGCTCAGGGCATCAGCACAGCCAGAAACTCATCATTGCTGCCTTGTCAGACATGTTCTTATTTACTTAATAACAAAACACCTTTAAACATCAGATACTAAAGACAATTATAGTGGTTAAAGGTGGGTGATCTAATGATAACTGACAGTAGAAGACAAAAGAGGAAAGAGTGCTGATATTTGAAATTGACAAATTTCACAAAACTTTCCCTTGTCTCTCACAGTTGTAACTGGAGCGACATCAGGGATTGGTCGAGCATATGCTGAAGAGGTCAGTAAATAACAGTTTTTTTGAAAACATTAATTACATGGGAGTGTAATAGCACCTGTTTTTATACTAAAACATCCACTAAAGATCTTTGAAGTTTGTAGTTAACTATTAATCCGAGATGCATAGTTAGGGTTTCTTAAAGCTACATGCAATATTTGACTGCGTTTGGTGACTTAAAACACCCTAAGTCAAGTTTGTTCTATAATTGTCATTAAAATGCAATTTTAGTGCAGTGTTTGACTTCATAGGCGAATTGCCATAATCCAGATGCACTAGTAATTTCCGTTTTCCAAAACCATATGGATGTGGTCAAGTATTTTAACAGATTAGAATCCAGCCCTCTCTTGGCTGTGACAGTGTGTTCTTGTCCTCAGTCAAGGAAGAGGAAAGTAGTCTGATTAATGAGAGGATGTCCATCATACAATGCGTTTGCAGTCTTCCTTATCTTATCAAAACAGTGAAAGACTCCTGTGATTGACTTCCACAATGGCTTTCATTCGTACGGAAAAGTACTTACTAATTCACTTCTATTTACCTCTACCTCTGTACACATGCACATATATAATGTTTCTTTTACGTATTTGTATCTTAGCTTGCCAAACGAGGATTAAACATCGTTCTGATCAGTCGCTCTGAAGAAAAGCTTCGCAGCGTTGCCAAAGAAATAGGTGAGTTACAAAGTGAGAGTGAAGAGAAAAATTTCCACAGGTTGGAATTTGACAAACCATAACGTTTTAAACTGTCATCAACCATATTTGCATATATACTGCCAAAAGGATGGTCTGATACTCAGCTCAATTGTAATCCATATTTAATCTATGTTCTTTTAGCCAGACAAAAACTATGTATTATTTGTAAAGAGTAAAAAGAGCATAAATCAGCTTTGTTTTGTTTGTTCCAGAGACTCAGTACAATCGACAGACACATGTGATTCAGACAGACTTTACAGAAGGCCATTCCATCTACCCAGTTATCGCACAACAGCTAGTGGGGCTGGACATAGGAATTCTGGGTAAGATAATGATCAAGAATGATATATTTATACAATGCAGTGAGGATGGTGTAAACGAATGAACTGAATTTTGACAAGCCTAATAGGGGTCATAGCTTAAATGTTTTTGCATTTCTGGGTCCAAAAACTTTGTAATTTAGTTTAACATGACCATTGACCATGACCGTACATGAATATTTTTGCTACTGTACCTTCTTCTATATAAAATACATTTGTGAAGACTACAACTCTAAACTGCTAAATGTGGGCTATAAGGCACTGAGGTTTTATATAAATAATATATATATAACTTTATATATATATAATTTTTTTTGTTGTTGTTCAGTTAAGCTGCAATGTGACAAGTACTATAAATAAAATTGGAAATTTAAAATAAATGTCAGCTACTCCTTTTCTGTGTTTGGTCATTCTTCCCCCTATATTTTACTTTAATCAGCTGTTAAATAACTGGAATAATAGACTAAATCACCTCTAGGTGTTTAGGAGCAATGCTAATTGACCTCTGCCTCATTATTCAGTGTAACTAGCTGGGGCAAATACCAAATAGGACTTTTTTATGTGTAAATATTAGCAGTAATGTAATAATGCATTTATCTCTATAAAGTCACAGATGCTGTTTCCCCCCCAGCTTGTTTTCTATGGTGTAATGTCCATTTTTCTTAGCAGGAGCTCCATGCTATCAACAAGTAGGATAATAAAATACAAATCAATAAAAAGTTGAAGATAGGTGTATAAATGATTGATTTCTTCTCTTCTCCTTATAGTGAACAATGTAGGTATGAACTATATTGGGGTTCTGGCTAATTTTCTGGATGTTCCTGATCCAGACCAGGTCTGAAACACCTTTCCTACACCACACATCTTGACTTTATTGTAATCTGAATCCATTGCATGAGAGTCTACAATATAAAGTACTTTCTTCTGTTTCCAGAGAATCACACAGGTGATAAACTGTAACATGCTGTCTGTCACTCAAGTAAGAAAATCTCTATGTGAACCTGTTTACACATGGTTTGTCATACAATATATCATCTTGACATAGTATTAGCATACATTGATTACATAGGTCATTCTAAAAAATGGGTGCCATTTTGTGTCCTACATACGCACGTAAAAAAAAAATAAATACTTGGCTATAGATGGAAATGGATATAACAATGGATGTTTATTATATAGATATAATCCAGTATTGTCTTTACTGTTACTTTGGATAAATTGAATGCATTCTTGCTGAATAAAACTATTTCTTTAAAAAAATCTAACTGATTCCAAACTCTTGAAAGGGTGTGTATGTGTATTTATATTGCGGTAGATTTTTCCCCTACGCACCTGACTTAGGTTGAACCTGATGTCCTCTATACTAGAAAATATTATACTCAGTTGAGTTACCTCTGAACGCACAGGTTGACCCCGCCTAAGAGTCTCACAAAGAGTCGAACGACGTCTCGCCCCCTATCGAACACTATCACTTGGGAATAAGGTCTCTAGTGTTCTTAACGCGACCCACACTATCACTTGGTAGTAAGGTCTCTAGTGTTTCGCTAAATACCTTGCTGCGCAGCATTAATGACAGACAGACTTCAGCAAATGTCCTTTAAATGCTTTAATCACGGCCGGGAGAGCTCTCAGAGCAGTTCTCCAGAGAATCTCGCCCAAAAAGAATAATACATCAGGTTTCATAGGATAAAGACAGACACAGCATGCTGATCATAAGATCTACAATATAACTGGTTCAATTGGTAAAGCAAGCCATTTTTACCCTCTGTTACTGGCATAAGCAAAAACATCTCGAATCATCCAAAACATTGTTAAGGGTTAAGAGTTCAGTTGATTACTCAATATAGCATGACATAATACGGACAAAGAACAGAACGTTTTGGTACATTGTCCAAAGTTTGTCACAAGGTTAGGCCTGGAAGGGGAAGTAAGATTTGGTTTGTTATATTTGTTAGACCTAGAACAGGGAAGTCAGGTAAGAGTTTATCATAATGTTAGATAATCTAAAAGTCAGATTTTTAGAGTTAGGAACATGAACATGGTTCTTATCTATTAAAAATCCATCACAATATATACACATTTCCAATAGTATGAGAAGATCAGTAAGATTTATTTTTCTTACATAAATGAATAGTTTTATTCAGCAAGGATTAAATTGGCAAAAAGTGACAGTAAAAACATTTATAATGCTACAAAAGATGCTTTTCTTTTGAACTTTCTATCCTGGAAATAAAAAGATTAATAATGGTTTCCACAAAATTATTAATCGTCCTATTCAGCATATTAGAGTGATTTCTGAAGGATCATGTGACACTGAAGACTGGAGTAATGATGCTGAAAATTCATGCCATCACAGGAATACATTATAATTGAAAATGTTTTAACTGTATATTGGTTTAATAGAAAGGCTCTCATAACATATCTTTTTATAGAAAATGTTACATCTGTGATTCTGATACCGAAAAGAGTTTGGTGGCGACGACAACAGTGATGCCGATAATAACGTTATCATTTGTTTTGTAGATGTGCAGACTCATTTTGCCAGGCATGGTTGAAAGGTAAACCCGCAGCCGGCTCTGATCTTATCTGTTCAATTCTGAAAACTGTGTTTATGCTTTAACTGAGGGCTTGTGTTTACTCTCAGGGGAAAAGGCCTCATTATAAACATATCATCAGAGGCAGCCTCTCAGCCTCAGCCAATGGTGTCAGTGTATTCTGCAACCAAGGTACAACTTTGTTACAAACAAACCACTAAAATACTACCTTGCCCAAACAAAAACACTAAAGTGTGTCTTGCTCTTCTCTTACACCCAGATATTTGTTACATATTTCTCTCGCAGTCTGCATGCAGAATACAGGTCAGGAGGAATCACGGTTCAAGTGAGTCCAGTACTAGTAAACATCTTGTATAAACATTGTTTGGCAAACGCTGATGTTATTTCTCTTCCTTTGTCCAGTGTGTAGCCCCGTTTATGGTCTCCACAAATATGACTCATAATTTGCCGGTGAATCCACTGATAAAAAGTGCTGCTTCTTTTGCTAGAGATGCTCTGAACACTGTAGGTTACACAACGTACACAAGTGGATGTTTAACTCATGCACTGCAGGTAAACACAGCCTTTATACACATTTTTGATCCTCCTCAATACACAGTTTGCACTATATAAAGATACAGGGTTGTGTGATAATGTAGAAATTTATCTTATTTTAAAAAACAAAAATTTAGAAATCTGAATATGTTAAAGAAAGTTAACTTAGCACTTTTTGTTGTTTCAGCACATTGCTCTGTCCATTTTTTTCCCGGGCTGGCTGCGTCTCACGTCCTTTTGTGTAAAACTCGTGGCAGAATTTGCTCGTATCGTTGAACCAAAATTAAAGGAGAGGATGGCGCAGACAATCAACAAACAGGACTGACACACACACCGTGGACCACAGAGATGTACATAACACACAAACATATGCCTAATGATATTAATAAGAACTATACACACAAATTGTTTCTACTGCAGTGACAGGCAATCAGATGCATTGTAACAATACACTCACATTTATACATTTTCTGTTAAGTTGGCAGATCTAAGGTCTATGTACAGTTAATATAAGTGTATTTGTATAGGAATCAGGTTCAGCAGTATCAAACTATTGACCCTTTTCAGAGTTCAATGACATTTACACTAAGCTGGGTAAAAAAAAAAAAAAAAGTATGCTTAGTATGCTTACTACGGCTGTGATTATTTGATCAAAAATACAGTAAAATTGTGAAATATTACAATTTAATATAACTGAAAAATGTGAAAAAAAAATAATTTTCAATGTAATTTATTTTCAGCATAATTACTCGAGTCTTCGCACAGTCACATGATCCTTCAGTAATCATTCTGGGTTCCAGAACACCTTTAAAGACAGACTTACTGTGAGCTACGAGGTTGTATAGGTTGTAAATAATCATGTTTAACAGCGGAATTCCTGGTGAAAAACTACATTAGCCATGACTCTGTACAGAAAATAACACCAATCAGAGATGAACAAAGCAAAACACTCTAAAATTAGCTCTCTAGCTCCACCCACTCCCATGAAGCACTGTATTCTAAATTTGGAAATGTGAAAAAGCCATAGGACAGGACTGGAACACATTAACTACTTTATAAAAGCTAGTTTATACTGTAGGCTATCTAAATACTTCATGTATTTATTGCTTTTCCATAATGTGACATGAACACTCTAGGGTGGAATATAATTATAATTTCATCATAAAAGAGTCAATGAAGGAAAAAGATGACAAATGTTTTGTTTAATCATTTAATATTCGGTTTACAAACTCTCCATATCATATTAAGCTATTGCATATACAGTGCTAATGCTGGGTAATTGCATTACATCCTAACTGAACGTCCTGTTGAGCTAAATTGTCCACCAAAGATCATGATTGTATGAATGTATTTTTGAAAGTATATTAATGTTAATGATGTGCCTTAATGTCTGATTTCTAAATATTCCGGATTATCTGTAAACTGGATTGTGTAACGCAATTTTTACATACTTGAGTACTTTTTTACAATATAATTATGTATGTACAGAATGGAATTACTTGTTTATCTTAAGACCTCTTGTACAGATATTATAAAGGCCTGATATTCTTGGGCTTCTGCATTGTTTTTTGTTAATGCTGACAAATTAACATGCGCAAATGTGCAAAATATTCAAGTATTATTTATAGCCAGTGTCCCTTTTCAGTTCCCAAAGACCAGCACAGACTCAACACAAACATCATCATCAACTCGGACCAATCAGATGCCATTCATGACCTTTCACCTCTGCCTTCAGCCAGTCAGAACATTCATAAGTACAAAGAGCATTTGAACTGTAAAAACGGCAGGGTGCAAAAAAAAAACAAAAGGTAATGCAAATGATCTGGGGGATTTCGTGAGCCCCACAACATGAAATCCAGACCTACTAATGAAAGCAGGTGCACAAGAAAACACTTACACTCTTTCTCCCTGCTTTCTCATACAAGCACACACGAAATGTAATAATAATAAATAACACATGTCTGTCCAGTAAATACACCATGAATGCGCAAATCCAATGTAAGAACTCTAATCGGAAAGCTGGGAACAGCATTTCTGCCATCACATCAAAAATAAACCCCTGAGGACTCCTCATTGGCCTGCAAGCTCTACCTGGGTCAAAATTGGTACAGAGGGTTTGTTTCATACTAAGACAAAGCAGAAATGATTGACAAAATGCCTCAACAGTGCATCACAATAACAAAACGCAGAAATGATTAACAAAAAGATTCAACAGTACAACACAATAACAAAAATTGAGAGAACAGGCTCACTTTGCCCTATTACTGTGCCAACAATAACCATGTCTCATTTAGACAAATTCTTTCCATCCCAGTTAAAGTCAATGTTATTTTTTCCATACAGTGTCTTGCACAAACACAAAAACATGGATCACAGGGTCTGTTTAAATATTTACAATGAACATTAGCCATTCAAATGTATATGCAGACACTCCCTTTCCACTAAAACACTAAACTTGCTGTTGATGCGATCAAACGGAGACGCATGAAGAACGCAAAAATAAATCGCACGCTGCAACATGATTTGGCAGAATACACCCATAAACACAAGCCGTTTTCACCAAAAACACACACTCCATCCATCCATCTTTAAATAACATTTTTACCAAGAGCACAAACTCCACCCATTTTTGATGGTCTTCAAGATCACCCACCATTTAAGAAGTACTTATACACTTGTATTCCGCTCACTAACATTTCAGATTTTCCTCTCTATCACACGAACACGCTTTGGTTATTGTTTCTCAGAGCTCAGTACACGTGACTGGTGTGACCCCGTGAATCAAGAGAGCTGGGCCCAGGTCTCGAGTCAAAGCGTCCAGCTGCGTCAGGTACTGCTGTGACAGCTCCGAACTGGAGGGAGGGTGGGGCAAGTACAGGAAGCGCACCGCTGCTGGAGAGCTGTGTTCCTTCAGTAGGGCATTCACAGCACACAGGAAGTCTTCAGACACTTTTTGCCTCTCTGAGCTTTGCTCTCTAAACATGCGTGCCACGTTATCCCACGCCACAATCTTAATAGAGGCACGGATCCTCAGCTTGCCCAGCAACTCTCTAAATTGCTCCTCTTTAGCCAGCCAGCCCTGGTCTCCCGATTCCGACTCCACACAAACGAATATACGTAACCTCGCACGACGCCACCTGCTGGCCATGTTTAACACGCACGCCATCTGAAGCAGGAAAAGACTGCACACGTCTGCGCAACTGGCACTGTCAGGGGACAGTAGATTTGTCGGCCACACGTCGATGGTGTCCACGCTGTCATTTCCCCTAATGCTTGTTACACCTTTGCTATTAGGCGGTAGCTGGAAGAAGTACCTGGCTAAACAAACATTCTTGCCCATTTTTATGGCATCAAGGATGATGCTCACATACTCCTCGGGCTGCAGCGTGCGATGGCTCTCCGCATGGCGCACCAGTGGAAAATGAGCCTGTAAGGATGGGAGGTCAACCCCAAAATTATCCCCCTCACCCCTATCGCCCTCGCAAAAGACAGGGTCCTGCAGGAAGTAGTCCTCTGGGTAGCAGTTGTCATAGAAGCCCAAGACCAGGGTATTGGGCTTCATACCTCCTGGAAAAGAAGAGAATACATAGAAGTATTGATACATTTTAAATAATTGGATTCTGATTTGAAGATTCTCTACATGTCATGTTATACAGAGCAGAGTTTCAAACTCATTTAAACTGTTCATTAAAAGAACTGGAAGAGTTTTTGATTTACTAAAAAGAACCAGCTCACAGTAGTCATTCGTTTCTGAAATGGACTACACTGGTCGGTCTGTATGTTTTTGATTCACTAAAAAGAATCAGCTCACAAGTATCATTTGTTGTGAAATCAGTTAACACTGGTTGTGCTGTATCTTTATGAATCATTAATATGGACTAACCCATAGGAGTCATTTGTTTGTGAAACAGTCTCTACGTGTTTTTGATGCACTAAAAAGAACTGGCTCACAAGATGCCTAACCCCAAAAGTCTGAATGACACAAACAGTGACTGTTTACAGCCAACTCAAGATTATGTTCAGCTAAACTGAAGGAAGTGCTTTCTTTGAATACATTTAAAGTTCTCTAACAAACTGCTCTAAAGGGAACGTGTTGCTTTGTTCCTTGTGATTTGAGTACTTTTATGGTATTTTTTTTTTAGCAGTCTATGTGTTTTAATTTGCGAAACAATTTTTTTTTTTTTTTTTTGTGAAACTATTTGTGCTGCCAACTTGTCTAGGACTCTCTGTCTGTAATTTCACTGGCTAGGCACTTGTACTTTGTACAGTAACAATGAGGATCTAGAATCTAATCTAATAGATGCTTTCTGGCTCCGTGTCAAAAAGATAACCTGATCAGGAAATGTCTCACCCAGTCCAGTGATGCGGAGCAGATGTTGAGTGCCCTGCCTGACGGAGGGAGAAAGAGTCAGATCCACAAAGGCCTTCACACCCAACTTATCCACCAGACTCAACCAGAAATTATACTGCGGCTGCACTGGGTCTGAGGGCAACATGTCTGCAAGAGAGAGTTCAGAGAGATTACGTTTGGTCATTTGCTCCTTTCCATTCTGTGTGCAACAACATGATAAAGTAAAATGAGTTTACAGGAGGAAGAGAGGAAAACTGTTTAGTATAATAAAGGGATAGTTCAGCCAAAAATGAGAATTCTGTCATCATTTAGACATTTGTTATTAAGAAAATATTTTGAGATTAATTTTTAGAAGTGTTTTTTGTCCATCCAATGGAAGTCAATGCCAATCAAAATGGTTTGGTTATCGACATTCTTCAAAATATCTTCTTCTATGCTTCGCAGAAGAAAGAAGTCAAACAGATTTGGAACGACATGATGAGGGTGAGTACATTTTTGGGTGAAGTGTCCCTTGAGGTTCTATGGGGGTGGATGAGCCCGAGTTACCAGCCAAACTGACTGAACTGAACAGATTACAATTGAAACAACAAAACAACATGAGGTATTTTGGTGTATCCGACCTCCCTGAAAAGTGTAAAAGCCCTGTGACTATGTGATGTTATCAAAACATGTCTCTGTTTATTTGAGCATCCTGACCATACCCACACAGCAACAATGACCCAATTTATATAAACTCAGGAAATGTTTATGCAACTGCACATAGTTTTTGGAGAAAGCAGCATTCTAAAACTTTAGGTATACAGTACCAGTCAAAAGTTTGGAAACATTACTATTTTTAATGTTTTTGAAAGAAGTCTCTTATGCTCATCAAGCCTGCAGTTTTTTTATAACCTGAGATACTTCTTTCAGGATTATTTGATGAATAAAAAGTTAAAAAGAACTGTATTTATTTAGAATAGAAATATTTTGTAACAATATACACTACCGTTCAAAAGTTTGGGAACAATAACTTTTTTTTTTTAAAGAAATTAGTACTTTAATTCAACAAGGATGCGTTAAATTGATAAAAGGTGATGGTAATGATTTATATTGTTAGAAATGTTTTTATTTTGAATAAATGCTGTTTTTATGAATAAATGCTGTTAACGTTTTACTCATCAATGAATCCTGAAAAAAGTATTCCAAAAAAATATATTAAACAGCACAACTGTTTCCATCATTGATAATAACTGAGTATCAAATCATCATATTAGAATGATTTCTGAAGGATCATAAGACACCAAAGACTGGAGTACTTGCTGATGAAAATTCAGCTTTGCATCACAAAAATAAATTACATTTAAAATATATTAAAAAAGAGAACCATTATTTTAAATTGTAATAATATTTCATAATATTACTGTTTTTTTTTTAACTGCAGGCTTGATGAGCATAAGAGACTTCTTTCAAAAACATTAAAAATAGTAATGTTTCCAAACTTTTGACTGGTACTGTACATGATCTCTGATTTTTTCTTTAAGAATCGGAGGAAGCAGTTAAAACGTCTGGATTTCAGCCAGAGATCATAAAAACACATAAGTGGTAACTAACAAGGGTAGAAACTTTTGGTCTATTTGTCTTGTGAAACTTGGGTTCTCTCATAAAGCTGCCGCCTGAACCTAAACCTAAATGTCCTACCTAGATCTCCGATCTGCACATGTCCAAGAACAAACAGCCCTCCTTTCTTCAGCTGGTTGACAAAGCAGATGAGCTGACAGGAGGAGCGTGGGTTCGCCACCATCAGTAAGACCTGTGGCCGCCAGAACTTCACATGATCCTTACGGGAGTCTAACATCAGAAGGTACTTCCTCACCTGAAAGAGCAGAGAAAGATTGTCTTATGGATTTAAAATTTAGTGCATTCACATGTGTTTTGTGTGTGTGTGTGTGTGTGTGTGTGTGTATGTACCTGATGGAAGATTAGTGCTTGGCTGATGTAGCCCCAGCTGCTGGTGGGAGAGCGGTAGTGCAGGATCAGCAGGAGGAGTAGCAGCAGGACGATACTGGCCGAGGAATACACTGGGTTTATCACGAACATCATTACCACACAGCTGACAATACCCAACAAACATGTGTGCCAAGAGAAAAACTGAAATGTGGGCCTGGAAAGAAAGAAGAATGGAAAATTTGGGGTCATTACGATTTTAAGAAATAAATACTTTTATTCCGCAAGGATGCATTAAATCAATCAAAAGTGACAGTAAAGATTTCTATTTCATGCTGGCCTTTTAAACTTTACACATAATATTTCTGTTTTTACTGTATTTTTTTGATCCAATAAATGCAACCTTGGTCAGCAAAAGAGACTATCAAAAACATACAACCGACCCCAAGCTTTTGAAAGGTACAGTACATTTACAGAATCTAAAGAATCGACAGAACATGTCCTTTGAGCGATTATCAAAAGCAAACTGAAACACCACCTCAGGGTAAAAAACAATAGAAAAGTTATTATTAGACACAAGTTGAAAATAGGAGATTCTTACATTGTGAGATAAAAGTCATGAAGTCGCAATTACAAGAAATAAAGTTCCAGACGCAAGACATAGTTAGCCTGGCAAGCCAGACCTACATCAAGATGTTAGGTCTGGCAACTCACCATAGACACGGCTCAATCCGAGGGGCGGGATAAACGGCTGTCTTTCAAATTCCCTCTGCACGCAATAGGACAGCGCTTCAACCAACCAGAGCGTTTTCCCAACAGCGCAGCTAACGTTAGTTGATAGATTCAACTTTTGAATCTGGCCAGCAAAACTACAAACACATCTTCCTTTTTTAAGAATGACTTAAGTGCCGTTCTTTGCTCTTTTCTCAAAGAAAAACTTAACTCCAAGTCCTCCAGAGTCTCGGCCAAAGCCGATTCGAAAGACCGCTGTTCGCCAGCTGCAGCAGCCATTCTTTGTTTTCAAGTAGCAGGGGGAACCGTCGCAACTCTGTCGTCATTATGTTAAGCCCGCCCCGCCTACTCTTTACACGATGTGATTGGCCTGACCCAATTTAGGTTTTTACAGCTCCGAAAGTCAAAGGAGAGTTGCTAGACTACCCTGGCTGCAAAATAAATTTTGCTGCCGCTAGGGTGCGTCTAGATTTCTAGGCTAAGACATAGTCACATTATAACATGAAGTCACATTGTGAGATATAAAGTCACAATTACCTTATAAAAAGACCACACACAGACAGACAGACAGACAGACAGACAGAGACACACCAGTACCTGAAGTTTGGAGCGGAGGCCCATTCCAGAGCCAGACAGGCCAAATCAACCGCAGCATACGCCAACAGGTAAAACACTGTCACGATACCAGCAATCACATTCAGCTGTCCTGCAAACAGCGTACACTACAACACACACACACACACACACACACACACACACAAAATCTTAAAGGCACACAATGCAAGATTTTTACCTTAATATAATAGCTTCAAAATCATTTCGATGGTAAACAAACTCGTAGTAGGGCGAATCGTCCAGATTGGAAAGAGATCTGGGGTGGGGTGGGGTGGGGTCCCGACAAATCTTGCGAGAATCACGAGTTGCTTTACGGCACGACGTCACATACATCAACAACATATGAAGCAGCCTCTATGGAAGACACTAGCACGCATTTCAAATGTGAATCATGGCAGAGACGACGAAGAAAGCGTGGTCGGAAGAGTCAAGGAAAAGAAAACGAGGGATCAGGCCGTGAGTGCAGAGACGGCTCTGCGTGAGTGGTATTTACGACAGTAACGTTAAATACAAGTACTCCACAGTGACTCTAGGGGTTGCTGTTTGAGAAAAACGGAAACTGCATAGTGTGCCTTAACAGACATATTCTTTATATTTTACGTGTCACAGAAATAGCATCCAAAGACATATGCACACAGCTCCCTGTACCTGCACCAGGCCCCAGGTGTAGAGCACAGATACCCATGGGTTCCCAGAGCTGGAGGTGACTGCAGCCGGAGCCAGAGGCAGACCTGAAACCAGATCACACACACACACACACAGCACAGATCAACAAACCCATGACACACCCCAACAGAGCAGTACTATCATCTCACTCCAGGATACTATTACACCATCATATCATAACAGTCTCCTCAAACTCCAAACCATGTAACTTAGTTACTGCGTCAATGGGTGGTTGACAGTATGATTTCCTAAATCCAGGGAATTATACTGTTAGGACATCATTTTATATGTTTACACTACCATTTAAAAGTTTGGGGTCATTTTATTTTTTCAAGAAATTAATACTTTTATTCCAAAAAGATGTATTAAATTTGTCAAAAATCAGAATAAGTACTTAAACACTGTTACAAAAACTTCTATTTTGAATAAATGCTGTTCTTTTGAACTTTCTATTCGTTATAAAATCCTGAAAAACTGTACATGAATGAAACAAGTAATAAAAACTCAGTGAGTGTTTTAGCGCAATTTTCTCACGTCATGTGATCACAACACTAAGAGATAGTAAATCTTTTCCTGGATTTTTTTTAGTGTTCCCGAGATTAGACCTTCCTTAACATAATGCCGAAAACCCGAAGTCTCTAGGTGGTCTGGTTAAGGAGTAGATAGAAGTGCAAGATTGGTGCGCACAGACAGAACAGAAATCATGAGTTAACAATCGCAATTTTGTCCGGTGGAAAATTGCGCTAAAAATGTAATGATGCTGAAAATTCAGCTGTGCCATCATATAAATAAATTACATTTTAAAATGTATTAAATTAAAAACAGCTATTTTCAGTTGTAATACATTTCACAATATTTTACTAATTAATAAATAAAATCATTTTATAGTATTTTTGATCAAATAAGTGCAGCCTTGGTGAGCAAAAAAAAAATATTTCAAAAACATAAAAAACAAATCTTACTGACACCAAACTTTTCAATTCTAGTGTATAATCACAATCAAATAGTAATTTAGTAAAGAGTCTTGGAAAAAGTGTGTGACATTAAATCATACAAGAATTTAAAATGTGTTATATGAGCCAGACAAATATATTCTTATTCTTTTTCTTTTATGCAAACAATCCGAAAATAGTGAACTGATGTTTCCTATTTGTACATGCATTATATTTTAAATAAATGTGTACTGGTGTTTTGAGAAGGCTTGCATTCTAGATATCTTACATTTATGCTGTTTTACGCTTTTTTATTCCTTAAATTGAAACTTTTCAAGATGCTTTACATAACTTTTCTACAATAAGTTTCTATATAATAATAATAATCTGTAACACCACGATCCCACTGTGTGACAAATCATTTTCTGTGATTCCTGTGAATGATTTTTTAAATATATGTTTTGACAGGAAAAATTGTAAAATTTTCATAAATAAATTCTCAATAAGAATAGATTGTTTTTTGATTGTGTCAATTAACCGATTTCAGAAGAAAATGATTGAAGGAAATGAGCATGTGTTATGATTCTTTTAGTAAAAATGTCCCTTTTTTACCTTCTTGCACAGAACATATGACCTCTCACACCATATAACAGCCTAGAAAATGTGACAAAAATGAAACAAAACTGAAAAATATTCACTAATCATTTTTCTTAGGAACGATGAAAACCGTTTTCCAAGTATTGCTCAATAACAAGCCCAAGTATTTTCCAATAACACTTCTTGTGGAGATGTCAACAACCATACCATATACAGTGCTATGCATAAGTTTAGACACCCATGCTAAAGTTGACTAAAAAGAGGAATAAAAAAATCATCTTTTGCAAATTGAACTTTTGAATTGAAAAAAATTCAAAGTTTGAAGTTTGAATTGAAAAAAATTAGGAAAAATTAAGGACAATTTAAGGACACCAATTTGGAATTAAAATAGCCCCACATCATCACATAGCCTTCACCATACCTAGAGATTGGCATGGAGTATTTTCCATAAGATCATCTCTCAATGCAAATCTGAAATAAAAGCATGCCAATCTCTAGGTATGGTGAAGGCTATGTGATGATGTGGGGCTATTTTAATTCCAAAGGCCAAGGGAACTTTATCAGGATGCATAGTATCCTGGATCCATGAAGTAACTTTTAAAATAAAAAAACTTTAAAAATAAAAAAGACACAACATAGGGGTGTCCACACTTAGGCACCCTGTATTTTAAGGAAGAACATTTATTTATTTACGATACATTATTCATTCACAAAGAAAATTGGTGTCCTTAAAGGTTGGATTTTCCTAATTTTTTTAATTAAGGCATTAAGTTCAATTTCCAAAAGATTTTTTATTCTTCTTTTTAGTCAACTTTAGCATGGGTGTCTAAACTTATGCATAGCACTGTATCACCATCTCAGTATCAGTTTCCAGTCTGAAATGTGTCCCTTAAAAAGACCAAACCCTCAAATGCACACTAACCAAAAAGCTGGTCCAGAGCAAGAGCGTGGAGGATTCGGGAAGCTCCTATCATTGAGCACATAGCAGCTGAGAGAGATGCGCAGTACACCCCAATCGTCACCAATGGAGGCCACATGTTCACACGCTGGAACACTGCATAATCATTGATCAACAACAACCTGAGAGAGAGAAACCAAGAGAACGACAGGAGGAATAAAGGAGAGACGAATGAGAGGAAAAACAAAGCATTGTGTAAACGCATTATGTTTTTCCATGTGGCTTGAGTGTCGTTAACGGCACCTGTCGCAGGTAGAGCTCAGGAGCAGGAAGAGAAGCAGGTAGACAGTGAAGGTGTAGGACACCGCTATGATAGTCCCTTTAGGTATTGACTCACTGGGGTCCTTCAGCTCACCTGAGGAAGTGAGACAAATCAAATGACATGTTTTTGACACTCATCCGTTATAAGAGTTATGTTATGAGTATTGTAAAAGGCAACACAAACACATCAGCAACCAAAAAAGAGAATCCAATTAAAGTAACTGCGTGAATGGTGTATGTGGGCGTCTCTGGTTTTGTACCCGACATGTTGGCTCCTGCCATGATGCCTGTGCAGCTAGTGAACATCACAGCAAATACAGTGGCGAAAGACATCATTGTGTTGGTACTGTAGTCCAGAGAGTAGTGCGCTACAGGAGGAGACATATGGACAAAATTCATGCCAGTGCAGTAATTATATAAATGAATGAAAAGAGCTTTATGTGTGCTCCCTGATGGATGACTGCAATACAGAGCCTGTTATATATGACTGCACTTGAGGTCATCCATAATCTTCCAAGTACTCTGCAAACTATTGTGCGTTTGTTATTGGAACAGTTTCATGATTTTAGTGGAAAACTACATTTTATAACTGTACTTGCATGTACTTGTACCACACTACAATAATATCAACACCGTGGAAATTCATGGAGAATTTGCTGTTAACATGTTTGTACATAGGTCAGAGATAACTTTCTGTTTCTGCTGTTGGTCTCTGTACTACTGTACTTACAGTCATGCTCAAAAGTTTACAGAATCTGCTAAATAATAGGGATCATACAAAATGCATGCTAGATATTTTACATAAAAAGATGTTTACATATAGTCCACAAGACAAATAAAATAGCTGAATTTATAAAAAAGACCCCGTTCAAAAGTTTACATACCATTTATTTTTACATAAAAAGTTTACCATATCCCTTGTTTGTCCTGAGCAGTTAAACTGCCCAATGTTATTCAGAAAAATCCTTCAGGTTTCCAGCATCCTTTGCATATTTGAACCCATTTCAGCAGTGACTGTATGATTTTGAGATACATATTTTCGCATGGAGGGCATTTGAGGGACTCAAACGCAACCATTAAAAAAGGTACAAACATTCATTGATGTTCCAGATAGAAACACAAAGCATTAAGAGCAGGGGGGTGAAAACTTTTGAACAGGATGAAGATGTCCAAATTTTTCTTATTTTGTTTAAACATTATTTTTTAATTTAGCACTGCGACACAGTATTAAGAATCGAGGGTATGTAAACTTTTGAACGGGATCATTTTTATAAATTCCGCAATTTTTTTGTCTTGTGGAGTATATGTAAACATCTTTTATGTCAAATATCATATTGAGGACAGGACTAAATATAAAATAATATGCATTTTGTATGATCCCTCTTATTTTGTTAAAATAATTAACATTTTGCAGATTCTGCACGGTGTATGTAAACTTTTGAGCAAGACTATATCTCTGTTATATTATTTATAAATATCTCTTAATTAAAAACTTTAATCAAACATGCTTTAGTTTAAACAATCCAACAATCTAAAAGTCTTTACTATCACATTTGATCAACTGAATGTATCTTTGCTGAATGAAAACATTACTGAACTCAAACTACAATTATGTGCAAAAAATTATTATAAACTTCCTTTACTTGTAAATCAAAATGTTCTTTTGAGGAACGTTCAGTTCTTCAGTCAAATGTTTGCCTCTTTGTTCGCGTTTTTTAAAATATCATTAGAAAAGTATAAATATCCAATCATTTGAATATTTCACTGTCCAATATACCTTTTTTTTCCACTAAATGTTTTATCTAACAGACAGGACTCCATAATTGTGATCAGTCTCATTTGTCTTCGAAGTATTTTGAAATATAACTGCTAAAGAGCATCAACTGTCATCATTATTGCATTGATGATAATCTCACTCACGTCCAAGGTTGTTCTTTAATGTAGTGCCGTTGAAGCCTGTGTAGCTGGAGCTGACAGTGACGCTGTGGTTGTTGTCATATGTGTGTGTGATGTTGAAGCGCTGTGGACTGAGTATAAGGGGGCTGATGATGATGGAGATCAGAGACACCGTCACCACCAGCAGAATGATAAAAGAGGCTTTGGCGTAGATATGAGCACCGACCAGACACACCACCAGACATAGCAACAGCACTACAGAGGAGTACAACACATTGTACCAGTAGCCCTGCGGCAACACACGCAGCCCCTGTGACACAGCAGAGCCTGGAGAGAGAAGAAAAGAGAAGCTTCGCTGTAAAAAAAGGCTCTGTGTTACTGATTTCTTTTGCTTCAAAGACTGTTAAGTACAGTGTGCTTCAATGCAGCGCTCACCTGGATCCTTCCCGAAGACGTCCAGTATGGCCTCCACCAGGCCGAGGACATAGACGCCACATGCACATACCTTCGCCAAGTAAAACATCAGGCCGATACTGCCTCCAAACTCGGGCCCCAGAGAACGACTGATCATGACTAATACTAAAGAGTTAAACGTCAACAACAACAATATGCAAACACTCATGAACAACAAATTCCAATAGGAAGGGAGCATCCATATGCCTTTCTCACTCCGAGGGGCAAAGCCCTTGAAGTGGAGACTTTGGAGGGAGGAAGGCACCTGTTTCTCAAAATTTAGCCGTTTGGAATGCACTTGGCAAAGGGAGCAATGAAAGACAATGTAATTTCTTCATTATCCTCACCTTAACCCTGGTTTTAGGGTTAAGGTTTGGGTTAGTCATTTAGTCGGGTCTAGGATTGCATTATATCAATTAATGCCCTCACAAAGATAGTCATACAAACTTCATATGAAATGCATGATGAAAATGTCTGTAATATATCACAAACAAAACAACTTAAAGGGTTGGTTCACCCAAAAAAATTAAAATTCTGTCATTAATTACTCACCCTCATGTTATTCCAAACCAGTAAGACAAATTAAGATTTTTTTGCTGAAATCCGAGAGCTTTGCATCCTCACATAGACTGCAACGTAATCACCACTTTCAAGGCCCATAAAGGTACTAAAGACTTAGTAAAATAGTCCATGTGACTAAAGTGGTTCAACATTAAAAGCACAATAGGTGATTCTCTAAAAAAATTGTTTTGTTATGCTGGTTGAAAATGTCCTCATATCTTGATAGCAATCACAATGTTAAGCGGTCTAAATGGGTGTATATATACACACACATATACATATATATATATATATATACATATATATATATATATATATATATATATATAAATATATATGCCAGTGGAAGGCATAGGACCATAAGTTCATTCACTTTTTTAATTTGGTCAGAATTAAATTATGCCATTTGTGTCCCCTGTCAGTCAACGTGTGTTTATATAACACTGCACAGCCTGTTCATGCAGACATCATACGTCATTAGCCCATTCTCATACACTGTGCAAACAGAGTGAGAATGGCAGGCAAACAGTACAGTACAGTTAGAGTTGTAACGCTGACTTTGCCCTATGCAGATAACTCAGTGAGATTCGACTGTGCTGCGATATGTCCAGACATCGCATATGAATAAAGCTGAAATACAGTGCATTCTTTCCTTTATGTCAACAGGTCAGCTTCTGAATTGGAGTCATTTCACAATCACATAATTACGTATACAAGCAAGCGCTTCGGTTTCTCCTTCTTTAGCTAGCCGGCTAAAGTTAGCATTTCCCAGATCACCTACTGCACCTTTAATGTTATGAAGCAACGAGAATACTTTTTGTGCGCAAAAAAATAAACAGAAACAATGACTTTATTCAACAATTTCTTCTCCTCCGTGTCAGTCTCTGACACTGTTCACATTGTAAACAGTGCAGCGCTTCCAGGTTCTACGTCAGAAAGCCGGCTCAGTATCGACCGGCTCCTGCGTCAGCAGCTCACGCATGTGTCGAGGTGCTCATGTGAACAGCGTCAGAGACTGACACAGAAGAGAAGAAATTGGTGAATAAAGTCGTTATTTTTGTTGTTGTTTTTTTTTTATGCACAAAAAGTGATCTCCTCGCTGCATAACATTAAAGGGGTGGTTCGGGATTTTTGACATCGGACCTCATTTTTAAGTCAGCCTGGTTGTTATTCATCAGTGGAGACATTTTTTAAAAAAAATTATCCAGTCCTTATATTTGGATAGTTAGCCGATGCTAGGCTAGCGCGAGTCAAGGGTAGATGTTAGCCAGGCATTAAAAAACGTTTTACCCACTCCACAGTGCACCAAACGCAAATCAATTATAACACTAGACTATCGATGCAAATGTACGTTGAGAGAATAATGTTAGAAATCAAACTTACCTTTCATCTCAATGATCCCAAAGGAACTAGTTTCTCAGCAGCTGCGGAATTTTACTTTGCTCCAGTTAGTAATGCGGCAAAAAGTAAACACAGAAAAGAAGCGCACTACAGTGTGTGCCGTACATGTGTGTACCGGCTCACTCGGTTGCCTAGGTAATCAATATCACTCCGCTGCTGCTGTAGACAAGGCTTGTGATTACAGGGAACAAATTATAACTAATGCAATGTGATGAAAGGTAAGTTTGATTTCTAACATTATTCTCTCAACGGACATTTGCATCGATAGTCTAGTGTTATAATTGATTTGCGTTTGGTGCACTGTGGAGTGTGTAAAACGGTTTTTAATGGCTGGCTAACATCTACCCTTGACTCGCGCTAGCCTAGCATCGGCTAACTATCCAAATATAAGGACTGGATAATTTTTTTTAAAAAATGTCTCCACTGATGAATAACAACCAGGCTGACTTAACAATGTCCTTACTACCTTTCTGGGCCTTGAAAGTGTGTGTGTGGGTGTGTGTGTGTGTGTGTGTGTGTGTGTGTGTGTGTGTGTGGGGGGGGGTTCCGAAATCTCTCGAATTTAATAAAAAAAATAATCTTCATTTGTGTTCCGAAGATTAACAAAAGTCTTATGGGTTTAGAACAACATGAGAGTGAGTAATTAATGACAGATTTTTAATTTTTGGTTGAACCAACCCTTTAATTGATTCTGTTTCTTCTTTATCTTTATCTTTATCTTTAGAACTTTCCTCCCATCTAGCTTAAAAATGAATCGACCCTGTGTCATGTGACCATAAACGATAAAATGACTTCCTTGAAGTGACCATAGCATGTAACCTTTGTTAATGGACTTGAAGTTATCAAAGGGCTCCACGTTATTTCAGCTTTTTTTTTTTTTTTTCTCAATAATCGTGTTTAACAGTGGAATTCCTGGTGGAAAAACTACATTACCAGAGAGTCAAAAAAACAACACACACCAAAATAGCTCTTTAGCTCCGCCCACTCCCATGAAGCATTGCGAATTATGTAATCGAATTTATCTCCCTATGCTCTCAAAATGCTGAAATGTTTGTATATATGCACATTTTTGCAATACACTTAAAACGTATTGGCTTTTATACATATAATCAACATTTGTAAATGAGTAGTTTTTTATTTCTCTATCATTTTAATTTGATTATGCAGTTCGCAATGCTTCATGGGATTGTAGTTCTTTCCCTCAATAAAACCGTTAAGTACACAGTCTTGTACCTTTGTCTTTTTCTTTGTAGTGTAGTGATTCACTTCATAGCTGATTGTCTTGTTTCAGGCCAGGGCTTATAACTCCTTAACAAAGACTATTTTAAAATCCCTATGGGAAAAATGAATGAAAAAAAAAAAATACTTCTAGAACCAGCGCCGCTGAAAAAGGGGGCGGGCACTGTTGCACTATTACCCTTCAAAAAACAGCATTTGGAACCCTGCAACTAGCACTCTATAAGGCAAAGAGATTGGTTAAGGATACAGTAGGCCCCGCCCCCTTCCACAGCGCCATTAGTTGAAATGGCACATATAGACAGGATTGTCAATGAAATGATGAAGTAGGCCACACACAGCATGAGGAGACCATGGAGAAGACCAGCCTGGCCCACAACAAAACCTGAAACATAGACGCTTATCAGAATTATTTATGCACAAAAACACACCCAGAGCCACACAGAGGGGAATTATATTGTGATACATCACCATATTAAAATGCTTAAACGGTCATTTCACCCGTGGAGACATGAATATGTATTGAAAGTGGGTCATTTATGTAGAAGAAATGTGAAATTATTTTTGAATTTGGAGCTTTCTAGACTGAGAAAAGCCAGAAAATGTATTTTTGGCTTATGTGGATGAAAGACAACAACTCCCAGAATGCACTTGCTTCGCTGCCCTACAAGGCCACTCCCAAGCCACGCCTACCGGTAAGACAGCGCAGTTGAGAACAAAAACATCAAGGCAAGGCTAGGCTACGAGTGAGTCTCCGTGACGAGTTTGCCCAAAATGTCCGGGATTCGGCTTTTGCGTTCTACAGTCGCCATTCATCATGTTTACTGTGGCGAGCAGGACGAGGCTGAGGGGCGCGGGAGAACGGCGCGAGGCCGGTGGCGTGATTACTGACGACGACCGACACCTGTGAGGCACTGTTCTCGTATCTCGCACGGAGGAGCAGGTATTTTCTTAGCAATGGTAAAACACACATCAACCGATCACGCCACCGGCCTCGCGTCTTTCAACCGATCACGCCACCGGCCTCGCGTCTTTCTCCCGCGGCGCTAGCCTCGTCCTGCTCCCTGTATTACTGTGATTACTGATGAGCGCGCCTGTGAGATGCACCGGTCTCATGGGCTATCTCTCACGGAGGTGCGGGTATTTTCTTAGCAATGCTAAAACGCAAATCAACCGATCACTTGTTTAAATTCATGTAAACATTACATTCAGATTCACCAATCGGGGTGAATTCAGTTAGATTGAAACAAAAGGTGAGCATGTAAACAATGGATGGCGACCGCAGAAAGCAAAAGCTGAATCCCGGACATTTTTGTCGATCTCGACGGCCGGACATGTCCGGGAAATAGAGTATGGTAACCCCTACTACTCAGCTTTCTTTGTCCCTGTTTTCTGCAGGTTTCTGCCGTTGAAATCAAACGCACTCGCACTGATCTGTGATAGGTCTGTTAGTGCATTAGGTCCAACCCCCTATGGGCGGGTTTGAAAGGGTGGATCTAGTGCTTGTAGTCTTAACAGAAATCCCCCCCTCTTACACTTCCTCCTACAATGACGCAAAATGACGATTTTTGCGTCATTGTGGGAGGAAGTGTAAAGAGGTAAATACAGATTTCTCTCGTCTCGGGGGAAAATGAAAAAATGTTGCATGACCATTCAATAGTATGACTGGGTTTCTAACAATGCAAAGCTTAATGCAAATGGGTGAAGTGTCCCTTTAATAAAATCTACTGCCATACTCTTCTGTCTTTTCCAACGTCACACTCACCTGTGCGAAGAAAGAGCACAATACTGAACATGGAGAGGATGGTGGGCACCATGACACCAAAGAAGGTGTTGAGTTTGCGGGGGTTTGATTTGGGGGATACCTCTCCTGTCACTGCTGACACACCCCTGGAATCTTCAGCACCTCCCATCATGCTGTACACCCCGTGAACAAGAAGAGGCGAGTGCTCGTTTGCCATGGTCTGAAAAACAGGAACCTACAGATAAAATCGTTTCCTGCTCAGTACAATCAAAAAAAAAAAAGACAAATATATTTTTTTAACTTTTGTCAGCTATTAAAAGAGCTTTGACTGTTTTTATTATTATTGAAATATGCTAAATCTAAATTACTGTTCAAAAGCTTGGGGCCATTTTAATTGGTTAGTATTTTTATTTTGCACAGTGAAAACTGTTACAACAATGTTAAAAAAAATCTATTTCAAATAAACGCTGTTCTTTTGAACTTTCTATTCATCAAAAAAAACTTGAAACAAAAAATGGATCATGATTCCTCAAAATTACGCTGTTTTCAACATTTATAAATGTTTCTTGAGCAGCAAATGCTGTAATGAAGTAATGAATGAAGAGTAATGAAGCTGAAAAATCAGGAATAAATTACATTTTAAAATAATATTTAAAAAAAAATGTTATTTTAAAGGGTTAGTTCACCCAAAAATGAAAATGATGTCATTAATGACTCACCCTCATGTCGTTCCAAGCCCGTTAGACCTCCGTTCATCTTCGGAACACAGTTTAAGATATTTTAGATTTAGTCCGAGAGCTTTCTGTTCCTCCATTGAAAGTCAATGGACGGCATACTGTCCACGTCCAGAAAGGCAGTACAGACATCATCAAAGTAGTCCATGTGACATCAGTGGCTCAATCTTAAGTTTATCAAGCGACGAGAATACTTTTTGTGCGCAAAAAGTAAACAGAAATAACGACTTTATTCCACTATTCATTTCCTTCTCTATGGGCCTCAAACTATTTCACGTAGTGTTTTTGCGCAGTGCGTCTATGTTGTACGTCACACGTAGGCTCACTATTGGCCGACGCTGGTCATGTGTGACGTACAACACAGACGCGCTACGCAAAAACACCATGTGAACTCACTCGAGGCCTAGAGAGAAGGAAATGAATAGTGGAATAAAGTCGTTATTTTTGTTTACTTTTTGCGCACAAAAAGTATTCTCGTCGCTTTATAAACTTAAGATTGAGCCACTGATGTCACATTGACTACTTTGATGATGTCTGTACTGCCTTTCTGGACGTGGACAGTATGCCGTCCATTGACTTTCAATGGAGGAACAGAAAGCTCTCGGACTAAATCTAAAATATCTTAAACTGTGTTCCGAAGATGAACGGAGGTCTTACGGGCTTGGAACGACATGAGGGTGAGTCATTAATGACATAATTTTCATTTTTGGGTGAACTAATCCTTTAACCCTAATCTCAAACTTTTGAATGGTAGTGTGTATTTTTGTTGTTGTAATCTAATGATTATTATTTTAAAAATGGGTCAAAAAGCAGACATAAAATTATAATAAAAAGCAGTTACTCTTACTATGGTAATGTCAAGTTCATGAGAGTTGGATAAGGATTTTTTTTTTAATTTTTTTTACAGAGTTTACTTTCAAAACATCAAGCTGATTAATTATTTTAGAGCTGAGCATAACTCATAACATAATCCCTTCACCATAGAAATGTCAGTGGCTTAGAATTTTGTTTATTTCCATGGCTTTTTCAGGCCTGAATCAGTTTCAGACAGTGGGAACCCTGAAACTACAAGACAATGAAAGTCTCATTGAACGTCTTGGGTGTTTTTGCAACAAATGTCGTTCTAGCAGCGGAAGTGCATGACAATGCAAACAATCCGAAATACGCGGTTGAAAAACAAATGTTAAGTCCTATAAAGGTAAAGAGGATAACCTGACTATAAAATGCCCCGCTGCCATACAACAACAACATCCAAGTAGTTTGAATAAACTAGCAGACATTCATTCCAGAAAAGGCATGACATTTCTAGAGGAGAATGAGACCTCCATCTCCTTAAGCAGTCATTGATGCCAGGGCGTGTACGGTTATCATTCGTGACACATATAACGTTAACGGTAAAGTACAGTAGGGAGGTTAAGAAACAAACACAACCTACCTGTCCTTTGTAAACAAACAGCGGCGACGCCGATCTAAATGCAGTATGTTACTTCCGCTTTAATGAAGAAACTACACAAAACCACAAGAAAACCGAACTACTCGTTTTGAGAATGTGGATGCAGGATGTCCTAATGTTTCATTAGAGCATCATGTCGAGTTGGTTTCGTTTCTTTAAAGAATCGCAGGTAGAAAGTTCTCAGATCTCGTGATCAAACCCCCGGGACGTGACGGATGGTATGAGACCCATGTGAACCTGACAATGAACAACAGACAGCAGGACCTAATGAAAACACATTTCTATTACGTAACGGTCCATGGAAAGGTCCTAATCGAAACCGTACTTTCATACGGTAGTACGGCGGGACTGTGCGCCGCCTGGCTGACCCTTTATTTGTAAAAAAGAAAAAAAAAGAAAAGAAAAAAAGTCACGGGACAGAGAAAGTGCCCATGTGACTCCACGGAGAGGACGGGTGAAATATCACAAGAGGGGGATGATTTTGAGCAGAACATGAGAGAACCATATGTGCTGTTTACTAGTTAACTCGTTAATTAAAGACCTATCTGATTAGTCAAACTTTTTTATTTATTTATCAGAAAACAATGTACCATACATACACATTTCTTAATTTTAGGTTGTATCAAACTTATAATAATAATAATAATAATTATCACGTTAGTAGGCCAACCAGATAAATGTGTATTTAGTAATTGTATTCCCCCAGCAGTAGTCTTTCTGCTTTTATTTGTCAGGTCAAAATGTTAAACTGATGCATTTAAAAATCTTTGAAGTGCTACATTTATACCAAGTATAAAAAATAATTAGTTTCAGTTCTGATTTATGCAGGATGCACATTGTTGCATGACAGTGAGCAAAATGAATTCTCAAGACCAGATTCATTATTGAAAAGTTTATTCTTATCTGGAACCCATTTCAAATTTTCGCAGTGTAACATCAAGTTGTTCTTATGTATGAAAACAACTCGTAAATTCTGGCTATGCTGCATGTTTGAGAAGGTATTTTGTACATATGTATATGGATCTAAATGATATGTTGATGTGTAAAAATGTTCATACAATCAGGCAAATATATATCTTCCAATATAACTCCAATTGATTCTGGACCACACTGTTACTGAATTAACTTTATGTGAGGAGTGTTTTGCACAACACCATAATTCTTATGGCCTCAGACTGAATTAGACATTGGCCATTATTCGATAGCACGGTATATTGTGGTAATGAAAGTACGGTATTGTTATCATGCACACTTCAAAATAAAATGAATCATTCTAGATACCTCATTATTCGAACTGTTACGATTTTCCATTAACTGGTTAACACTGATGACTTTCTGTTTCTGAACTCATGGAGATTAAATCAAATAGCCTTTAAATGTTTCACTATGGTATTAATCAATCAACACCAAATACTTGATATTTATTTTCAAATAAACATAAGCATTTAATATTTATTAAATACTAAGCATTTGTTTCCACTTCTGGATTAAAACAGGCCAGCCCAGAAAAGATACTCAGATAATGGTTGAAAAATGTTCTGATTCTTTATAGTTGTATTCTTTTGCACTTTAATCTGTTTGAAACAATATGTTTAATTTAAAACAATGCACAATAAAAATGTACGTAAAAGCTCCAGGTTATTAAGAGGACAAGTTTGTTCATCTTTTTAACCTGTTTTTGTAACATAATTCAATACCGCCATAATACTGTAGACCAAGTTTCCGCAATTACAGCTTTGAAAAGTGTTACTATCACAAGCCTAGACTGAATCCAAAGACTGTGTGTTGAGATGTGACCAGACATAGGAGGGTCCGGCCGGGAGGAGAGGGAAGGAGGGATTGGCCACCGGAACAAATGTGGGTGAGTGTTTGAGTCTGTGCTTTTTGAGTTGACCGAGTTCTCTAAAGCAGCATCCGCACTCGGCGCAGCGGTACGGTCTCTCTCCCGTGTGAATGCGCTGGTGCTTGTGTAAGCTGTCCAAATGGCGGAAGCGTTTCTCGCAGTATCTGCACGGATACGGCCGTTCTCCCGTGTGTATGCGCTGGTGTGTTTTCAAGCAGTAGAAACGTCTAAATCCCCGGCCACAAATGTTGCAGCGGTGCACTTTATCAGGGCTATCGACTGTCCCGCTGAACCTGGAGTCACTCCCCACAGGTGGCGCCAAGGCCAGCAAAGCATCGCCATCGCTCTCCGGCACTGGAGGCGAGGAGATTTGTGCTAACTCTTGCATGGAATTGGATGAAGAGACTACAGCTGGATTTGATGAGGGAGGCTCTAACGTGAGTGAATCAGGATCGTCTTCGATTTTAATGGTGCCCTGTTTGATATCATCAGTGTCCTCCATCACCTGTATCAGCTCCAGCTCATTAACATTCCCAGCAGGTGTGCTTATTTCAAACTCAAAATTCGTCATGTCAGACTGCTCCACTGGTGGGTTTGCGGAGGGGCCTGAAACTTCTGGCTCCTCGTGTCTCCTCTCAGTGTCTGTTGCTGCAGAACAGTTGTCTGTAAAACAAAGAAAAGCTCACGTTTATATGGATGAAACTAAACTCAGACTAAAGAATCTGACATGCTGTTAATCCAATAAAGCCTCCTGTATCATATTTGATACATACATTTTCTAAGCCCTCTGAATTATCAACATGACCAAAACTACTGAAAACGTTCATACTTTTTCAGTAAGCAAAAGGCCTTTTAGAATAATTCTAAAAATGTCCCCCTTCAGGTCATGGTACACATCTTTTTTCTGTAAAGTAAATGTTATAACTTTTATATCGTTAGTAATATGTCAAGATATACACTTACTGGACTGAAGCAATTTAGGATTACTTGAGTATCTTGCATCATATTTTAGAAAAAAAAAAGTGTTAAAAAATGTAAGTATCAAATATGATACAACAGGCTTTTGAGAAAAGTTTTTTTGTGCATTTATCAATCATCGTGGTATTGCATCATCTGCTTTGCCCTTCAAAATTAAAATTACAGAGCTTTGATCATAAAACTTGCATGTTATGCAAGCAGTGTTATACTGTTATAAAAGTCTCGTTGATTTACATTACAGGCTATGAGAATCTTTATTGCTTTATAAAGAACATCTGCAACAAATGTTTTTGCTCAGTTTTGTTAGCTCCATATTCTCACTACATGCAACTCTTTTAAAATATATATTTTGTCTAAATATATTTCTGGCTATTATTTCATATGTCAAGCTTTAGATGGCTAATAAACAGCTATGATCATTACTCTATGGCAGGGTTCCTCAAATCCGGTCCTGGAGGGCCACTGTTCTACAGTTTAGCTCAGTCAAACCCACCTACCTAACGTTAGCTGATTTTCTAGTGAAGACCAAACACTGGAGGGCAAAATCCTATTGGTGAATGGAAATAATAATAACAAAAATGAACCTTTTTCGCCCTCATTCGTGATGTAAAACGTGCCTTCTGTCTCATCTTCTGGTTTAAAGAGAACAGCACTGTTTTCCAGAAGAGTCTGTGCGGTCGTGGGGTCACTCCTGAGTGCTGAACTGTTGCCAACTGAAGACCCTCGTGTCTTTCTGCGGTTGACACACTCACGAGGCCAGTCAGACTGTACCGTGGGGAGACAGAGGCCAACACTAGGGAGATTTTTAGGACTGTGAATTCTTCCCGGTGAGTTTCGGAAGGTCTTGCGGGAGGAATCTCTGCTCTGCGCCTGTGATGTGGGGCTTCCATCCGCAGCACATGATGGAAACACAAATTGTGCGTCGTCTGCGTTTGTGTGCACTATATTTGACCCAGGCAGGGTTCTGTTGAGAAGTAAACACTGTTTGATATTCTTTTCAGCCGCAGTCATGTAGTAGCGAACCGCTTTCAGCTCGCTCTCGGAGATCTCCAGTCTCTCGCGCAGGCTCTGGTTCTCTTTGTGCGACTCTGCGGCAGCATTACGAGCCGCGGCCAGCTTTATGCCAACAACTCGCGCTGTTTCTTTCAACACTGATTCTACTGCGCATCTTACCGCATGGTCGATAGTGGAGGCGAGTTCGCACTTGAGAAAAGAAACGCTGATGTCCATGCTCAAAGTCATGGTTATTCTGATCCACGGCAGTATTTCACTGTGAGATGTAATGTTATATACGTGATTGCAGAGCTCAAAAGAGATGGTTTGGGTTTCTGTCTAAGCTAACTGAGGGCTAGAATAGAATAGTTTACGGCCTCGCTTCCATTACCAGTACTTCGATACGTTACCTGGTTATAATGTTAAAAGCACAGAAAACCTAAAGTGTTTTGTAAATCTTGCTCAAGCTGTCGCGTTCTGCTATCATCACAAGTAGTGTCGAGGAATAATGACGTCAACAGCAGCCTGGAATTTGTAGTTTTCTTTCTTTGAGCCTTTAGTTGTTGTGAGTAAAGTAATTGTTTATTATTAGGTTATTTACAATAAACAGTACTGTGCAAAAATCTTAGGCACGTTAGTATTTTCACCTGAATTTTTATTTATTTATTTATTTTTTATTTTTTTATTATTTATATCTTGCTGTAGTGTGTCAGTAGGAAATATCAGTTAATGTATTTCCAAACATTAATTTTGCCATTCATTGAAATAATCCAGTGAGATTTTTGTATGCACAGGGAGTCTGACAACAGCCTGTATGCTCCACACGGAGATCTGATCTCACCATCATCGAGTCTGTCAGTGATTAGCAGGGGTGCCGCTAGCAATTTTGGGCCCAATGAAAGAATATGAGGTTGGGTCCCCTACCGCACTCATTCTATTAATAAAATCGATCTCTGGATGCCCCAAAAGTGCGTGGGCCCTTAGAATAGTCCTAACAGACTCCTTGTGCATACAAAAATCTCACTGGATTATTACAATTAATCGCAGAAATTTCGGGAAATTTAAACTGATATTTCCTACTGACACACCTAAAACGCTACTCTCTCATTTTTAATCCACTGGAATCATACGAAATAGTTTTATGATGGATGGATGGGCTTTTTGGAGCTTCAAAAACTCAGACATTATTCAATGTCATTATAAAGATGGGAAGAGCTAGGATATTATTAAATATAAATCCGATTGTGTTCGGCTGAAAGAAAAATGTCATATACACCTAGGATGGCTTGAGGGTGAGTAAATTATGGGATAATTTTTAATTTAAATTTTTCAAGGATGACAGAAGAAAAAGTGTTGCATTAAAGGATTAGTTCACTGCAGAATAAAAAATTTCCTGATAATTTACTCAACCCCACGTCATCCAAGATGTTCATGACTTTCTTTGTTCAGTCGAAAAGAAATTAAAGTTTTTGAGGAAAACATTCCAGGATTTACATCTCGTGACTCCAGAGTCCTGCACACGAGCGACCCGCTAATATTTAATGTAACGGATGGAATAAGACATAAAAACCTTTTTTTTTTCTGGTGAAAATACTAATGTGCATGCCTAAGACTATTGCACAGTACTACAGATATATGTTTAAAAACATTTTTGAATATAAAAGTGGATCTATATGAGAATGAATGTGTTTATTTAAATAAAAAATTGGAATGATGTAATCGGAATGATCATCGTTATTTATAGATGCAGTGCTCCATGATGTGGTCTCCTTAGTAGGCCTACAGATAATCAATGAGTTCGTCATGGCGACAAAGGGGAAGTGTATTACTTATCTCTGAGTAGCTTACTGTATGGACTAATAATAATAAAAATTACAACTACCTAGTACCTGTCTAAAAAGCACATCTGGACAAAATGTAAATTCTGTGCATTGAAAACTGATGTTTTGCATAAATTGAGTGAGAGACAGTTTTAGGTTTAAAGGGTTAGTTCACCCAAAAATGAAAATTCTGTCAGTAATTACTCACCCTCATGTTGTTCCAACTGCGTAAGACCTTCGTTCATCTTCGGAACACAAATTAAGATATTTTTGATGAAATCTGAGCCATGTCTCACTCCTCCATAGGCTGCTATGTGACCGAAACTTGCTGGCCCAGAAAAGTTATTAAAGAGATCGTTAATATAGTCCAAGTGACTCCAGTAGCTCAATCTTAAGTTTATCAAGCGACGAGAATACTTTTTGTGCGCAAAAACAAACAAAAATAACGACTTTATTCCACTATTCATTTCCTTCTCTCTGGACCTCTAGTTGGTTCGCGTAGTGTTTTTGCGCAGCGCGTCTGTGTTACACGTCACCACGTAGGCTCACTATTGGCCGACGCCGGTCATGTGTGTGATGCGTGATGACGTGCAACACAGACGCGCAGCGCAAAAACACTACGAGGCCCAGAGAGAAGGAAATGAAAAGTGGAATAAAGTCGTTATTTTTGTTTGTTTTTGCGCACAAAAAGTATTCTCGTCGCTTGATATACTTAAGATTGAGCCACTGGAGTTACTTGGACTATATTAACGATCTTTTTAATAACTTTTCTGGGCCAGCAAGTTTTGGTCACATAGCAGCCTATGGAGGAGTGAGACATGGCTCAGATTTCATCAAAAATATCTTAATTTGTGTTCCGAAGATGAACGAAGGTCTTACGCGGTTGGAACAACATGAGGGTGAGTAATTACTGACAGAATTTTCATTTTTGGGTGAACTAACCCTTTAAGGTTTTGAAACTGCTGTCATATGATCTTACACTACAGGATGTTGTTTGATTAAACACACTTCAGGGTTAAACATTAGAGGGAGCTTGAAGCAGAACACTAGATAAATCACTGTTGGGTTAAAGATCAAGTGGCAACTTCCTAGAATAACAAAAGTTTCATAGAATCCTGCCCATTTGATTTCATGGGTTTTTTTTCTTCAGTTTTGATAGTTGTTGGAAATTAACTATTAACTAATTATTATTATTATTTACATATTAAAACATTGTTTGACTTATACATGGCATTTGTTCAAATGGTTCTCATTTACACAGCATTTTCCCTCAGCTTGCTGTAAGAAAGAGCAATAGCGAGCTCTAGAGGTCGACAAATGGAATAACACTCTATAATGAAAAAACTCTTTATTTTTAGATCTAATGTTGTTGCTCTAAATTAAAATCTGGTCTGAACCTTCCTCTTTCTCTGCCATCTGTGAATCTATGTAGAGAGGAGTGTGATCACACTCATCTTCTCCAGAATCATAGCCTATATGTTGCCAGAGGGCATGTTTAAAGCTTTTAAATTTCAAAATGTTTTATACGTGGTTGTATTACTGCTTACAGACATGAAGTAAACTCCATCATAGACTAGGTAAGATATTATGTGACCTACCTAAGTGGCTATGAATATATGTGTGGAGGATTAATGCAGAACAGTTCATGTCCATCCAACCACATACTGCATGCTTGGTTCTCTGGAAATGGTGTTGCTGGGCAACCCATCCACAGCTACTACAGTACCTTATGGGGAGTAAGGGCAGGTGGAATGTACCATCACTACATTTGTTGAGGGGAGGGATGTAAATCACATTTTGCTGCCCTACTCCATAATGTGTGTGCCAGTTTAAAGGGTGCACAGTTGTAGAAGTAAATAAAAAAGCAATAAATAATACATTTTTAACAATCAAAGTATTATAGCATACACAAAAATCGGAGCACACTTTTCTTTTAATACGGACCAATCAGCAAGTGCACCTATAACATGTCTATGCCCCTCCCCTCAACGGGTAATTATGGCAGGTGTAATTAGGAGTGTGTCTCCGGTGGGTGGCAGCTTTTTGTCTCTAGAGAGAAAGTGCGCATTACATTACTGAATGCCTTTACAGGGGAATTTTAATTACAGCTCGAAGTAATTTGAGAAAGTGTGAGGTTGGTTAACTTATCTGGGTTATAATTAGCTGTTTGGAAAATGCTGGAGTGGAGGGATTTTTGGATGTGTATTTACTATATTGGAAATAAATTGATTATAAAATATGTTCAAATTAAAAGCATACGCAATCTTTTGAACTTCAGGCCTCATATGACGTACGGTTTGCGCTCAGACTGTGTTGCCATGTCCGCGTATTATTACTGACTCGGCTTGCGTTTATTTATTTATTTTACAGCGCAAATGTAAAGTATATGGCCAGTCTTTTAAACTTATTTTCGGAAAATGCAGTCACATTTTTATTGCTGGTCCTTGGCCTCCAAATCCCAATAAACTGCGACTAGGCTAATCGCACTTCCATATAGCCTACACCCAACTATTGGAGGCTTAGAGCCATAGTAGGCCTATATCTATCATAGTTTGTTCCCTTCTCTTAGCTCCGCCATGTCTCTTAGGAAAAGTCGCTTATTTTTTGTTTTTCCCTGCGCGATCTGGCAACACTCTGCTCAGGAGCGCATTCACGGAGTCACTGAGCACCGCGTAGGGGGAATTCTGCACAATGTCACTATTCTTTCCAAGTCATTTATTTGTCAATTTCTGCAAACATTTAAATTGAAATCTGCATATTCTCCTTTCCACATTTCATGAAAGAACTGACATTTTGCTTTAGCGACCTAAACTCAAGTGTGCTCCAGTGTGAGGTGCTGTTCACCCCCCTGAGCCGCTGTTTGGCACCGCGGTGGAGGTCTGCGCTGCAGTGGTACATTCGCAATAAAATGGGTGTGGTTGAATCGCGCAATAGTGATGCTACGTGTTTCTGGTGCAGACCGAATGATTTCATATGGGACTGAATTGACAGCATAGTGAGCGCACATTATTTGAATTATTTAAAAAAACAAAACAAATATAGCATACTGTTTATGTTGAATTCACCCCGCCTCCTATTCTGGCACAGTCACGTTTGAACTGATGGATGGGTTAAATGCTCCTCCGGAGAGATAACCAAGTCGAATTTAGTTACTTTATTTTCATTTTTTGAAGGGCCACGGGGTGCCTCGCATTTCATTGAATAGGACATTTCTTGGACGCGGCGGCCAAAACGAAGCGACCAACACGAGAAGACTGAGGAAGAAGGCACTCGGAAGGAAAGAGGCGAGGATTAAGCAACGCAATATAAAGACAACGACGACGTGTTCTTAATTCGAAAGCTTTATTTGGACTTATTACATTTATCGCTAATTATATTACTTGAGTCGCTTTTTTTTCTCTCTACAAAAGCAAAGTGTGCTGATGAAATCAGGAATAACGCCACAGTGGTTTTTTCCCATCCTTTCAAAACGACCAGAAGGCGACATGGTGGCTCCATACTTTTTGGTAACATCGTTTTGATTCGTTTCATACATGAAACACAGAGTCGCCGAGGCCTAACTAGCACCAGGAAAGAACCGACAGTATGCAGTCCTAATCATTTTCCAGCAGAAAAATTCCCTGCGAATTACTTCCGCCAGCCACTTCAGCATTCCACTCACTTTACGCGAGGAGTGACTAAAGCCAAACAGGAAGATTAACAGGTAACGTTACTATTCAATTCTAAGATTCATCCGAATGGTGGGACCGAGATAAGACATATGATGAAAAGTAGGAAGGGCATCAGAGTTTTAAATGATTAAAATGGTTCATGTTCATTTGTAATGTGAAGATCAACTTTAGAATTTGGGATTTTATTATTTTTGTCACCAAATCACATAGTGGATTGTTATTCACAATCAGTAGGAATATTATGGAGATTATATATCATAGTACGTTTGTATTTAAAGGTACTGCATGTTTAATTTTAGCCGTGAGTCGTGAATTGGAGCAGAAGCCTCCTGTTCTTCAGCTGGCCGCAGCCTCCAGCGCTTTACGCCACAGCTCTGATTGTGGCAAGCTGTTTTAACTTATATTCCTTATACTAGTGCTGTCAATCGATTTTGGAAAAAAAATCGAATTAAGGCATATTTTTCTGTACATAACATCAATTATTGAATTATTGCACATAAGATCATTTTTTAAATTGTCCCAAGCCCACAGTAATTTTTTACCCTTGCCTTACATACTCTGCCTATGATAAACCCATTGTAATAAATGTCACATTTAGCGGTGCCTTTAATATATCAGGGCTTTATTTTGACTCATGTAACCTTGTTCTTTAAGATTTTTTGGTAGGTCTAACAGGTAAATATACAGAAATGGAATAATTAAACACTGCACATTGCTGTCACTTTACAGAAATAGCCTAGTTCACCCATAAATGAAAATGATCCCATAATTTACTCGCCCTCAAGCCATCCTAAGTGTATATGACTTTAGTCTTTCAGCCCAGAACAATTGGAGTTATATTAAATAATATCCTGGCTCTTCTGTAATGGCATTGAATAGCCAGTTTTTGAAGCTCCAAAAAGTGCATCCATCCATCATAAAAGTAATCCATACGGGATAATAAATGCCTTCTGAAGTGAAGCGAGTAAGAAAAATATCCATATTTAAAACTTCGTAAACTATAGGCTAATCACTGGCTTCCAGCAACGGCCCTATACGCGCGTTTACTAGTTACATGGTTTTCGCGAAAGGTGTCTATTCTCAAACTCTACTCTCTCATTCTTAATCCACTGGAATCGTATGGAATACTTTTATGATGGATGGATGGGCTCTTTGGAGCTTCAAAAACTCAGACATTATTCAATGTCATTACAAAGATGGGAAGAGCTAGGATTTTATTAAATATAAATCCGATTGTGTTCGGCTGAAAGAAAAATGTCATATACACCTAGGATGGCTTGAGGGTGAGTAAATTATGGTATAATTTTCATGTTTAATTTAAAATTTTCAAGGATGACAGAAGAAAAAGTGTTGCATTAAAGGATTAGTTCACTTCAGAATAAAAATTTCCTGATAATTTACTCGACCCCACGTCATCCAAGATGTTCATGACTTTCTTTCTTCAGTCGAAAAGAAATTAAGGTTTTTGAGGAAAACATTCCAGGATTTACATCTCGTGAGTCCAGAGTCTCGTACATCTCCAGAGTCCTGCACACGGGTGACCCGCTAATATTTAATGTAACGGGTGGAATAATATTTATGTATCGGGTGCGGTGCGGGTCGGACGCGCGGTAGACACGGGTGGACTGCAGGTCCAATAGCCAATACTATTTCAACTCATTTGGTGCATTTGACAGCTGCTTTCAAATGGTCCCATGCTTATTTGTGTTCACGCTCTGTCTGAAGACCGTTAAAGGCTGCTAATTACAGCACAATTTGACTCAGAATGCTTAATGTTGGTTTTATTTCTTGTGTTAGGATACATGCGAAAAATGATTTTTGTCTACCTCATGTAGGAGATTTAATGCGGGTGCGGTTCAGGTTGCGGTTTTTATGTCAAACGGGTCGGGTACGGACTAAAATTAGTGTTTCTGTCAGATATCGGGTCGGGTGTTCTGTTAATTACTGCGGGTGCGGGGCGGGTTGATCAAACAGGACCCGTCGAGGACTCTGTAATAGGGTACAATGGTTTGAAGGTCCAAATTGCAGTTTCAAATGATCATCTTGCACTAGCTCTGCGATGCGCCAAGCATTACGTAATCACGTTGAAAGTTCACGTGTGACATAGGCGGAAGTACCAACTAGTGTTTACAAAGCGAACGTGCAAAGACTGTCAAACACCATTTACAAAAAAAAAATAAAAAAAAATAAAAGGTAAAACAACGATGTTGGACGATTTTGAAGTTGGAGGACAACATGAGTATTAGTTTTTTGTCCCCATCCTACCTTTCTTAACCGGAACACGCATGACCTTTAAACATGATTACGTAATGTGTGGCGCATCGCAGAGCTAGTGCAAGACGATCATTTGTGGTTAAAAAGTATATAGATATATATTTAGAAAATTACAGATCGTTTCGTTAGATAAGACCCTTGTTCCTCAGCTGGGATCATGTAGAGCCCTTTGAAGCTACACTGAAACTCAAATTTGGACCTTCAAACCACTGTACCCCATTGAAGTCCACTATATGGAGAAAATTCCTGGAATGTTTTCCTCAAAAACCTTAATTTCTTTTCGACTGAAGAAATAAAGACATGAACATCTTGGATGATGTGGGGGTGAGTAAATTATCAGGAAATTTTAATTCTGAAGTGAACTATATTGCGCTATATATTTTTAACGCGTTTTAACCATAGACTGTAAAAGGTTTTAACGTGGGGGTATATATCCACTACTATGTTTTTTTAAAAATCTCCTATGTAAAGCTGGTTATTTTACAACTATATGAGTGCTTGGCGGGTATTCTGTGATTTTGTGTATTACAGTTGACCAAAAATTTACTTATATTTCTAAAAAGGAATTACAAAACCATGTTAGATACGTATGATCAATAAGATAAGAAAATGCTATTTGTATCAAAGAAATTCATTAGGAAACAATTCTAACATACAAATTTATCTGTGACAAGGCCTGACATTTTAGGGGTGAAATGCGTATAAAAATGTATTTTATTCAATCATAAAAAAATGCTGAGATGACATGATATGTGTTTCTCATAGTTGAACATGTCCTCCATATGACTCAACGTTCAGATTTAAGAATATTTTTTCCCCCCAAGATTTTTTATAAGTGGAAATGTACGTTTCTGGTAGAATGTCCCTTAAACTTAAGAAGAAGAAAAAATGAATCACAAAATGAATGTTAATTTTGACAGCCCTACTTACTAAATATCTATATTTACTATAACGTGTTTTTAAATTACTAGTCATCAATCGAATAGTGACTAGTTCCTTTTCACTAGATACTGAATTCACTGGATAGCCTACTTATTATTCACTTCCTACTGGTAGGAATTCCAGTTGTTGCTGGGACAAATTTTAGTTTTTAATATTCATTGGGTACTAATACTTTTTAAAAGAAATTGGGATAGTTACTAGTATCTATTTCAGCTTTACCAGTATATGTATTAAATACTAGTGCTTATTAATAAGACCCAAGTATTTATTGCCTTTTTGCTTGTCATGTAATAATTAGTCAGAATGTTTACTGTATTCTTATTATATATAATCTTATTGGTAGATAAAAAAAATAAATACTAGTACAATTTGAATACTCACTGTGTAATAACTGGTTGGTTCTGTTCAAGTACTTAGAAAACTGGAATAGTAACTATTTAAATTAGTTCTAAAGAATAAGTAGTGACTAATCAAATTAGCAAAGCTAGATAGAACCATTGGAATACATACCAGTTAGAAGTAAATAGCTGTTAGCCTATCTCATACACAGATCCCCAAGACACTAACAATAAAAAATTAGTAACATACAGTAAAAAAAAAATAAGAGCTATGCTACATGTTAAAACGGCTTGCCATACGTATGTCAGTAGCAAGATAAAGAGGATGTTAACCGTGCATTTGTCTGTTGTTCTGGGCGTAGGACGATCTGACTGAAATATAAACGTAACCCATGTGATCAAGCAAACGCACGTTTTGCAGCTGTCTCTCGGGTTTAAAAGGATAGGTTGCGGTTTCAGTGAAAACCACAGTGCCAGTAAACGATAGAAATGCCGCTTACTTTTCTCCCTTTACTCGCAGTATGCAGAGAGTGCATATGCCACTCTGCATTAAGCTGTAAGGGTGGGGCCAAGGCTGACATTTCTTTATAGTTCATGCTATCAGAACTCCGTCTAGTTAATGGACACAAATCCACAGAACATAATAGATCATTGTCGCGTTTGTGTCGGTGCTGGAATCGAACGTTGGTTTAACCGAAAATGGTTCCGTAGACCTGCCATTCTGCGTCGACGTGATGAAGCCGAATGCAACATGCTGTTTCCACATCTCAACTGTTTATGGCGTTCTGTGTGTAAAATAGTAGTAGAAAACATTTTACCTTTGTTTCATGAACACGGAGAAAACATTTGCCTACTCCGAGGCGGTGGCCTTGTTTGGTGCTTAGCTGACAGCCCCCTCAAGTCATGTTTAATGCATGAAGTCGTATTGTTTTACATAGTGCTGACAATAATATAACACCACTGCAAATAAGGAAAAAAAAAAAACAGCAGGTTAATAAATAGATAATGTTTGATCCTCAGGCTGTTTCTAACCCATTTATACCCGATTTCAAACTCTACATATTAGTCAAGATGGCATTGGTGCACTAGTGTGGACCAGAGGATAGGCTAACTAACCACTCTCCCCGTAACCAACTGCTTCTTTCCCAACTTGCTTGAAGACCTTAAGTCATGTAGATTATCTACATTTCCTCAGAGCATAGCCATTTATCGAAATGAAAGGTTTTGTGGGTAAATGGCATTATACACCAAGTGCTGCTGTTTCTTTCTGATTGGCTCTGATGTAAGTTTTAAAGTGGGTGTTTGTAACTTTAATGCTCTTTGTGTAGAATTTCATCACAGATTTTCTCTTATACATTTTTTTCCTCCTTCTGTGGTGTTGTGTTTGTGTTGAGGGAGTTGAATCTTTCTAATAAGTGTGTGGTAAGAGGATAATAACAATAATTTTTGCATTCGTGTCTCACAGTTCTCCATTAGCATTGAGACAATAGCCATACCGAGATCTGTGTGGCTATAACTGGAAAACATGCAAAGTAGAACTGTTTATAAGATCTAAAAGATCTTTGTGATTGGTTGATGATTTGTGACATATTTGACTGTAAAAATATATGCAAAAAATCCTGTGTGTTTTTGCATGCCGGTTTGAATGTGTAACCTAATGTTCGATTTCAGGTCATGTAAATTTCTTCTCTCTTTCTGTTTGATACACTCTCTTTTAATTTACAATCTATTATAATCCTGATTCCAGATCTTGTTTCTGTGTTTGGAATGGATCTCGGAACATTAATCCTATTATTTGATAGATTATGCCAGATTAAAGATTATGGCGTAATGTTAATCTAAATCCTGCAGCACATCTGCACTATGAAATGATTAGTGATGAACAAATATTTTAGACATTTTTTACATGTAACAAAAATCTTTATACAAAATGGTGCACATCATTTAGTTTTGTGTGTGGGAACCTTCTCCAACTGATCAGTATTGTGCAGTATGTACAGGATTTCCTGTTTGTTTACTTTTTGTAAAATCTTAAAACCATTTTTTTATGTAAAAAAATAAAAGGTTCTAATTTCAAATTGCATTTGAAACACATTTTGCTGGTCAGCTTGTCAAACCTAAAAAACTGTGTTTAACAGGAATACTGTGTCCTCTCTAACATTATTCATATGTCATGTTTTAATCTACAGGTGTCTGAGGGGGTGAGAGAGGTCAGAGGGTAAAGTTAAAGATCATTTCAAGATGAGTGAGCTTGAGCAGCTTCGACAGGAGGCTGAGCAACTGCGTAATCAGATCAGAGTGAGTCCCAGTACTGATAATGCTGAAAAATAATGGTCCTTATTTTTCACTCTCTGCTTTGGGGTCAGGGTTGCCATAATGACAGTTGGCTTTAAATGTATCATGTCATAGCTATATACATTTATATGAAATTCGACTTATCACTGATCCTCATTTTAACTGCTCTAAAAACTTTTGCAAACTCAGTAATTACACAGTTTGTCAAATTATGAGTTCTTAGACTATGACTATGGGTTTGGCTCCACTATGCTCACATTCTTTGGCTCTTTTCATCATGAAAACCATACTTGAATTATAAAATAAATTATATATATAAGACCCATGTTTGGATTTTGCTTCATCATTTGGATGTACTCGAATGAAAATCTTTTTCAAGGGTATTAACAGAATAAAACATTTTCTAGAAATGAGGGCTAGAAATATTACAATCTAATAAAATATGTTTGAGGAAATCAAATCTAATCAATTTAAAGAATTTTGGTTTTGGTGTTGTTATTGTGTTTGCCTTTTAGAGATCATAAACAATTTTCAGTGATGCTATTGTAGCTTCCCATAGACTCCACTCAAAATGAACTGTGCATTGAGATATCCTGATTACTTCAGAAACAGGCCATACCTCCACCTGCAAATGGTGACTGCAAAATTATTCAGCTAACATTTGTCTGTTGTCTCTCAGGATGCCAGGAAAGCATGTGGAGATTCCACACTTACTCAGGTAAGACATAATTACATTTAGGACCTGAATGATGTGATCTCCAGGGGTCTATGGGTTTTCCACTCATGTGTTGTGTGTGTGTTTGGTAGATAACAGCAGGCCTGGACCCAGTGGGGAGGATACAGATGAGGACGAGGCGCACGCTGCGTGGGCATTTGGCTAAAATCTACGCCATGCACTGGGGCACAGATTCCAGGTATCTCTATCTTCAGCCTTCTCACAACTGTGCCACAGTCTGCTCTCACACCTGGCATCAAAGAGTTCCAAAAAAAAAAGGTTAAAAGTAGCAAATGAGCATGACTCAGCAAGTCGTGACTTGGCTTTGGTTTTTCACCTGTTGGCGGCACAGAAGACAATGAACAACACGACACACTGACCCACATGTTAACTCATCACACATGACCCACATGTTAACTTATCATCTACGGCTACACTGGTGTCACAATCGAAATGAATTTCTTTAAAGACGTGTCATTTTTGTGAGCTTTCATAAGCTCCAAGGATGTGTTGCACATGAGTGCCATCTTCACAGTTACAACTACAAAGCCAAAATTATACTACCATTGTCTGCGTTTTTGTCATTTATAAAACAGTGCATTTGATTTGAGTGCTTGAAAAGGAAGGTCCATTGGTGCGCATGGGCCAAATTAATTTATCCGTGCTCGCAGTCAAAGAATTATACTTCAAAAAGTCTTACATGCTCTTACAACTGTGTATGAGATTAAGCGGAAAGTGGAAAATGAAGTATATCTGGGCCTTAAGTAGACAATTCGACATCATTATTGTTTTGAATAGAAAATATTACCATATTCATTTGACCATAGAATGAAATTCAGCATTTTAATAAAATAGTAACTACACACTGTATATGCTATCTACATAGGCTATTGGATTAGCATGATAACCATAGAGATTGCATGAGGGAATTTTAGCATAGAAGGCTAATTGTTATCTTGTAAATCGCTTTGGAGTCCGAGGGAGACCAGATTCATTCCTGTGGTCAACAGGGCACAACAGACTAGTAACCAGTTAGAATTAGAGTTGCTGCTGTGTAAAGATACAAAACACAGGGACTCATTGGTGCCCTAAGCAAAAAAACAAAACTGGAAATCGATTTCTTGGTAAAAAATCTCCAGTTGTTGCCCCCCATGGTGCCATACTCTGCATATAGAGAGTGGCGGTACTTAGAAAACATAAACTTATAAAGAAATAACATATAAGCTTGGTGATTTTTTTTCTAAATTAAGTTTGAATAAAGAAATTAAGAGAGTGCAACTGAAAGCTTTAAATGTAGTTTATATATTCATTGTTGCCTCTGTAAAGTAAATAAGAGTTTCAGTAAGACCACCAGCCATTTTCCTGTCTTATATACTCTTTTTTTATCTATTATTTTATATATATATATATATATATATTTATGTCCGCTTTCTTCTCCTCTCCTCAGGCTTCTTGTTAGTGCCTCACAAGATGGAAAACTCATAATCTGGGACAGCTACACTACAAACAAGGTCTGTAGCTCCATCGTAGTGTTACACGTACAAGTTAAGCTTTCCATGAACTATCACCATTGAGTAAACCAACGGCAGGTTGTTCATGTAGTAAGTGATTTGTAAGGTCACATTAAAATCATCAGGTAAACAAATTATTATTACTATAGTACTGACACTGCCAAAAGGTCAGTTCTATATGTTGTAAAGATTATCAGCATGTGTGTTTTTCCTGTCATTATCCAATGTTCAACAACCTGTTCAAACCTTCGCGTGTATATTATAAACTTCAGATGCACGCCATCCCGTTACGGTCATCATGGGTGATGACATGTGCGTATGCGCCATCCGGAAACTTTGTGGCCTGTGGTGGACTGGACAACATTTGCTCCATATACAGCTTAAAGACGAGAGAGGGCAATGTTAGAGTCAGCCGGGAGCTGCCTGGTCACACAGGTTTGATACACACACACGGGGCCTCATTTATAAACCGTGCGCTAAAATCTGTGCCAATGTTCACATTTAAAAAAAATGGCCTTTGACGTGAACAAGTGCTTAGCGCTTCGTCAGGGTCTAAGCAGACGTACGCACTTGTCATTATGGCAGAGAATCGGAGTACTGCAGGTATTTGGAAATCTAAGCAATTTTTGCCGCTCATCTGACGTAAAGGATTTGGACGTTGACAGGTGCTCTTTTTTATGCTAATGACGCTAATTATTAGCCGTTTACAAGGCAGAGATCTGAAACCATTCAGCTGCACACAATTTGTTTTTTTTTAAATACTTTAATTATGAGTTTCAAACAATGTTACAAACAAAGCAAAACAAAGACAAAATCATCTTAAATAATAATACCCAGAAGAAAAAGAAGAAGGGTAAATAAAAGCGTGGCTTAACAAAACAATAAAAGTGCACAGTCTGCATGATTAAAGAAAATTGAACAGAAAATGAATGCTGGAAATAAGATTCAGTCTAAGTCAGACAATAAAACATGTTCCCTGACATATTGCTTAAAATGGCCCCAAGCTTTATTAAACTGGTTAGACGAGCCTCTTAGAGAGAGTTTCGTTTTTTCTAACTTTAAGAAAAAGAGGACATTGTGTTGGAGTTGGAGGCCTACGATTCTTCCATCTCAGCAATATTAATCGTTTTGCTAAGAGCATGAGAAAAGCTGTACAATCAGATTGTATCTTTGTAAAATTACATGATTCAGAAGTGATTCCAAAAATAGCTATCAGTGGGCAAGGGGAGATCGATCTACCTAAGAAACCAGGGATGGTCTCAAAAATAGTGACCCAGAAGCTCTTAAGCTTTGTAGAAAACCAAAAGTTATGTGCAAGCAGGATCTAAATGCTGAAAGTGCTTGGATAGTTTCAGCTTTGTCCAGTGTACAAGCGGCACGCAATTTCAAGATCATTTGTGATTCACACTGTAGATTTCACATTTGGAAGAGAGGCGTACGCACGTTCTTTGTGTGTACGTTCGTTCTCTGAATCACACATACTCGCTTTTGAGAAATGATAAGAAAAAGATCAAATGTAGGACGGTTTCTACGCAACCTTTTATAAATGAGGCCCACATACTCGCACCCTCATTTACAAACGAATGGCTCCTATTAAACGAAATATCAATCTCAGAATGTTTATATATATTTTTTGCATGCAGTGTTGTTGGCAGTAATCAAATGTACTACTCATGACTTAATCTTTTTCTGTACTTCTGAAAGTAAAAAGAATCCGATCCAATCACAAAAGGATGTTTCTTCAGCATCATGCTGTTTCAGGGTGTGACATGTTGACTTCCTGCCTGTTCATTTCCTAGGTTACCTTTCCTGTTGCCGTTTCATAGATGACAATCAGATTATCACCAGTTCAGGAGACACAACCTGGTGTGTTCAGTAATAAATATGAAACCCTACACTCTTCTACAGTGGTTCTCAAGTGGTTTTGCTTCAGGACCCAGATGTACAGTATGGCATCTCCAACATAGTACCAAAATTGTTTATCGTACAAATGTAAACAAAAATCAATTCCTGTTGATTTTAATAATGTACATTTTTGATGAACGATTATTATTAAAGGGTTAGCTCACCCAAAAATGAAAATTCTGTAATTCACTCACCCTCATGTCGTTCCAAACCCGTAAGACTTTCATTAATCTTCGGAACACAAATGAGGATCTGAAATCTGAGAGCTGACAGCAACACAACTTCCACTTTGATGCTTCGAAAAGTTCATAAAGAGATCGTAAAACTAATCCATATGAATCGAGCGGTTTATTCCAAATTTTCTGAAGAGACTCGATCGCTTTATATGCTGAACAGATTGAATTTAGGCTTTTATTCGCATATTCATCAACGCACACATGAATTATGGCGAACGGAAGCTCAAGCATGCTTGCTTGACGTGCGAGAACCAATGAGGTTCATTCTCGTGTGTAACGCAGCACCCCGTGAGGTTTGTTCATCAAGCAAGTACGGTTTATATTCGCTGATCAATTTTTTAAATGTGAATAAAAGCCTAAATTCAATCTGTTCATCATTTAAAGTGATCAAGTCTCTTCAGAAAATTTGGACTAAACCGCTTGGATCATATGGATTAGTTTTACCATCTCTTTCTGAACTTTTTGAAGACTGTCAATGGAGGGACCGAAATCGAACATTGTCTTTTATGTTCCGAAGATGAACGAAAGTCTTACGGGTTTGGAACGAAAATCGGGCGAGCGAATGATGACAGAATTTTCATTTTTGGAAGAACTATCCCTTTGATCTCAGCAACTGATATTCATCGCACAAACACTTCCAGTCAGCACAAGCCACTTTTCTCACTGTTGAAAGTGATTTATTTGTAGTCTGGTGGTTTTTTTTTTATCCTGCATAGTTTTGTTTAAAGATTTTGAAGATAAAGATTACACAACTTGCCCAACTCCATGCCAAGTGAATCTACGGCAAAATAGTTTGGACATCAACAGCAAATGAAATAGGAAGTGTTTATCCTCTCCTTTGAAAGTTAAACCTGTTAATCATTATTTGCATTTATCATTGTTTGTTTTTCTTGAGAACCACTGTCGTACTTAAACAGCCTGTTTACGTTCAGTTACAAGACTTCAATAACCTATGTGCAGGCTGTTCGTCTTAACCTAAAGCGTTTGTGTTTGTTCCAGTGCTCTGTGGGACATCGAGACTGGGCAGCAGACCACGCTGTTCTCGGGTCACAGCGGAGATGTGATGAGTCTGTCATTGGCTCCAGACTCTCGGACCTTCATCTCTGGGGCCTGTGACGCCTCCATTAAACTCTGGGACATCAGAGACAGCATGTGCAGACAGACGTTCACCGGTCACGAGTCAGACATCAACGCTGTCTGTGTGAGTAAACACGCTGCTTAAAGAAATACACATTACTGTTATTTCCTTGTTCGCTCATTTTCTCCTCCATCTCTCAGTTCTTCCCCAGCGGCAGTGCATTTGCAACCGGTTCCGACGACGCCACCTGCAGGCTGTTCGACCTGCGCGCAGATCAGGAGCTGTGTTTATACTCTCATGATAATATCATCTGCGGTATCACCTCTGTGGCCTTCTCCCGCTCTGGCCGCCTGCTGCTCGCTGGATACGACGACTTTAACTGCAACATCTGGGACGCCATGAAGGGAGACCGAGCAGGTGAACGTGCTGGTGTTATTCTCATGTGACTTGTAACCATTTGCACAGTGCTTTATTTGTTAACTGGGAGGTCCCGTAACAATCGCGATGTAGGATCTAGGAGGTTAAGGTGGTTTGAGGAGTGTTTAGCCTGGCATTGGTGGGAACATAAATGGAAAATACTGTTTAGCACCAAATCATTGCATCAGATGATCATAACGAAACTATATTGGCTCTCGTCCCATTAAGATCAACAAAAGCTGCCTACAGTGCAAGCTGGTTTTGTTGCATTGTAGTGTAATTGCTTCACATTGCACGTTTTATTTACAATTTTTTTTTAAATGCTCATTATTAACAAAAACACCATAATCAAAAAAAAAAAAAGAATGCTTTTACATAGATACATTTTTACTATTTTACTTATTTTTCAACATTGATAAGAAGATCATTTTTGAAGGAGCATGTGGCACTGAAGACTGGAGTAATAATGCTAAAAATTCAGCTTTGCTATCATTTTAAAATATATTCAAACATATAATTTTTTTTTTTTATTTTAGCAGGAGACTACTTAATTTTTTTTATGAATAGTTATATCTTTTTATTTTTATATAAATATATTTTTTCCATGGTGTATGAGGTGGGAGATCTACTAAAATACTTTATTTTTTTTCGAAACCCCGTTGTTACACTTGAACTCTTCACACTCGTCGTCTCTTACAGGAGTGCTGGCTGGCCATGACAATCGCGTGAGCTGTCTTGGGGTCACAGATGATGGCATGGCCGTGTCTACAGGTTCCTGGGACAGCTTCCTGAAGATCTGGAACTGACAACACAGCTCACATATAGTACACATTATTCACTCATCATACACACTGTATGTACTTTACTGTACATATGATGTACACTTGCCTACACAGACACACATGCCTGACAAAGAACTGTACATACTATATATATAACGGCAATTAGTTATAAGTTTACACCAAATCTTTTCAGTGCCACACCATTGTATACATATATAGTTACACTATAGGTAGGTTTGAACCACAAGTTTAAAACAGGAATGTTTACACACACACTTACACACTTTTTCCCTTACTTAAGCTTTGCTGGACCTACACGGTACCTTTACTCACTAAGAGACACAAGTGCATTAGGAGGAATGCGTGTTGAGTGAGTCGTCTAATTTGAGCGTACAATCCAAAACGTTTATTTGAAACCCGTTTGACATACTTTTGATCATTTTGAGACCTTGGGAGTTGGAGTTGATCCATTGAAGCGCTTTCATGTTTATTTTGACTCATTCTGTCTTCTATACTCAAAATTAAGCCTGAAGTACTGATGTTTCTATGAGCATGTAGAGTTAAAAATATGGAAGACCCTGAGACAGTTACCCACCAGGAATGTCCTGGGCTGTGTTTCCCAAAAGCATTGTGAGATAAGTCGATTAAGAGAACATTGGTGGCAGTGGTCTCCTCCATCAACTTGGGCTCACGATTCTTTTATGAAACGCAGCCCTGGTTGATACAGATCACACTATGTAGTCCATGTTTTTATAGATGCGTATGCCGGCATATTCCAGTATACAAGTAAATATGTGATGTTTGTCCTTCATTTTTGTTTAGATTTGACTTTTTTTAAAAGCTTATTTTATTCATGTTTTCCTGTGTGCCACACCCTAAGGAAAATAAAGAAAGCTGAAACAAATGTGTTTGGTGTCACTAAATAAGTGACTAATGGTCGATCACATATGTATATGTAAATACTTATAATTATTATAAATGACTCAGTTCATAATAACTGGTTTAGTTTCAGGGCCCAGACTTCACATTAGACATCAAATATTGAGCCAAAACAGTATTAAAAGTGGCTTAGAATACAAAAGTGTCCTTAAAATCAAGCATTAAATTTTTTTTTTTTTTTTACCATAGAATAAACTGCACTGGCCCAGCAAGGAATATTATGAATATGACAATGTTATAAACGCATATACAACAATATAAGTGTGATACTGAACACATTAGCCATATTATTTATAAATGATACATTTGCACCTTAATGCAATAAAGTTTGATTGGATGCACATACTTTTAATGTCACCATGTAAAACATTTAATTGACTTCTACGATTTAATCTATTTGATAATTATCTAACATGTCATAAAATGATATGGACACATGCAGGAATAAGCTAATAACATGATTCAAACAGAATTCAAATTTATTGTTTAAAGAAATCTAACAGTGAGTGAGCTTGGAAGGAATACAAAAAAAAGAAGGAGTTACACAAGGAGTTGTAACAGATCAAGTTATTTTAATTCTCAAATAATGCTGTATTGAGACATTACAGACTTGTGAATGCATTCAATCGTTAAGACTTAAAATCATCTGTTCATGAAATCATTCCCTCTCCTAAACAGAAACACTAAAAATGTCTGAAACATCTACTTTTTTTCTGAAACAAAAAATTATAAGCAGTAAATTATAATAATCAACCCATCACAGAGGATCAACTTTGTCAAGACCTCCAAACCCAACCTTTAACCTCTCCTGGCTACTGCTATGAGATTGAACCAAAAGCACACGGTAAAAGAACTACAAATGATGAACTCTTTTTCTTTGGAGTAGTAAATATTTTACAAAAAAAAATCAGCTAAGGGATTAATTTGTATTACTAGAGAACGACAAGAGATATGCCACTTGTTGTTAGAGTAGATAAATACCTCAAACACAGCAGTAAAGGCCTTAAAACGAAAACCAGACAGCTCCACGTCTCTCGAAGACCGCTACACACATGACCTGGTCTAGACTCTTGTTGGGTAGAATAGAGAATGGGCATTTAATGCAAATCTGTTGCAGACTTTAGGAAGGGGATGGAGTGTAAAATATCATCTGTACAAGTGCACCTAAACCATGGATTCGGTCAAACTCTTACAAGCCTTCAACAGATCAGTTTAATAAACCGGAATAAAACAAACTGATTACATTCAATAACGTCTGCAATAAAGCCAACAACGGGTACCTTCAAAGCAACCCCTGACATGTGATATTTCACATCAATACGAGCTTTTGTACGAGATCAGGCCTGTGGTCAGCTGCTGTAGAATGACTAAAATGTGTTTGTCAGTGGCATTTACAAACATGACCGGAGTCGCATCTGTGGTGATGTGTGTATGTTTGAACATACTGGTTCTCGATAGCTTTCGACTGGTCTTGTTTTTTCCCTCTCTCTCTCTCTATCCCCCCCCCCCCCGCTCTCTTTCCTCTGAGGGAATAATGAACAGCACACACGCGGATATAAACGCAAAAATAGCTCTCCTATTCACACATGCACAGTCGCACACCCACACGCTCGCTTTTATAACACTCGCTGGGAAAAAGAGGGGAGAGAGACGAGTCGAACTGAATGTACAGCTCGACAGGGAGAAGCTTTGTGCTCCAAAAAAAAAATGCTGTTACATACATAAATGCAATTCTTTATTCATTTCTACTGACAAGGTTACGTTCATTATATTCTTTTTTTTGTCAATTCACATCTATTTAGGTCAAAAATAAGAATGATTCAGGGGTTATATACACACACACACACACACACACACATTTCCTCCCGACAGGCCATGGAAATCCAAATATAAACTCTTCCATCTAATTAATAAAGCTTATCTCCCCTCTAGTTTTTATTTTGTTGTTCATTATATCATTATTCTGCTATAAAAACATAAATTCTGTCATTAGCGTGAATGCTGTTATACACATTTACTTTTAAGCATAAAGGCAAAATCTCAGCAAATTCCAAGAGCTCTTGGGATGCCAGGGACTGTTACATCAAACGCATGCGAGCAGCTCCTCACCATGACAACCCGAACCTTTTGTGAACCTCCGGCATGAAAACCAGAGGCTTTCCCTGTTTGGCAAAATGATATAGCCACTGAAATGGGAGCTACAAGCATCACCATCACGCACTTTGGAACAAAGAGCTCATCGTGTCATGTAACCGTAGGGCGTTCGAACTGCATTATGGTGTTAAAGAAACATCTAAATACTGCGGAGGAACGCACTGCCTTCAAACTGGAGGAATGGACTCTATATGGCATGGCTTTGTGCTAAAACAGAGTGAGAGGAGCCTGTCTTGGTGCTCTGGCTATCGTCAGTTTAAGTGCACTTTGTTGGCACAAGACCTATAACTGCGCACTGGACTTATTCTCTTCCCTGAACTTCAGTTCTTATTGAAACAATCACATGCTCACACACACACACACACACACACACACACACACACTCATGCACACAATCGATCAAATACACCCAACCCTAATCCAAGGCACTGTTATTTCAGTAAACATGGCAGTTTGATTTACTAAGCAAGAAAATGCTTAAGTTCTATAGCAAGTAAAAGATGAGGGGCGAGAAGAAAATTAAATAAGTCTCAGAGAGAGTGAATCGGTTATAATGGCACAGTAGTGTTCAAGTACAGTTTGATTTCGCACACCTACAGATGATGAAAAATCAAACTATTAGTCTCCGCCTCTCTCTGAAATGCAACCGTTTATAATTATTTGTCTGAAGTGTTGCGCCGCAATGTTAAATGATGACTGACTGAATGTGTCATTGGCATTTAGTGCTCGTCTAGACTGTGCGACAGCAGCCAATGAGTCCAGCGAGAGGGGAGGGGAGGGGCAATTAGGTAACCCATGATGATTGTACCGCCACAAACTACTTTACAAATCAGTGCTAAAATCATTTAGTGTTAATAACTACAAAAAAAATGTTCAACAAATATTAGAGTACACAAACTTGTTACAGTGATACAATGGTATAATACCATCTTTGTCAAATAGGGAATGAGAAATGAAAAGACTAGATTGAGAAGGTGTTCAATTCATGTAAATGTAGATTATCTGCATGGAAATGAGTGAAAAGTTTGAGAATAATCTCTGGTCTAGTATTGCAGAGCTGGAGACAGTAACACCAGGCACAAACCCGTCACTAATCCTTAAACTATTGCTTTGTAGTAGTGATCCTACTGTATCTTACCGATTCATATTTCCACCGCTCACTCTCTCTCTCTCTCACACACACACACACACACACACACACACACACACACTTCGTTTGCACACTGTCAGATAAACAAAAGAATATTCTTGCTCCGATCCACCCAAGTCTTTGTATAAAGCATGACGTTTCTGTTGCTAAAACATGGTGGGGTCCAAATATTAAACAAAAAAGTCTGATCAAATGCACACGTCCCTGATGAACTACAAGCCTGCCTAAAAAAACTACACTTTCCAGAAGCAATTTTGACAGCACAAACTTGACTCGGTTATGAAATCACTCTCAAGTGTATTATGCAGTCGTGTAATGATTGTACTCCTAAAAAAAAAAAAAAAAAAATCATGTGCCTACTGAATACAAATAAGACTTATCTAAATACGATCATGACTGCTATGTACAATTTACATTGTGACAACCGAACTATACGTTTATGCTGCCAAAAAGTGCTTTTAATCATATCCGGAGTAACTTACTGTATCTTCCTGCCTAAAATCAGAATAACCCAAGAGAAACTCCCTCGTGAAACTTCGAACAAGAACGAGCACACAGCACGTATTGCAATAGAACAGCTATAGAACAGCAGATAATAAAAGTAGGAATAATACCAAATACGTTTACATACGGAGAATATTAAACTGTAGTATATATATGATGATACTTCTCACATAGAAAAAAAAAAGTGCTTTGAAAAGCGAAACCAGAGACTGTTGCTCCATTATGGGTGACTTGGTCTCACCAGCTGACTAGTGGAAAAGTAAAACGCAAGATTCTGCTTTGTAAGCGGCCACCAACATTTCCATCGAACAAACAGTTTGGTGACATAGGCGTCAGATTATTGTTTATACATCAAGAAAGTGAAAACCTTCCCTCGTTCGGAAGGGAAGCCGTCTCAGAATATGTTAAAACTCATTGTTAAATCAGTTTCTAAACTTCTACTTGTTGAAAGAAAGCATTATATCACTTTTATCTGAAACTCTGAATGCAACCATTAACAAACAACTACTACACTATACAGTGGAAATGGAAAATTACAGATGTTGCAGTACCACCTCACACCACTGGAGTTTCAAGTTGTTTCTGCTGCTCAAAGTAGCTTATAAAGTCTCTCAAACACACACACACCGCTGCTGCGTCGCAAGACGCGCAACAATTGAACGATTCTCGTAGTTTACACACATTTCTAGTAGAATAATGTACAATTATCCTTTTTGTCTGGTCCTAAAAACTTCAGAAATATCATCGGAGAGGAACGTTGGCCCCAGTGAGCTGAAAGCTAACCCATGATTAGATGAACACCACATTGAGGTCAGCAGCGCGCTCACGGCAGACACACACACACGCCTAGTACAGTTGGCTCAGAGATCACAGGAGAATGGTGAAGGAGTGTCTTCAGGAAGATGTGAAGTAAATAACTATGTGTGTGTTATGTCTGTAGGAGTGTGTGTATTTACACAGTGTGAGAGTGTATGTGGGTGGTGTTGTGTGTGAGGACTCTTTATCTCTTCAGTGTTTGTATGTATGCACACAGCAGAATCTATGTTTATGTGGCGGCTCTTTCACCAGTTCATAATGCAGTTTCTGTTGAGGGTCATAAAGTAGACCTGACTGCTGCCGCCAGAACGCACTGACGCAAAAAACACCTGAAAAAAAAGAAAGAAAAAACATGATTGCATTATAAAGTGGATGAGTTTTGTGAAAATAATATTTTCTGAGTATTTCTACTGAATTGATATTCAGTTAATAGAAGTAAATAATATTTTAAGTATTACCCTATTTTAAAAATCACAAAAAATTACAACATAATTTGTTCTCTACAGGAAAATATTATCACATTTTCTCAATTTTTACAGCAATTGTAGTGTTTATCATCATATTTTTTTTTAATAAATTTTGGTGATGTTTATTTAATGTTTCTTGCACGGGGGGAAAAACAAATCAGGGGTTTAAACTGTATTTAGATATGTACTTTTTGTATGTAACAGAATTGTAAAACTTGCAGATATCATAGACCATAGAATACATATAACATATAAACCTCCTAAGGTTTAGTATCCACTATAGTATGTGCATTTATTTTGAAAAAGAGGCCCTATTTTGTACCCCATTTGTGCAAAGTGCAGTGTGTGTGTGTGAAAATGTATCACCTTATCATTTCTTTCACACAGGAACTTAAGCCTCTGAGCTCTCTTGTGCATGAAGACTCCATCCAGGTGTCCCGTCTCAACAGAACGGATCTCAATGGCTTTCTCTCCCCAGCCCATAATCTGATTAGAGCAGATGTGGGCTATATATGCATAACACAAATAAAGAGACATAAGAATATTTTATCATTCACTTCATTAATAGGGTCTCTAAGGTTCATCTACAACAAGAAAAATATACTGCAACACAATCCTCTGTTGGATCATTTGTGTATTTGAAACAACTTATGTGCTTTCATTCAGACAGGCCTTTCCCCATTTTCGCGATTCTGCAGAGAGAAGAATATGTTTGTGTGTGCACACTCACCCACTGATGTGGGCATTTCTCCCCACTGCAGCACTACATCTTTAATGATGCGTCCATACGTGTTGACGTAAACGCCCTCATCCTCATAGCACAACAGCATCTCCATCCCATCTGAATTGGGCAGGAATACAATGGCGTGAGGAATCACCTGTGACTGGATCTGACAGATGCGAAGAAAGTAAGAGAGAATGAAAGAGAGGAACAAACATCAAAGGAGACTCATTTCTCTGCAAGTATCCTTCTTTATTTTCCAATTGATCAACAAAGCACTGATCGCTTCCATGTCATCTTGTGAAAAAGGTGCATCACATGACAGCGTAACTCACATGTACAGGAATGTAGATGTCATAGTTGTTTCCAGAGTCAACATCAATGGCATGGAAGCCAGCACTTGACCCATAGATGACTTTTAACCTCTGACCCTCTTCCACTGTGAGGTCAACCAACAGAGGCCTATGTGGCAGGTCTCCAAACGACTGGGAAGAAAGACACATACGAATGAGTCGAAGGCTGAAATTACAGCACATTACAGAGATTGTGTGGAATGATGAAGTGAATCTTTTACAAAAATTTGCCAAGGTAGTTAATCCAGTGTTTGTCCTGTTTAATGTTGTAAAGAAATGCTTTACAAAAAAACCTTAAAGTGAACCTGAAACTTGCTACTTGTAAACAAAAACTGCGCTCTCTCTCTCTCTGTTTTTTTTTTTTTTTTTTTCAAAATTCAAAGCTGAATTTTCAGCATCATTACTCCAGTCTCTTCAGAGTCACATGATCCTTCAGAAATCAGTCTAATATGCCGAACAAAAAAAAATCTCTTACTGACCCCAAAATTACCCTCAGTTTAAAAAAACAACAACCTTGTAACGGCCAGTAAACACCATGTAAGTCGAGCACATGATAAATAAACCAATCTGACAATAAGAAAAACTTGTGGTCTACCTTGAAGGCCATGAATTTGTGGTAAGGTTTGGGAGCCCAGGCGTAAACCTCCACCGCATTCTTCATAGCGATAACCAGAAACTTAATCCTTTCATATTTCACTGAAAAAAAAAAAAAGTTCATAGCAACTTTAATAAATGCAATGAAGTACTTAAAAGTGACGTATCTGAGGTGGCAACAGAACTGTAGACACCTCAATTCAAGCGACAGCGCGGAGCACGAGTCTTCCACTTTAATCCAAGTTATATCGCACACACAAATTATGCATGAACGTCAAAAGATGTTTAAAGATACAGTACGACTTACCGAAATGAATCAATTCCTCAATCAGTGTTTCAACCGTGGATAATCAATCAATCATCTTGTGAACAATGCCACATAATGTTGCATTTACCTCAGTAAAGTTATTCCGTGTTCACAGTTCACTAGTTGGCTATCAAAAACACTACAGAGGAGCTTATTTACTGTTGATATGTATGCTTTAATAAATTTGCCATCAAGACGAGTGTTTATGAATTGCATACAAACATTTCAGTTATTTTCAAAATGATTTCTGAAAATAAATACCAGTTGAATATAATAGCTCTGTTGTTAACATTAACATCTAAAACTATAGTAAAGTACCAAATGAGATTGTTCCTTGTATAGTTTACAGCATTAGTTAGGAGAGATTTTTTCCTTAAGAAAATCTAATTATCGGTATCTGCAGATAAGGAGAAATTTAGTATCAGTGCAGTCTATAATTGTACACTTACCAACTTTGTAGTGGACACAGCCCTCCATTTCCCCTACAGTGGTCCAGCCCTGTTTCTTCTCCACCTCTGGGTCATTATGGAGGATTTTATTCCTCAGCCAGGCCAGATAATACACACGCACCTTATTCTTCTTGCCTGAGAGAGAAATACTGAACATGAAGATCCTCTAAATCAGTGGTTCCCAACAGGGGGGTCGCGGCCCACAAGGGGGCCTCAGCGAGCTCTGTGGGGGGTCGCGTCGTATTTTGAATAGTTTTGGGCAATGAGCATTAAATACAAGTCCTTAACTTTTTTCTGTTCAAAATTTACAAAATGTATATTATGAGCGAGTTCATCATGAATCCATTTTCCAATCCGTGTTTTTGTCTTATCCTGAACCACTATGGTACACCTATAATAAGTGTTTACATTGGGACTATTTCACACTGGTTCGGATCGCTGCCGCTGCGGAGTAGCCCAGTACCTGCGTGACTCGTCATAGACGTACACAGAGAGAAGTAGTTCCGGCTACAATGTTCTTCCGAAAGACGCATTATTATAAACGCAAGTTTATTATCGCTCGTTATAGCGCCAAAAGCGTCAAGAATAAAGCCTCACATTGATAAAGCCTCACAAATAACATGCAAGTATTGAGTTCCCAGACAGCAGTCATTTTGTAATAGCCTATATACTTTTTTTTTTTTTTTTTTTTTACCTACACACCAGTGTGAATATTTTTGTTATTGCATTTTTAAATAGGGCCACTTTATAGGCTACTCCTAGGCTTACGTTTTTAAATTACAAAGTGCCTACTGATGTTTTTGTTATTGTATTTTCAATATTATAGGCTATTATTTGTGCATAAACATATCTGGTTATAGTAAACATACCGTTTGCTTGAAAACAACATATTCTGTCATCCTTGCTGCAAGTTTACAAGAGCAATAATATCATTAAATGTGAAGGGGGGCCCTAAAATATTTTCTTGGGAAAAGGGGGGTCTCAGACAAAAAAAGGTTGGGAACCACTGCTCTAAATGATGTGCTTGTATGTATCCATGTGTCCTCCTAATCCTAACAGATGCATGTATGTGTTTGTGTAAGTGATAAATAAGTCCGTGTGTAACCTGATATAGTGATGAGGAGGTTCAGTCCCTCCAGAACGTCCATCTGCTGAAACCTGCGCGAGTTGATCAGTGGATAAACTTTACCCTGGCCACTTCGATCCAGCAGCTTCAGACCGTTCTCTGTCCCCACCAGCAGATTCACACCTGACAGAACAAACAGTTATAACACACACCCTCATGACCTATAACATGCACAGGCAGTGTTTGGGGAGCTACTCTCAAAAATATAGCTTGTCAAGCTTTGGGCTTCACTGAATTTAAAGTAGTTCAGATGCAGTCAAAACTATTTTGATAAGGCAGTTTGACAGACTCTGAAGGAGTAGCAGCAAAAAAAGAAAGAAAGAAAAAGATTTACTGTTCAAAACAGCAGAAAACTTTGTGGTGAAACTTAAGTATTGAATTCCAGGCACCGAGAAATGTTTGGAGCTAAGAAACATGACCCAATGGCCGTTTCTATACTTTTTGTCCATATTTTATGTAATTTGGCCAGTGGGTGGCACTGCCACCAAAGTAGTCTTGCACATTCAGGGAATTAAGGCAATGACAACAGAAAGTTCATATCAGTACATCAAAGAGTTGCACACACATAGCCTTACTTCCCGTATGAACTCATATTGTGACAAATGCTGTAAATAACTCGACTGCCAAGTGACAAGCTGATGAAGCAGCACAAGTTTGGAAAAGATTTGGGCAGAAAATGTCAATGGGCAGAAAGTTGAGTTGAGGTAGAAATCACTTGTTGCACTGGCATCGCTGCAGAACCAGAGGAAACGGTCCTGTTTCTAGGACACTTGCTTCAAACATTTTTAGCTTAAATATGCATGGGTTTGAGGGACATTGAGACACGTTCTCATCAACGTGCCAAATTGCGCAAACTTCACACAAAACACACACCAATGAGCTAAAATTACCCGAAATGACCCAATGGTACTTGAAATCAAGGACATTTTAAAAGGGCTCTCGATGCGCTAACTTGGACATGTCTGTTTTGTAAGCTAGCTCAAGTTGTTAGCAGCTCTCTCAAAAGCAGCTATACATGTGTTCAGATTGCGAAACTGAATTGTTAAAGTCACCAAAAAATCAAAATGGACAATTCTTATATTTTACGGAATAGTGCAGTATTTATTATAAATAATGTATCCGTGCACATTTTTAAAATGCATGTGCCCTCGTAACCTTTAATAAAAAATAAAAAAATCCTGTTTACTGGCGCAAGGCCTGAACAACCTGTCACTCACATGAGATCACAGCAGTAGCAAACCACAACGGTCCAACCATTCAATTGATTTCCAATGGACAAAATCAAGTCCCGCACTACATTTTTTCTAGTTTGAGAAGTTTTGAGAAGTTTTTCTAGTTTCACTTTAGATAAACGTTGCAATAGGGAGGATAAGACTATCACATCTGTTTCATGCCGACCTTAAAAGACAGCTGAGAAACCATAATGAAAAATGTAGCTAGTTAGTATAGCAAACACTGGCAAGCTTTCACACACACACACACACACACACACACACACACACACACACACACACACGCACACACACGCACACGCACACAACCCGTTCTCGTTCAGCTCTTACCCCAGAGAGCAGCACAGAGGATTTCAGAATTGAATCTCTTCTTGTATTTGCGGATTTCAGGAGTGTCACTAACTGGACGAGTGTTGGTGGGATTGACATTAACCATGGAGCCTTTCCTTACTTCCAGCTTCAGCTGCTCAAAACGTGAGCCCAGACCTACAACACCCACAAACGACACAAGCAGAGAACCGAGAAGCACAGCAGTGAGTGATTGAGTCATCTGTCAACAGCAACTTCACAACAATGAAGCAATGATAGTAAATCATTTTCAAAAGACACACTTCAAAGACTTTAGATATACAAAGACAGTACACTCATATTACTATGAACGGATAAAATAGGAGTTGAAGTGTTGCGGAGGCAGTCAAACGCAAATCTGTTGCAGTGTGATGTCACAAATGGACGGAGGTGGAAAACAAGTCTTTTTGGCATCTTGGTATTTTTGCAGTGAGGATGAATTTTTCAGTTGTTTTTAATAGTACAGTGACCTCTTATATGTCAAAAGATCAAAGAAAATGTGATTCGTTGTGTCATGACCCCTTTAATGCTATTTGAGCATTAGAAACAACATTAATGGGACAGTTCATGCAAGATTGTAAAAAAATACTCAGCAATTGTCAGTCAATTTAATACCGTACCTCCAACAGAGATGTTATCTCCTGTGCCCCCTGATGGTTGGTACATTCCTAGGTCCACAAAAGTAGTAAAAGAGGACTTTCCAGAGGCCTTTACCAATCCCCTGGACTGATACTGAAATTGATTGCATGATCTTAGTTAATCAATCAACTACACACATGTTGTGCAGTGTATCTGTTTATCACTCAAACAAAGTAAGAAAACATGATACAATTATATATGGTGGAGAGAATGAAGCTTTTAAAAGTTAGGTGGGCAGAGCTCACATCATAGGCAGAGTCTTTCCCAGGGGAAGAGTGGGAGGCCGAGTCTGTGGGAGAGTGGGAGGGCTGAACCACATCAGGCAGGTTGGTGTATCCATTATGACTACGCTTCTCTGGAGTCTGCCAAAAACAAACACACAGAAACAAACACATATTGGCACTGGTATTATTCATGTTCTACTTGATTTCACATAGGAAAAACACAGTCCATCAAAAGCAGTAAACCCCTTTTTTTTTACACATGCAAACAAACACTCAAAATATTTTTGAGGCACTACTGATTGAAACTCTCAAACTGTAGGTAGTGAATCACCCCCCAAACATAACCCTCACAGAAAACTTACATTTTATTTAAGAAATGTTTAGGAAGTTTAATTAGCCATTTGAATTAAAGGGACAGCTGGATGTCCTTATAATGTGGGTGTAGAGACCTGAAATCTGAATACATTTAATCCTCAATGTAGGTAAAACCAGTACGTATACACACACACAAATCCTACCCTTTGTACAAGCATGGTTTGGTCTCCATATCCTCCAGCACGTTCTTCGTCTCCTCCTTCACCTTCCTCCTCCTCATGGACCACCATAGTGTTTACAGAGTCAGAATCTGCATCACGTGGGCTGATACACACATTAAAAGAAAACAAATGAAAACCAAAAAACATAGTAAAAAAAAAAAAAAAAAAATCACACAATCGTTGTCTCCTACCGGTCAGTAGGGCTTTCCTCTTCTGCTCCCTCTCCACTCTCACTCTCTTCACTGCTTTCACTGCTTTCTGAGGAAGAGGAGTAGTCATTAGCCTTCACCGGGGGCCGCGGCTGCTCCTCTGCCCGCTCCTTAGAGTACAGCCCATGATCCTGACACATTCACATGAAGAAGAAATCAACAGGCAAGTGAGCAACACTTCATCACATCTCACATCTAGAGTCACCATTACAATAACATTGGATCTCCCCAGATTAAGTCAGACCATAAGATTTTGATCATGCATTCTGGCTTTCAAAAGCTATCTGGAAAGTGGTTGTGGTAATGGGATCTTTGGTGGGGAAGGTGAATGTGGTTATACAAAGGCTGTGAACGTGGGACTGTCCCTCTACAGATGCGATGGTTGTGGACTGGTGTTCAGTTGAAAACAACAGGACAGAGATTTCTGGGGGAAAAAACGTGAGATCCTACGCAATGTTCTGAGATGCAAGTGTAAATAGCGCATCCTCTGTGAACGGCTCTTAAAGGAATAGTTCACCCAGAAATGTATATTCTGTCATCAATTTCTTTCTTCAGCGGAACACCAAAAAATACATTTTAATGTTCACATATGTCACATGATCAAATAATGAAAGCCAATGGGTTCAAAAACAACACCTCAATGAATGATAGTATGGGGGAAAAATCTTATTTTGTATTCCACAGAAGTCAGTCATACAGGTTTGGACTGACAGGGCCAGTAAAGAATGCCATTTTGTTAGTGAGATATCCCTTTAAGAATGGATCCCTGCAAAAATGGATTGCTGTAGAATCTTTTTGTCTATTTAATGCTTTTCTTATCTGCCTTTACTCATCTGAACTCATCTTCATTGGTATGCCTTTGTCAGAAAATATACAGTACTGTTCAAAAGTTTGATGCTGGTAAGATGTTGTAAAAAAGTCCCTTTCGCTCTTCCAAGGCTGCATTTATTTGATCAAAAATGTTTTCTATTTTAACACATTATAAAAGTAATTTATTCCTGTGATTGTAAAGCTGAATTTTCAGCATCGTTACTCCAGTCTTCAGTGTCGCTTGTTCCTTCAGAAATCATTTTTGATCATTTTGAAAACAGTTAACTACTTAAACATTTGTGGAAACCCTGATTCGTTTTTTCTCAGGATTTTTAAATGAATGAAAAGTTCAACAGAACAGCATTTATTTGAAATCGAAATCTTTTGTAACATACAGGTCTTTACTGTCACTTTGATCAATTTAATGCATCCTTGCTGAACAATACATTTACATTTACATTTACATTTATTCATTTAGCTGACGCTTTTATCCAAAGCGACTTACAATTGCTATATATGTCAGAGGTCGCACGCCTCTGGAGCAACTAGGGGTTAAGTGTCTTGCTCAGGGACACATTGGTGTCTCACAGTGGATTCGAACCCGGGTCTCTCACACCAAAGGCATGTGTCTTATCCATTGCGCCACAACACCCCCTATACAATAGTATTAATATCTAAAAAAAAAAAAAACACTGACCCCAAACTTTTGAATGGTATTGCATATGGTAAGTGATTATTGATTCACTTGATTAATTCATCTGCATATCCAAACCGTAATTAATTCGATTGACAGACTTAATATTTGAATCTTATGTAATTTATGCTGTGATTCACCAGAATTACATTTTTATTATTCATTATTTTCAAAATGTAATGAAAAAACAACATTCATTTGACAATTAGCATCATTATGAGAAAATGCAAGCATGCAAGAACACACACCGATACAGACTCATGCTGATACACGGATACGGGCACTGACCTCTCCTATCGCTCTCTTATAGCTCTGAGGGCAGGAAGAGGGAGGAAAAGAGATTGATGTGAGGAGAAAGGGATGAGAAGGATAAAGGAGCAGAGGAAATGTAAGGAACAGAGGTTAGTGTTTAGAGGAGGGCCGAGTGTGTTCATTCTATACAAGACACAGGTGAACGATTTGGGACTCTATGTGCATGAGTGAGTGTATTTTAACATGCGACTCTTTTGTTTGTGTGTGTGTGTATCTGTATCTCACCGCTGGCCTGCTGGGCCTCGATGAGGTTCGGGATTCTCCTGGTTTGTGTCGGCCGTCATGAGAGAGGGTGGGGGAGGAATCCATCTTGGACGAGCCTGAAATGAACCCACGACAACATTATAAACTTTATAATTCCTGCAGACAAACCCTGTTTTCCAACTGCAAATGTCCCCAGATGGATTGGAATGATTAAACATTATTTTCTATTATCTAACAATCATACAAACCTTTTTATAACATTTATTAAGCAGTGCCACCTGGATTTCATTTGCTTCATTTGCACAAGGCAATGGTGGCACCAGCACAGAAATACTCATAATTCTGCTTTTCTGCAGGACAGGTGAACATGTATTGATTAATTTGTTTGGGATTTTTATAAGCTAATCTTGCTTTTCTCCCTGCCAGGAGTTTTTTGCGGTCAAATTGTGGAAATAGGACAAATTGCAAGCTAACGCAAAGATTGCAGAGTGTGCTTGATTTTGCACTAAATTCTGCAAGTTGGCAAAACACGACCCACACAACACTCACTGAGTATGCGGTGTCTCTCTAGAGAGCCGGTCTGTGGCAGGTTGGACATGATGCTCATGCTGTCTCCTCTCTCCCAGCGCTCATTGCGACTCAGATCGGGATTACTGACACGGAATAAACACACCGTGCAGGAGTCAGTGCAGTCATATGATTTGTGTCACTTCAGTTGAATGTGTGTGTACGTTACCTTGCTCGGACTGGGTGTCTGATACCAGAGGAGAGATTTGTGTTCAGTGCGGTGGCTATGGAGGCCGTTCTCTGAGGAATCTAAGGGAGAGAGAAGGACAAGGGATTATGGGAAAATTATACATTAAACCACAATGATATTAATAATCACCTATTACACTGTGTATTTGCACACACCTGAGCTTTACAAAAACTGTATGAGAGAGAGAAAGAAAACAAAAAACAATATTCTGTCTTACTTTAGGAGGTTGTTCAATCTCAGGAAGACGGATCCAGGGTCCCCGGTCGTCTCTCATTGGTCGAGACTGAGGGGCAGGGGTCTCTGAGGTGGGGTCAGAGTTCTGACGGACTAGTTCTCTGGAGTGTAGAGGACGAGGTGTGGGTGTGGGAGAGGGATCCTGGGTGGGGAAGGCGGACATGGTCTTAGTGGGCTGATCACAAAGAGACTGGGAGCGAGGGACAGGAGCGGCGTACGGTTTTAACGGCACCAGGTGGGCCATCTGGAACTACGGTAGATGGGAGTGAGGACAAGAGGACAGGATAAAAGATGAGACATAAGCCAAAAGAAAAGTGAGAGGGTAAAAGGTAGGCCAATTGGGCAAGGTTAGATATTTATTTTTATTTGAGAGAGAAATTAGGATTTTTTTGTTTGTTTTGCAAAAGGGGTTTAGAAGAGTTTTAGAGAGCGTAAATCAGTAAAGCAGTTTACAGGCAATGAGGGTTGGGCAGCAGAGTAAGGTAGAAGATCAAGTGCAGGATATGCAAGTGAAGAGGATGTTCCCAAAAATGTTGGAGGATTACAGAGGAAGCGAGTGGGCCCCACAGGAAAGAAAAAGAAAAAACAAAGTCAATGAAAAGAGAGTTAAGTGTTAGCCAGAGCATGCAGCATTAAAGAACAGAAATGATGACATCCTCCTGCAAATCACTGTCTTTTTCTTTCTTATCAAGGCTTTTTATGGCTATTTTTAATCAATTAAAATGAAGTACATGAAAAATGACTATTAATTCATCAAAAAAATAATGGCTAATAACAACAAATCAATATATGCTGGAGAAAACCCTAAAATGTACACTACCGTTCAAAAGTTTAAGAATATTTTTCTTCAAGAATGAGTTTTTTTCCCAGCAATAACAACTTATTTAAAAAAATGTCAGTAAAGACATTTATGATGTTACAATATTTAGATTTCAAATAGTTCTTTTGAACTTACTATTCATTAAAGAATCAGGAAAAAATGTATCACGGTTTCCACAAAAATATGAAGCAGCACGACTGCATTAAACAATGATAATAAGAAGTGTTTTTTGAGCGACTGTGAAATATTACCGACCACACACACTTTTGAACAATAGTGTACATAGTTCAAAGACATTAAATTACTGAGGTGGACAGGAAATCAATATATTGTTTTGTATTTGCATTTCCATATCATTAAGTTAGAGACACACCAAAACGACGCCAAAGAACTAGCGCTGATAAAGGTCGACTATGTTGTCGCCTCGCATCGCCTACGTCGGGGAAAAAATCTATGCTTGAACACACCGAAAGGACTAGAGACGACTGTCGACTAGCGCGTGTTCTGCGCCTGCGTGTAAATGAGATAACTGTCAATTGAAGCAGATAAACTCATCTATATTCGTCATTCAAAAAGGGAACGCAAAAGCAGTTATACAAACCATAACCAAAGCAAAAAACGTTTTTGAATATAAACCATGCTGATCACGTTCTTTATTCCACTCCGCTCATGTTATTATGAAAATATTTGCGCTGTTGAACGCTCAGGTAATATGACGTGAAATTAGAACAGCCTTTCTGTCTGTGCCGTCATGACTTCTTGGCTTGCTTTCATCACTTTCGTGTTTATTGTCGTGCACCGACTCGTTTGCTAAACTGAACAGCCAATCAGAGTTCTCTCGCTCACCGACGGCCCGACGCAGATTCTATTGAATCGGCCAAAAAAAAATAAAAACGTCCAACTAGAGCCAATGGCGCGGAACACACAGAAAAAACTATGTCGGCCGGATCTCAAAAACGGATGGCAGACCGTCGGCTTGGTGTGTCCCTGGCTTTAAACAAAAGACAAAAGTATATAGTCCAACGCAGACTCACGCAAATGTTTTCTTGTATTTTTTAAGAAATATTTATTCACACTGCATTCTGACCGCTGAGATTTGAGTGAGGGAATAAAATGACAGGTAGCACACCTTTCCCTGCCCACCCTGTGGTTCCACGGGTCTCTGCATGGGTGGAGTCTGTGAAGCTCCTGATTGGCTGATTGATTCTGAACGGGACTGTATGTTGGTGTCAGAGACTGTAGTGCAGATTTTAGGAGAGCCCTGTCTGTTCAGTTTACTGCGCTCCTCAACCTGAGAAACAAAGCATGAGAATTTATATTGTGATGCTTCAATTCAGAGCACTGTTGTTTTCAGCAGGGTGTAAGCGTACCTCTCTAGCCCAGGCTGGTTTGTTGTTCTCTAGGTTCTTGCTGTAGTGGTACATCTGTGGTTTCTTGTCTTGTTGCTGCTGCTGCTGCAGTGAGACAAGATACGCGTGCTCCTGCTGCAGCTGTCTCTGAAGTCTCTCCGACTGTCTCTGCTCCTCCAGCTGTTTACGCTTGTACTCCTTCACACACACGAACAAACAATAACTTATTAACTAGAAAAAATGTAGAAGTCATTACATGGCATTTTTGCAGGCACAGGAAATAATTAACACAAAACAGCACAGTGTCACATGCGCAAACACAGAGACACAAAGAAAAATGTAAAACATATGCCCCTTCCCAACATGCAAAGGAAATAATTATGAATTAATGAATAATTACACACAAAAACGTGATTATTTGAGTTTTAGGATATATTGGCTCACATTCTCTGAAGTTTTTGACAACTAAAGAATGAAAGAAAAACATTTCCCTTAGCTGTACAATTCTTCTGTCAAGGATTCCAAGCAATTGGACAATATGTAAAACAGCTTTGCTGTATTGGGTACACAGTGATGTAATATTGTGTGTAATTATGTCATATTGTATTTTCTTCTGATATTTTGACCTTGTTCGCAGCAAATTGTACATTTAAAATGAAACTAATCCAAGCAATATAAACAAATTACCAAATCAAATCTTTATGTTATATTGACTAAAGCATAAACGGAGCTGTGAAGACATACACGTGTCTCACTTCAGCAAAGGTTCTCATGTTTAAGAACAGGGGTCTAAAACTGCTTTATACTTAAAAGCGTTGTTGTTTTCATTTATAAATAAACTACCGTTAAAAAGTTTAGAGTCAGTAAAGTTGTGTTTTTTAAATTAATACTTTTATTCAGTAAGGATGCATTCAATTGATCGGTAAATACTTTTACAATGTTAAAAAAGATTTCTATTTCAAATAAATGCTGTTCTATTGAACTTTCTTCATCAAATTAATCCTGACATTTTTTTTTATCACTGTTTCCACAAAAATATGAACCAGCAGCACAACTGTTTTCAACACAGATAATGATAATAAATGCTTCTTGAACAACAAATCAGTATATTATGATGATTTCTGAAGGGTCATGTGACACCGAAGAATGGAGTACTTGCTGATGAAAATTCAGCTTTGATTACAGCTAAATTACATCTTTAAAATATATTCAAATAGAAAACTGATATTTTACAAGTTTAATGATATTTCACAATATTACTGTTTTTACAGCATTTTTAATCAAATAATTTTAAATAACTTATTTTATTTTAATTTGGAAGGAACAATTAAACATTTAGCTCAACTTAAGCTTCTTAACACTAGCTTTGGGTGAATTTAACTTAATACTGTGTTTTTCTTTAGTGCATATTTTCATCAAATGAATAATTAAATAATTAAAGACCCATGCTCCAGAACATTTAAAAACCCTGCTTTGCATGTTTCAAATTCTGAAACCAGGCGGATTCTGATCATTCCAGCACAATCTCGGGGTGCTGTAACATGACACGCACCAAAACTGTCTGAGGACTGACAGAGGGAAGAGAAAGAATGGAGTGTTACCATTAGCAATGCCTGCTCCTGCAGTAATTGTTGCTGCAGTATCTCTAACTGCCGCTGTTCTTCCTCCAACTTATGTCTTATAAACTCCTACAGAGAGAGGGATGGAGAGAGAGAGAGAGAGAGAGAGAGAGAGAGAGAGAGAGAGAGAGAGAGAGAGAGAGAGAGAGAGAGAGAGAGAGAGAGAGAGAGAGAGAGAGAGAGAGAGAGAGAGAGAGAGAGAGAGAGAGAGAGAGAGAGAAATGGGGAGCAGTGGAAGAGGAGAGGAAGGAAGAGACGGATCAGAATAGACTCTAAAGGATAGAATAAAAAGATATTTGAGGGAGCGGACAGATACACCTGTCTGTGCAGCCTCTGAAGATAGAGGCAGACATTTTAAAGAAGTGTTTCTGATGGGCTTTTTAAAATGGCTGAAGACACCTCGACAGAGAGAGATTTGTTCCATGCGCTTCATTCACTTACTGCGGTAGAGCCGTAACGTCACACTGCTTTTATAATCTTAAAATGGCACGCAGTGAGTGTTTACAACTAGTTCCTGCCACTCTGAGGAGTGTGTTGCGTATGCGTGTTTCTCCAGTCGTTTAGAGGAGGAAAACTGAAGGAAGTGTGATGTGAGGCATGTACATGTGAGGTCGTTCTGAAGAGTGTGTCCTGTGGCACATTGTGCACTAATTCATGCTGATTGGTCTTTTGTGTTTCTGTCAGTTTGAATTGTATTGAATGTAGGGCTGCACACGGCTCACCCACACCCACACCCACACACACACCCACACACACACACACACACACACACACACACACACACACACACACACACACACACACACTGCATTTGAGAACCTGCTGCCATGGCAACCACTCCACAGACATTCCAGGGCCAGAGCTGTGCTGAGTGGGGAACACCCACGCCAGGCTGCGATTGGCCGGCCCGGCTGCAGTTCTGTGGCTGTGATTGGTTACCTGCTCTCTCTCTGCCATCCTCCTGTCCTCCTCTCGTCTCATGTCATCGAGTCTCCGGTGAGGAGCTTTATCCTGTTGCTGCCGCACCATCTCTCTCTCCTTCCTCTGTTGCTGTGCGTGTGTGAGAGAGATAGAGAGAGTGAGTCACTTTAACATATTTGGCTGAAATAATGAGAGCCTTCCTGTTGCTAAAAAATCATGTAATGCTTTTGAGAAGGGAAATTAAGGGGGAGAGAACAGAGAACACAGCCAGAGAAAAGAGAGAAAGCGAAAGTGACTAAGACATTGGCCACAGTTATGGTGAGAGAGGGTGAGTATAGTGATATTGGTGAGTCAGTGCACTGCGGTGCTGTATTCAGTGGGTTAGTGGCTAGATGGTGCTGCTGTCACACTGCACATGGCCTATATACAGTATGAAACTTTGAACAGCAAACCTAAACTATATCATTCCCAACACAAGCAATTTTACAGTATAATTATTCATTTGAATTTAAATATCACTGATAGCAAGACAAAGTGTGTTTGTGAGAAATTTATGGGATATATATACAGTATATATGCATGTATATATATTATTTTTTTCATATAAGTAGTATTAGAGATGATGAGAAAAGCATCTTGCACTTCAATGGAAGAACATCCGACTACTCAATGACAAATTTACTTTTATGATTAGTGAGCTAGAAATAGTGCAGAAGAGTTAAATATTAACTTTAAAATTGTTAAATTAATATTATTTAAATACCAATAATGTTATTAATAATGATGTTATAATTATTATTAATATTTATTGTTCCTATTATTATTATTCTATCAAGTAAGATTATTAAATGCTTTTGAAAGAAGTATCTTATGTTCACCAAGGCTGCATTTATTTGATTAAAATATACAGTTAAAACAGTAATATTGTGAAATATTTTTCTACAGTTTTCTATTTAAATACTTTGCTGGTTTTGTGCTTTGGAAACATTTCTTATTATCAAATGTTCAAAACAATTGGGCTTAATATTTTAGTGATAGATTTTGTCCCCCCGAATTCTTTTTGAAATCCATTTAATTCAGCATTTATTTGAAATGGAAATCTTTTGTAACATTATAAATGTCTTTACAGTCCTTTTTGATCAATTTAATGCATCTTTGCTGAATAAAAGTAATACACTTTTGAATGGTAGTGCATTATTAAATGAAAATAATATATTTCAGCTCAAAATATTCCTTTGCTTTCAATGGGATTGCAAATTTGGTCAGATTTTTAAAGTGGTCTCAGACTTTTGTACCCTACTATACAAAGTTAATTAAGTGCCATATTCTATATCCCCCAGCAAACATGTCTTGATCCCACCTGTTCTTGATTTAATTAGCTTAGCTGTGAGGGGCTTGACTTTGGGAATCTCTCCTAGTGTACAAAGGCAGACATGAATATAATGGCTTATGATGCTCAGTACATAACAAATACACACAGTCCTTTGTGTTGTGGCCTATTCATCACCCCATGTCTCACTCAGCTAGTGTAGGATAATCAGGCAGTCATGCTAATCATGTCCTTCCACAGTCATCTAGTGACAATGACCACTCAAAACTAAATCAATTAAAAGTCTGACTTTGCAGAGTATGTAGAGTTCTCACCCATTTACCGGGTGTGTCTCTCAAATTCACCAACATGTACCTAACAAAATTCCACAAATACCTCCCTGTGTTCACTCTAATGAAGAAAGACCGGCTCCAGATAAGAGAAAAATGTTCAGCACTTCAACAAACACTGCTGTAAATCTTCTGGCTGTGACCTACGTGTTTTATGTCAAACATTGACTTTTCTAAAATATTCTGCTCATAAACTTTTAGCAGCGTTCAATGAGCTGTTCTGATCTATTCAGTCAAACATTCATGGACAGGAAATAAAATGTTAAACACTTTAAGGATTAGGCCACCAAACAATGAAAATCTTGTCATTGATTACTCTTGTTATTACTTACTTTTATCACCTTCTATTCTGTGGAACCCAAAATAATACACTGGGCACGTTTTTAAATATAATGAAAGTAAATAAAGATGAAGCTGTTATGCTTCAGGGAAGGTTGCAAAAAGAACCATAAAAGTATTATAAAAGTGGTTCATAGGGCCGGGTGATAAGGCCAAAAAAATTTAATTCTGTCTGTGTGTGTGTGTAATCTGTGTATATATGTATATTTTAGTCAGAATTATCGCGCTCCTATTCTTTTGCGATCTGTCTGTTTGGCGCTTGCGTGCGGTAGCGGCCCTCGTTCGCTGAAGTTTAGCAGAGACTAGCTTACATAAGGCTCGTCCACTTCAGACAGCAAATGGGAATTTTTGCAAGACTTTCTAACACTGACAGATGGAGATTATACCTGTGAAATGTAAGTTATGCATGGAGGAAAATACCACATCTCAAACAGAGCAAGTATCTGTCAGTACGCAAATACAGACCACCTTTTATGATTGGCACTCTGCCCTTATTTCCTGTGAGAAGAAAGATGATGTTCAGTGACTTTCATGTGCACATGCATGCATGTGTACCTCCTCTAAGCGACGCCTCTGTTCTTTCTGCTCCTCTATCCGTTTCTGCCGGTCATGCAGCAGCTGGCGTTTGTGCTCCTCGGGGTCTCTGCGCTGAGCGGCGAGCTGCGCCTGCTGTCTTTTTAAGGCCTCTGAACGCTCCTTATTCTCTTGCTGCAGCCGCAGGAAATCCCTCCGCAATGTCGACTCACCAGGAACATTCAAAATAGAGCTTCAGACATAAATAAACAGAGAAACAGGAGAGTCAGTTGATTTAGACAGTTAAGGTTTGCAAGGAGGACTGTACGTTCATTTCTCTCTCAGTTACATCAAGGGCATGCACTCATGTGCAAGTGAGTAGGGATTGATCCATGTTGAGTAATATGATAAAGCATTAATGGAGCATTACGAGGAACCATCTATGCACATAAAATAGTTCCCTAAACAAATCTATTAAGGCTGTAATTTCTGCCCCAAAGCTCCAAGCGCAATTGCAAAAATAGTGATTGTTTCCAAATAGCATTTGTCATGATTTGATGATCCCACCTTAAACAAACAAATGGCTTACTTATTACTGACTCATTCAGACATGTACAGACAAGTCTCAAATCTTTTCTCAGAAGTTTTATGTGAATCAAAATATAAATTTAATTCAAGCCAAGTCTCAAATCAGTTATCTACTAGTTCAAGTCAAGTCAGTTATGTACTAGTACTCAAGTCAGTTATCAACTAGTCTCAATCTCAAGTCAGCTATCTACTAGTTTAAGTCAGTTCTCAAAGAAAATTGATTACCAAATCAAATCTTAAGTAAAATTATCTACTAGTTTATGTGAAGTTTCAGGTCAATTACCTAATAGTTTAAGTCAAGTTGCAAAAAATTTTTTTCTCACTTTAATGCAGCTCGACCCTAGAGTTTAGCTATCTCTGGTGTCTCTATACATTAAACTTTGATATAAAATTCACACACTATATAATGCTAAGTTAACACAAAATGTCAGTAACACTGGGGAGAGCTTCTGCAATGTTGTGTAGTGCTATGTAGGGTTGTGTAAACACAGATGCTGCTGTGTTTACCTGGATTCTCTCTCATCACCTCTGTTCTCATCCTCTTCATCACTACCGCTGTACTCATACTCAGTCTCCTCTGAGAGGAATCAAGACAAAATGAAAAAGAGAGAGAGAGAGAGAGAGAGAGAGAGAGAGAGAGAGAGAGAGAGAGACAGAGATGAGGGCAGGAAAATAACAAAAAAGACTTTAGGCATTAATATAATATGGCTCAACACAGTTTATGCATACTGCAGCACTTTAGAGTCTAAATCATCTGCACTCTTCCTTAACTGATACCATGTGAGCTCTAATAATAATGCTGAAGGCTGCTGGCTGGCTGCTTCCATTTTTAGCTGTTCTTCATTCTTCATATCCAGAAAGAAACATAATTCAAGCCCAGCTGTGCTATTTGATTACACTCCTGGCCACAGATCTCATAAGTTACTCTAAGCTATGCAGTTATGCACAAGCACCCTATTTGTGGTCCAAGGCAAAGATGAGCTCTGATTGGATGGGAGTCTTGGTGACCTCACTGCACAAAGGCAAGTAAACAAACTTTATTAAATATTCTGTTCCACCACAGAGCTCCGGTGGACAAATTATAATCTATAGTCCAAGAGGAGCCCCTGCATCTGTCCTGACTCTGATGATAAAACTGATTTAACTACTGAATTAATTATTAAGTGCTTGGGTCATGAAATGTTTGGGGCTTCTGTGTTTAATAAAGCTCTATTGCTCTTATGTTTTGTCTAAAATCATTTGCAAAGGCAACATTAAAGAAAACGCATTGCACATACCTTTCTCGCCACGTTTCTTGCGTGTACGGTCGATGTGATCTTTGAGCTGGATGCGGACCTGTCTCTCAGTGGGCTGGTCTCTGATGAACGAGTGCTTCAATAGCTGTTCTGTGGATGGACGACTGGGATAGGACTTCACAAGACAACCCTCGATGAAGTCAATAAACTTCTTAGACCTGAAAGAGACAGAAAAACATTAATGTATTAGCAAGAAAGTCAATTAAAAAAATAAAACTGATTATAGAATGCTATTGTACTAGGCCGTTGCAGACCGTTTACATTCAATCAGTACATTTTTTTGTTATTTTTATGTTTTAAAGTGCCCCAATTATGCTTTTTCAAATATTACCTTTCATGCAGTGTGTGATACAGCTGTCTGTGAATGTAAACGGTCTGCAAAATTGTAAAGTCAAAAGTGCACGATAAATAAGTTATTGTCTCCCAAAAGAAAGAAATCGACTCTGAACAGCCTAAACGGGTCGTCAGGAACTCTTTCGTGACCTGCATACGTAACACATTTGCCAAATGCCCACCTATGGTCTGCATTGGCTGCCCGCAAACAACATTAACTTTGACCTGCCCTCAAACACTGAAGCTGGTGTTGTGTACATGTCAAGAAGCCGCTGTTTTATGCTCTGGGAAAGCAAATTCTCTTTGTAAACACTTCCAAAAGATGTGAAGAATTACCACAGCAATACAACAGCATTATAACCTTTTGATGATTGCTTCTCAAATCTCTGTGAGGTCTAAATGGGATTTACAAAAAGCTTCTCCATTAAAGATGTATATATTTTCTACTGGGTTTTCAAAACAGTAGAATTGTGTTTTATATTGTGTAGGTCTAACTCACGTTATTACTGTCATACTGAAATACTTCTGCAAATGAGCTCTGGGTCCAATACTGCCTAAAATTGTGTCCATTAATGCAGACTGACTGTTGTTGTTATTGGATGGATAAAGGATGGAGCAAGATTTGTTTTAAAAACTTTAATGTTACATGAGTCATTCATGTCAGTGCTCGGCTAACATATGCATTGATATTGATACAGTTATTGATATAGTTTCAACACATGCACTGCAATAAAATAGAAATCTACTTGTTGATGGACAAACACTTGTTAATGCTGAAGAATTACAGTTGCAACATCTCATAATGTACTTCAAACTGAGCAACGCATCACTGAGAAACATCCTGCTCAAGTCGTCCTTCCGATGGAGGTTCGGGTTGAATAACTAGTTCTTCCAATGTTTCATCATTGGACTCGCGCTCAGAATGATATGGTAAAATCGACATCATCGTTTCTGTCTTTACAGTGTGTATAATCGGTGAACTTGAGGAAGCCTCCGGAGCTGAAATTCAGTTATGGTAATGGCGTTTTGTTTCCGACACACACTGTAAGCTGTAGACCAATCACAAAAGACTGGGCCGTCTGGCAAATTAGAGCAGAGTAGCTCATGGAAAGGAGGGATTTAGAGAGACTGAATCTTTGGATGCGTCATTTGAGAATCATTGAAAAATATGGTGATGTGCAGTGTATATTGTGAGAAAATGAAAGTGTTTTTTGACCTTTGATGCATGTAAACCTGTTGTAGAAGACCTCCAAAACAAAATTATGAACCTTTAAAATAGCATAATTAGGGCACTTTAAGAAATATATTAACCCCAACTTTTGAACAGTGTATATTTATTTCTGATATTGCTAAAAAGAAACATATTAAACAAGAAAAACTCCTCCTTGATGAGCCCTGTAATAGTTTAATATAAAGTTATAAAGGCAAAAAGATTCTAAATTATACAAAATCAGACAGACACAGAATGCCAACAGAACAGGCTGAAGAGAATGCAGTAAAACAAAACAAGGCCGCCTTTTTCATTCAAACCCAACAAATGCTCCATCTCTACTTCTATAACCAGCTGTTCAAGGGCAGGGCTCTGACCAAAAGTACCAAAATAACTCCAATCTGAAAACTATAGCACGGCATGCCAATATATGAAAACTGCAACCAACAGGAAGAAAAGATAAAAACATAGATGAAATGAAGGTAGAAAGAGAACTCATTTTTCGTCATGCAACAGCACTCTATATGTGTGAGGATAGAGGTGTGAAAGCAAACGCTGCAACTCCTGCCTGAGAAACGAGGAAACCACATACAAAAAGAGAACCTATATGGATGGCAGCAATCATAACTTAGTATGCAGTGCATGTATATATAGATGAGGGGAAAAAGGGGAGGGAAGGAAGAAGGAAAATATAGCTTGATCTTAAAATAACAGCTGAAACAGCGTGTCCTCACCATTTCTTGGACTTCAGTTTAGGAGGAGGGTTCCGTGGGATAAGGAACAAAGCTCGCATGGGATGCATGTCACACAACGCTGAGGGAAAGAGCACAGAGATCAAACATGCTGATAAAAGACTCTTTCACCTATGTGCCCAATTAACAAACGAACTGATTCAAGAGGGGACCACAATTCATGAACGAAAGTAGACCGCTGACTGGGCCGCTGCTACACGGTGTCCGTGTGAGCATATGACTAAGTGTTGTGCTGCATAAGTTATGACAATGGAGTACAGATCGACCTCTGTTACTCTATTACTTCTTTTGTTCAACTGGCATAACAGGTATGGGAAAGAGGGACGTTTAGTATTACTGTTTGCTTGGTTTGTAAAATGTGAAATGTTTTAAATAGATTTTTTTTTTTTAAATTGAAGAAAAAAACAAATCATCTTCAAGGCCCATTTACACTAAGGATGTTAACTATAATGAAAACTATAAAGTTTTAATAATAATTTTAATTCAATGAGAATAGGAAAGTCCACACAATAAATATAATGATAACAACAGAGGAATATCATTTGGATCTTTTTCAGAACGTTTTTTCCAGCTGATGAACGATAAGAATTTGACAGCCCATCAGAATCCACACGACTCTAAATAGCTTGAGCATTTAATGCAGAAGACGATAACTGTGCTTGTAAGAAACAGAACGTTACAGCATACGTCACCCCATTTGCATTTCAGACCAGAGTATGTGAGGGGTAAAGTGAAAGCAGTAACTGTGCAAACTCACATATTCAACCCTTTTTTGAATATTCACTTAAAAACAGGAGCTGCAATTGCGATTGTAATGTGAGTGTCATACTGCTGCTACGAGGGACTGATAGTTATTTTGTTCATATTAAGGTCTGGATCCACACTGTAATCTGCATCTGTAAACACACAGACAGTGTACTTACGAGGTGCTCCTTCAGCCATCTCTATAGCGGTGATTCCCAGAGACCAGATATCACTCTGTTGTAAAATAAAAAATAAAAAAAGGTTATTTTATTCAGGCAGACACACACACACACACACACACACACACACACACACACACACACACACACACACACACACACACACACACACACACACACACACACACACACACACACACACACACACACACACACACACACACACACACACACACACACACACAAAATCAGTCAATACAGGGGTGCAATAATAGGGATGGGTGGACTGAAATGGACAAATTCATACTACCAATACTAATGTGTATTAACAGGATCCTCACATTGCATTGTTTATTGGTTATGTACAATACATTAACGTGTATCATGAGCTAAAAGGTGAAAAACAAAGAACTTTGTCAACAAACAGTAGTTCAGACTTAGAGGAACCATTTCTCCTCGCAGACAATGCTATAGCCATTCAAACCAAACAGAGAAAAGTGTAGTATTCAGTATCACTTCACTGAATAATTACCAAGCTAAATGTCACGTGTATTTTCTGTAGACAGATTTTTAAGGGAATTAATATTGCTTTAAATCTCACGAGTTGTTGATTGACAATATTGTATTATTCTTGTTAAACAGAAAACAAACAACTAGTCCCATTTAAATGTTGATAATGGCTTTATAACGTTTAATTGATATAATTAAACATCCCCATTTTATCATCAGAATTCACAAAACCCTCTCCTTGTGATAGAGGCGTCAGTATTGGTATCATCGGCATATGATAACAGGGCTTTATGTGATCTCAACATGGCAGCCACCATGACAGAAGACCCTCTTACGCAGCTAATTCTAGATCTGTCTGTTAAACTTATTGTAAAATATATTTGTCAAAAGTACCAATTGTTTCTTTAGATAAAAAAATGGGAAAATGCCTGATGTACCTTTAAAAAAAAAGACAATGTGGCCCACACACAGATGTATAATACCGTAAAAAGGTTTGAGGTCAATGAGATTTTCTAAAGAAATTTCAACAGCTTTCATGAACATCTTTCAAAATAAAAGTCTCGCATCAGAAAAACATAGAATTAAACATAGATAAAAAGTCTGTTGTTTCTTTGACTGCACACATCCAAACCACTCAAAACGGTCTTGCGACCCACTTTTGGTTGAGAAACAGTGGTGTACATCATCAGTCAGAAGCTCATTTTACCCTGTAATCATAGGTGGAGTCAGGATTCTCATCACAGGCGATGACTTCTGGGGCCATCCAGTACGGAGTGCCAATGAAAGTGTTTCTTCTGCCGACTGTACGATCCAACTGTGCACTCACCCCAAAATCCACTACAGAAAGAGTGAGGAAAGAGGAAGCAATTAGGGTCTGGAATATTACACGACAAGTTTTGCTTTCAAAGTCTTATGAAACCTGTTGCGCAGCTAAAATGTTTATATTCATCTATGCTAATTCCTTCCTTCTCATACACAGACACACTCTTCCACTTAAGCCACACTCTCCCTTGGGTTGTGGTGTGTGAAGATATTTTTGTCGTGGTGTCAGGCCTATATTAATGAGCTTCAGTGCTTTGCTCTAGTTGTTAAAAGATGTTCTCTAATCAGAAAGGATATGGGCAAGACAACAGACACACTCAAACATACAAAACTGGGCTGCACAAATCAAATATCACAGTTACTGAGCTAGTCTGTTTTGTTTTTTTTGTCAAGCAAATATCCCACTCACCAAGTTTAACCTCTGCGTTCTCTGTAAGCAGTACATTCTGTCCCTTGATGTCTCTGTGGATGACTTTATGAGCATGGAGGTGAGACAGACCCTGAGGAACAGAGAGACCGTGTTTACTGGCTGTGCAACATTACATATACAATTCAAGCAAGTACTAAAGTAAGGCTGCAGTTAGGCACCATGTATCAGGCATGTAATATGTATTGTTAAAGTCAGCATGAAATGAAAATTGAGATCATCTTTTTTTCTATGTTGCGACATATGCAGTTTGCTGGAAGGGATGCATTATTGTCCCACACACTTGCAGGCACACATGCCATCAGTAAAGAGATGTCATTGCGAGGGGGAGGAGTTAAAGTTTTTGTTTAAAGACTACGAAGGCACATGAATGAAGAAAAAGAAATGATGCACACAGATAAATCATTCATAATAAACACTGCAATAAGAATTGTCAATTTTGATTTCATGGTGACTTTAAGAGTCTTACTCTCAGTATCTCTCTGCAGATATAAGCGATCCAGTCTTCTTTCAGAGAGTTGCCCTTTGTGTTCTTCACCAAGTCTGTCACTGAGCCGGCACCACAAAACTCCATCACCAGCTGAACAAAAACACACATATATGTACATATATGAAACTGCAAGCTGATACAAGCCATTGTTTTCCCAAATCAACAAGGTCCATGACCAAGATATATATATTTTTCATGCTAAACCATTTCAGTTAATGGCAGACTATAGATGTATCTGATCACAGTGTCATGATGCAAGAATTTGAGCAGTTATGAGATCAGTTATAAGGTCAGGAGACGATCAGGTTCAGAAGTCTGAGGAAGCACAGACCCAGAGCTGGTCATCGTGTCCGGGCGGACTCTTCTTCACGAAAGCTCCGTAGTAGGTGGCAATGTTTCTATGGTGACTGTACTTCTTCAGCATGTTGATCTCAGCTTTAATCTCCTCCTCCTCTTCCTCAGTCACATCCATGACCTTTATGGCCGCCAGCTGGCCCGTCTTTACATGACGACCCTGAGACAGAAAGAATTTCAATAGCAAGTAGCATAGAATATTTGTTAATACACCATAATCAGAGTAGATACCACCATATTTAATATTACATGAGCAAAAATTAGGCAGTAAGGCATAGAAGTATGATGAAAACTGACAAAAAATACACTGGCATTCACAAGTGTGGGGTAATACATTTTTTTTAAGAAATGGATACTTTTATTCAACAAGGGCGAATTAAATTGATCACAATTGACAGCAAAGGCATTTGTAATGTTACAAATGATTTATATTTCAAATAAATGCTGTTCATTGAACTTTCTATTCATCAAAAAAAAAAAAAACTATTTGCTGAAGCATAATCAGCATATCGATTTCTGAAGGATCATGTGACACCGAATACTAAAGTAATGGCTGCTGGAAGTTCAGCTTTGCTGAATAAATTACAGTTTCAAATATATTAAAATAGAAACAGTTATTTTAAATTGTAATAATATTTTACAAAATCACTGTTTGCATTTTTGATTAAAAAAATACATAGACTTGGCGAGTATAAAAGACGTCTTTCAAAAAAATCTTACATACCACAAACTTTTGAAAGGTAGTGTATGTATTTCCAAACAAATTATTTTTTTTGGCTCGACAAATGATTAAATCCAAAAAAAGGTACATTATAGTATATTAATGTATAACATAACAGTATATTTATATATAACATATTGCGGACATATTCTTATTTGCATTCAATTACCCTTTCAAAATGATTGTGCTAAAACCATAGTACTTTGAGAACGGGAAGACACATAGTATACACTAGTCTACAAACTACATTATTAAACACAACACTAAAACTAAGCTAGATAAACCACATCACTGTCAACCCAAAAGCTAAACACATTCATACTGCATTCCTTTATAAACTACAGTACACACTCATTAAACATGACATAAACTATATCCTCACTACAGTCTATAAACGACACATTTTCCAAACAATACAGCCTGAAGTACAAATTACACCCTACACACTCTTTAAAGACTGTTATGCCATACATTGCAATAATTACAGAGGCCTTTAGGGTTAAAATCACTATGAGTCTGCAAGTATAATGACTTATTACACACTACATGTCATGTGGTTCCTTTAAAATGAAGAATGTATTTTTTTCTATGTTAAAATACTCCCTCATATCCCAGCTTAATATGCAGACTATAAGAAAGCCATTTGTAGACCAATTTATCCAAAAAGTGTAAACATACCCGACTAACCCGAAACAGCATCACTGCACTATATGTTTGACTGACTAATTGTAGATGAGGAGGGTTAAGGAAATCTGTTTGAAAACCACAGTTATTTTTCAAATTCTGTTTGGTGGCACTAATAGTACAGAAATTACACAATTTAGCTTTAACCATTGAATTTATCTGCATTTGTTCTATTCTCCATTCATTCGGCTCTGTCAGCTTCCTCCCCTCATCCAGGCATCTTCATCTCAACGGCGAGTATTGACAGGTCTGAGCGCAGCTGCAGTGATCTGAGGTACTCTGTGTTATTGCACCACGCTGAGAGTGCAATGACATTCTCTCACATGCCCTCACGTACACATGAACACAACTGCTTTAAACAACTTCTGTCCTCTGTTACTCATGTACCAGCAACCACTCAATCCATCTTCACTCTCGCACTCAAAACACAAATGGTGGTACATAACTCGATTTTTCTAAGAACACAAATTGGAGTTTTATTTATCATTCGAGAGGTCATCTAAGATTGCTGAGTAACCATAGGATAGCATTTACTCCTAACAAATATCGCCATCCCTCCTTCTCCTGCCCTCCATCTGTATCTCACCTTGTACACTTGTCCGTAGGTGCCGTTGCCCACGACTTCCACCAGCTCAAAGATTCCTGCTGGGTCCTGACGGAGAGAAAAAAAAATTTAAGATTGTGAAATCATACAATCATGCAAACCCCTAAAATAAAGACTGTAGAGGGAAATTCATTTGGATTTACGTACTTCAGTCCAATGACATTAAGACCCCGAAATACCTTAGAGGCTTAGGCCAGAAACATCCTTTACTCAGGAATGTGAACGCAGATGCCAGAATTTGACCAAAATGGTTGAACATTCTTTGATATGTGCTCTTACGTTGGCAAAGCAAACCTCAGGGAAAGGTAGAGGTACATCGAGTTAATTAATTCTGTGCCATTAAAAAAAAGAAACTGTTCTCCATTTGGTATTTTAGCGTTGTTGTTTTTATTTACAGTTAAGACCAGTTATTAGATTTTATTTTATTTAAAGCCAATAAATAGTTACATATTGACTTTTCACATCTTTTTAGAGGTGATATAAATCAAATCTAATAATTGATCTTAACGGTTTAACCTTTTGTCAAGAACTGTCTTACATTTCTAAAAGAACGGTTAATGAAACCGTTAAATAACCAGGATATTTAAGACAAATCAGAATCAATAAATTCTTGATGAAACGGCAGATTTTTTCCCTTATATTTTATGCTAATATAGTTATGGCTCCCCTTGTGGCAATACTAAGAATTGATAAATTGTGGTCGGGCATTTCAGTATGCATGAAATAGAGCTAGCAAAGCTAGAAGTGTCAGCATTTGTAACTTGCACTGGGTGTGTTTTGAACCTTATAAGTCAGAACTTCACTCTCTGTACTTTCTTATTGTCACTCTCAGTGTAAAATATCCAAACTACACGATTTGAACTAAGTCTACGATGACCAGGAAAGAAAATATTTCATGGCCTAAATCAAGCTTATTTTTGGAGATCATTTTACTCTCTTAGACGAGCAGATCCCTTCTGGCTCAGGATGGCAATGACAGAACCATTACCTGCTCAGCCATTGAGAACAAGACAAAGCGTCATGCTTTTACAAACCCCAAGGTTTAAAAAAGGAGTTGATGCTGCATTGTGGTGTATTAAGACCCATTATGCAACTCTCAAGCAGCTTTATGTACATCTTATGTGTGGCTTCAGCTGGGGAGCGCAGCCAAAAACTAGAATGAGTAGAGGGTTAAAAACAGCCAGCGCAGCGCACGCGCACACACACACACACACACACACACACACACACACACACAGTGCGTGATTCAATATGGCCTCGGTACAGCTCTGTGGGTGGACAAGGCTAACGTTCTTCCTAGCTCTCACACACATATACACACCATGATCATCTCGCTCTCATCTGCCTCCAATAACTGCAATCTTTTTCCTCTCTCACTCTCTTCATCTCCTTTTTATCTTTTCCTCTCTCCCTCTCTTAAAGAGATCTGGAGTGGTGAGCTGTAAGTGAGCAACATGCTCTTATGTGAAACATCAGTAAGAGGGCGAATGGAAATGAGAACAGACACAAACAAGATTAAAAAATGAGCATTTATAACATAAAATAGCACATCATATCCAACCTATATTTTAGTGCCTTTATAATATTCAAACTGAGTTTAAAAAGATCAAAGGAAATTAGTCTATACTCTAGAGAGAGCATCTGTCTCAGATGACACGTACGCAGGGAAATTAATAAATGAGCCGATGAATAAGATGATAAACATATAATAAGACTTTCCCTGGAGAATACAGGGGGGAAGTTTGCCTGTGGCTTTTCAAAAATTGTGAAACAACAGAATTTAAAATAAAATAAAAAAACAGGGTAAATCTTCCAAATGAGCCAGTGTATGTCCATGCATGTGTGATGAGTGACAGGACAGCACATAAACTGCAATGTGCCAATATATGTAAATGTTCACTGAAAAACCCATTTAAAATACTGAAAAAACATTAAATCAAATTTAAAAATGACACACAAAAAAAAATCTTGATATTTAAATTGCCATGCTAACAGAGAAATGATGCTCTCATAAAAGTTGAGCAAATTAGACTACAAAACCCCTTCGAAAAAAATTGTGGTAACACTTTATTTTACAGTGTCCTTGTTAAATATATTACATGTACTTACCATAGTAATAACAGTAAATTATGCATAATTACATGAAACTAACCCTCAACCAAATCCTAATCCTACCCTAACCCTATAGTAAGTACATGTAGTTACTTAATATCACTCAGTACTTAAATATATAATTACACTGATATATCACTAATATACACTCACCTAAAGGATTATTAGGAACACCATACTAATACTGTGTCTGACCCCCTTTCGCCTTCAGAACTGCCTTAATTCTACGTGGCATTGATTCAACAAGGGGCTGAAAGCATTCTTTAGAAATGTTGGCCCATATTGATAGGATAGCATCTTGCAGTTGATGGAGATTTGTGGGATGCACATCCAGGGCACGAAGCTCCCGTTCCACCATTTTAGTACAGTGAACTCATTGTCATGTTCAAGAAACCAATTTGAAATGATTCGAGCTTTGTGACATGGTGTATTATCCTGCTGGAAGTAGCCATCAGAGGATGGGTACATGGTGGTCATAAAGGGATGGCCATGGTCAGAAACAATGCTCAGGTAGGTTGTGGCATTTAAACGATGCCCAATTGGCACTAAGGGGCCTAAAGTGTGCCAAGAAAACATCCCCCACACCATTACACCGCCACCACCAGCCTGCACAGTGGTAACAAGGCATGATGGATCCACGTTCTCATTCTGTTTACGCCAAATTCTGACTCTACCATCTGAATGTCTCAACAGAAATCGAGACTCATCAGACCAGGCAACATTTTTCCAGTCTTCAACTGTCCAATTTTGGTGAGCTTGTGCAAATTGTAGCCTCTTTTTCCTATTTGTAGTGGAGATGAGTGGTACCCGGTGGGGTCTTCTGCTGTTGTAGCCCATCCGCCTCAAGGTTGTGCGTGTTGTGGCTTCACAAATGCTTTGCTGCAAACCTCGGTTGTAACAAGTGGTTATTTCAGTCAAAGTTGCTCTTCTATCAGCTTGAATCAGTCGGCCCATTCTCCTCTGACCTCTAGCATCAACAAGGCATTTTCGCCCACAGGACTGCCGCATACTGGATGTTTTTCCCTTTTCACACCATTCTTTGTAAACCCTAGAAATGGTTGTGTGTGAAAATCCCAGTAACTGTGCAGATTGTGAAATACTCAGACCGGCCCGTCTGGCACCAACAACCATGCCACGCTCAAAATTGCTTAAATCACCTTTCTTTCCCATTCTGACATTCAGTTTGGAGTTCAGGAGATTGTCTTGACCAGGACCACACCCCTAAATGCATTGAAGCAACTGCCATGTGATTGGTTGATTAGATAATTGCATTAATGAGAAATTGAACAGGTGTTCCTAATAATCCTTTAGGTGAGTGTAATTACACTGTAACGATGACACCAAAATTGCAAATTAGTTTGCTCAAAGATTCAGTCTCTCTAAACCACTTCTTTCTGCAAGCATACCCAGCCAAGTCTGTTATGATTGGTCTACCACTTGCAGCGTGACAAAATGAAACGCCTCTTACCATATCTGAATTTCAGCTCCGGAGTCTTCCTCAGAACTTGATAAGTGCAAAGTGGATTCACAGTGCTGAAAATAGCATCTCGACAAAACAAACCAAACTCTTCCAGGCCTCAGCTACAAATACAGTGATTGAGGGAAGGTCAAAGGAGACGTTGTTCGCGGGCAGCCAATGAAATTGGAATTATGCAAATGTATACATTGTTCCGTAGGTATGTAACAGGAAGTGAGACTGGAATTGCTGACGACTTGTTTAGGCAGTTCAGAATCAATTCTTTCTTTTAGGAGACAGTTACTTTATTTGTAGTGCACTTTGATCTTTAAAACTTTGCGACTTTTACATTCATAAACAGCTATACACACAGCATAAAAGGTAATGTTCAAAAAAGTAAAATAGGGGTACTTTAATATGGGTAAAGTTATCACAGCTAGACTACTTAGCAGTGTTGGGCACTACTAGTTTACTAGTTTAACTACATTTCTCAGTAGCGTAGTGGTAGCCGTCGCTGTTTTCTGAATCAAATAGCTGTTCAGTAGCAAAGCTCTCTTTTTAATCAAGTAGTGCGGTAGCGTCCACACAAGCTACATTTTCCCAAGCATTTCTAAAGCTCAAGCTGAAATCGGAAATACAACTGCTAAGTATCACTGATGCTGGATCAGTAAGAGACGGTGAATTCTTCTTCGTGTTTTACGGTGGTTAGCAACTGTAGGACCATATGATTTCATTTCCGCGATGCGAAAAACACGCAAGGAAATGTGGAATCCAGGCATAAAAACAATTTACTAAATAACAGTAAATAAAAGCGCGATACAGACCAGTGTCTGTGAATATTAAACCGCATAAAGACCATTTAAAAAGGAATCATGCAAGTTCTGCGCATCTCTGTGAATGAATGACGCAGATGCAGGGATTCAGGCACACACTCACTGAAGCACGCAATGTTTTCAGCCTATATGAAGACATTAATGGATGAACTTCATCTACAAAGTCGCTCTGAGCGTCACTTTAGCCGCATTTTAGCTTGATTTGAGAAAAACTATCGTCATATTATAAAAACACAGAGAGACTCAAAGGTATACTTGGCAACCCGTCAATATAAAAAGTTTAAACTTTGAAGAAAGTTTTGCTTAAATCATTAGGCCAACATTTTAAATAATTGGTCATTACAGTTTGAACCAGTAAAATGGAAAAAAAAAAATTGAGAAAAATTGTTTAGAAATTATTGTTCAATTGTATACGTTTCATGATTTCAATCAATTACACATGCTTTTTGATTACTATAATTTAATTTAAAGGGCACCTATTATGACCCTTTTCACAAGTTGCAAAATAAGTCTCTGATGTCCCCAGAGTATATATGTGAAGTTTTAGCTCAAAATACCCAACAGATATTTTTTTACAGCATGTTTAAATTGTCATTTTTTGGGGCTCAGAAAAACGTGCTGTTTTAGTGTGTATCCCTTTAAATGCAAATTATCTGCTGCTGCCGGCACAGGGGGCGGAGCCTCACGAGCTCGCGCTTCAGTCAGGAAAAAGCGTGCCACACAAGCCCTGAAAAGTGAAGCCAAAACGTCTCGATCGCCCCCCAGTGACTGGTCCTGGTATAGGTCATAAGCGCCGCCTACCCATGTTATTCAACGGGACGTGAGACCAACTAAACAATTAAATTACACTTCAAATATCTTTTTTCCAAAGGTGGTTTCTTTCATTTGCTGCCGTTTTTATCACGCTGATGTAAGTTTAAGTGTCTGTTTCAAAAATAAGTTGTTTTTTAGTTAGTTACGTGATGCGGTGGTGTAACGTCATGATTGACAGCTGTGATTGACAGGTTCTCTGAGCGAAGTAGTCACTGAAGCACCAACGGACATTTTTTTCGGGATCTTCAGAGGACTGAGGAGATTGTATTTACTTTATTTTAACAAGCCTCTTGTCGTACTGCAATCAATTTTTTAAAAAGTGTGCAGAATCCACTCTCCCTGAGTGCATTCTGCGAGTCGCTACTGCGCAGATTCAAGTTCCAATATGTCAGCGCCATATCGGGACTCTGGCGGCTTCAGTTCTCATCAATGGAAGAGAGCGAAGGGGCGTCGTCCATCTTTTTTTACAGTCTATGGTCATGACAATCTCATCTGATAATATCAAAACAGAAACTCTCAGTAGCGGTGTTCATTTTGACTCGGAGTCGGACAATAATGCCCACAGAACCAGAGAATATATGCTGTATAGAGATAGAACAGGTATAGTTTAGCTTAATTATGGTTATAACTTATTTGTCATCTGCTTTTATCCATTATTAATACAAGCCTGCTGTAGCAGACCTCGTCCGAATGATGACCAAAGTATACTGATGAGTTCAATTAAGTTTATTGTACATCACACAAAAGATGAAGCGTTAGTTTTACTCCAGAGAATCACAGTAAAAGCAGAATAAACACAGTATAAGATGTGAGCATGAAAGTCTTATCCATAAACTCTCTCTCTCTCCATTTCATTAGCATGGAACATACACAGCGAAGTACACAAAACACTCGTTACAACTAACAGTAAACAAATATATACACACCTTTTCAGTGGGTGCTTAATAAACTAGTACACTGTAAATCCGTAAAACTATTCGATGAGCTGTCATAAAGCGCGCGCTCTCACTTTCATCTCTGCCGTGGTCAGTAACGTTAGTCCTGTCGCTCCGGAGACCGTAAGCTGGATCACAAACAGTACTGATCCATCCTCGAGTAACAACGAGAGTAAATGAAGACTGATATGTTCATTCTTACATCCAACAACAACAACACACCTCAATAGCTTAGGAGACATTCTTGTCTACAGCTGCTCAGGCTTCGAACAATGGCGGATTCTGTGTCCAGCTCACTCAGGGCGGGTTTATGCTCAAACTGAAGTGTCACTCAACAGTTGTGGGAGGGGCCTGTGCAATTCTACATCACATTGCACCGAATCTGAGAACAGCTCGTTCTGAGACAGTGCTTATGATTTATGGGGATTGTAAAAAAAAAACCACTGGGTGGATTTTTATCATTCTAGGGTGGTTTTGCTCACACACTGCCAACACACATTTATGTTCAAACACCATGTAAAAGTGAATTTTGCATAATAGGTGCCCTTTAACCATTAAAATGGGAGTCCAGAAAAATTAACACAGAAAAACAATGAATTTGGAATGTGGGAAAAAATAATACAGATTTTATAGGGCCCTACAACCAGCTTTTTGGTGCATTACAACCACCTTCTGCTCCGGACGGTGACATCGCGTCAATCCTTGGCAACACGTGAGAAATTTACTTAATGGAAAAAGATGCACACACTCTCGACACCTTGTTATAGTTTTATATAGGTAGATGGTTTTATACAGTTTTTTTTTTTTTTTTTTTGCCAAATTGGTTTGGAACAATTGTTGAATTAACAATTGAACTGACAAATTATGCCTGCCTATCTGTTTGACTGACAGTTTTATTAATCATTAAGATAGCATTGACCTGGAATGAAGTTGGTTCAATATAAAAATTTAATCTGAATAAATAGGCCTAGCTTAGATTAGGGTTGGGCCGATAGACGATACCATCGTCCATCGCGATGGGTGACAGACATCATCATCAGCAGCCTATGTTTAGCCGGCATTAACATTTTTTTTTTAATTTTCATTAATTAGGCTACTCACCTTCATGAGCGGTTTAGTCCAAATTTTCTAAATGGACATGATTGCTTTATATAATGAACAGATTGAATTCAGGCTTTTATTCACATATAACTTTTTTTGGGGGGGGGGGTGAACTCCCCCTTTAAGGTTGGAAAACAAAAACAGCTATTGGAAATATTCAGAACAGCATGCAGTTATCTGACAGGAAGATGAAGCCATTAGACACTAAAGTAATACCCATCAGAGCCAGCCTACGGTTATCAATATTTAAGCATCACTAGATCAAGTTACATCATTAACCTGCAACCTCATGAATACAGATACCAACAAACATTAATAAATATTCTCTTCTTGACAATGTAAGGCAAACATCTGGCTTTAGGCACGTGTACTTCAGCTGGTTTATTTTGATCAGTCAATAACAAGCTTCTGTTACATTTTGTAAGGTACAGTATAGCAGATTTTTCTAGTCATCATGACATGCATATTCATTAGTTTGTGTTTAACCAATATCTTACACCACTACTATTTGATATTTTGGTTTCTGTTAAGATATCATTAGCATTTGTCGCATTTACATAAACAACCCAACTGTCAAACAGGCTGCTATTATGATTATGTAAAAATGATGCCGCACATTTCCTGAAAAGTGAAGCCAAAACGTTTCAATCGCCCCCAGGTGGTTGGGCGCTGTATAGGTCATAAACACCGCCCTCTTCATGTAGTCTAATGGCCTATGAGACAAACTAAATCAATTTACACTTCTTTTTTTTTTTTTCAAAGATCGCTTCTGTCATTTTAGGTAGTTTGGTTTTAGTTAGTTATTTGATGTTGTAAAAACGGGAGTGACACGTCATGATTCTCTGAGCGAAGTAGCCACTGAAGCACCAACAGACTTTTTTTTCAGGATTTTCAGGAGGAGTTTGGAGCTTTAATTTCTACATTTCCATAACTGTTTATTTCACACTGACATGAGTTGTTCTGCTGTAAACTGTACTAACTGATTCTGCAGGAGTGTGGGAGGGGCCTTGATACTTCGGCTCCACTTCATACTTCTCCGCTCACGGGTAGCGAATCAGCGCAAGATTGGGACATTGGCGGCTTCACTTTTCTACAATGAAAAAGAATGAAGGTGCGTCGTCCATCTTTTTTTACAGTCTATGTTATGTAATAATAGACCAATTTAAATACATGACTTCACAAAATTCAGGAGCCAGCAAATAACTTCAGCTGCTTCTGTGCCAAGTTTGATGCTCTGGCAAGTCAATGTTATTTAAAAGTGATCCTTACAAGAACTGAAACTGAGATGACCACAGGTGAACTTGAGAGCAGGCTGCTCTCAAGTTCAAAAACAATACAACGAAACTACTAACCACCTCGGCCGTGTGCGATTCTAGCTAGAGGACCACATGTAAGGCAGAACTCTTGAGATAGTCTAAATGTGTTATGCTCACCTAAATGTGCATCTACGCTGTATGTGGGTGTTATATAGGACAGCTATCAAACAATGAGCTTAAGTGAATCATCGTGCTCTTTCTCTCTCTCTCTCTCTCTCTCTCTCTAGGGGCAATATCACACACATCACACCCTGGGAGAGCCGTGCCCAGGAACTCACTGTACCAACACACAAGAGATATAGAGTTACGGCCAGAGGTCTAACGTTTATGGCATATACACAACCGCACTAACACACGTAACTGCTGAAGTGTCAAAAGGACAGTCCTGTCGTGTTTATGTCCAGTCCGCAAGGTTCAAAGCAGTTGTTTAGGAAGGACGCATACCTCGAAAAACTATTAAAACATTTTTGTTCATTGAAAAAAAAAATATATAGGCCTAAACATTAAATGAAAAAAAAAAAACTTTAAAAATTGGAAATTTTGCTTTGGCAACTAACTAAATGATTGGAGATGTCTGGCATAGATTTACTGTATGACATTTTAATGAAAACTAATTGAAAATTAAGTGAAATACTTTTAAGTTGAATAATAATCAATTGGAAATAAAAACTAGCCTAAAACTGAAATGGAAAAATAAATAATTTAAACCTAAATAGTAATACAATAAAAATGACAAAAGCACATAAAAATTATACTAAAAGTAAAATGATTTTTATTTTCAGATTGACATGTTACCTTATCTATATGCTGGTATTCACCTAATTAGTGATCATAATTAGCCCTAAGACACTGGATTAGCCACCTGCTTACATACCTCTAAGCTAGATGACTAGATTAGCCTTCTGCTTGCACATTAAATACACACAGTCTATTCTAGTATACAACATAATATGCCAGCTATTCTAAGGCTAATGTGCACAGTGCATAGGTTTGGGGTCAGTAAGATTAAAAAAAAAAATAATAATAATACTTTTCATTCAGCAAAGATGCATTAAATTGAGCCAATGTGACAGTAAATTCATTAATGTTACAAAGATTTCTGTCTATTCACAGAATCCTGCAAAAAAAAAAGCATTTAGTTTTATATTAAAAACAAGAGATGTTTTAAATAGTAAACATAATTCACAATATTCGAGTTTCAATGTATTTCTGATTAAATAAATGCAGCCTTGGTGAACATGAGAGAATTCTTTGAAAAATATTCCAAAATCGTACTGACCGTTACTGACAGAGTGCATTTGTTGCTAAAATGGTATTTTAGCTGGTTTCCTGCTAAAATATACTTTGGTGAAGGATTATCATCTTCTTGCCATAAAGTCTGGATTAATGTCAAGAAAATAATCTGCCCACTTCTCCATACTACGTGGGCAACTCATTTTCTCCCCTCACAAAATGGACTCAATCGTTGCTGTAAACATATCAAATGTATCCATTAACTAAGACTTTCCAGCATCTGGTCAGTAGGGAATGGTGAGTTTTTGTAAAAAAAAAAAAAAAACTAAGCAGCCAAGCCATTTAAAAAAAAAAAAAACCCAGACAGTCCACTGAATCATTCCTTTTTGTATTGTACGTAAACATGGTGAGTGATGGCCTAAATGTAAAGTTACACTAATGTTTTGCAGGGCATTCCCCATTCAACAAGGGAGATATTCTAAGATTACAGAGGAAGCATATTCAGTGTCAACACTTATTTGCAAACTAGGCCCTCCCAAACCACAAATGTACGTGTGCGTGTGTGTGTGAGAGAGAGAGAGACCTAGACTTACACACACAGAAATAAATAAACACTCCAGGCCTTGATTATTTTATTACACAATACAGGCCCAAGACTCACCTGCTCGCAGGAAATAATCAATCACGAGCTAGTAAACCTTTAAGGTCGTTATTAAAAGCTCGTTATGTATATATTTTCCTCATAACTCATAATATCGGCATAGATCATACTATTATGGATTTGTTTGGGTGTGAAGGCCTCTGGCAGGTGCAGGCAGGTGAACACACACACACACACACATACACACACACTCACCCGCAGGGCGGCCAGGTCGATGTCATCCAGACTCCGCGTAGGTGCGTTTTCTGACATTTTTACAGCGATTCAGGAGGAAATTCAAAATATGTACTCCAAAACTGCAGCTACGACAGCGGTATTTTTATTTGATCAGTATATTTCTTTCAATGGACAGTTCAGAAAAACTTGTGAGGTCCCCGGAGAAACATTTGGCTCGTCCCCGCCGCGACCAGTTTAACCGACAACAGCTGCAGGATTTCTGACCATAAAATTTTTGTTTCTTCTTTATCGGAGCACAAAGGGTTCTTTAAGGCTAAGTGGTCCGGTTCTTCATGCAAGTGTTCGCGAAATGCCTAGCGAACATTTATCGATGATAAGGGCTGAGGTTGAGCCTATAATCCTAAAGACTGCATGGCAACATTTACATGAGCTTGAATCAGATGTGCCACACTGCACTCCGTCTCTAAACTCATTTTGGCAGCACTGCGTAAGTTAAGCCAAGCCTACCTCAGTCAAAACAGTAGAATAATATATACACGAGCAGTAGAAATCACAAAATATGTAAATAAAGAGGCAGAACTTCAAGATAAGTCAAAAGCCGAGCTCCAAAACAGCGGCGCTCGCTCGTGATATCCGCGTCAATCTGCCACAGCCGTCATGTTACGGCGCAACCCACGCACACGCCTTAAACGGGATTTCTGTGTGGATTTCGATGGCACTGTTCGGCTCAGTTAATGTCCACAGTTTTTAAAAGTCTCTACAATGCGTCTCGGATTGAAATACGCGGTCCTGATGTCAAAAACAAGAAGTGTTTACGTCGAATAAAATTCCGCCCGCCTGGCAAACTTTCATTCCCTCCTGATGTCAGTCAGCGGCACCTCCCGGTTGTGCGCAAAACCTCCGCCGATTTGTTGAAGAGAAGGAAAGGGGGAAGAACGGGAAATCAGAAACAGCACCTTGTTTTCAGGCCGGACCCTTTAAGGCAGTTACTCGTCACGATGCATAGCGTTACATAATATTATTATTATTAAGATATTTGTTAGAACGAGTCGCCTCGGAAATAAACTTTATCCTTTTGCTGTAATCTCGTTTGTTTTCATGGGTCAGATTGAACTTCTCTCTCCCTGTGTTGGTATGATCCTATTCCTACTTCTGCTGTGTCCGGGCTGTGACGTCCCTCCTCTGCAAGAATACACAACACTCTGTTTTCCAGCCACTTTATTTTCCCCCCTCCCTTGCACTTTCTCACTCCCGTCTTCCTGTACTGTTTGACTGAATTGCTACGGTGCTACAACAGGGACAAACTTCCCGAATAAGCTAGTTACAATGGAGACAGGTGGTACCGGGATAATACCTCAATAACTGTAGCAGAACATAAAAAAATAAAATAAAATAAACTATTGCAGAACATAGTTTTGTAATTGTTTTTAGGCTTTACATTGACTTTTATACAAAGCTAATGATATTTTGTTCTCATAAACTTACATAAGCCTAACTCTCACACTTTAACAATTTTCTAATTTAAGACATAATTTAGTATGTTTATTGAAGGGATAGCTCATCTGGAAAACAAAATAATAATATTAACATTCATCATTTGCCCTCATGTCGTTCTTGACCCTCGGTGGAACGCAAAAGATAGTGGTCACCAAAAAATATCCAACGTTCCTTAAAATATTTTCTATTTTGTTCTGCATAAGAAGGTTTGGAATGACATGACAGTAAATTATAGAACTTTTATAGACTATTTGGTTTCGCTAGTTTTAAATATATATATTATTATCATTTACTTTGCTTTAAAAAAAAGGTCTTATACTTAAACAATTTATTTACTTAAATTCTCCTGTTTCAGTTGGTTCTTTTGTTTTGATATATTAGATTAGAAATATTAGATATTATTATTAAAATGTTGCCAATTATTACACTTCTTTTTTCATTAAATGTTGCTCCATGAACACATTAATGTGCAAATTAGATACAGTTTATAGATACATTGCATTGAATGGGAATATTAATTTATGGACATTTTACCCACATATTGCATAAAGTAAAATGGTGTATCAATTCATTCCGTTATTTCTTTCATAACATAGTTGAGAATAATCTTTATACAAATTTTGGTTGAAAAAATCCTGAAACCCCCAAATTTATTGGTGATTGAAAAAAAAAATCCCATTGTTTTTGCCTATACATATAATTTCATTTTTTAAACAACTTAGTCCTGGTGTCCACTACAGAGGACATAGCATAACGTATGAATAAAATATTATTTTTCAAAAATGTTTTTTTTACCATTTGTTTATTGTGCTCTAAACAGTGTGATGGCATGGAAAAAAAACTACATTTAAAAAAATTATTTTTTCTGGGTCTCAGGAGGATATTGCGCGTAAACTGATTCCTCCATTTGGATGAACACACACACACACACACAATTTATGTCACTCAAAATACCCGTCTCAGCAAGTATTTTCGTAAACATGTCTTCAGTGAAAAAGTTGAGAAAGAAATCGGATGTGTATCATTACACTGGATCAGTGCGTGCATGGAGTCTTAAAGTGACAGTAACCTATAAATACCTGCTGTTGTCTGTCATGTTAATCAAACAACAAAACACAGCTTTAACAAAGATTTATCTATATTACATTTATACAGTGGACATAGTGTTATTTTACATTCAATTATTACATTTCTGTACCCGAAATGAATACTACAGTTAGTCCTTCATTTATTTGTGACTTTATGTTTGTAGGCTATGTATGCTTGTAATTGTTTTACTGTCTGTTCATTTGCCTATTACATTTTAAAAAATAATTCTTGCTAATCCGAAAATTGATCCGATTCGTGACCTAAAAACTGATCCAAACCGTGAGTTTTGTGATCTGGTGAACAACAAACAACACAAAGCTCTGAAGTGAATGGTATATTTATTCAGATGGAGAACAGAAGGAAAAATAATTGATTGCTCAATTGCTCACAGATAACTATGATATTGCATTTATAGTCATTAATCCAAAAATACGTCATGCATGTAGCCAAAAACACCATAAAACAGTTTTGAAAGTGAGTTTTGAAAATGACATGTGATTTAGGATCTTTATAGAAAGCATGCCGTTGTAAAGACTGCAAGTCTGTCCTTCATAGCCTCGTTTTCATCTCAAGAAAATTTAATTTGCTGTCTATCCTAGCTGTCTATAGTAGACATTCAGAAGTTGTGAAAACACATAGTGTTAGCCAAGATTAATTTAAGTATTAGTCTGTGAGCTCAGTATGCTTTCTAAATAAAAGCAATTGTATATAGTACATAAACAGTATAAAAATGTGCAAAAGCAGATACAACAGGTATAGAGTGATTTTTAAAAACAGCACAATTGTCAGTTCATAAAGTTGACTGCTTGATGTGATTAGAATGTTACAGTATATTAATGATTGTGTCTTCAGTGGTCAAACCCTAAAACATTCTGTTCCAGTGCAGGTAAAGTCACCTACAACATTCTACAGCATTACATGTGAGATTACTAATCATTTACAAAGTGGGGCATTGACAAAATTAGCTTTGCTTTTCTGGTCTCCAGTGTGCTCTCCACTTGTGTCGACACCCCCTTCAAAAAACTCAAAGTGGAACCTTCTGGGCCACTGACATAATTACATAACAATAATTTCTTCTGGTTGTCATGGAGATGGGGTGGGGGGTGGTTGGTGATAAATGTTGAGCTGAGAGACTCCCCCTGAATATCTCAACATGTTTGATGCCCCACCTGATCCCTGCTCCGTAACACTCCCCCCTACCTGTTTCAAAAAACATTGCATAATTTTCCCTTACCAAGTACGCCAGCACCCACAGACAGTTATCCCTGTTTTTACGGTTTGTCTATTTTTTCCTGATTCTTCTCGATCTTCCTCTCTTTCTTTCGTTCTCTCTATCGCTCTCTCAGCAGCCAAGACCAAGTCAGCTCTTTATAACCGTCACCATAACAACCACAAATGTTCTGACAGATTTGCTGCCACTGCATTGAGAGGTGTAGTGCACGCAAGAAAAAAATAAAGAGAGAGGGAAAAGAAGGTAAAGCAATGCTATCCACCCACACACATTCACAACAATAAATGTACGTTCTGTTCCTCAGTCATCAAAAATACTCTCTCTCTCTCTCTCTCTCTTTTTCCTAGTTTTCTCTTCTTTCCTTGTTCCTCATTTTATCCTCGATAATATGCAGCACATCCTCGGCCATCTTAAATACTCAGATCATGACATCTGTGGCCGTAATGGGCGTTTGGGGAGAAGATCGATGTCATTTCATTGTATCTTCATAAAATTAGCAACTGCACCGTGTGATTCTCCTAATATAAACGCATTTATCTTCTTATATAAGATCAGCATGTGTTTCTACACTGTATTTGGGTTAGTGTTCAGAGATAATCATACATTTACTACCATTACGTTAGTCCAAACATAAATGGACAAAAAAGTGTGGCAGCAGCTTATAGCTCAGTTAGCCGATGTGTGATATTTTAAACTCTGTAATCCTGTTTCACTGGCACACTTCAAACTATTTGATGCTTTTCCCTGCTACGTCCACACATCCATAGGAACCATTCCTTCTTTGCTTTTAAATGACGGGAGCAAGTACTCCTCACAAAGGAAATGCAGCGGAAAATGGACCAGAATGCCCTGGATGGCCTGTAATTCTTCTCTGGCTTTCTCCGGGTCGGTAAGACTGAGATTCTCCGTGTTCCCGTGCCCCTGCAACTCACGCAAGTTACGGATGGAGTCCAGTGGAAGACATCGGAAGACCTGCACAGTAAAGAAAAGGTACAGTAGTACATCCACTGGCCAACTTTTATTTTAAGGTGAAAAGAATCCAGAAACCTAATCCATAACTAGAACATGCAACCATCGAGATCTCTGGGATTAGCATTGTGAGTGTAAATATGTGGGTAATGATAGCATAGAAGTACATGGGAGTGGTGCTATTGTCTGCAGGACTGCTGCACAACCTGCAAATTACAGTAATTGCAGGTTTTGTCATAGTTTAGACTTGCATTCAATGCATTTGTATCAGTTCGAACCCAGCACATTGACTTTAAATGAAAACCTTTAGTTAAAGACATCAGATTCATAAATGGCATAGAGGGGGTGTGGAGAAATTCAGAACACAAGGTCTGTCCCTCACCTTCTCATAGATGACGGCATTGGTTTGGGCGATTTTGTTCCAAACATTGTTGAAGAAATGATCACTGATCGGATCATCGATGTCCAGAGTTGGGTCAGATTTTGCTCCGAGAAGTACACTGAGGAGAGGAGGTAAAGGGTGAATTTAGACAGTTAGTTTAGTTTAACAGTATTTAGAGCAGTCGTATAAGATGCTAGTTTAATGCTGTACATCTTTATGCTCAGGGGTCATTTACACAACACCATTTTCAACTAAAAACGGAAAAACCTTTGATGCATTTTGGCCATTCATTTACACAACAATACACAACAAACTTTTGAAAACAGGTTTTAAAGTGCAACTTTTTAAAAATAATGCTATTACTGTCTCCGTGTAAACTACAAAAAAGCGAATGTGTTAAAACGGTGATGTCATGCGCGCATATTACATATTCAGTCTATAGGCGGATTGTTTTTTTTATTTTACAAAGTGACATCGTCAACTATCGTCATCTGTGTGAACAGGGATCGTTTTGACAGCGTTGTCGTCTGCAAGCGAAACACTTTTCCGTTTTTAGTACATCGTTGTCATGTAAATGTAACGTATCATTATTGTTTTAATTATGTTTCACAAGGTAACACTTCAAAAGAACCATATTATGTTGATAAATCACGTGAGAACTCCCCCTCCCCCTTTCCAGAGTTCGCTCCTTTGAATCAAATGCTCAAACTAGGACTAAAAATTGTGGTTGCACAATCTCAGTCTACATCTTATTTCAATTTTTAATCATATCATATAAAGAGGTATTTTCAGAGCATTTTACTTCATCCATTAGGGACAAGTCAGCATCAAAAAAGAAAATATCAACAAACTGATACAGTGCACCCTTGGGGTGTAGAAAGCCTGCGGAAAGTCTCATAAAGCAAATAGAAATGTGAACTGTGAAAACTATTATGTGAGGAGATTAAAGTGGAATAATTCAATCAAATCATAGGACCCAGAGACGGACATTAACACAATCACTTGAGGTCACATGCCAAGACTAGCAGTGAAAGGTGCTGCAGACACACGTCATTAGAAACATCTCACTGTTTCCCTTGGCAACCAAGAGATGTTCTGGTAGCTGGCAGTATGGAACGCAGCGTGCCAACACAAATTGCTCTGCTCACACACACGCACACACCTCTCTCTTTCACTCACACACTCCTACACAGACAGGGGAGAAGTTGGACAAAATGGGAAGCTGAGGTGCTTCACTGCACAAACAGAGATCTATCATAGCTACAGAACCATTCTCATGAAAAAGAGATGGATTATGACTGTTTAAGGTATTTCATGGAAAGAAATGCAAAAAGATACAAAGTGATTGGCTATTGACTACTAATATCATACTCGTATCTCTGTTACTCATTTCCAATCAATTGTGCTTGACATTTCGTGACAAATTCCATAAATTAAATGCTTTAATTTGTCACAGTCATTAAGGTCTGCTAGTCTAAAATCAGTAAATCATGGTTTGTGATTCGTCTTGAACGATTCACTATCTAGCTCATGAAACTCATTTGTTGTGAATCTAACTACACTAGCGTTCAAAAGTTTTTTTTCTTTTAGAAATTAATACTTCTATTAAGCAAGGACACATTACATTACAAACGTGACAGTAAAGATATTTAACATTTTACAAAAGATTTCTATTTCAAATAAATGCTGTTTTTTTTATCTTCATATTTATCAAAGAATGCTGAGGAAAAAGTATGGAAGCTTGTTTCCGCCACTGAATAATACATAAATAATAATAATTGCTTTTTATCTCACAATTCTGACTTTTTTTCTCACAATTGAGAGTTTACATCTCGCAATTCTGACTTTTTTTCTCAGAATTGCGAGATATGAAGTCAGAATTGTGAGAAATAAAGTCGCAATTCTGAGAAATAAAGTCGCAATTGCGAGATATAAAGTCGCAATTCTGAGAAAAAAGTCAGAATTCTGACTTTATAACACGCAATTCTGACTTTATATCTCGCAATTCTGACTTTATATCACGCAATTGCGACTTTATTTCACGCAATTCTGACTTTATATCTCGCAATTTTGAGAAATAAAGTCAGAATTGCGAGATGTAAACTCGCAATTGTGAGATAAAAAGTCGCAATTATCTTTTATTTATTTTTATTTTGTGGCGGAAACAAAGCTTCCATAAAAAAGAAATGATCATGGTTTCTAAAAAAAAAACTATTAAGCAGCACAACTGTTTTCAACTTTGATAATAAGAAATGCTTCTTATGAACCAAATCATCATGTTAAAATGATTTCTGAAGGATCACGTGACACTGAAGATTGAAGTAATGGCTGCTGAAAATTCAGCTTTTCACAATATTTACTGAATTTTTAAATCAAATAAACACAGCCTTGGTGAGCATAACAGACTTCTTTCAAAGACACAAAAATATCTTACCAACCCCAAACCTTTAAAGTTTAAACGGTAGTGTACACTGGTTGCACTGTGCATATATGTTCTTGCTTGCAGTTTGCGATGACAGCTCAATAGAAAGACATGTTTTCTTGCCTTTAATTTTTGTTATACAGCCTTGAATCACATTGGATTCAGACTGATAACTCACAATGCCATAGCGCTGTAGATTCAGTACTGGAAGCGCTGGAGGATCAAGTTTTCTGAGCCTCCATGCAAAGCATATCCAAAGACATTTTCATTTACTATGGAAATTTTCATGACTTTTCCAAGCTGTGTTTAAAATTCCCTAAAAGTTCAGGTTTTTCAGAGAAGACTCTGATATAAGTCTGATGTAAGTTTCATATAGTATGTGTTTGATTAACACAATTTTTTTTGGTTGGTGGTTGTGACTCTTTCTGACTTCTTCACAGAGAGCTAGTCAACTTTAAAAACATGTTCTGGTGCATCTCTGTCGCAGCTTTGGACACAAGTATACACACACCTGAAGCACTCCTTTCGTAAGGCGAGTGCTAGTGGTCCAGCCTGGTACTCCTCTCCGTTCATGACTGAGGGAACTCTTTCCTCATCCTCAACCAGCACTGCCAGCTCGCTGTCACGACTGCCCAGCATGCTCCTGTCATTGATGTTGGCTGACCCTGATAACAACAGGAGAGGAAGGACATTTTGAAGAACTTTAGATTTCAACGTACAGGAGGATTTTGGAGCTTTTTCATGCAAATAGTAAGTATCATGGGTCAGCGATTCCCAAATCCCATCCCAAGGTGCAAATACCCCAGGGGTACTTTATATATTTTGCTTTGTTAAACCTATATAAAATCAAAATGATTTAAAGACGGTCATCAGATCGAAGTTGAGCTTTGATGATGATTAATTTTCACCATTTTCCACCATGGGTCTGTGGGGGGTTTCAAAAGTTTAATGTTTTTGAAAGAAGATTCTTGTGTTCACCAAGGCAGCATTTATTTGATCAAAAATAGAGTAAAGCAGTGATTTTGTGAAATATTATTATGATTTAACATGACTGCTGAATTTAATTTATTCCTGTGAAGGGAAATCTGAATTTTCAGCATTATAACTTTCTTCAGTGTCGCATGATCCTTCAGAAATCTTTCAAATATGCTGATTTGGTGCTCAAGAAACTTGTCTTATCATTATTATCTGGTTATCACCTTCTAATTACAGTTTAAAACAGTTGTGCTGCCTAATATTTTTAACCGTGATGTTTTTTTTTTAAGATTCTTTGATGCCTAGATTTATTTGAAAAAAAAAAAAATACTTTTGTAACAACACAAATGTCTTTACTGTCACTTTGTATCAATTTAATGTGTCCTTGTTAAATAAAAGTTTTAATTTCTTCAAACATCTGTCTTACATCCATCTTTGAATCACAGACATTGGGCCCTATTTTAACGATCTGAAACACAAGTGTCAAGCGCAAAGCGCAAGTAACTTTGTGGGCGGGTCTTAGGCGCTGTTGCTATTTTCCCGGCGGGATAAATGACTCTTGCGCCCGGCGCAAATCTAAAAGGGGTTGGTCTGAAGTAGCTTCATTATTCATAGGTGTGGTTTGGGCGTGAAATAAACCAATCAGAGCGTCATCTCACATTCCCTTTAAAAGCAGACGCGCTTTTTCCATAGCGGATTGCTATTGTAACGGCGGATTTGCCAGGCGCGCGCCAGGAGCGGTTCACAGCCAAGGAGAGCAACGCTCTCGTCACGGCCGTAAAAGAGAGAAGTTCCATTGAAATGGAGAAACCCACCCAAATTAACTTCGGTTAAACAGGCGTATGATAATTTGGGTAAATGCGTAAGCTAGATGTATGCTTTTATAATAAATTGTCTATCTATCTATCTATCTATCTATCTATCTATCTATCTATCTATCTATCTATCTATCTATCTATCTATCTATCTATCTATCTATCTATCTATCTATCTATCTATCTATCGTAATAATGTATGATTTGCAAAAAATTAAAACTGCTGCTTCTGTGTAGATGAGAGAATCAAAGTGTATGCACGTTGTGCACACGCTACATTGATTATGGCCAAGCATGCACTCTTAAAATAGCATATGAATAACATGCGCAACGCACCACTGACTTTAAACTATTTTTTCCTGGTTAGTGGCGCAATTGTTTTCTAAACCTGTAAAATAGCATGAAGGAACGTTTGTGCCGGAACACGCCTCCTCTTTGCGCTGAACCGCCCAGGGAGCGCAAGTGTATTTCCTAACTTACCGACGTGCGTCTGTGGAGGGAAAAGTCCGCTTTGCGCGGGTGCAAAATAGGAATGATACATGCGTCGGTGTACAAAGTCAATTGCGCTGGGTGCAAGATAGGGCCCATAGTCTCTTGTGTCTTATTGTGTTAATCTGAAGCCAAATGTCTCACCTATGATGTAGCAACGGTCGTCAGCGATAAGGGCTTTGCTGTGGACATAGATGAGCTCTGTAACAGGGCATTGGCCGAGCTGAGTGTGTGTGCGCAGACCACACAGAGAAATATACTGAGTCCATTCGTCCTGCACTGATGAGAAGATGAGACAATCATTAAAACAATAAATGGTAAACCATTAGTGTGATTGGTTAATGGGTAGAATTTTATAATACATTGCTAAAAACAACAACATCAGATAAACTAAATCATTTAGTCACTGATAAACAGACAAATGTGAAAGTAACAGATGGAGAACAAGACAGTATCTAAAAATGTACTCTACCAGAGTGGCAGAATTACAGACAGCTAAATATGTTTCTGCCAGATACTTACTTTGTTCCTTTAGTCTTGAAAGAATGGAGTGTTCTCCTCGATTAATCGTTCTACACACAGAAAAAGTTCTCTTAGTAAAACACGATTGCATATTTTGGGTGGTGAGAGTGTGTATTAATGTAGTGTGTGTGTGTGTGTGTGTGTGTGTGTGTGTGTGTGTGTACCTGTAGGTGAAGTGAAGTATAGCCTGAATGGCGTTTCCTCCTCCCTGACTGATGTCACCCTCAAAGCCGGGCAGCAGGGGAATTACAACAAACACCCTGTACTTCTTCCCCTCACTAAAACAATTCAAACAAAGCTTACACTTCATGCTAATAAGAAACACAGCAGAATACATTTCATTTGACTGCAACTTGTATTATTTTCACAGAGGTAACACACCTGTGAGCCCGTAGGATCCGTTTGACAATAGCATCTCCGATGGTGTTGTGTACATTTTTCTCATCTGAGCAGCTGATGAAGAACTGATTCTAAAAAAGAGGAGGGACAGAGAGGGGTTTGTTTCATTTGTCTCACTTGTTTGCTAAGCTCTGGGAATCTGGTACTGAAATAATGTGATTGTCTAAGAGCATCAAACGGACATGGTGGGCTGCAGCATGTGATCTTCGCAAAAGTTCTATGTCCAGTAAAGCTGCCTCACTAAATGTTCCACAGCCAACGACCAGCAGCCAACATGCTTACTGTAACATTCTCCCTGTAATGGCTTATTCACACCGCACCTACAGATGTCGACCTACAGCAACAGACATGTTCGTCGGGTTTTGTCAGATCAGTGCGTTACCCCTGTTGGCCAGCGCTTGTTTCCGGTCATTGAAAGTCTGAGATGTCATGCTGTAATCTTGCGATCGTCTGTAATGGTCGGTAATGGTCTGTTGGTGCAGTGTGAATTAGCTTTAAGATCACTATTGTCTTACCAAAGAAACAAATGTTTATGAATATTTTAAATAAATAAAAGGTATCCCCAAAAATACATGTTTTTTTGAAGACTATTGTTAAATCATCTGATGTCGTTCCAAACCTGTTTGGGTTTCTTTCTTCTGCAGAACACTAAAGAAGATATTTTGAAGAATGTAGGTAACGAAACCGTTTTGGTGACCATTGGCTTCCATTTTATGGACAACAAAACACTGAGACATTTCTCAAAATATCTTCTTTAGTGTTCCGCAGAAGAAAGAAAGAAAGACATACAAGTTGGAAATTACATAAGGGTGAGTAAATGATGACAGAATTATAGAAAACTATCCCAATAGAAATCACCATAAATAAACTCTCAAACTTAGGATAGCCTCAATTTACTTCTATAATCTAGCATACTAGTAGACTAATTAGATGTGTGTAGTACAAAATTATAAATGACAAAGCCTGACATTGTTTTCTTTAGAAAATAGATAATAATTGGAACATTCTTATAAAATACCTAAATAAAATTTAAATAAATTCATTAATAAATTCATAATTTTCTCTTAAGAGTTGTAAAGTCCATCTTAAATAATTAATAATATTATTATCCATAACATCCATTCTTCTTAGTTTAGCTGACTCGCATTAGGACCCTGTTTCTGAGCATGAGGCAAGTGCAGAGGGCTATTGTGTGTTGCCAGCTGAATGCAGTAGAATCACATGATCCTAGTGGGAGAGAACACTGTAAACAACTCCACAACACTGAGACTTTGTGTGTGAACAGAACACAGTGTCTGTTCAGCTGTGTGTGCGTGAAGTCTTATGAGTCAGAGGTAAATGCTTTTGGTAAGGTCATAGAATGAGTGTTACCTCTATATAAATGTAATGCTCGCTGTTCTCAATAACATGTACATAGGCATTGAGGATTGAATGTTCACATGTGCCAGTGGACCAGCGATCCACAGAACGAAGAACCTGGGAGAAAAATAAAGGGGAGTATGAAAGAGAAACAGACATAAATAAATGATGATGGCAAAAAGCAAAACAAAATAAATGAAATGAGGAAAACTGCATGAACACACATGTACCTGTACAGAGGCTTTTGTGACACCAGGGATTGTGAATGGCAGCTTATTTGCTGTGTAGTGTGATTTCGGCAGTAGGTACGGGTAGAAGTCATCCTTGTACTTGTTCTTAAAGATCTTAAAAGACAAATAGAATATATTAAGAAAAAATCAATGACAGAAGTTTCCAGAGTGCATATAGATTCAAAAACAATCACTAAAATTAGTCATTTGATTTCTGACCTTAGTGAAGTTCCAGCGCTGGATGAAGTGTCGTGCAAGATCTCTGGCTGCTTTCCCATGATGCACCGCACCCAGGTCTCGCCAGGGGATGCGTGGCACCTCAGTTCTGTCAACATTGTCTGAGGGGGAAAAAGCAGAAGCTACTCTACTGGCTATACCCACATTCAATATTCCCTTATCTTTGTTCTTGCAAAGCATAAATATCAAATGATAATTAAATGATAATCATAAGAAGAATTCTGTTCTTTAAAAAAAAAAAATTTGTTTTCAACAGTGAAAACTTGAGCACCAAATCATTACATTACGGTCTGACAGTTCTACCAAGTGTCTGAAAAGGACAATACATCTGCAACGTCTTTGCAGAGAGTGGAGAAATTGCGACGACAGCAACCCTACAGCATGACAGAAAGAAACTCGGGCTGTGTGATTTTAGTACATTTCTTTCCTTCTCAGCGGTGCACTTTCGTTCCTCCCTAAAAGCAAAACTTAACGTTCAAATCAGCTAGACCGGCGATTGTCATAGAATGCAGTCTACTGTTGCTAAACTGCAGCATGTGCTCGATGATAAAGAGTTATTAAAACCGCATTAAGCCGCGAAATAGAAATTGTTCCCCAAGCGACTTTCTGTGTGTGCGCTAAGAGATGGAGTGGAAAACAGACAAGCAAAGTGAACTTCGAGTTTCGGGTTCGCACCTAAATGGATAAATACACACAGAAATATGTAAAAATACCTGGCTTGGTGAGTATATGATTAAATACTGTTGGTTATGTCTTAAGTGAACATAACATTTTTAGAAATTCGTCACATGTGTAACAGTATATTAGATCTGTGCATTAGGTCTTAAAGTGACAGCAGCCTAATATTCCTGCTGCCGTCTGTGTCATTAATGTTAATCAAACAAGAAAAGACAAAGAGCAAATCACTCAACTGCTCTTTAGTAGATTTAGTAGGATTAATCTATATTTAATTTAACAGTGAATTTTTCCTAATCACCTCGAAGAGAGGAAATGGAATATGTTGCACATGTTATTTGCCAGTAAATAAAGAGTTGTCAATTCATGATATTTCCTCATCTCTTCAAAAATACATGTTAAAATACATTGTTGTTGAGACTAGCTAAATAACCTCAGTGGGTCTATTTGAAGCCTTCTATTTATCATGTAGTATTATTTATTCCAGTGATCGGTATCGGTGATTGTATCGACCAATACTGCTTCCAGTGATCTATAATTGGCCCCAAAAAACCTGATCGGAGCACCCTTAAGGTTTTAGTTCAAAAATTATGCCGTTTTTATAAAAAGATATGCAAGTGTTAGATGGTTTATTTAAAAAAATATATATATTTAAGTAGTGATGTAAATCTACATTGGACTGTGTACCTTGATAGGGCTGATCCAGCTGTGTCCAGTCTCTCTTGATAAAGTTGCTGTAATCTTTTCCCAGCCACAAGAGGGCATTACAGCTCAGATCGACTTCATCCTCACACTCTGACGCAGATACTGTCAGAGGAACTGCAGAGCCATCCACAGTATCAGACTGAGTCAGGAAGAGGGAGAGGGAGAGGGAAGTTAAAAGACAGAAATTAAACAGGGAGAGATGAAGACTACAGGATCATTAAAGGATTTCATCATATCTACTGGTCACAATTGTACCTCTGGGCCTGCCTCTGCATGATTGGCTGGTTTTGGCGGTTCCAGATCACTCAGCCTATAGTCGCTGTCATCCCACCTCCCAAACGCAAGATCCAACCCACCCACGAAGGCCACTGATTGGTCGATGGCTACCATTTTCTCATGATGGGCCCAGAGGAACACAACTGAGGAAACATGATCAGGGTGACGCATCACCTAAGGAAAAGGAAATATGGAATGAATCATCTATATAAAAAAAGAACACAATAAGACAGCTGTCATGATGTGAAAGAATGACAAAATTGGGAGGGAGAAGAGAACAGCAGTATGAGCAGATGTGTGTTGTAAATCAAACCTTAATATTGGGGTGCATGTTCATTAGTGTTCTCTTGCTGTAGCCGCTATTGATACCCAGAGCCAGTTCCACCTCCTTATACAACAACACACACACCTTCACTCCCTGTTCCTAAACACCACACACACACACACACACACACACACACACACACACACACACACACACACACACACACACACACACACACACACACACACACACACACACACACACACACACACACACACACACACACACACACACACACGAGCAATGTTAAAGTATATGGCAATCAACATATTTAAACACTTACATAGTTTGACAGATGGACAGCTTTTAAGATATATAGGGGAGAGAACTTATGAAATGTATAAAGGAATAAATGTAATGTAAAAGATTTTTCCTCCATACTGCTTTGCGTTTGAGAATCTTGTCCAGGCGCCAGTATGTTCCTGTAGCTGGACGTTTGAGGAAAACCTCTGGACTGAGCCTGCAGAGAGAAAACTCAAATGTCTTCACAGCACTTTCAATCATGACAACACAACACAACATTCAACAATGACAACACAATATTGAACAACTGAATCTCAGATATTCCCAGCATCCGAAAATGCCTACTTCCCAAGTTAACTATGGTTAAAAAAAATTGGAGTTTGTAAAATGTGTTAAAGGAGACATATCATGCTTTTAAATCGTTCCTTTTTACATATAAATCATACATTTGTAGTCTATATAAAGCGGAACTGCAATGCTTGGGTCTGAATTCCTCATTATTATAGCTCCACGGGCCCCTTTTCTACCCTTTTCTGACGTGCGTCTGAGATCAACTCGTTTTGGTGCGGTCTCTTTAAATACAACTGAGACACTTCATACCCCGCCCCCTCTCCAGGTTGTAGAGGTTCAACTCCACCCCGTTCGGCCATTTTTGTAGTTTGATAGCAGAGATACGATTATCTAGCGGCACAGAAACTTTTTATTAACACGTTGTTAACAAAATGTCAACAACGGAAGACTTGTCCAGCCAGCCTTACATGTTCGAGCCAGAGTCGGAGCCGGAGCGAGATGAAAATGAAGACGACGAACCTGCAGAACAACGTCTTCATATGGATGTATCGCAATGGTGTGTTACTGTATTTACACAAGAAACTTTGGTCTTCCGACCTTTTACCACCGTGTCGATTTATTTTGATTAATATGTGCGAGGGAGAGAGAGCAAGACAGCGTCTAGTTTGGAGACGGTGTCTTGTTTACATTTTTGCCTGGCTCCGAAGAGAGAGAGTGCGCGCGCGCGTGCGAACGGGTCTCTCTCTCTGCTCGTTCTTTCAGTTCATCTACATTAGACGGTGTAATGAAGCGTGTGGGTTACTACATACAACAACCGAGCATTTTAACTTACCCTCTCGTAACTTCTGCATCTTTTAGCTTGGACTACAAAATTCCAGCGAGAAATAAAAATGGCGGATTGCTCGAAGTGTTGGGCTGGAAGTCAACGTCCTTATTTGGCAGTTCCGCTGCAAATACTGTGACGTAATAGTTCACAAAACGTCATAGATAACAGAAAAATCGGAACAGGTTGAAAAATAAGGCCAAAACAGAATATAAAGATATCAACGAAGCACCTGAAGAGAATAATTTCAACTTTTCTGTACTTCTAAACACTCCAAATATACAACAAAATGCATTTAAGGGCTAAAAAAAGTGGATTTAGCATGATATGTCCCCTTTAATGTTTTTAAAAAAGATCTCTTATGCTCACCAAGTCTGCATTAATTTGATCAAAAATACAGTTAAAAAAAATATATATATATAGAAATTATTCTTGTGATGGTAAATCATAATTTTCAGCATCATTACTCCAGTCTTCAGTGTCATGCTTCAGAAATCATTCTGATATGCTGATTTGTTGCTCAAGAAACATTTCTTATTTTTATCTTTGTGCTGCTTTTTTATGGAAACCCTGAAAATGTTTTTCTTCAGGTTTCTTCGATGAATAGAAATTTAGAAAAAACAACATTTATTTGAAATACATATCTTTTGTAACATTATTAATGTACAATTTAATGTGTCCTTGGTAAATAAAAATATAAACTTACTGATCCCAAACCACTGAATGGAAGTTTTTAGCATACGAAAAACAGTAAGTCACATGAGTAGTACGTCCATAGGTTAAAATACTTTTCAATGTTTCAAAGAACATGTTACTATCCCATGAGGCCACAGGAGAGGAATAATCCTCATATTTGTAAATGGCGGAGAACAGTGATGCAACCATTATCGGGGGTCACATAGCAATGCCAACATGGTGGAAGCAGTATGTCTGGATTGTATATATACCACACACGGTCAAAAAAATAGTCTCTTTTTCATCAAATGGGAGTGCTGTACATATACTTGACAGTATGTCATTTCAAATGGAGCAATTGACGCTTTCAGGCCATCTACTGTACATGTGTGTGTGGTAGCACACTTACCACCAATCAGTGATGAAGATCTCCTCCTTGGCCTGTTCCAGTGCATCAGCCAGGTCAGAGAAATAGCCATTCCCGTTAACATACCTGTCAATCAACCAGTAAGTCATTTACTCAGTACCCACTTCATTATCTAACTAGTCAATCAATCAGTGTTCTTTGAACAAAAGTACATCCCAGGACATATTATGTATATGCACACACCACTTTGTGAGGGTGTCCGGCCTGGGTGGGGCAAAGCCTTCGAAGCGATGGGTCTGGAGGAAATCACATCGCTCAGAGAGACATCGAATCTCATGACTCCACCACTGGGCCTGCCTGTAGCTACTGCACTTAATCACCAGCTTCCTAAAAAACACACACACACACACACACACACACACACACACACACACACCAGCTGTGGCTACACATGCCTCTGTAAAACTGTCTATATCAGTAGTGGGAAGACTTCCTAATATTGGTCTCCACTGTTTTACCTGCTGAAGTTCTCGATGCAGACGCCATACTTAGTATCAGTGTAAACACGTCCAACCAACACCTTCAGCTCAGGGTCATAAAGCAGTACAAACGACACATTGCCGGGATCTCTGCTCATACACAGCCATGATAGAAAACAACAACAAGAAAAATCTATTACAAAAACATTAGTTATTATTTAGAATGTAACATTAAATATTAATCCACATTAAATATGAGTATTGTAACAAACAATAACAAATGCTGAGTCTATTCAGAGCAGACTCCAGCAGCATTTTATACACAGAATAAAAAGTATAAATATATGATTTCAAAAACAATACAAAGAACAAAATAATTTTGTCAGGTTCGCATTGATTATACACTACCGTTCAAAAGTATGGGGCCAGTACGAAATTAAGACTCTTCAGCAAGGATGCATTAAAATGATCAAAAGTGATAGTAAAGATAATTATGTTACAAAAGATTTCTATTTCAAATAAATGCACTTCTTTTGACATTAATCATAAGAAATCAGCATATTAGAATGATTTCTGAAGGATCATGTGACACTGAAGACTGGAGTAATGATGCAGAAAATTCCACTTTACCATCACAGGAATGAATTCAAAAATATATTCAAATAAATTGTAATAATATTCAACAATATGTCTGCTTTTACTGTATTTCTGATCAAATAAATGGAGCCTCGGTAAGTATAAGAGACCTCTTTCAAAAACATTAAAAAGAATAGTAAACGATAGTAATTGTGAGAGGTGGAGAAGGTGTAAAATAGTGGAAGAGAGTTTTATATATAGTGCTAATAATATATACTGTATATGTCAAACACATATAAACAACTGATGAGGAGGTCCACACCCAGATGAGGCCAGTCAGCCACAGAGACAACACCTCTGATTGTCCTTTATGAAGATATGTAAACAAGCACGACATTGAATAGCCAATATATTTTATGATGGGGTGGTCAGAGTACCGGCAACATGGGAGAAGTACGAGTACGCAAGAAAAAGTAAGAGTACGCTACAGATTCAAATATAGAAGTGCCTGTACAGCATACCGACGGCTTTTTACAAGCACACAATAAAGGGCTGGGCAAAGTTTCACCTGTTTTCAAGGAAACCGTTCTGTTTTCTAGAATTGTTTGGCATACAGGCATAATGCATGGTTACTGCAACTACCTAAACAGGCTCAAGCTACAAAAGTAGAAGGAAAACCTATGAGTCATGTCATTTCCTCAAAATGTCTTTCCTGCAGTGTTTTAAAATGCTGTTAAAATACTGAGAGAGGCATTCAGTGCTGTGCAACCGAGTGGTTAAATGTGACACTCCTGACCTGTGCAAATGTATCTTAAATTCTATTAGAGATTTACACACTTGTGATAGTCCTTTAATGACCTAGCGTCTGTTCTGGTTAATGACACAACACCGATGACCTCTATAATGGATATAGTAAAGGGAAGGACCTGTTTGACAGGCTTCTAATCCAAGTACTAACTCCAGTATCATCTTAAACTACAGCTTTAAACTTTCTATAACCTTCTGTGATTTTGAAGCAGGAAGTAAGCTGCAGGCTGAGAGGGATCAATATTTGTTTTGAGAGACAATCCTTTCCACCCTACATTGTATATAAGTGCATAGATGAAACATGCTGGATGTAGCGTCTCTCTGCTGGATGTGGTAATCAGTGTTTTCTGAGGGTAAAATTAGAGGTTTGCCACATGACAATAAAGGGTTCTGGTAAACATGACTCATCCTAAAGGAGAATGAATAAATATATGTATGTTGTAACATGAAACAAAATAAAATAGCATGAAGCAATGTAAGGTAACCGATATCAATTCACATGTGGGTTTAATTGTTTTGTAGTGAACTCACCTGGACATGTACAGGAGGAACGAATCCTTCACCACAAGCCAGCGACGGGACCAGCGGAAGCAGAACTGATGGTGTCCGATACAGTTGAGCCCCTGGATGCGGTGACCCCCGGACCGTTTCAGAATATAGCCTTCTCTGAGACAAACAAATAAACAAACAAAAACTAAAAAAAGAGTTGCAGAAATACATGTAAGCAACAATGGAATATTACTAAAATCACAAAAGAAGAAACACACACAGTCTGTACTCACAGGCCTTTGGGTCCAAGGTCTCTGATGAAGGACAGCGGACTGATTGCCAGGAAGTCTAACTGAGAGCATGATACACACACTCTTAAGTATGTATGTATGCAACCAAAATCCTCTGTAACTTTGTATTTGTGTGTGTGAGGGGATCAACTCGGATACACTAAGTATACAAAATTGTCTCCAGAATTTAGCTAAATCTGACAAAAAGTCTTTTTGGAGACATCCGGGACATCCTTAAAGGTCCCATGGCATGAAAATGTTTACTTTATGAGGTTTTTAGTTCCCCTAGCCTGCCTATGGTCTAGTGGCTAGAAATTGTGATAGGTGTAAACCGAGCCTTGGGTATCCTGCTTCGCCTTTGAGAAAATGAGCTACATGAGCGCGATATTGTTTTTTCCTCGAGAGACATCATGGCTTGCAAACGAGCGAAGCATAGCAGGTGCTCAGTGTTTGGATGTACAAATGAACACATAAGTATTTTTTTAGTTCCTTCATCCGAGCCTCTGAAGAACCAGTGGGTTATGTGAATTTCTGATGTGTAATTGTTCAAGTTCAGACAGATAATCTTTCTTTTAAAATCGTTCAATACTGTTATGCATCAGTAAATCAAGCCAGTGACTAAAATATCAACTTCACATTGTTTCTCTTCATAGGATGTAAAGTAGTAGTAGTATTAAAAATATAATCTTATTTAAACTGTGATTAAAATATATACCGAAAGCGATCAAAGAACAATCCCTTTCCAATCACCCAAGCTGTCAATCACACAGCATGAGTTTATCTGGACACTTGCCAAAACTCGTTATGAAATCAATGACGCTGTTACACTGCACAACGAAGCTCTTACTGTATTTACATCATGTTTGCATTGGTGAAAGCATTAGTGAGAGTGCAGAAACTGTGTTGCTATGATAAGATCTTCATTCACGCGATCAACAGACTGTCTGTCATCTGCTCAATGCTCATCACTGCAACCTTTTATGTGATGGGAATGGATCTAAATACTTAAACTTCTCACGATTCGTTAATCTCGATAGCTGTAATAGTAAAAACGTATAATAGCTGTAATACTAAAAGATTTCGAGAGAGTTCCACATGTAATGCTAGCTATTTCATATGCAAGCATGTCAGCCAATCACAGCAGTGGACGTTTACACCGAAGTCTCTCAGCAGACACGCCCCTTCAAACAGCGGTCAAATCAGAGGCTAAAATCAGGCTAGGAAAAATTATTTTTTAAATTATGACAATTTTTGATCTAAAAAACATACTAACATTATAAGGGCACACCAGGAAACATTATAAAATAATAAAATAGTCCATGCCATGGGACCTTTAAATTAAGAAACATTACAGATCGACCAATATTATTATATTACTGTTATGTGGTCCAGTAGCCAATATCCATAAAATTGTTTAATACAATTTCAACAATAAAAACATATGCATTATTTTTTATTATTCAGTAGACCCAATACTGAAGGACGGATAACTGTCAATATGTAAAGTTGAAAATTATTCAAAAGGTATACGAATATCAGTTAAAAACATAGTTAAACCATATAAAACCAAACCACATACCAGTCAAATTATTATTATTATTTTTTTTACAATAATGCTTATTTCTTTTAAATTATGTGTATTTTAATTCTAAAAATGTAAAGTCTTTCTTTAAGGGGTAGGGCAATTATACGTATTTACAGTATGTGCATGTATGCTTCTCACCAGCCCATGAAAGTTCCTGTAGAAGGTGTTTTCTAGCAAGTTGTTTAAATATTCCTCCAGATATTTCTGGAAAACACAAATATAAACACCTTGTACAACACGTTAGGTGTGTAACTTTTGGAAAGAAGTGATGCTTTGCTTTAGTTCATATGTACCGGTTTGCTAGACGTTCTCCTGATTCTATCGGTTCCGTGTAAAGTCGGCATGTCCTCTGTCAAACCTGCCAGCTGTTGTCTCTGAATGGCAAATCTAATTCAAATCACAAGCAAAATGAAAGGAAACCACAAAGTCAAAACTCCAGGTCAAACAAATGAAGCGTGGTGAATTTGCATGTGTGTGTGTGCGCTCACCTCCCCAGAGGCAAGAACTGTAGCAACACTTTGTGTTTGTACAGGTCTCTGTGGAGCTCCTGGAAGTGCTTGTACCTTTTTTTCACTGTCCATGTGAACTCACCATGTGTCAGACGGACTGTGTACAAAGTGCACACATTTACCTACAAACAAGATATTTAGACTGTCAGGTATAACGCAACATTACACAGTTAAGTAAAAACTCACAAACGTACCTTGGAGCGGGTAGTGTATCGCTCCATGTTTTCCACTTTGCAGGTGATAGGTGTGCCATGAATGAGAGGAGGAATGGCTCCCTCCTTCAGGTCTGCTAGATGATGTACAACGAAAAAGTCACGCTCCTCTGATAGAGAGACACAAAAAGACAAGAATAAAGCCACTATTGCGAAAATGCTTTTTTCGTTTGCCTAACTTAATACTAAAAATACAAAACAATATAAGTGAAAAGTTTAATTGAAAAATCATCATGAACTTCTGTTTTAATGAAAGCAGCACTCAAGATGCATGAACTCAAGTTTGTGTAAAACCCAGTGTTGTAGTCGAGACCAGCTGACTCGAGTTTGAGTTAAGGTCAAGACCAGAAGAGAGTCAAGACTGAGCCCACATGCTCCCAATTTCATAACAAGACCAAGGCCATGAAACATGCTCTCGGACTCAGATTTAAAGACCACATTTTCATGGTCTTGGCCTTGTCGTGGACTCTGGAGCATTTGAACTCTGTCTTGATTCAGACTCGAATGAGCTGGTCTAGACTACAACACCTGTGTGATTTAAAATGATCCAAAGAGCATCTTGAGCTTCAATGAGAAATAGATTAGTGACCTAGAAATAGTGCAGATTTATTTGACACCATAATAATTATTTGTTTATTTTCAAGTTTGAATTAGATTTGAATCCCAGACTTTGGCCCCTTCGTTCCTCCTCGTTGTGTTTTGAAGAACAGCCACTGTGACAGGCCTCAGTATCAACAATGTTATAACACCAGAGGTCAAAGATCAGGCAAGTCACTGAGTTTCAGTGTTGTGCTTAAGAACACAATCCTTCTAGAAGTATGTGAATGAGAGAAAAGAGCTGTGAAGCCAGTCACTCCTCTCTCTGCATTCTACATGTTTCACAATTTTTCACAAAGAAGTACAACCCATTGTAAAACTTTCATTACCTGTTCTTACAGCATGACTGACATGTGGATGTGGCATAAATAAACTTTAGTCCTTAGAGACAAAAGAGTGATTGAAAAGAAGTCTGTATGTTAACTGTGAGTTGTTAAGCAAATAACTAATAACTGGTTTTGTTCTGTAATAAAATAAACACTGAGAAAATGTCACAAGCATTATGCCTGTCCCCTGAAATTCCTTAGTTGCAATGAGGAACTGAGCACTGGAATTATTTGATCACATTTGAGACATTGTGTCAATCAAATTTTCTTACAGCTCATATTGTCATTGTCTATATAGAAAACCTTCTGTGCTCTTGGTACATGACACTGTAACTACAAATATAAATGGTAAACTTATTTGTTTTTGTGACAAATATATATCTACATAAAAAAAAGCTGTTGTGCTCTTTGTAACAATTTTAGCCAACACCAATAAACCAATAATTATTTTCATGTTGTTCCATTTAAAACTGATAAACGGTTAATGTTAAATGTCGAAACTATTAAAACAGACTTAAAAACTCCAATAAGTTTTGAAATTGTCCATCAGGGTGTGGACAGACAATAGAAAGGTATGCCAACAATTTACACGGTGATCATAGCTATGAGGCAAGCAATGAACAAACTAAAAAGCCAATGAAAACTGTGTGCACAAGTGGTGCATATTCAAGCTCAAAGTAAAAACACATGACCTAAACGATCATGGTCTTTTGGGTTACTGGAGAGTTACAGGCAGGTTTCAAACTTTGTGATCTGTTAATTAACACTATTGTATGTGATTTGTCTCACCACTATTGTTTTTGATAGATTTCAGCTGATCCTCAGTAAGGTCGCACAGCACAGTGTCCACACATTTTCGCCACCTTTGAGCTGCATTCGTCTCAGGACTAGCCATAAGGCCTCTGGACCACGACACACCTGTTCAAACACACCAACAAATGAACACCCACGCACACAAAGAGGGAAAAAAAGAGGAAATTCACTTTGTTTTTTCAACAGTTTTTCAAAATGCATACGTTAACATGACATAAAACTACAGAGCATGCGGAATTTTTAGGCACATTGATTTTCCGATCATACTTTTTTCAGGCACATTTTACCAATTCCAAACCACATTAATCTTAATAGCTACTATTAATTTTTTATTTAAAAATAAGTGGTATATAGCTAATTGTTCATGAAGGCTGGAAATGAAAAGCGCCTTATATTCAGGTGTGCAGAATTATTAGGCACATTTTCGTTTACAGATAAAATAAGCCAAAAAAGAGATTTAACTCAGACTGAAAAGTCAAAAATGATGAAATGCCCATTAGAAGGATGCAATACTAATGCAATACTAAAAATTGCAGTTAAGGCAAGACCATTGGACAGTGAAATGCTCATTGGGTCAAAAAAAAAAAAAAAAAAAACCAGCACCACATCCTCTACCACTATTTGAAGAATTCATCTTCCAGAATCTGACAGTAAGTTTTGGAGTTCATTTTAGTCCATCTATACCCTGAAGTCCATTTTGCAGAGGTGGACTAAAAATTAACTCCCAAAACTTAGCATTCAAGATTTAAGACAGTTTAAGTAGAAAATTTCATTTCACATCTATGCTTAAAAAGTGATTAACAGGTAAGAAATGGATTATAACTATACCATAAATATAATTTAATACCATAAAATCCCCTAAAAATACAAAATATTAAATAAAAAACATTATCGAACTAAAATATAGTACATTCATTTGATTTATTGCAGCAGCAGAGGGTTAAAAAGTGATGCAGGGAGGAGAGAGATGGATAGAGATCTGGGCTTCTAACACAAAGTTCACATGTTTAATAGCAGGATGTGGAGCTTTGGGAACTAAAGAATCATCTAACCATTCATACCATCTATATCAACACATTTTATCTTCTATATGCTTTATATTACTTGAAACCAATATTTCCATAATCTTCTATGTATTTTTTCTTCTGTGATGTATTATTCTCCTTTTATTATTCGGTATATATAAAAGCACGTTTCATATTTTGACAGTTTGTATGCAATTTAATTGTAAAGAAACTTAAGCCACATAGCATGATATGTATGAAAAGATGTATGATTAAAACATTAATTATTGTTATCACTGTGCATGTATTTTATATTCACAGGCACAGGATTTGTCTGCGCAATGTTATTATCACATAATCTGTATTCATTTAGGAACAAGTAAAAATAACTAGGACAAAAAAGCTAAAGCCCTTGTGGCTGTTGGAATCAATCCAGATGGTCTTTGGGCTGAACTGCGTTGTATTTCTAAAGCAACTTTGCCACTAAACAAAAGAGCACAACATTCTAGCAATAAAAAAACTGCACTCCAGCTGTGGCACAGATGACTCACTAACCTATCATAAGATATCCATGACATTGTGGGGAACCTCCAGGAACAGGCTGTGAAAAAGTGCTGTTGTAAGTAATTAACAAAGCAGAGTAAGAGATGCCTTAGGTAATATGATAATTACCATGTCTCTGAGGTTCTGTTACGACACTGGATATTACTCTGACATTATCACTGACACAAATGACAAACAAATTGTTTTAAAATAAATTAATACTATTGCTTAAATTGATCAAAATTAAACTTTCAATTGTTGTAAAAGATTTATATTTCTTTTAAACTTTCCAATTATCAAAGAATCCTGAAATCTCACTAATGTCACAGTTTCCACAAATATATGAAGCAGCACAACTGTTGTAGACATTAATAGTAATAGGAAAAATGTTTCTTGTGCACTAAATCAGCATATTATAATGATTTCTGAAGAATCATGTAACGCTGAAGACTGGAGTAATGGCTGCTGAATATATTTTCAGCTTTGCCATCATAAATTACATTTTAAAATACATTAAAATAGTTTTTTTTTTAATTGTAATAAAACTTATTTTACTGTATTTTTGCCAACTAACTACCTCCAAACTTTTGAATGGTAGTGTACTATAAATTCAAATATTTTAAGTCAAAAAGGAAGAGAACAGTAGTATACCAAGAAAAGGTAATAGACCTTATTCACAGCAGCGCCATCTTTGATTTTTAACAGGAATGAAAGCAAGGCTGTGAGGGATAGACATGCATCTATTCAGTGGGTTGTAGGCCTACTGTTATTTGATTGTTCTGCAGTCAAAAAGAAATTTCAGCAGACGAAAAAAACTCCAGACACCATGAGCTGTGGAAAACGTTAAGTGATTTAGGAGCTTGTACAGCTTTTTACAGCAGATGCCAATGAAAACACGGCAAGTCTATCCCTCACAGCCTCGCTGTCATACCTGTCATGGCGCTGCTCTGAATAAGGTCTATTAGAGGGTGTTGCACTGGCTGACTGGGCCCACTGTTGCCAGGCAACCAGGCTCCATGTGAAACACTAGACACAGTGGGAGAGAGAGAGAAGCTAAAGTAAACTGGAGGAGCTGGAAGAAGGGGAGGGAGAAGTTAAACAAATCATAAACGTATAAAAAGATAGCAGATAAAACCGATCATAAAACCATGTATGAGTAAAATGATTTGACACTGTAGTTCACTCTCAAGATATAGCCTACTGCAGCTGTTTGCATTTGATTTCCAAATGTGCAACTCTTTTGCCTAGATATGAAAACCACAGCTACAAATCCTGAACTGTGCCCATGACTCAAAACTATGTGATTTCCTGAAGAGCAATTTACCTGATAACAGCTCAAGCTGCTTACAACCACAATTAATTAACAGATACTTGTTTACCAAAAAAAAAAAAAAAACTTTTTTTGTCGTTAATTACTCACACTGTTGTTCCAAACCCGTACTTTCGTTCGTCTTAAGAATACAAAGCAAGATATTTTTAATGAAATCTGAGAGATTTATGTCCCTTGATTGACAGCAATGCTACCACTTTGATTCTACAAAAAGATCATAAAGGAGCGGTTTAGTCCAAAATTTCCCAAGAGACACGATCACTTTGATGAACAGATTAAATGTAGGCTTTTATTTATATATTAACATTCATCAGCTCACACATGAATTATGGTGAATGGAAGCTCAAGCATGTTCACTTGAGTGCGAGAACCAATGATGTTCATCCTCGTGTGTTACGCAGCGCGTTCTGTTTGAGCTTCAGGTTTGGATTGGAACGACACGTGGGTGAGTAATTAATGACAGAATTTTCATTTTTGGGTGAACTAAACCTTTAAGTCTGTAAAATTGGGTATTATGAAGGTAATGCATGCATTCAATACATAATTATAATGTAAATCGAAATCAATCTATCTAATATTCAAACACTTGAAATGATTTTCCCCCACTAACGTTACCTGGCAGGAATAACGTTACGATTATGACTGATAATTCTCGTATCTTCTTGTGTCCCGTGAGCAGTGCGCACACACAACTATCCCATACACTTTCCTCTTCAAAAATCTCTCTAAACCTGCTTCTTACTGGCAACCCGGATGAGGCTGTCCACTAATAATCCTTAAACGGTCAAGAACAGAGGATGTGGGAATGAAGAATGTAACCCGTGGCCGTGAACATCACGCGTTTACGGTGCAACAAATACTGTCTAGATAGGCAGCTCACTAGTTTTTGGGACAGATCCATTATTATGCATCAATGACCTTCTTCATTTTGTGGCCATTAACATTCCTGTCTCGTGTTTTATGGGACACCCTTCACTCGCCAAATAAAACGAAACTCTAAAACCTTTATAAAATCGTATGAGATTTAAAGGGTTTCACAGATTGTAAAGACAAGCGTAAGAATTATATTTTACAACACACTGTTGAAAATATGTGTGAAGCCACATTTTCCGATGCATGGTGATCGTATTTCCTCCTTCTAAACAAGACTTTATTAAATATTACTCACCCACAAGGAAACTGTCGCGATTAAGTGTTTGTTTTGCTCTTTGTAGTTTCGTATGTTGTTATTTCCAAGTTATACTCCAACTTCTGCATAACTTTTCTCCCATCACAACTTCCAAGGCGTAGTAGGTTTGCTGCTGTAACATTCAACGTAGACAAACTTGAGAGGCCGAATTTACCGTAAAACCCCGAGAATGATCTCCAGAAGAATCCATAAGTAGCCTACGTATGCAGCTACCTTTTACATGGCAGTTCTGGCGCATATATAAATGTGGTCCGTTTAGAGAAACATTCCTTAAATATATTGTCCCTATAAGTGCTGTCTGGATTATTAAAACAAATATTCCCCAAGTGTATTTGTCATTGGCGTAAACGTTCCACAACCACACCGTAATTTGCGTAGATGCGACGCGTGCTGCAGCACAGATACGCAGCGTCTTGTTACAGAATATCCTCAGAGGCGCTGATGGAGCATCTGCACTGGTGGAACAGTGGATTTAACAACAACACACTGATAATATCTACATCAGAGGAGACACTCAGAGAGCTTGGACCACAGGAAGCAACACGACAGAAAGCTCTGGGTATGGCAGGAAATTAACACCCTCAGTGCACTTTAGGCTAGCAACAGCACAGGAAATCGTCATTGTGAAATTAAAAATACCGTTTAAACAGGCTCACCCTTTTCACATGAAACCATTTCACTGTGCACTGTAAAACACATTTTTTCACTTTAACTTGAAAACTAAAATGTAACTGCTGCTGAAGTCAGAGTTCCTTGCAATATATCCCTCCACTTTTATACACATAATAATTATACACACATTCACAGAGATCGTGACCGACCGTAGGCCTACTGTGTTGTCTATATTAGAAATTGTTCTGTTAATTTGTAACTGTAGACTACTAAATTGTCTGTACCTTTACATATTAAAGTAAAACTCTCTCTCAAAAAAAAAAAAGACAAAAGATGTCACTGGATTTATTCTACACTTTTGTACTTTATTTACCCCTCAAGGGAACATATTAGTACCTTAAAGGTAGCCTATATAGTATTACCTTTTAAAAAAGTGTATGTATACCTTTTAAAAGAATTCTGCCCCATAGACAGCTTTTGTACAATTTTTCTTTCTACAAGTGTGGTAGCTGAGCTAAAAAAAATAATCAAATAGATGTCTACCTTGCATATGCCAGTTAATTTCTTCTCCGTCTTTGGTGCATGTAGAAAAATCAGAACAGCACAGTGCTTAATAAGGATTTAAAAGTGTTCTTACAAGCAGACTTCAAACTTTTTTTCTTATAAATTTGCAGTGCATATCTTAAGACAGTGTTAATTAATATATATGTGTGTGTGTGTGTAAAGCTTATAGTAAATAAACTGTAAAATTGCATAAGTGAAATTTAACATTTAAAACGACAATGAAATACATAAGATAGAACAAACAAAAATGAACATGCATCTCAATAATACTAATGCTAAATACTACAGTACAATCAGTTATAAAAATGGGTCTGATGTAACACACTGTGAACAGTAACACACACTGTAAACAGAGATGATAACCTGGGTTGGGGCGTTGCAAAATGCAGCCACAGAGAACTGGAGAACCATTACATGGTATGAAATGAGCTTAAATCTTTATAATTTATTCCTTGTTATTTCACTAATCCTTTTCTTTCTTTTTTTTGCACAACTATAAGCAAAATGTGCATTCCTGTAAAAATCCCACTAGTGTAAGTAATATTTAGTACACAATGTCAATGCATGCATGGACAAATATAAGACAAGATCTCATATCAAGTCGAACGATACTGTTCAAATCATGTACAGCTTGTTGTACTCTAACTCCAGATATAAAACTTGTCCTAGTATTTTTTATGTTCCAAATAAGCAGAAAGGAATTGCCTCTTTGCTTGTTCCAGCTCTCTACCTTTTGGACAGAGTCGTCAGAGTTTCTTCTCTACTCAGGTAAGTACTTTTTGTTCTCCCAAGGAAATGGGTACTCAGGTGCCTGGTTGAAGTGACCCATGAGGAAGATGGCCACTGTTCCAACAGAGAATAGCAATATGGCTGCCCAGAAACAAACCTTGTCAATCATCTTTCCAATCAGCACCCAACTCTCCATCTCCTGCGGAAAAAAAAGAGGAAAAACAAGATAAATAAAACAGTCTGTTAGCGGAGATGACCGCACTTATGATGTTTATAAAAGTGTTTTCTTGCTAGGACACAAACACACACTTACAGATCCGATGTCATTCTGCTGCTTAGTGGATTCAGCAATGAAGTTACAGGCATCCACACACTCTTTTATTTCTGGTGCTGTCTTTGCCAGACTCTTGTATAGGTTTGCCGTACTGCTCACATCAATTTCATCCACTAGAGGGAGACATACACAAACACATTTGAAGCTACAACGGAATTAAATGTTTTACACACTTCACCACTAATTGTTAAAGTCGGCATGAAACAGAAGTTGACAGTTTTTTTTCTTCCATATTGTGTCATATAGCCGAGTAAAACGGCTTCTGGAATGAGAAAAAAATGTATGGCGGGACTAGATTTCGTCTTCGGGAATTGACTGGATCATAGGAAGTTGGTCGTTGCTTACTAAATGGAGGCAGATCTGAATACCACTTTACAATCAACTTGTGGAGGAAATTTAGTCCCACCTTCTGCTGAGACATAGGTCATGAAGAGAACAAATGTCATTTCGAGGGGGAGGGGAGGTTAGCATTTTTGATTGAAGAGTGCACATGAAATAAAAAAAAATAATGATGTGCATGGACATTTCCTTTATAATAAACACTGCAACATTCTTTAAAAAAATAAGAATTGTCCATTTTGATTTAATTGAATCAAAATTTTATGGAACATTGCAGTGTTTATTAAATATGATTTATCCGTGCACATTTCTTTTAAATTCATGTGCCCTTATAATCTTTAATCAGAATAACTTCCCCTCCGCCTTGTAGCGACATCTCATCTCTTCTCTTCTCTGATGAAGTGTTCACTGGCACGAGGGCGGGACAACCTGTCATTCAGATGAGATCACAGCAATAGCAAACCACAATCTTTCAATTAATTCCTAAAGGACAAGATCAAGTTCCGCCGTACAAGAAGCCGTTTCACTTGGATACTTCCGTTTTATGCCGACCGACCACATGTATGCATCTGTAGTTCCCTATATTCCTGTATAATAATGAATTCTTTAGGTATGTGAATGTTTGAATTTGTTTTACCAATTGAGCGCATAAGTCCATGTCTTTCTCTCTGCTTATCAAACATCATCTCACTGCGCGGCTGTTTCAAAACATATTCCTCTGCCCTCTGCATCAGCCCAAACGAACTGCGGCGCCTCTCCCTCATTTCATACGTCCCTCCACCTGGCTCCTCCTCATCCACAAATGAGGCCATGCCAAGGAAACGAGGGACCACCACGAGGAAAATCTAGTGGATATAAGAGAAGTACAGTAAAAGAAGGACTACAGATTCAGCAATATTTATAATTAGGAAATATGATATATTTAGGACAAAACACACATAAACGCACATGTTTGATGGTGTGCGACATGTTGTGTGTACTGGGACTGCGGAGGGAGAAGTTGAGGACAATAATGCAGTTGGTCACGATCAGTGTGGTCATACACATGACGAAGATTAAATACCTAAAACAAAGCAAGAAAGAGTGGAGTTAAAGCCAGTAAGACTGATACAACTTGGTTTAAAAATGCAGCTGTCTACACACTGACACTCACTTGCCAATAAGAGGCACGGAAAGTGACGTTTCTGGAATCTTCTGAGCAATCAGGAAGAGAAACACAGTCTGAGCCAACAGTACAGAAATGGACACAGTCAACTTCTGCCCTCCAGCTAAAAGAGACAGAAAGAAAGATAAACAGTGTACAGAGACAGACAGAGGGAGTACCACTACCAACATTGTAAGACAAATAGAAAGGGATCTTAATACTGTATTTTGAGGCATACTGTACATTAACCTCAGAATATCTACACATGCAAACACCTTGTGCAGGTAGAAAAAAGGCCAGAACAACCAGAGAGGAGATGAGAGAGCAGGGCAGGATGATGTTGATGATGTAGAAGAGTGGTTTCCGCTGGATGATGAGGTTGAAATACACCTCCTGGTACTCTAGGTCATCGGGGGAGTAACGTGAGTCCGTCATCTTACGGGCGGGACGGTGCTTGATTGCCCACTCCCCGTTTTCTGTGAGAACATATAATTAGAGCATCAGAAGAAAGACATGTGATGCCCAATTGTGATGCCATGCGATTTTTACAGACTCTCTATTTTATCTGTTCTTGATTTATCTTTTTGAATTGTAATTGCTTTAAGAGTTTCATCATTATTTTTAATCGGTTCATTGAAATTTTTTTGTTTCAAATTTTGAATAAATTACACCACCGTTAAAAAATTTGAGGTCTATACTGTACATTTTTTTCTGTTTTTGTGTGTAGTCTCTTATGCTCACCAAGGCTGCATTTTTTATCAAATATACAGTAAAAAAAAACATTTGTGAAATGTTACAATTTCAAAAAACTGTTTTCTTGAATATATTTTAAAATTTAATTTATTTCTGTAATGGCAAAGCTGAATTTTCAGCAGTCATTACTCCAATCTTCAGTGTCACATGATCATTCAGAAATCATTTTAATATGCTGATTTGGTGCTTAAGAAACATTTATTATTATCAATGGTACAAACAGTTCTTCTGTTTCATATTTTGTGGAAACTGGGATGCGTTTTTTTTTTTTTTGTGCAGGATTCTTTAATGAATATAAATTTCAATAGAACAGCATTTGAAATAAAAATATTAAGCAACATTATAAATGCCTTTACTGTCACTTTTGATCATATTAAGTCTGTCCTTACTGAATAAAGTTATTAATTTCTTGTAAAAAAATCTTAGTGATCTCAAATTTGTGTCTTAGTGTGTGTGTGTAGATTTTGCACCTGTGAAGGCCTCAGGATCGATGTCCACCCACTCAATAGGCTTCCCTGTATCTGCATCTTCTGCCAATACCATAATAATTTCATTTGCACTGTATGTCTGAGACCTGTAGATGTAAAATAAAATATATCTAGCTTTACATAAAAAGAAATAATAAAAATGAAAAAAATCATGAATCTCCATGAACCCATGAGACTTGCATTTAAAGGTATATTTCACCGCTGGAAAGATGACTGTGTATTTAAATTGGGTCATTTATGTAGTAGAAATGTGAAATTATTTTAGAAGTTGGTGCCTTCTAGACTGAGAAAAGCCAGAAAATGTATTTTTGGCTCATGTGGATGAAACTCACAGAATGCACTTGCTTCGCTGCCCTACGAGGCCACTCTCAAGCCACGCTTACCAGTTACAGAGGGCAGTATTGGAAGAAATGATACAACTAGGCTACTAGTTGACTCGAAACTGAAAATACGTTGTTTTATCGTGAGATCCCACCCCCTACGGACGGGTTGAAAACATGTGAACTAGCTCCTACTACTTGCTGTAGTCTCTAGCCTCTGGCCAAAAAAAAGCCTCCAATGATGCAAAATGACGACTTTTGCGTCATCGGAGGGTTTTTATTTCCGGACACACAATACAGAAATCTCTCGTCTCAGCGGGACATGGGGAGGGAAGCACGGTCATTCGAAAATACTACCGGGTTTCTACTGATACAAAGCTTAATGCTAATCGGTGAAGTATCCCTTTAAACCAAAATCTCACTCTGTGCCAACCTGAAGACTAGTGTGCAGTTCTGCCAGTCAAAAGGGAAGTAGGTGATCTCAATGGTACAGGTACTGCGGTAGATGGCAGGGGGAAGCCAGTACATGGAGCCGTCACTCGAAATCAACACATTAGCGTAGTATGCCACATCAAACTTGCCATCAATGCTGTTAAGAGAGTAGAAAAGAGGTCATTTTTCAAGTGACAATATTGGAAAACTCACTCTTTTACTGCTAACTCACTTGTTTTCCAAAACTATGTCTGGTAGCCACACAGTGTTGTATGGCACACGGATCGTATCAATGCCATGATATTCTGATGTATTCCATGCAAGACGGTAATCCTGCCATTGCTAAAGAGCAGAAACATGAAAGAAGAAAAGCAGGAATTAGCAGGACATAAGCCGTTTCTCAATATGCGTTCTTGTCTGTACTTGTGTTCTTGTGGACTTGTGAAACGTCATCAGTCGCTGCCCTAGTACTGTGCCAATTCAAAGTTCACATCTAGCCAAGTCCAGTTCGAATCCCCGGATGTGTTCTTGATCCGCCCCTTTTACCGAGGATGCATCAAGAGGTGACTTGTGCGGACTTGACAAGCCAGGTATCCCAGAATGCATCTCACACCACCAACCAGCAAGCGTCAATAGCAGAGGAGAAACCCCGCGTAATTTAAAAATACTGCTATAAATGTGTCACGAAATGTAGTTTTAAGAGTATTTCAGGCGAGAATGTAGTTGTTTAAAGCTCAAATCTTTGGTTTATTTATAAAGATAGCGCCTATTTGAAAATTTGATCTGACGTTTTCGGAGTTGTGAGAACCAGGAAATCGGACGCTCGGCGCTCGTACCCCGCCGAGAACAGCCTTTCCTCGGCTTCTGCTGCTGACTTGCCGTTGGCTCGGATGTCTCTAGTCTAGTGGTATAACCTTTTACAGTCTGGGTATAACATGAGATTTAAATCGTCTTGTGTATATCCAACAGGCGATTTATTTATTTTATTTGTCTCATTAATGTATTATTTGTTCCCTGCAACGTTTTAGCTGAGGGCAAAGTGAAGTTATAGCTTTATTTAACGTTAGTCTATTTAACTATGTAGCCTAGAGAGCTGACTTATGTTTGACTGAATCGTTGGCTTTATTATTGTATAGCTTCTTATACCTTTTAGGCTACAGTGAGGAAAATAAGTATTTGAACACCCTGCTATTTTGCAAGTTCTCCCACTTAGAAATCATGGAGGGGTCTGAAATTGTCATCGTAGGTGCATGTCCACTGTGAGAGACATAATCTAAAAAAAAAAATCCAGAAATCACAATGTATGATTTTTTAACTATTTATTTGTGTGATACAGCTGCAAATAAGTATTTGAACACCTGAGAAAATCAATGTTAATATTTGGTACAGTAGCCTTTGTTTGCAATTACAGAGGTCAAACGTTTCCTGTAGTTTTTCACCAGGTTTGCACACACTGCAGGAGGGATTTTGGCCCACTCTTCCACACAGATCTTCTCTAGATCAGTCAGGTTTCTGGGCTGTCGCTGAGAAACATGGAGTTTGAGCTCCCTCCAAAGATTCTCTATTGGGTTTAGGTCTGGAGACTGGCTAGGCCACGCCAGAACCTTGATATGCTTCTTACAGAGCCACTCCTTGGTTATCCTGGCTGTGTGCTTCAGGTCATTAAGACCCAGCCTCGACCCATCTTCAATGCTCTAACTGAGGGAAGGAGGTTGTTCCACAAAATCTCGCAATACATGGCCCCGGTCATCCTCTCCTTAATACAGTGCAGTTGCCCTGTCCCATGTGCAGAAAAACACCCCCAAAGCATGATGCTACCACCCCCATGCTTCACAGTAGGGATGGTGTTCTTGGGATGGTACTCATCATTCTTCTTCCTCCAAACACGTTTAATGGAATTATGACCAAAAAGTTATATTTTGGTCTCATCTGACCACATGACTTTCTCCCATGATCATCCAAATGGTCATTGGCAAACTTAAGATGGGCCTTGACATGTGCTGGTTTAAGCAGGGGAACCTTCCGTGCCATGCATGATTTCAAACCATGACGTCTTAGTGTATTACCAACAGTAACCTTGGAAACGGTGGTCCCAGCTCTTTTCAGGTCATTGACCAGCTCCTCCCGTGAAGTTCTGGGCTGATTTCTCACCTTTCTTAGGATCATTGAGACCCCACGAGGTGAGATCTTGCATGGAGCCCCAGTCCGAGGGAGATTGACAGTCATGTTTAGCTTCTTCCATTTTCTAATGATTGCTCCAACAGTGGACCTTTTTTCACCAAGCTGCTTGGCAATTTCCCCGTAGCCCTTTCCAGCCTTGTGGAGGTGTACAATTTTGTCTCTAGTGTCTTTGGACAGCTCTTTGGTCTTGGCCATGTTAGTAGTTGGATTCTTACTGATTGTATGGGGTGGACAGGTGTCTTTATGCACCTAACGACCTCAAACAGGTGCATCTAATTTAGGATAATAAATGGAGTGGAGGTGGACATTTTAAAGGCAGACTAACAGGTCTTTGAGGGTCAGAATTCTAGCTGATAGACAGGTGTTCAAATACTTATTTGCAGCTGTATCATACAAATAAATAGTTAAAAAATCATATATTGTGATTTCTGGATTTTTTTTTTAGATTATGTCTCTCACAGTGGACATGCACCTACGATGACAATTTCAGACCCCTCCATGATTTCCAAGTGGGAGAACTTGCAAAATAGCAGGGTGTTCAAATACTTATTTTCCTCACTGTACTTATACTTTTAGAATGGCTATTATTGATCATTAAAACTGACATTTAGCAAAAAAGGTTATGTCATTTTATTTTATATATTTAAAACATATAAAATATTTTATTATAATAGCCTACATGTTGCCTACATTCTCTTCACTGTATATACATATATGACACAACCCTGTCTCTTTTTGCTAAATGTTCGTTTTAATGATCAATATTATAATGTTTTTTATTCATCATATTTTTAAAATGAAAACAAAAAGAGTCAGGGTTGTGCTTTATATTTCGTGTTGTTGTAAATATGCAGTGAAGATAATCAATTGCGTTGCCTGAACCTCATTTGTGTGGCCATTATGTTAAAGATCTTTTTTAAATGAAAATGAAAAGAGGCAAAGTGGTGGTTTATAACATATTTTGTTTTATTTGTAGCCTATAAAGAGATAACCGGAGTAGCCAGAGCGAGTTGAGTGACACTATCAAGTACGCCGCTGTTCCATTTGCAGAGTTATCGGACTCGCGTCCTCCCGTCCTCGGGAGTTCGTTCTCCTGAGTCGAACTTGTTAGTCCGAACTACCAAGGACTCAAGTCCGAACATTGCGTACTTGGTATTGAGAAACGGCTATACACTCACCTAAAGGATTATTAGGAACACCTGTTCAATTTCTCATTAATGCAATTATCTAATCAACCAATCACATGGCAGTTGCTTCAATGCATTTAGGGGTGTGGTCCTGGTAAAGACAATCTCCTGAACTCCAAACTGAATGTCAGAATGGGAAAGAAAGGTGATTTAAGCAATTTTGAGCGTGGCATGGTTGTTGGTGCCAGACGGGCCGGTCTGAGTATTTCACAATCTGCTCAGTTACTGGGATTTTCACGCACAACCATTTCTAGGGTTTACAAAGAATGGTGTGAAAAGGGAAAAACATCCAGTATGCAGCAGTCCTGTGGGCGAAAATGCCTTGTTGATGCCAGAGGTCAGAGGAGAATGGTCCGACTGATTCAAGCTGATAGAAGAGCAACTTTGACTGAAATAACCACTCGTTACAACCGAGGTATGCAGCAAAGCATTTGTGAAGCCACAACACGCACAACCTTGAGGCGGATGGGCTACAACAGCAGAAGACCCCACCGGGTACCACTCATCTCCACTACAAATAGGAAAAAGAGGCTACAGTTTGCACAAGCTCACCAAAATTGGACAGTTGAAGACTGGAAAAATGTTGCCTGGTCTGATGAGTCTCAATTTCTGTTGAGACATTCAGATGGTAGAGTCAGAATTTGGCGTAAACAGAATGAGAACGTGGATCCATCATGCCTTGTTACCACTGTGCAGGCTGCTGGTGGTGGTGTAATGGTGTGGGGATGTTTTCTTGGCACACTTTAGGCCCCTTAGTGCCAATTGGGCATCGTTAAAATGCCACGGCCTACCTGAGCATTGTTTCTGACCATGTCCATCCCTCTATGACCACCATGTACCCATCCTCTGATGGCTACTTCCAGCAGGATAATGCACCATGTCACAAAGCTCGAATCATTTCAAATTGGTTTCTTGAACATGTCAATGAGTTCACTGTACTAAAATGGTGGAACGGGAGCTTCGTGCCCTGGATGTGCATCCCAAAAATCTCCATCAACTGCAAGATGCTATCCTATCAATATGGGCCAACATTTCTAAAGAATGCCTTCAGCCCCTTGTTGAATCAATGCCACGTAGAATTAAGGCAGTTCTGAAGGTGAAAGGGGGTCAAACACAGTATTAGTATGGTGTTCCTAGTAATCCTTAAGGTGAGTGTAGAACAGAAAAAAGAAGTGCAGACAGACACATGTACAGCGTTATAAGACATTTTAGATTATAATCGTGAACCAATGAAGGAGCAAAAATAGGAGAGAGAAAATTGTTCAGAAAAAAAGATCAAGTAAATATGGAGAAATGATGCAAAGGAATAGGAAAAAGCTAAAAAAAAAAAGTACTGTAGCTCAATATTTTAAATCTTGAAATATAAGATAATTAAGATAAATGAATATGAAAGATAAATTATTTCTTTGAAGCATCTTGAAGGCCATTCACACAAAACAAGTTTTTGTATCCTACTGCACTGCGTTTCTATTGTTTTTCTGTAAACGCACGAGACAGACGTCTTTAAATGTGTATACAATGTGTATAAATGTGCCATGCCAAGTTTAAAATGTTTTGTTTCTTTTTTTACACTGGGTATCACATTTTAGTGTTTTAATTCACCTGTTCAAAATCCATGTTATTGATCGTATGTAGATTCATTTATGTATATGCTTTTTTTAAGCACATAATTTTTTATCAAAATGTCATAAGTGTTCCAGGAAAAAGTCAGACCTCTCTCTTGTGATGTATACCAGACTTCTATAATCATTTAAATCCTTTTTTTTTTTCTTCAATGGACTGCAAGCTATCAAACTGCCTCCATCCAATCACAACCAGTGAAGAGAAGAGAGTACTATCCTTACATTGTTTTATTTTTCGATAATCTGTTTCACTCGAATGAATGAAAAGATCTGTCGTTACTTCTGTTACATTGCGACTTTAAAAGTAAAAACATGTACTGTGTGAGCGGCCCCTAGGAGGTTGCATAAGATACTTACAATCTCAATCCAAACATTTGTAGTGAGAGTCTCCGCTTTTTCATTCTGTTCAGGGAAGAAAAGATTCTAAATGTAAATAGTCTCTAGTTGCACTGTGCACAGTCCCTGTTGAAAATATAATTGAATTATATATAAAAGAAACTACAAACATCTAAATATTACCAAAATATTTTATAATATACTAGCAATGATGTACATGCACATTTCTAAAAACAAATTTTATGTTATTTGTAATATTTCAGCTTTTACTTATTTTTACTGCTATTTAGATCACTGATATAATGTAATGATATATATATGTCTGTTTACTAAAAACTCACAATACTTGTTACTGTTGGCAGGGAGATTAGTTACCAAGGAGATGAGGTTGGTAAGGGTTAACTTGACCTGAACCTTCACTTTTTCATCAATGTTTCTTGCTGGTCGAATATTTTTATTGTAGTTCTTAAATTTATCTGCAATCAACTGCCTCTCCTCATTTCCACTGACTGCAAAATGAAAGACAGAAAATAGCTTTAAAACGTACTAACAAAAACATTGTTAGTAGACAAATTGAATAAATTAGTGTAAGTGTGAAAACTGAGAGTTTATAGAATTTATTACTAAAAGTTAACATAGTAATATTTAAGATTTCCTAGGGAGATATATCAATTATCATTCAATTTTAATGTTACAAGATTCCACATCATAGCATAATATTCATAATATACATTAGTCATTTAATACTTTACTGACTCAGCACTGTAAACCCAATGAGTAGTTTACACTGCAGTAACACCTAATGTTAATGTTTGTAACAGCTTTATCGCCTTATTACATTTTTATATGATTAAATACCCACAAAATAGAAAGGACCTTTATAAAATATAATGCACTTCAATATAAGGCTGCCCGCGGTCACAGTGCAGTGGCAAGTGTGATAAAGACGGAGAGCCACGTCAGTCACTGTTTGAAGTACACAAGAGCACGTACCTTGTAATACTAATACAGTGGCCACGAGCGCAAAAGCAAATACACACGTCCTGCCGAACCGGTCGGCCATGGCCATGGTCGCCAAAAGACGGTCTTGAAAGTTGGTAATAAAGAGACAGACACGTAACTTTCCAGCAGTCAGTAACCAAGCTCTCTCTCTTCTCTTCGGTGCTACAGCTGTCACTGCACGAGGCTCGAGTTACAGCGCTCTTAAAGTCACATTCACTTATCGCCAATATCATAACGCCACTAATAATAAGCAACAATGATTCAGATTATGTAGGCTGCTTCTCAAGTATGACTGTAAGTGACCTCAGATATAATAAATAGAGCCAAAATCATGCTGACAGGAGCGTGAATTTCAAGTGCCAGTCGCTTTGGTTCACTGAACTGCTGCGCGAGCTCATGATGATGCTTACAGTCGTGCATTTCCAGTATCATAATGGCTTAATGACGATACGTATAACGGTTATTGATAGTGTTGTTCAGCCTTGGGGAATTGTGTTTCAGTCTGAGCAAATGATAAGCAATGTCAACAGGTGTAAGGGTGGGGAGGGGGGCTTAAGGGCCACAGTGTTGATGTCTCCCATGCACGTGGGTATAAATAACCAGTGCTCTGCTCTGTATATCACTGGAACAAAGTAAATGCAGGGGTTATGGAGCCAATGGTGTGTTGTGTTGTATAAGAAAAGTCCGTAAAAATATGCCCCAATGTACATAATATGATTTTTTCACTGGTGTTTTACTTGTATTTGAATTACGCATTGCATAAAATAACAGATGTCCTGGCAGAAAATTGCCAGTACCTTTCCTTTTTCTACAGTTTTTTCTCTCACAGTCTACATGGGGACCAAATGTCCTCACAAGATAAAACTTGAAATTATCTTACATTGGCATGTCTTTATGAGGGAAACACCTATAAACGCAATAGGGTTTGGCAGTAGGGGTAGGGGACAGATAGCTCAGTATCAAACCAATAAAGGTCAATATAAAGTGTGTGTGTGTGTGTGTGAGGGAACAACGAGGACTGTTAAAAGTTTATTTTTGTTCCCAGAAGGTAAAAAGCTCAACGGTGAGTTATGAGAGATGTCTGAGTGGTGAGCTCATGTACAAAACTGTCCTACATGTCAGGTTTTAAATGATTTATGAGGTCCAGCACACACTATGATAGCTGACACTATAGGTCGGTTATAAAGAATGTCTGCACACCATTTCAAATGAAATAGCCACCATGATCTACTGATGTTTGAATAATCTTATGCACACAGACTTTAATAACAGGAGAGGTCAGGCTCTTTGATGCCATTTAAATTAGATTATGGAATCATGTTGTTTATTTAGTGGATTTTTGTTTTATTTACATTCTGTATGAGCCAAGTGGCATCGATGCATTGCTTGGCCAGTTGCTGTGGCCACTGGGCTTAAGTGGTACAAGGTACATGAGCTTAAGTGTTACTGGATTGCAAAGCTTGTTGGTGGGTTTACCGGAGCATGAATTCCTGTCTCCTTTGTGTACTATTAATATGACCTGAAATTGAACCGTGTTCTATGTGGGTAACCGGAAACTCCACATCCGGGGAAACGTGACTCACTGTCTTTGCCAAATGAGAATGTCAAAGATGCATGTGATAAGTGTCATGAACAGTGACTTTTTGTCTTAATTTTCTAAATGTGTCTTACCAAAATGTATTCATCATATTGGATTAATCTCACCATGAGCATGTAGCAAACATCCCAAATTGTTAGATTGTTGAAAAGCCTCCTGAAAAATTGTTGGTAGATACAAGGGTTGCTTGCATATCCGCACCTCCTCAATTCCAAATGTATTCTTTAAGTAATAAATAAATAAATAAATAAATATAAAAACAGTCCAGCAGGGGGAGCTCTGCTACACTCAAATAAAGGTTCTTCAATGGTTCTTTGCAGCAAAAACAACTTGCACTTGCAGCTTTGGTGTTATTGATGTATTAAATTATTAACCACGATTAATTTTGTGATTCCAGAAATTTCAAGAATTGTATGTTTATTTAAATAAAAACAGTAGTAATTTAAAAGAAATATATTGCAGTCTAAATCTTGATTTTGTCTGTTTTTAGCATTTTAATTTAGAGTATAGTTAGATTATTTTATATAAATAATTAGTAAACTGAAATACCTTTAAGTCATCCTGCAGCCCCCTTTGTTGCAGGTATAACTTCCTATGTTTAATTAAGGTTTATATAGTTTCCATAACAGAACTGAAGATACATTTTTCCAAAGATACACCAGGGGTTGATAACCACTGCTGTATGTGTTCTTGAAATGATTGTGGTAGGGTCCGTGTATCATCTGATCATTTAATTTCTTATTTGGAATGGAATAACGAGAAATGAAAAGACGGATCGTTTATTTGTTTTTTTCATTTAGTTTAATACATGGAAAATGAGATTTCGGCTCGATTTCTCAATTTTCGTTTGTGGTTTACAAATCGGTTTATGGCTTTGATATTTAGTTCGCACGTGGGCGGCGCTGAAACGCCCCTTTCATTTGATTGGTCAAACAGCTTCGTCTTCAGTAGGCTACAGCCAGAATAAGAGTCCCTACTGCACACTTAAATACCACTTTAATAAGCTTTTGCACCACTCGCTGACATATGATGCAGAAATATGTTGCTGGGAACACAATTAGTGCTGCTGCGAAGCTTCGTTTCTAATGTGCGACACTTAAGAGATCGCAAGCCAGGCTACAATATACTGACATGGAGTTTGGTATTTTACTAAATTTGGTTTTCAAATTTTATGTCATAATAATTTGAAACTTACAGTATTAAAATGGCTGCTCCAGTAGTAAGATGAAAAAATGTATCTTCAGTTCTGTTATGGAAGCTATATCAACTTTAATTAAACTTAGGAAGTTATAGCCTACCTGTATGATAAATCAGCTGCAGGCACCATCTTCTGGTCAGACTCGGGAATTCATTCGGTGCGACTTTCACTGGCAGTGCATTATGGGTATTCTCTAGCCATTGGACGCATAAAGAAAATTTCACTTTGATGCGTTCTGTTTAAACTGCTCATTTGTTCATTTCTGTTGAGACTTTAGAAGCATACCAGCATCTGGAACAAGTGGATGGTCTGTTTTAAATGGTGTCATGGATTGCGTTTGAGCTTATGTTTGTTCAGAGTATTTGACTGCAAATTGTTTTGTAAACGTGTGTAAAGGTTTGCAAACAAACCTTTCTTGATAGATAAGATGAAGCAGTCAACGGTATTGTCTCTGACAGCAGCTGCGTCAAAATTCGTAAGTAAATTATTGAATAATGCTTTGTCTGTAAATTGAAGTTTTATATGTTTTCAAAACTCTTCTTGCATGCAATAGCGAGTCGAGTGGCTGTTGATATTGTTTCCTGTGCAATGATGTTAGCCAATCAAACAGTAGCCGTATGCTGAAATTCCTTTAAGGAACCACCCCTTAAAGCAACACCAAATATTCTTTTGTACCATAAAATAATGTTTCCAAAATCATTTCAGTGGTTCATCAACTCGTAACAGGGTGAACGGCATTTCTGCATTCGCTTTGCGACCCTCTATCGGCTATAACCGCACTATGCAAGTTTGCCAGATTGGGTAGCAGATCTGTAGCTCGAATGAGACAATAATAAACTACAAATTTGACTTGCTTTACGGCAAGAGTTACTATAGCCGATAGGTGGAGGAGTCTATATAAAATTTCTGATGTCGCAATACATCATATTTTCATAAAACCATGCAACATACTCTACCTTGTCTGTGGACATCGTTATATCCAAAGCCAGTGCTGGATAAACATTTTCATTTTCATTTTCATTTCTCTTTTATTCCTTTCATGAAAATGCATTATTTGTCCAAGGAACACACAATTCATATGAATTTTTCCTTTATTCCTAATTTTTGCTGGATAAACAAATAGCGTGCGTGCGATGGTAGGCTGCGGTAGGCTAAATTATTTACGACAGCGGTACTGGACAATTCCGCTTCCAACCTGTAGGGGGACGGAAGAGGAAAAGTGCTTTGGTGTTGCTTTTAAAAAATATGACGATATCTTTTAGGCTGAAAAAATTTCAGACTTTTAATATATCACCTTAGAGATGAGAATAATTTAATCATGAGGAGGGAAATGACATTGATAATATATAGCGTGTGAATTAATGATAGCTTTGATCAGATAATGTCACCCTTGATGAGTGACTATGTTTTGCCTTTGTGTAAATGAACTGAGGTCTATAAATTATAACAGATGACTTGGGTAGACTGCTAATGCCTACAATCATACTTACTCTGCCAAACTGGGGCATTAAAATTAATCAGCTTTCAAACCAGTGTGGTGAGGTTTTTAGGGCATGACAGCTTCTTTTTAAGGTGCTCGCTGACATATTAGGTCAGAGTGACTGTCCAGTGCTGACTTGATTAACATTGGCATTGTCATGCAACTCAACCATTCTAAATATACAAATTCAAAGACCATCTCTTTGAAAAGTGTGTCAGATTCACTAAAATGATACAAATATATACATTTAAGGTAATTAAAGAATAAAAACCAACAACATTATTTAGCTGCCTAACCAGAACATTTGAATGTGACGCATTTGAATTCAACATTTGAATGGGACATTTGAATCTTTCAAACAGTCCTTATTTTCTGTCGAAGAAAGAAATCTCTCTTTCGTTGAGAGATGCACATATTGGACAGATAAAACCCAGGACCTTCCCTTGCGGATTTCAGGATTTCACAATTTATTTGTGACGCGTTGTACAAGTGTGTAGTGTCTGTACGTGTTGGTGTAAAGGTTACTACAGTTTGCTTAGGGCTTGCCAAATAAGGAGTGATTTGTTGCTCCTGACTAATCTATGGACTCTGATTGAGCAAGATCATTGGAGACTGACAATACAGAGAGAGCAGGACAGGAGATGAGAGAAAGAAAAACAACATAATGCAAAGATCAACTTAGCATAAGTTAGGCTGGTGGAATAAACTGGAGATGCAGAAAGAGAGGAGTAACACAAAACAGGAAATTACATAGAGTTTGCGTCTGTGCAGTAGTGTAAAAACATGAGAGTAAGGATTCGCCAGGCAATTTGAGTTTGAGCGAAGATTGAAACCCAATCAAAAAAACACTGTGTAAGAGAAGAAAGGTACTGAGCGCAGTGGTGGTGGTGTAGAGATGCTGAGGAGAGAGCGTGAGTGAATAGACTGAGAAGGAAAGAGAGGCCACCCGAAGAGACGCAGCGGAGAGGAGGACAGCAGATCATTATGGGAGTCAAATTCAGGGCTTGTGTTGCTATAGTCTTCATCCTCCTTTTGCTTGGCTCCATGTGGCTACGTAAGTTTTTCCATATTTTTTTTTTATTTGTTCTTCGACAGACTCGATGTAACATATTTGGTGCATGTACAATTGGTTCATAGGCCAGATTTTCTTGTCCCTCTGTATGGCTGTTACAGCAGAGCTGATTGACCATCACACTGTAAGGGATTTCCACCTTTCAACTGAAAAACTCAAGTTCAGCTGCCTTAAATTTTTGAGTATAATCAAGTAATTTCAACTTAAATTATATTAAGCTGACTTAAATTGAGTTGAATCTTGTATAGCAAGTTGAAATTGCTAAAATAATTTTAATGTTAATGTAAAAACATATGTTGTCATGTCTTCATCATGATTATATATTTTTTTACAGTGCACTCATCAATGAACAGACGCTGAAAATATATTTGATCTTATTTTGTATCTTGTGTACAGTTCATGAAAGTAGCTGGAGTGTTTCCCATACTGATTTATCTGTGGCGGCTCGCCACAATATCAACATTGACTGCCACAAATCAATTTCAGTGCTTCCTATTCATTAACTAGACTGTGGCAGCCAGAAAGTATATTTAAACTTCCCATAAAAACATAAAAAGTTTTTAATGTCGTGTTTTGCACCATTGCTGTCAAACAAACTAAAATCAAAGTGTGATAAGGCTATGTGTCCTTATCAAAAGACTGTCTGACTGCACTGCACAAAGAGAAGTGTGCACTTCACTCTGCGATCAGGTCCTTCTCTCAGTTCAAAGTGAATGAATGCAGTGAACTCTATCTGTGCATGTGCTGGGTTTAGCATGCATTTAGGAACGCAGTTACGCATTATTTTCACATTTGTATAGTTGACGTTTTTTTCTCTTCAGGAAAAAAAAGTAAGTCTTTATGTTTAAAATGGCATAAGGATGAGTAAAAGATGACAGGTTTTTTATTATTATTTTGGAGGTAACTACTCCTTTAATATTCAGATAAATATTTACTCATGCAAGTCAGTGATACAGTTTATAGACCTCTAGGATAGGGATGGGCATTTTTGTCAACATTTTCTCATTTGTATCATTGTATCATGCTAGCTGGGTATTAAACTCAATCAAATGCGTCTAATATTTGAGATTATTCAGATATAGACATCATAAAAGTAATCCTTCAATTTACATCTGCACAAAAGGACGTGAATGCGCACATGATCTTGATCGTGCTAGTCTGATGTGTAACTCTTGTTGTGGACACTATCTTCCATAACAGCGCGCTGTAAAAACTAAAGCACAGAGAATTTACAACATTCTATTACAAACGTGTTCTCATTATAATGTTTTGTATATGATAGATTGGCGCTGCACATTTTGCACTTAACTACATGTCATGATTAAAGTGAATCCAGGCATCACTGCAGTGCGCGCTTTCAAATCCAGTTTCACTTTATTTCGCCGGTCTGGAATGCGTAATGTCTAACGCTAACAAATCAGACCTCAGGAACCACCACAAATGCTGCAATAACCAATCAGAAAAAAAGATAAATATATTTTTTAAAGTCAGGGCAATCCTCATTTTCATGACTGATCATCGCAGTCACGTACGAGTACTCGAGTACTCTTGCCTATCACTACTCCTGGATGTGTTTCTGTGGGAGTCTAATTAACTTACACTCTATGAAACTGTGATTTGACTGTATTACTTTTTTATTTTCTCTTCCTGTTTAAAAATATTTATTCTCCCATCCTCTGCCTCTCCTTGTAGATGGGAACCTGGAGCAACACTGGGATACTTGTTCGTTAGCTTATAGCCTAAAAATCAAGGTAAGAATGGTAAAATATAAAAGAGAACACGATATAATACGAAGCTGTCAGTTATTTCCAGCTTGTGCGTGGTAACAGGAACTTTGCCCAGTTATTGTCACTCATTTTATTGCACCACTCTCCTTAGAAATCTGTCCCTCTTACCTCACGCTTCCACCTCTTGTCTTTTCTCAGCCTCCGTCTTTGGCTTTAGTTAATAGTTCAGATAAAGGTGAGGCTCCACTGAGGGTGTGTCCTGGTCAGAGGTTTCAAATTGCCGATTTGCTGGCTCACCTGCAGGAAGCACCAGTCTCGGCCAATGACGTGCTGCTAAAGCCATACCTAGCAAGCTGGGATGAGCTTATCAGGTAGGTTAACGGACATAATCTCATCATATAGCAGGCTATGCTAACCTAAATATTCCTAAGCTATAACATACGAGCAGCAAGATGAAGAACACGAACTTCAATAAACAAGTTACTACTGAATAGTTATTTATATTTTAGACACATTATTTTGTGCATTTTTTATTTTTTTTTACCAACAAGTAGCAAAGCAAGAATAAACCATTGCGTGTCTCAGAGCAACACACATTAGTGGTGTTTCGTTCCAGAATGAAACAATGTTGTTGAACAGATTGGTTAAATAAATGATTCAACAACTGACTCAAAAGTCACTTGCCGCCACCAACTGGATTACCAATGTAACTTGCAGAAAGAGTTACTAGCTGCGTCTAAAAGTAGGTACTACATTTGAAGAACTTACCTCTAGTCTATACCATTCAAAAAGTATGTATTATATAGCTAGTATGAGTATAATTCGGTGTGTCAATGTCATGTGACAATGCGCCTGCGTCAGTTGTGTCGCTTCACTGCCATTCACAACTGCTCTCCCATGGCCTCATGGAATAGTAAAGTGTCCATCAGATGCAAGCCTCAGAATCTCGCCAGACTTAGTAGGTCATACCGGTACTTTTCACCTAATATTTTATGAATAGGCTACTATTGGCCTAGTTGTGTCCCAAATGTCACTAAACCAAGGCTTGCCAAATTTGGTTGAGAGGTTCACTTTCCTGCAGAGTTTAGCTCCAACCTTGATTAAACTCACCTACCTGCAACTTTCTAGTAATCCCTAAGTCCTTGATTACTGTGTTCAGGTGATTAGGGTTGGAGCAAAACTCTGCATGAAAGTGATCCTTGAGGGTAAGAGCTGAGAACTCCTGCACTATACACTATTCACCTATACTATGCACTACTACATGCATCCATCTACTGTATGAATTGATACGGTGTCCAAAATTGCACACTCAATTCACTCTTAACTTTTTTGGTGAATTAAGTGTATCATCTGTGTATTTTAAGTGCTTTTTTCCACTGTAAACACACTACTCACACTATTTATACAAAAAAACTGAAGTATAAAATAGTGCACAAGTACATGAATCGGACATACTACTCTTTTCACAACACCAACTGGCCAATCAAATCCGAGAACTGCAACACTCTGATAATAATATCATAAATAAAGTAGAAACATGCATGACATGTTCAAAATATCTCTCCTCTTTTCTGTGCATTTAAGGTTTTTGGAAGCCTTGGGGCCAATGGTGGGTTTAATTTCACAAGAAATTGAGTCAAAAACCACCATCATCCGTGACCTGGCACAAAAAGCGGAAAAAGAGGCAGAGAAGAAAATGAAAGACAGAAAAAGAATGACTCAGCAAGGAGACACAGTGTCATCAAATAACAGATCTTCTAGCTACTCTGAAATGAACCACGGATACACATCTGTTCGGTCTATGATTAAATGGGAGTTGGAGAATGGTTTGGTGGATTTTCACCAGCAGACGAACTCAGGCTGCCGGACTCTTCTGCGCTTACACCGCGCTCTGCTCTGGTTGCAAAGCTTCCTGCAGGAACTAGGGAAGGATGCAACTGAAGGAGAGCGTCTACGTAGCCCTTCTGACCTCTGCAAAGAGACTTACCAGCGCACACTGGCCCACCATCACACCTGGTTTGTGAGAAAAGGAGCAGAGCTGGCCTTTCTTGCTATGCCTGAACGACCTTATTTCTACAAGTTGGTGTGTGTGGGAACGCAGGCAGAAGCCACTGTGGTACTGAACAGGGTTGTGAGAGCGATAGGAGAAGTGTACAAGAGAATTGAAGTTGCTCTAAAGGAACACGGCATGCTGGATCTACCCTGAGTGTAGAAAGAGAAAGGGAAATAAGAATGGGACCAACCTAAAGAACAGGACACTAAAATACAAGACTAGAACTTTGAACCTTTATAAGAAGAGAATGAAGACACAGCTGGATAAATGGGAGAAATACAAGAAGAAATACTCAAAGAAAGGTCAGCTTTCCTAAAGGATTATTAATAATGACTTGACACCTTAAATGTAATAGCTTTTTGTTGTTAAAACAACTTACAATTTACATAAATACAGAACATAAATCAATAATTAATATTGTTAACAACTTTTTATAGAAACTAGGCAACAGGTCAACATGCTGTGCTCAGTGTTTGTCTTCTGTTTTCCTGATATTGGAGAAAAAAAAACATGCATTGATTTTTGTGGAGATATTAGCAGTTTTCAATAGGTTTGCACCATAATAGTAGTTGATTATGAAAGATCCAGAAATGCAGGCACAGAAAAAGTGACAGACTTTGTTATGTAAGTTCAAGTTTCAGCAGAAAAACATTTTTACAATCCATATGCTTATCAAATTCAGTTTTATAACTGTTCAACTGATACCTAATGATTGTCCAGGCGATATTAAACTCTCACACACACATGCCTACATCTATTCTGGCATGATGACATGAGATAGCAACTATAGCAATGCAACTATTTTCTTTTACTTGTTTTCTTAAGCGGTCGGTTTACAGAAACCTCTCAAGGTGGCTAAAATTGGCTCTAAATGAAGAGCACAGAGGGGTATGGAACAGAAAGTGTGCTAAATTATATTATTTTACAATAATTTTGAACAGTAAACTTGAAAATGTACTGAAATGTATTGTTTAAACCATTCTTTCAAAATATTTGAGATTATATGATAATGATAATATTTATGAAATCACATTTTTAGACATAAAAATGGATATTTAACCTTGCATTGAGTCACATATGAATATTATTTCAGGAAACCAAAGCTCAAGCAAATAAAGAAAGGTTCTCAAATAAAAACTCAGTATTTATTGCAATGAAATTGGCCATAATTCGGATTTAGCTGAGACTGTTTTTCATAAAGTTTCGCATAGTGACCACTGCTAACATGCATGAAAATGATTTATAAGGGCAAACTTACACAAATACATATGGCATTCATATTGTCATGTGGACAATGGAAATACTGAGCATGCAATTGTGTGGGTATGCCAGCTCTGCTCTTTATTAGTCTGTTTTAGTTGAACAGATATCACTAATGTAAACTCAAGAAACCTTGGTTTGAACCCTTTTTACCTCCAGAATTGAGTTATAGAATTTCGAATGCAGATTTTATTGATGAAGAGCAGACAGTGTATTTTTGTTCAATTTATTAAGTTTGTTATTTCAATACATTAGATTAAGCTTCTGAACATATACAGTATAAGGCGTTTATATAATTAATTTAACTGACTAGGTAATATAATTTCACCCTCTTATTGTTCGTCAAACATTTCAGCACACTTTGCGCAAGGTCCAGTTCTGTGTGAATCACTGAACATTGAGCCATATCGAATAAACTGCAGTTTTGTTCTGTGATGTTGCTGGGCCTGTTTACACAACCCACTTTATCTGTTCAAATACATCCAAACCACAGCATTTATTATATATCCCTTTTCGTATGCTTCATATACATTAGATGGATGACTTGTCATCTTGTTTTCAAAAGCTGTTCAGTTCATATGGTTAATATGTTAACAGGAGACATTTAATTTGTTCTAACAGATCATCATCTTTGGCATGATCTGTTTAATCACTGTGACATTTGTAGTGTTATGAAACATAAAAGTTGCATATATTTTGGTATTTCAAAGGCTACGGTGAGATCCAGACTGGTGACCATGAATTATTACATTCTCGGGCTAAGTAAGCCTTGTGACCTCCTTTATAATAAGCACTGCACAGCTTAATATATCATACATTCCCCATGCTTTTTTCATAAAATGCTCAACAAAAATAAAAATATAGGTTCTTTGAAAATATACTATCTTTTCTGTATTGCAGGTGATTTTAAAACACATCTAGCCATTCTCATCTATATATTTATTTAAATATGTGCTACTAATACATAATTATCTTCATGATCAGCCATTCCAAAGGAAAATAAACATATATTACGTAACTTTTCTTTATACACGAAATTGACACAAAATAAAAATATATATTGCTTTTCATATTAAAGGGATAGTTCGCCCAAACATGAAATTCTGTCTTCATTTACTCCCCCTCAAGTTGTTCCAAACCTGTACGAGTTTCTTTCTTCTGATGAACAAAAAATAAGATATTTTGAAGAATGTTTGTAACCAGACAGTTGGTAGCCATTGACTTCCATAGTAGGAAAAACAAATGGAATGGAACCATGGACGTCAATGGGTCTTATTTTGTGCACAACAGAGGAAAGAAACTCATACAGGTTTGTAACAACTTGAGGGCGAGTAAATGATGACAGAATTTTGGGTGAACTATACCTTTAATAAACACATGCTAATAGGTACTATTAAATGTGTAGTTCACCCGTAGAAACGGTGGGGGCGCTGTTTGCAAAATCTCCAACTAAGCCTGCTTGCAGCAAAGTCTGCACTTACAGCTGTTCTCTTTTGCCTTTTTGTGCATGGTAAAGAAAATGAACAGCATTCTCAAAAAAAAAAAAAAAAAAAAATTAGAACAATATTGGAATTATACTGCAAAATTAGAATTATGTAACACAATTAGAATTATGTTGATCTTTCACTCCAGAGTGTACAGGACTATTGAACAGGATCAAGTTAATGATATGTGAGCTGGGACCTGAGGTAAATGAATATTTCATTTTGTTGATTTGAAGCTTTCTCTGCTGGGTCAGATAACATCCTTACCTTGCACAAACAAAAAATATGCAATACAGACATCACAGAGCAACATGTGAACGTGATCAAATGTAATTTGTCACTCAATTGAATATTCTTCAATAAGTGAAGACACTTAACTTATGTCTGATAGATGGATAGATAGACAGACTTTTGGAGAAATGTCGGTGTGTAGAGCACCATACCTATTTAGGATTATCTAGTGAGATTAAAGGATTAGGGCATTAGAGGAAGTGTACACACAGATTCTTGTCAGAGCGACTACGGCACAGAGAAGCATGCGTGTATATTCTTATGGCTGATCCGTTCTCTTCTCCGTATGACAGTAGCCTAAACATGAAACACAAGACACTCAAAGCATGGAGCATGAGCATGTGTATGTGCTCAAAGGGGAGTTTTTTCTGTTTAAAAACATAAAAGAAGGAAAAAATGAGATTTTAAAAATGATGAGAAATGAGGTGGGTGACCTTGTTTTTTTGTTTGTTTGTTTTATTGACTCATGCAGGGTAAGGACTGGGTTGGATTCACTTCTGTCTCCCTTATCAGCAGAAACATAAGCCTGCTGTTCCTGCTCTTAGAGCCTCTCTCTGTCTCTATGGAATCACTTACAACAAAATCCAAATATATTCAGAAAGTAAATTGTGCACAAAGATTAACATAAAAGAAATGAAATCAAATCAAATAAAACACACACACACACACATGCAGAAATCCATACGTATTCTCACACACACATATTAAACTTTTTCTACCTATTTTTCAGATTTTGAACTGAACCCAGGCCTGTTGTCGTCCTCTGAGCCGCTGCAAATCAATACAAAACATCATATCCCCTCACCATGTGAGACAAATAGGATTACACATGCAAAAAAGAAAAAAAAAGGAAAATACTGCAAAAGATCTATTTATACATATAAACAAACTTAAATAGACACGCCTCACAATAAATGAAACGTGACGCATATGACAGTCAGTGCCGAAACCAATAGGAATGCAGAAATGTTTGTACTGTATGAATCAGAATGTATCAGATTTTTCATGTGTGTTGAAGATGAATGTAGAGCTGACTTTGATCAGTGTTATCTACATGTTGGTATAAAATATCCACAAATCAGACAGAGGAGAGGTTTCAGTACCAATTTTTACAACTGATACATGCATGCATGCATGCATGCAAAAAAAAAAAAAAAACCTTTCTTAGCTAGCACTCAAGAGCATGAAATCCAAACATGAGATCTCTCACATTAAGTCATAGACAACTGCTTTGAAATCATAATTATTTTCTGCTAAATTATTACAGCTACTAATGGAAGAAAAACAGCATTTTTTAAGTTCTGACTTTTTCTCCTTTTAAAAAATGATGTCCCTTTATTCTTACTATTGTTTAATAGAATAATATATTATTTAATAAATAGCTCTCATAGCTGAGCATGCGGTTTAACTTTTGTTTCAGAAAATAAATACTGTAATATCTCAACTCACACATGCAAACACACGCACACACAGATGTACACACATTAATACACACAAAACCACAACCTTGATAACTCTCTACAACCTCACTACAGTCTCAAATGAAAAAAAAAAAAATCTTTGAAATGTTGAAGTATTATTCTCTGATCTGTCTGTGCTGAGGATTGCTGTGCCTGGCTTATGTCTCTAGCTGTGCCTTCTGTGCATATTGTGCCTTCTGTTGTGTGTGTGTGTGTGTGTGTGTGTGTGTGTGTGTGTGTGTGTGTGTGTGTGTGTGTGTGTGTGTGTGTGTGTGTGTGTGTGTGTGTGTGTGTGTGTGTGTGTGTGTGTGTGTGTGTGTGTGTGTGTGTGTGTGTGTGTGTGTGAAATAAAGGAACATAATTTCATCTATTTAAAATCTGGAGTTGATCCTCAGTTTGAAGGAAATGCGCCCAGCAAACTTGTCTCGCTCACTGCCCACACCAAAGCCATCAGCATTGATTCTGCACTCCACGTTGACATCCTCATTCATGGTGATGTTGAGGAACTTTATGGCCACCAGAGGCTGAGAGTAGTTTACCTGCAGCAGAAGAAGAGTGAGATGTGGCTCATTTATTAAAGGTGGCCTAATAAAAGCTGTATTGAGATGTTGAGATCACATGACCAACTGAATACAACTCGCTTTATCTCAGTTGCCTCCTGTTATTGGACACTTTCATTTGCTGTGCATAGCACATTTCTAAAATGAAATCAACTTGTCCTATCCCTTTTCTTCCTGTGATGCTACATCCACATCACTAGGTGTCAGTATCAGATGAATACCATGTCAGCACAACATAAAATACTGGCTGAATCTGAAATCGCCCCCTAAACCCTCATTCACTATTTCTTACATTAGTCCACTAACACTGTTCACTTGAAGGAGTGAATGAAAAGGAGTGAGCGAATTCAGACAGACGTTGAACGTACATCGGTTGAACACTCGTTACTGCAGTGCAATGTGGGATTGAATAAGTGCACTTAATAATGCCCACTATGGTTTCGGACACCACTACAACTGGCTGTCCCCTCAAATAACGCCCTATTTGAGGGTATAGGGGGCGATTTCTGATTCAGCCACTGATTGCACTTGAAGGCTGCGTCCGAAAGCGCATACTCTCCTGAGTAGGTACTTATTTTGAATAAGTAATTACTTCACGACCACTAAAAATATGTTATATATAGTATGAATGTGTGTAGTATGAATTTGGACATACTACATTCGCCATGTTGTCATTATCATGTGACCTACCAGCATGGTTCGAATTATGTGGGAGCCAGTGGGAGTTGAGCTCCCATAGAGAGAGGATGAGCTCCCATGAAAGCTGTAAAATCATATACCTGTGGGGGTCTCTAAAAATCATCAGCACCATTATTTTAAATTACAAATAAAGCACTTTTTCCTTCAGACTACTGTAGCATGACTTAAAAGATAGGACAAGATGCCAAACACATGGATCTCACGGGATCTCGGATCGTCATCACACTACAATACATCCTTATGCTTAAATCAAGTGATCAAAGTGCTCGTTGCCGCTGCGATCAGTGGCGCGGATACTGTGTTTGTTTGTGGCTTCGCATTCTTCACTCGGACGCGCGCTTCAATCCGTTGTGGAGACTCTATTCGTTCCAGTGAAATTACAAAACAAAATGCACATAAATGTGTCTCTGCCTGATATACAACCACTGATAAACATAATTGGATTTGATAAAAAGAAAAGAAAAAAAAACCTATACGAGTACGGATTCGAACCCAGAACCTCTGACACGCTTGGCAAAAGTTCTACCACTAGACCACTTAAGTACACGCGTGTTTTTGAATTTGAAGACAAATTAAACCAAATGTACTATTTAAATTGAATTGTGTTACCAACGCTTTTTTTTTTTATTAAATTTGTATTATATTTACAAATTTTTATATTTTTTATATTACATTATTAAGCTACACCGCCCCTGCTCATAGGCTACTTTTTTTTTTTTTTTTTTTTTTTTTTAGAGACCCCCACAAAGATGAAATCATAATTCGAACCCTGCCTACCAGTGTTAGTTGCGTCGCTTCACTGCCATTCATAAATCCTCGCCTGTGGCTTCATGGGATAGTAAAGTGTACATCGTATGCACACTTCAGAATCTCGCCTGAAGAAGTAGATCATTCCTACGGGTTCCTACGGATACTTTTTGCCTACTCTTTTATGAGTGCTATGAATTCAGACATACTTCTTTTGTCACATACTGTTTTTCGCTGTATAGCAGAGAAGTATGCGATTTCAGATGCAGCCTGAGTCTTTTCTTCCATTTAATCATGTACATCTGAGGAAACGGGTTATCGAGAAAAAAAACATGTAGGATGGGGACAATTCTTTCCATCAATTGATTATTGGACGGAGGAAGATCTGAATGCGATCTCTAGATTGATTGTAAGAAAGGGGCGGAGTTTAAGTGGACTAACTGATTGGAGAATTCCAGCACACGTCGCCGCGAATTCCAGCATATGAGAGATGTATGACATTTCACCGGAAAATTCAGTTTTTGCATTTTGATTTAAAATGGTCAATAATAATAATAATAATGAAACAAAACAGATTTTAAGTTCATGCTGACTTTAAGTACATATGAAAGATGTGTGTCTGTGTGCTTACAGGTGTATTCTCCAAGTGTGTGTGTGTGTGCATTGTACCTGGGATTTCTTGCCATAGTATGGAAAGTACATAAGATTCAAGGTGCCATTGGGGGGAAAGTACTTCAGTTCACCAATTTTGTCTGAGTCATCCGTCTACAGAGGGAGGGATACATTCAGTTCATCTCAGCTCAGCATTTGATCTGAGGGTATCAACCTGTTCTAATACCAAAACTACTATTACTATATTAAACAAATACCCCTTGATATGATCTTATGCTGGAATTATCTAGCATATGATCTGACTGTATGAATAATCATTTTATCTTTTGCTGCTAAAACATAGATTTTAAACTTAAATAAAGATTGGTCAGTTTGAGAAAAATATAAAGTCTGGCTTCCAATTTTTCTCTCCTTGCAGAATATCGAAGCTGTAAAATACTCTGTTAAAATGATTATTCTTTATTCTGTCTATTATTCTTACCCACTCGTCTTTCCCAACTTTGTATTTCTGACAAGAATGGATGGGGAGAACAGATGAGACAGAAAAAACAAAACAAATCATCCACATGAAACATAAACGAAGATGATGAGCAATGGTGTAAAACAACACTCATTGAACAAACAATGAAAGCAACAATTAAATGACAACAATACAGAACACAGGAGGAGGAATGATGTGTCCATGATGACAAAAGGGCAAGATGTGTTAAAATGAAAAAAGGAACATATCTGCATGAGCCTGAATGGCACCATCAGATTAAACCACTGGTCGACAGCCAGAACCAACACAAACATAATTGATTCGGATTCCAATGGCACACGCTATTGAGAAAGCTCCGGGAAAGAGCATGAAAAACATCTGCTCTAATGCAATACAGATCAAAGTTTGCCACCTGACAATGTGTGGCATTACAGTGGGGTAACAACAACTTAAACTAACCTACAGTAGGTGAATACAAACAAGCAACGGTGTTGTTAACTAAAACTATTTCATTTTCTAAAACTAAACATCTAAAGTAATTATGCAAATGAGATAATGGCTTAAACACGCCCACCTCTCAGTTTCATGGAATTTGAAAACAGTGCAAAGAGACTGAATCTTGCACCAACTAATAAATGCTGAATGCATTCTGACTTACAATGCATGGGAAACACACCAATGTTTCTTAACTTGTTCTCATTTCAGCTTGTATCTTCTCGTTTATTTGCACGTGAGTCGGCAGCGCATAGTCTGTCGTGGCAGCTTTTCTCTGAAGCTGGCCGCAGTTCTGATTACTGGCTAATTTAATCTGGTGGCCTTGTTGAATGGCTCATGTAACTTTAATCTGAAATCAATCCCTTTCTAACAGACTGAAGGATAAGAAGAGAGTGGGAGACTGAGACAGAGCGCTCTTACCTTAGCATTACATGTGACGTAAGGAGGAATCTTGCTTTGAGAAGGTAACAGATTGATCACCTGCAAAAAAGATTGAAATGAGAGAGAAAAAGAAAGTGACCCACAGATAAGAACCAAAAGGTCAAATTGGGTCTCGTTACGAATCTAAAATAACTTGGATGAACTATTATAAACAGTCAGGTGGGAGAGTCTGCAGGAATACTTGTCTCTGATTTGCCAATTGAAGGATTGAGCGGTACAATATGTTTGCATATAAACTGGGTAACACTTTAGATTAGGGCCCAATTCTCACTATTAACTATAATGTTTGCCTCAGTAAACTCCTAATTACCGCTTATTAATAGTTATTAAGGTAGTTGTTAAGTTAAGGTATTGGGTAAGATTAAGGAATGTAGAATATGATCATGCAGAATAAGGCCTAGTAATATGCATGCTAATAAGCAACTACACTCTAAAAAAAAAATGGTTCTTTAAGGTTCTTTACACATAGAAACAGTTCTATTTAGAACAGTATATTCCTGAAGAACCCTTTATATGCTGTAATGGTTCTTCCTGTTAAGAGTTTAGGGTTCTTTATTCCCGCCTTTTTGTGTTTCAAATCTGTAACTGTCAAAGCCTCCTCATACTGATTTTCTGGAGCTCAGCTATACAACTACACTGACTGTCAACATACTCTCAACAGGTAAATGATTTCTGTCTTAAAATGTCTATACATTATAACTTTAAAATGGTAACAATCATTTCCTAACAATCATGTCTTTGTCTCTTTTTAGTTTAACAGAACATGTAAGTGTGAGCAGCTCTGTTCAGTTAAGGATAACGTTACTCATCTTCTCTTCTCTACAAAGTGAGTAACAAGAGATATGGAATTTATGATCCAAACTGTTTTTTTACTTTATTATTATGACTTTATGCCTAAACATACCCAGTCACAAAAACATAAAAGCCATCCCATGACTTTAAATCACTTTTTCCTTTTAACATGGTAAAGGACTCATACTATCCATTTTTGCTAATTTTGGCCTTCATGAACATAATTGTTTTTACATAATCAAATGGAAAAGACATAACTCTAAATTCAATTGTGTATTTTAGATTCTGTCCAAATCATAACCTCATCATCTGCACAGAGAAACTGCCACTCAGAATACACACACATAATGAAGGACGTAAAGACATCATAGAGGATTTTGAGGATATTTCACTGTAAGTTGGTCTACATCTATATCGTGTTCAATGTCAATTGTTATTTATTAATGTATTCAGCTATCCTCTGTTGTTAGAGCACTGTCATGTTTGCTACAACCTGCCATCCATGTCAATAAAAAATAAAAGTAGCTACCTAATTGACATAACATGCTGTTTTTTTTAAAATGTAAAACCTAAAAAGAGGCAACAAGATATAAGACCAAGCAGATAGAGGACTTAAAAAACAATATTAATAAATAATTTATAAAAAATAATAGTAATATTAATAATATGAAGATACCAATATACTAATGTTAATGAATTATTTATACCACCATTAAGGTCCTATATAGCACTTTAAAAGCATGTTCTTTATGGAACCTTATAAAAAGCACCATTCTATTTAGCACCAAAAAGGGTTCTGCTATTGTTATAACCCGAAGAACCCTAATTTGGTACTGTTTAGAACCATTTTTCTTAAAAGTGTAGTTAATAGTGAGAATTGGACCCTAAACTAAAGTGTTACCATAAACTGTAATTTGACCATTGTCCATTACTGGTACAACTTTTTGGATATTATTGTAAATGTTTCTGACACAAAGATTTCACATTCCATTCCAAGCTCGACGTCTTACACGGTTGAGCTTGATGATGACGCAGGGCTTGCCCTCGTTGTAACCATAATAGCGATCTGTGATTCCAGAGCAATCCTCCAATATGGAGCGGTTGAACTGGCAGGAACGCTTGGGGAAGTTTTTCAAACTGCCGCTGTCCTCCTGGATGAAGTACTGATCTGGTTTACACTCGTAATTCTTCTGGGCCTGGACTGAGTCATTGTAGGCTGCATAAAAGAAGCAAAAGGACATAACCTTCTGTGAATGTCTTGCTAAATTACATGCGTAATTATATTAGTAAAATAACTGCAGCAGTTTCTCTGTAATAGGCCTACATATATTATGTACTCACGAGAGAGGAAGTTATTGAGGGCCTGGACATATCTTTCCCAGGTCTCTGTGTACTCTACTGTGTAATCGATCTCCAACTGCTCTCCTCTAGGTCTGATCATCATCCCTACAAAACAACAGAGAACCAATAAGAGGCGATGTTCACAGATGTAGTCTGTGAGTGTGTGTATGTTTGGGTCACCGTGATTTCACCAAGTACAACATGTTTCTGGATCAACATCTTTGTTGATCCTGGAACAACATTCCAATCAACCAGTCAGATTTGAGGGACAAGTTTACAGTTTATGTCAAGTTTAGGCTTACAACTATAGGTGCTTCTACATCAGTGTTATTCACCAATCATTTCCCTCTGATTTTAGGGATAACTTATGGGTAGGGTTAAGTTAGGGGTAACGATATGATAGGTACATTTTCAGACAGAAATGTCTTAATTGGCACAATCACTGTGACCGAAATATGTTTGCATTTATTATACATCAAAAAGGCTAATGAACAGACCAATTAATGGTAACATTCGGGTGCAGTGGTTATAATTTGCTCAATTTAAAAAAATATTATAAAAGGTTTCCACATGTATAGGAACAAGTCTGTGTGTATCACCTGGAGTTGAAAGTCTATCTTGGTATGTTGGTTTGTGGTCATCGAGTGTCTGCAGCATTGCGTACATGGTGAGAGTAAATAATCCAGCCAGGAAAATGTAGAATGCCAGATAAAACAGCAGGATCAGACCTATATGGACACACACGTTCAAATACAAACTCAAAACGAACACATCCTGCACTCAAGGAAATTCCCCATACACTACATGCAAAATATGTGTCACTGGTCAAACTTAGCATCAAAATATACTTTTTAAGGGAATTATGGGTGAATAACATTTCGAATATTAATTATTAATAACTACTACTACTACTACTACAAATAATAATAATAATAATAAATAATGCTGATTCATTTAAATTGACAAATAAATACAGCTGCATACAGGAATTATTAGAGTTTAGGCACCATGAACCCATATTTTGCATGGCATTAAGCATTTTTGACAGACAGATAGCACAATGACAATGTAAATGCCCCATACATTTCAAGGAGCATTTTTGATGCCACCTACTGTCCAATCAGCACAAGCAAATTTTACATGTCTCCCACTTTATATGTGTTTTGAGCAGATCATTTTAACCTGTCTGTAGCTGCAGGCGATACTGATTGGCTGATGGCGGCTATTTTTATATATGACTGTCCCCACTGATGGAACAAGTATACTACATACAAAATATAGATTGAACAACAGTCCTGTATAGTGAGAGCCATTTTTAAGGTTTTCACTGTGATAGTGCTGCCAAGTGGCCAAGTCCCTCCAAATTTGCCATGCGTCCTTAATTTGAGCTCTTATATTAATATACCAAAGTTTGTTTACATATCTTGTTCTTTTAAGAGTTACAGCATTTAAAGTAAAAGTGGCCAAAGCCAATACATTTATTTTGGTACAGTATGTGGCAGCCATGCTAGATAAAAGGTTAATATTAAAGGTATAGCGGAGGATCTTTCCGAATTTTAGATAAGACCCGCCCTCTCCACTTTTTGAAAAGTTTGATTGATTCACCAGAATGATTGACAATTAGGAGGACCAATAGTATAGGTATTCCACCCGGAAGTAAAAAATCCTCCGCCATACCTTTAATGAGTGACAAATGTTACCGTTAAAGGAGAACTCGGCAACTCTAGCGAACTCTAGTCACTTCTTCGCTGATTTTCCGTTTTGTTGCCGCATGTTTTCCCCACGAGCTCCCCCTACAGCTGTGGGGGGGCGTATATTTCACAACACGGTCGTAAAAAACTCACTTGCGGCGGCCTCCTCCCCCTCTCTACCGCTGCTCATGTGCGTTTGTTTTGATCAGAGCAAGCCAACTGTATCGCGTGGAGCTACCGAGGTGGGTAATCTGGTAATACATCATACATGCGTGTGTTTATGTCGAATTGCCATAAAGCAATTCGTGTTTCGCGCTCGTTCCCGTTCTCGTTCTCGTTTCTCACGAGACTTCCAATTTCTATCTTGCCGGGACGGTAGTCCCCAAGTTGCAAGGTTGGTTTTCCGCCTGGGAACGCTGGGGGGAGCGGGGAATGTCACCAATATCACCAGAACAGGTTGTTTAACCATCCAAATGATTTCTAGACAGTTTTATTAAGTTAAAAAAGTTACCAAGTTCTCCTTTAAACGGTTAGTTCACCCAAAAATGAAAATGAACCCATAATTTACTCACCCTCAAGCCATCCTAGGCGTATATGACTTTCTTCTTTCAGCCAAACACAATCAGAGATATATTAAAAATATCCTGGCTCTTCCGAGCTTTATAATGGGAGTGAATGGTAACAGATTTTAAAGCCCCAAAAAAGCGCATCCATACATCATAAAAGTAATCCATATGGCTCCAGGGTGTTAATAAAGGCCTTCTGAAGTGAAGCGATGCGTTTTTATAAGAAAAATATCAATATTTATGCATTTATAAACTATAATCACTGGCTTCCGGTAACGTCCGGCAATCGCAGTTACCATTCACTCCCATTATAAAGCTTGGAAGAGCCAGGATATTTTTAATTTAACTCAGATTGTTTTTGGCTTAAGAAAGAAAGTCATATATGCAAAGGATGGCTTGATGGCCAGTAAATTATGGGACAATTTTATTTTTTTAGTTGAACTAAGCCTTTAATTAACTAATATTTGCATAGGGACTCCAAAGAATTTTTCAGATTGGGCCAGCAGTCTAGGAGTAGTTTGCAAAAGTATGTTTTGCAAACAATCCCTATTTATTCTTGACAGAAATTACATCAGAGCTATACATTTAGTGTGTCTTGACCCAATGACTCAATGAAATGTTATAGGATAAAACTTGTTTTCCCTTATTGTAACTTCTCCTACACTCTACACTCTTTTATAAAAACATATTTGTGAACAGAGTGTTTGTTATAAGATATACAGAATATTATATGACCATAATCATCTTTTGCATCTTTTACACTTTTTCTTGCTTCCTCTCCCTCCTTCTGCTGATGTAACTGAGAAAAGAAATGACTAGTAGGCCTAATCCTCTTAACTTCTCACCAGAGCATCCCGATCTCCTCTCCTCATTCATATATTTATACAGTACATTAATACACATTCACTGCAGTTCTGTCTCACACACATTCATACTTTCACACACAAATGTCCCATACAGGAATTCTTGTAATCCTTTCTGGTCAATGCCTCTGACAAATTTGAATTACTTCAGGGCAGATGTGTGTTAAGAGGGGTGAAAAGGGGAGGGATGGTGACAGAAGGAGGAGAAGAGGGCAGATTAAATCACAAGGGGGATTTTCAGGGAATAAACTGTATGGTTTAAAAACTCCAGAGTAGCCTATGTCTCTACAGACAGTCATGCAAGCACTCTTAATCATAAAGATGATTGTCCACACAACTGCGCTAAATAGGTATCTTTACAGACTGCAGCACTGGCATTATGGGTTGATATTTGGCAGTACCACTTAGATGAATGGCTAAATGACGCCAATGGTTGTTTATTCATAAGGAATTTAATGTCTGTACTCTGTACTGTAATTTCGTAAAATAATCTGGCACCATATATGGTTATAAAAGAGCCAGGAGTTTTTGCTCATGTTAATGACAGACGGAGCCATTTTGCATAAATAAGTATTGTTTATGAGCCATTGATATAACGGTAATATTTATCATATGGGTAGTTGACATAGCTGACAGTTAATGTCAAAAGTTTAAAATGCATATATACTGTATACTGTTAAGTGTATGGGAACATGTATGATGGTCACTATTTTAAACACCTTTTTGCAATAGACTTGTAACAATAGTAGTAATAATTATATACATTCTACTCACAGGTATTTTCTACTCACCAAGACTGCAATAAAATACATTAAAACAGTAATATTGTGAAATATCATTACAATTAAAATTTTCTATTTTAGTTTAGAATGATTTCTGAAGGATAATGTGACACTGAAGACTGGAGTAATGATGCTGGAAATTCAGCTTTGACATCACTAAAATACATTGTAAAATAATATGCTGATTTGCTGCTCAAGAAACATCAACTGTGCTGCTGAATTTTTGCGGAAACTGACTTTATTATTATTATTATTATTATTAATATTAATATAATGTTCAAAAGAACAGCATTTATTTGAACTGGAAATGTTTTGCACAGTTGCATCCTTGCTAATTAAAAGTATTATTTCATTTTAAAAAATGTAGGCCTACTAATCCCAAACTTCTGAACAGCAGTGTACATGTAGTATTTATATTATATATCAGGAAAATGTTGCTCAAAATAGTATATCTTGTAGGACTTTTGGACTGCCTAACATTTTATGTTAATTACCTGAATACTCTGATAAAAAGCAGCACCTCCATTTGCCTCTGTACTAAGAATGCACTTCAAAACATATTCACCAACACATTACATAATTTATGGTTGCTATTTTGAACAGATCAAGCTCTATCATTCCATAGAGGGGATATGAGGGATGTTTGCAGGAGTGTGTACGCCTGAGGAGAGCTCATTAAGCTACGGGACACCTGAGCTTCAGGCAGCGAGGCCCCTGGGGACCGCCGATCAGGTTGCCCCGGGCCGAGAGAGGAGGGATACCGGATCTCTATCCCCCCCCGCTCCTCTGCATCCAGGAGCTCCCCGCACAGACAGGCTTTCACTGATCAATAACAGCAGTGCAATGTGAGGTTACTCTTCAGGCTAGGATTACACAGGAGTGTGTGTTAATATGCCTGGAGAGAGTGAAAAACGACGCAATGGATGCGTAAGAGAAAAACCGAGCAAAGATAAGGTGAGAACGTTGCCTAATGCAGAGACTTACAATGCCCAAATGATTGAATGATTAAGCACTACTTAATCTCACAGCAGGAGAACCTTAAAATAACAGCTCTATCAGGACACCAAGTTCCTGCATTATCAAACATTACCTGCTGAACTCGGTTATAGGGTTAAAATGTGGTACATCCTCATTAGCTCTGCTGGCCCTCCTCACGATCTGTGTGTGTGTGTGCGTGTGGTGAATTCTGCACCGGGTGAGAGTGATACACTATCGGTGCTCTTCTGTTTCTTTATCTGTCTCTCATCATGATGAAAGTCACCCTCCCTATTTCAACCCTCTAATTTGAATGCAACCTGAAAGACAGGAGCAAAATGTGCCGCTGTGATCTGTTCATTAATACAGACACAAACCCATACAAACAGTCTCTTTAGATCTATGCACACATCCTTTCTGATTCATCAAACCTACCAGGCCACCATACTATCAAACACAGCTTCAGAGGAACATACAGCTGTGATGTAGACAAAGGGAATATCAAGTGAATATCAATTTCCTGTTTTGGCAACAAGAACTTTGTAATGGATGCATTACTATACATATAGTAACTAAATGATAACATTACAATGTGCTTCACATTGTAACTAAATTAACTGATTTTATTTAAGGCAAAAATACTTATAATCAATTAAGTTACACAAACAAAGATAAGGGTTAGATCAGGTTAAAAAAGAAAAAAGAAAAAAGCTCCTCAGGGTAACTGCAGCAAATCGCTTATTACATAGCTCTTGATTTGAACATTGCCAGTCATCCATTGCAACGCTGTACTGTACTGTACTTGTTCGGAAACTAAACTGAAACTGGCGCTACTTTCAGAAGACCTCATATGTGTTCGCCATGCAAGGCTCATTGTTTTTTACATTTGTAGTACAATATTAAGGATAATATGCAGGTAAAATTACATAATTTCATCTCAATCAAAATTAAATGCTTACTAAAAAAGATGAATTTTTATTTTTTACTTACTGTTAACCGTCATCAGAGAGCCATACAAATGTTTTGTTAAATTATTGAAATATTAACTTAAAGTCTAAATGATTTACTTTAAGTAAACATTTTGTCAAAGGGGTTTGGCTGATCATTTTTTCTTGGGAACCCCTGATCTAGAATATCAGCCCTATAATATCTCCAAAACTTTCCCTGTAAAAAAAAAAAGTTGCTGCCTTAAATTTTTAAGTGCAATCAACTTAAATGTTTAAGTCATTTGAACTTAAAAATGCTTCAAAATGAGTTGAATCTTGTATACCTTATTGGTGTATAACTTAAAGTTGAAAATTATTTATTTTGATGAGTTAAAGCAATGTAAAAACGTATGTTGTCATAACTTCAAGATCTTCTGCTGTCGGATGCTGCAATATGTAATTCTGTAATTACTCCTGTCATTCCCAGGAGTGGTTTAGAGATTCACTTACAGCCTTTGCAAGAGTGATGTTTAACAACAAGATGGGGCACAGGCTGTTTATGACCCTCCAGAGAGCTGTAGTAAGATCAGGTTTAAGTGCTTTTACCGGATGTATTGACTCCTCTGTGCCCCATGAATCCTGAAAGAAACCTTGGATATGTTTCAATAGAAAACACAGCTGTATGAATGTAGCTGCAGCTTCCACCGTCCTCCATAGGTCACGATTAAGCTCCAGTAATGAGGATGTACTTTGTTAAAGAATCTAAGCATACCCAGGTTCACTCTGGTTTGGGCACAGACAAAAATAGACTAATTAAGGAGTCTTAGAGAGCACACTGGCTTAACTGGGCAGCTAGTCCTCAGAGCATCTCTCTCACACACACACACACACACACACACACACACACACACACACACACACACACACACACACACACACACACACACACACACACACACACACACACACTCGGTGAAGTGTTACACACTCAGCTCCCTAGAGCAAAATGTGCTGGCATACATGGAAGTCTTGAGGGCAGTGATCTAGCATTTTTCCAACTCAAGTGCACTCTCTCTCTCTCTCTCTTTCTCTCTCTCTCTCTCTCTCTCTCTCTCTCTCTCTCTCTCTCTCTCTCTCTCTCTCACACACACACACACACACACACACACAATCCCATAGCATTGACAGCTGAGTTATAGATGCCCAGCGGGCAATTTTGGATGGCAATTAATGCCATCACACCCTGATTAAAAGATACATTCAGTTCCAGAATTAATCTACGGCCCTTGAATAGGCTGCGTCTCCACATGATAGCCTCACCAAGGCAACCAATGAGCCTATTAGTAAAGGATTACATCTTACACTAATTCACAAACCCTCACGCACACACTCAAAATGGCCCTTGGCTAGATTAAATCATCCCAATGTCACTGCAAAAGACAATTTGCAGCAGCATGTAATGGGCTAAAGGTGTTTTATGGTTCACTTCTATTTAGATTTGGATATGTTTGGAAAGTTTAACCAGGTTTAAACCAAAAGCAGAATGAACATTGTAAAACTGCCTAACAGCCTAAAAAAAAAAAAAAAAAAAAAAAATACTGGCTGATGATGTTATCAAAATGAAGGGTTGGCATTTGGTGACAGTATATGTTGCAGTTCCTAACTGTCATTAAATTAGGTTTATACCAGCCTTATGATCAAATGTACACATAATGATAAAGGTGGCACACTAAGGGCTAAAGTTAATCAAAACTGGCCTCTATAACAACTGTTTGGTAAAACGGTAAAATAATGCAATAAACATTATAAAATACAACACAAAGCCCTCCAATCTACATGACTGCTACACAGAAAGAAACTAATGCCCCTTTTCCAATTAAAGTGATTCATAATTTTAACAAAAACATCACTTATACAGTATTTTCACTATATTTGAACTGCCTCGTTAAGTAGGTTGTAATCTTTCACAAAACATTATACAATAATTAATACTTCTGTAAACAACTGTACATAGTAAGGTATTTAACTACTGCAGAATTTTGACATTCTTCTGCAGTTAAAATGACCATTCTTTACAGAATGTGGTTCAGGAAATACTGATGTGTGCAAGCCTTTAGAGCAGGGATGGGCAACTTCGGTCCTGGAGGGCCAGTGTCCTGCAGAGTTTAGCTCCAACCCTCCAACCCTGATAAAAACACATCTGCCTGTAGCTTTCTAGTAATCCCGAAGACCTTGATTAGCTTGTTCAGGTGTGTTTGATTAGGGCTGAAGCTAAACTCTGCAGGACAGTAGACCTCCAGGACCGAAGTAGCCCATCCCAGCTTTAGACATTCTGCCAGAAGCGCATTGTGGAGTTTTGCAGTAACTCGACGCATCACATTTCTCCGCGCTGTTCATTGGCTGATGCCGCGCATTCAACACTTCTGACCGCAAAGTCCAGAATAATAAGACAATAATCATTGAGTACAGTAACATCTATCCGTACATACAAATTTCGTTCATTTGGCAAGCATAAACACACACCAATTCTAACGTCTTACGTTTTGCAGCTGCATAAACACGCCGAGAAGAGGAAACGCATGTGACGCATTACAGCCCGGCAAAGCAACTGGAGTTTCAGCACCTCGGACAGCGACGTGTCTGTTCAGTGAACTTCTCCGCACAAACAGTGAGCCTCACTGTGCTAAAGTTTGCAGCTCAGATACATATTATAATGCAAAATGATGTGGAACTAATTATCATACATGCATGAGTGTAATCCTGTCAATGCTGTGTAAGACTTACCCCAACTGCTCGCGGTCCTCCCGCAGAACTCGCGCGTCCTCGGGTTCCAGAAGAACTCTTTCCACCCGTTCTCCTTATCATCTTTTGCCATTTTCCTTGCCGAAATAAATGTGCACTCACAGAGTCAACGCCTCGAGGCTAACACTCTCTTTGAGAGTAATAAAGAGCTATTCAACCCTTGAATAGTGTAGAGAAATGGTTAAAACGAGCTTTTAGGTCTCAATGGAAAGCGTTTTTATTTGAAAAACAGGGTACAAGCGATTCTCAAGGCACTCTGCCGAAACCTGAGCACTCAAGCGAGAACCGAGTGTGAGTAGATCTCGCTCCCTCTGTGACGCCCGGTGTTCTGCCCACCCAAAAGTGCAGTGCGCATTCCGCAGAGAGAGAGAGAGAGAGAGAGAGAGAGAGAGAGAGAGAGAGTGAGCGAGAGAGACAGAGAGAGAGAGAGAGAGCGAGAGCGAGCAGTGCAGCACTAATGTGCCTATACTGCAGTAGGACAAGCTCTGCCTGAAAAAAAGAAGAAGAAAAAAAAAAAGAAAAATTGCCATCCCTGGGCAAAACTCAAGTCACGTCTTGGCCAATAGCAACGCTATGCGGCGCACTTAGCCCCGCCCCCTCAGCAAAGTGACAAATTGTAAAGGCTGTGATGGCAGAGACTTGTGGGGGCATCTTTCAGCTGTCAGTATCTCAGGTGGCCATTGCCAAGGAGACACTCGTCATGTGCCCTGCAATGGGAAGTCTCAGGTGAAGTCAGGAAAAACTCCTCTCAGGATGTGCAAAGACTCCCAAAGGCCTCAGATTATCAGATGCACTGTAAAACATAATCTTAGATTAAGTAAATGGTACTGAAAATAAATAACTAAAGATTTACTTGATTAACGTAGATACTACTCTGACTGTCAATTGGCATTACAGATAGATACAACTGGATTAATTAATTCTTTAGTTCAGACAGCGCTACATTAAAAAAAATTTATTTGCCATATTCCCAGCATGCACTGGGGCATTAATACTTAAATAGCCTATGTGTGAATTCAGAATCGCATACTACCCCAACTATTTCTGTCATAGAAAGATATTGTAAAAGTAGTAAGAGTGGTATATAAGCATGCGGTTCCGAATTCAGCAAGGGTTACATTGCTTGGCTACTTGCAAGTTTTATTTACATTGCCATTGATTTCATCATGTTCAAAACCTTGTCTTGATGTCTAGAATTCATTTTTAAAATGATAGCAGATTAATGGCAATTTGACATTTTACGTTCAGTAAGAGATTCATTTTAAAATAATGAATTATATAAAGAATTAATAATATGTAATTAAAAATTAGGGTCCAATTCTAACTAATAACTAGTTGCTTATTAGCATTACCCAATACCTAAACTTAACAACTACCTTACTAACTATTTAATAAGCAGTTATTAGGAGTTTATTAAGGCAAAAGTCGTAATTAATAGTGAGAATTGAACCCTAATCTAAAGTGTGAAAGTCATTTTTTTTTTTTTTTTAGTTCTACAAACATCCCAATTTTACAGTGTAGAATTAATTAAGCAGTACCATTTTTCTTAATGCAGGGAAACAAAAAAAGTACTGGGAAGTGGCCAAGCATTCCTTTTATCTAACTATATTGGACAGCAAATCATTACGTATAAATCCAATACTTCAGAAGTCTAAATCTTGCACTCTTGATACATCTGTTATATCAAAAAAAGTCAAACAACGTATGTAATGATTAATGAAGTTCAGGAGACAGATGACAGATCAGGGCCAACAATATCTTATACAGGAGACCGTTGTATGAGAGCTGCATCTTTGATACAGGACATCAGTGAACAGCAAGTCCACACATTTCTGCAACAGACTGTTGTTACAGCACCTTGTATTCATGATGCTGACACTTGAGTAAGGAACAACTGCCCACAGTGAAACTGGATGCTGAAACAACAAGCCTAGAAGGTCAGGATGAAGAGAGAGTGAATGAATGAATAAAAACATTAGCACATCAGACTGTGATAGCAGATATCCAATTGATCGTATCATGAGTAGACTGCAGGACAAGAAGACATTAAAGCCATGTGGGTTTCAACAGTTTCTTTTACTCTCTCTCTCACACACACACACACACACACACACACACACACACACACACACACACACACACACACACACACACACACACTGTTACTCGCACACATGATGCTATGTTCATCATATAAAATTTATTTCATGACGATATCAATGCAAATATAGCACTACAGTGATTTCCAAGGTACACCGTATCTTACCATACCAATATATTATGGCACTCATAATATGGCCACCGTTTATGTAGACACGCAAAGCCGACAGTTTCTGTAAACTAGTTTACCCAATAATACTTAAGTTACCCTTTTCATCTTAATAAATTGCCACTAGGTGATTATTTAGTATATCTGAAGTACAAACTGGGCACAATTTATAAAGACTGGGACGCAGCCCAACCTTGAACTGAATCTTTAAGGGAATCTGTCAAGAATTCCCAGCATGCATTGCACCAGCCCTCCTCTACTGTGGTCCTCCGTACTGTTTGATAAAGACATGGTGCAGTGAAACCCCGGTGTCGTGGTGACAGCATGTCAAACCCTTGGCAACATCACTGCAACATTGCCATCACATTTACAGTAGTGTTGCCAGGGTGAGAACTGTACAGGTTGGTGCTGTTAACTATTCAAAAAATAACAACAACTTTTAAATACAACCACAACAACAACAACAACTGAGAAACGTTCAATTGCCAACAGTTACAAAAGGATCCGCCTCCCCAAAACTCCATTGCGTGTTCTCCCCCCAAAAAAACCAAACCAAAACAAAACAAAAATCATAGAGCACTCAAAAGAACGAACAAGAGAAATGAAACAACAGCAGTGAGGGATATGTAAGCAAAAGTAGAAATTCAATATAGCAGCAGAAGTACTTCAAACATATCCAACTGATATTCCAACGAGCCGGGTGGGGTATGAATGAGATCAGACTTAAGTTGCTTAAAGGGACTTGCATGACACTAGCTGTAAAAACATTGGTGTGTGAGTGTGAGTGTCTGAGACTGTGCCTTTAGTAGAGAGGGTTCGCCTTTCAGCGGTCCATTCAGTACAGTGTAGACAGGTAGCCACAGATAAAACTACTAAATTTCTTTATAAAACAATTAAACACCTTGTACTTTTATACATTATATGCTACAATATATTTATTGATTACAAGTATGAAAGTGGAAATAATTGCTACATAATCAATACAGTTGTACATGTTTATTTTACAGATTTGAACACTTGTGTATTTTTTTCTTGTTTAATCTCGATATCACGTGGGTCGCTTTGTTTTGTGCGGAAAGTTCCAACGTCGGTCTGAGGAGCGCCCCTGCACGTTCATTTTTCCCAATAAGGCTCTGCGAGTGTGTGCGTCTGTGTGTATATGCATGTGTGCATGAGCACTGGACAGTTGTATTTTTGTTGTTTTATTCTCTAAGAGACAGGGTGACTGGATTGCTCAATCTTACTGTACTTAAGATACAACTGACAAAGACCTTTTTTTTATCAAACCCCAGTTGATTGACACATGAGACTATTCTGCCAAAAGGACTGAAAAATACAGTTGGACGTTAGCTCCGCATATGCTCAGGTACAGATTAAATGTAAACAGATGCATAAATATGGTAGTTTTTAGGTGAATACAATGACACCTTGTGTTAAAGCAGCCTGTGCATTGGTCCTCACTCACTTTCCTATGATGGTTTTTGTAATGAAGCTCATCCGGTGATCTTACTGGTCGCTAGTTTCATCGAGTGAATTTCAACAGTTGATTTGCCCTTGCAAAATAATGCAATGTGGATCTGACCTAAGTGTTATTGGTTGTCTTTTTTTCTCCATCGTGATTTTGTATTGGACTGGGGCAAATGATCAGTTTCCTGCTTTAACAAATATTGCTACAAAAGTCACGTAACTTCTGCTGACCAGCTTTTCTTATTCTCTCCAGATTCAGAGACACGCGTATCACTGCACTCAGCAAATTGGCACTCGATCAATAGGCAGTAGACTTAAAATGGATCTCTTCTACAATCTACGACGGTACCACACAGACCTTCATCATTGTTTCCATCATCGTGTCTGAATGTGTAAGCAAGAGTTTGGCTTTTTTCTGTGTATACATACAGTATGTCGAATTTTGTTTTATTGGCGTTTCCCTGTATTCTTTTCAATTTTGTTCTCTGTGTGTCTGAATTTCCTCTCGTTTCTGTTCTACATCCAACCTCACACACCTCTGATGCAAAGATACATCTACAAAGTTCACCATGACACACACACACACACACGCACACACACTCTCACACTCTTCTGGAATGTAAAAAAACATCAGTCTAGTGGATGCCCAGGAAACAGCAGCATATCCGAGTACATCTGGTCAGTAAAAACACACAAGTCCAAAGTCACGGAGAGTTTATGATATGAGGAAAAGCCCCACTATTATCTTTCAGCGTCTCTTCACTCTTAACGCATCACGTTTTGATAATTTCTTCGATCCTTGGAGGAAAAAGCATGTCTATTCTCCTCGCTGATGGATTATATTTTGAGTATGAACGTTGCGATGCTCCAAAGGTTTCCAGTGCGTTTCAAAAAGGGTTGTAAACTCAGCAGCACAGGTTATATTTGCAGCAGCTCAGAGAGAGTTCAGACTCCAATGTGTGTGTGTGTGTGTTGGCTGCTGCATCTATATGGCACATAAACACTGTGTGAACACGTTTTCTCCTGCTTCTACAGAGAGATTTAATCTAAATCATGCTATTCTCTCTTGGCAAAATGCTCTCACTTTGTTTTTCCACTTTTATTTTAATCTCTTCACTCAAAGGCCACTTCTCTCATTTCTCGCGAAATTCCCATTTTGTCTTTTTACACCAAAAAGAAAAAGAAAAAAGAAAGGATTTCCACTTCCCCTGTCTCTATCAGTCATGACTTTCATATTCCCTACCCTTTCTCCTCTCTCTACCTTGGTCAGATAGCCGTGTCCCACACCACAGCCTGCGTCCTCTGGCAGGGCGGCGTTCCAGTCTTGCGGGGCTCCGGCGTTCTCCGCCAGCTGGGTAAAATAGGCATACTGTCCTGCTTACATAAGCTCTTATCCGGCCGGCGATGAGCCTTAATCTCCTTACACAGGCAGCGCTTTCTCTCGATCACCTCCAGGAGCTTGCCGTCTCGCTGGGCCGGGGCTGAGGAGGTGCCGATGTGAGCCTGGGCCTGCGCGGCGAGCTGTGCCAGCTGCTGGAACTGGAGCTGGACCTGCTGCTGGTACTGCTGCTGCCGGCTCACAGACGGACTGCAGGGAGCCTGACACTGAACCTGCGAGAGAGAGTGGAGCTGCAGACGGTACAGATGGTTGAGAGGTGAAAGGGAGAGAAACATTGTTGAAATGAATTTAGTTTGCATAGTTCAGAGCAGATTAAATGCAGTGGTTCGTCGTGTGATTGTTTGATATGAAGATATAAAGGTTTGGCTGGTTTGCATGTCAAGTGGTAGACGCCATAACTACACCATCTGGCTGCCAAAAGCGAGAGGTGCATTGAGGGTGATCAGTTTTTATAAACTATTATAGCATTTATTCATATTTTAAATGAGCCTTAATTATTTCATTTCAATTTTAGTTTAATTCACTTTTTACTATTTATTTATTTTTTATTTCTGTTGTAGTTCAATCATTTTAGTACTTCGACTTCAACTTTTTCAAATTTTTGTTTTCATCCGATAGTTATAATATATTTTATTTCAGCTTTTTCAATATGAAGTTTATTTCAACCGAAAATAGTTGTAGCTAATGATAACAACATTGAGGGGTGATTAAAATTTAGTCATATATTTAAATTGAATAAATCGTTTCACAAACAACAAATAGATTGCAAATATTTGATTATATTATAGTAGATATTTCACCATTTCCAGCTTTTTATTATTTTATATTATGTTTTATAGGGTACAAATATGTATTTATCACAATGCTTCTCTCTTTTTGTTATATCATATTCAAATATATCATACAACAGTGAAAAGTTTCTGTTTTGCTGCTTGATGCATTTTCATTATGAATTTTTGGCCAAGGTTGAGGAATAAAGGGGAGAAAAACAGTTGGTAGTGCAAGTACACCTGTCAGTGACAGATGATTTGAGGGGAGGCCACAGATATTAATACTTGCCTTGAAAGAGATTTGGTATTGTAAATTGTATAAAAAAAAAAAAAAATATATATATATATATATATATATATATATATATGAAGAGTTCAGATGCAAAAGCCTCTAAGTGCCATTTGAAAATTTCTTGTAGAATGATCATTTTTATCAAGCTCGTATATTTAAGTTCAGTAATTTCACTTAAATGACAATTAATAGGTAATTTTCATTGCCATTAAAGTGAAATTACTGATTAACTTAAATATACGAGCTTGATAAAAATGATCATTGTAGAAGAAAATTTCAGATGGCACTTAGAGGTTTTTGCATCTGAACTCTTCATATATATATATATATATATATATATATATATATATATATATATATATATATATATATATATATATATATATATATATATATATATATATATATATATATATATATATATATATATATATATATATATATATATATATATATATATATATATATATATATATATATATATATTCTTTTTTTTGTGGATTTCCTGGAGAAAATAAATTGTTATAGTACTTTTTTTTAAGATTAAAATGGTTATGATATGGCAGTCACATCAGCAATCGCTCACGTCAGACTATAGATATTACGATTCAACCTTAACCACTAACAAAGTTACTGTCTAGTTTTATTCACATTTTCCACTTAAAGGTATAGCGGAGGATCTTTCCGAATTTTAGATAAGACCCGCCCTCTCCACTTTTTGAAAAGTTTGATTGATTCACCAGAATGATTGACAATTAGGAGGACCAATAGTATAGGTGATCCACCCGGAAGTAAAAAATCCTCCGCTATACCTTTAACACGTGTATTTTGTGGACTCTGGGTGTGTGCTTTGTGCTATAACAAAGAACGCCACCAGATAGCGGCATAGCGCCAACTCACAGCATCCGTCCCATCCCCCTTCTCTGAGTGGGAAGGTCATATCAGCTCACCGAGTCAATCTCTGTGGTGTACACACACACACTATGACTGTGTCAGCATGTGAACTTTTGCCAAGAGACAACAGCACACCAGGGGAAAAGAAGAGGCTTCTGTACAGCCGCTAACATTCAACAAGATTGAAAATGAAAGATTTTTTCCTGCATGTGTTGCACACCAGTCTGTCTATAATACAACACACACACACCGCTAGAACTATAGGACTTGGGATATCCCTGTTTGTTAACACATAAAAAACATAAGCTGCTTTGCATGTGCGCAGTCTCCCTGGATTCTCCTTGTAACTTTTCACACGTTCAACATGCTAAACTCCAAAAACGGCTCTTTAACAAACCGCTGACAGAGACAGTCAGACGGCAGAATCAAAGCCTGTCACCGACCGACACGGAGAGACACCGGCAGTGGGACTAGGTTTGAGTTTGATCATTCACAGAGTGTTTGTCTGCCTGCCACAGACTGACAAAAAACAGTCTTTCTTACTGCTGCACCTGTTTTCTCCACCCGTGTGCTGTGTCTGTCCCCTCTCTTTCATTCTGTCGCCACGTTTTTCTATTCTATGCTGCATTTTTCTCCCCCTTTCCCTCTGTCAGTCTTTCCCTCTGCTGCATTTCTCTGCCTCGCTCCCGCTCTGTATTCATCCCCCTTTTCCTCTGCACTCATTGACCCTGCAGCGGAGTGCAGTGCAGATACAGACATGTTTGGGTGGGGATGCTGGTGACTCAATGGGCTCCGCGATTTACCTAATGACTGTCTGGAATAGCAGCCACAGGGGCACAAAATGGAATGAAATTAGTTTCAGATCACCTGCCGTAACTGTCAAGCTTGGTTTCAATTACACTTAAGCATGTTAACCAGTTGAACTGAATTTAATTAATTACTGCAGTATCTACACCGACTGAGGCTGAACAAGCCGGTGTGAATTCAAAGAATTTCCTGAAGACCCTGCACTGAAAAACACAATATGCAAATAAGCTCTTTCTCAGAGTGTCAGGTTGGTGTACGAGGTGAATTAAAGGTCATTGCAACAGCATCTACAGTACTATAATCAGGCCCAGACAGAATATGCAAGCTTTTTTTTAATTTTTTTAATTTTTGGGAGAACCACTGTGGAGTTAAATATTGTAAATCTTCTTGTACTTTACACTGTTGCTACATTCTACAATTCTTTTATTTTACAGCATTTATTAAGGTCACTATGAAATCAAAACTGACAACTCTTTTTTATGGAACATTGTTTCATCAGTGCACATCTTTATTTTTTGGCAGGTCATGTGCCCTCTTAATCTTTGATCAAAAAGATTAATTTCCCCTCCCCCTGGCAACATCATCTCTTCTCTGATGACATGATCACAACTTCATTTGTTTATTTTGGCTTATGTTCATTTCTACATATTTTCAACATATACAAATAAATATTTAGCATTTCAAGATATATAAACTAACATTAGTTAAAGGAATAGTTCACCCCTAAATAAAAATTCTGTCACTGTTTACTCATTGGTAAACAGTGGTTTATTCCTTTTCTAATCCGATCGGGAGGACATGTAAACACTTGATCGGACTGAAAACCGAAACTGAAAGGACTGCGCATGTGCAATGACGTTGAAATAGCGTAATGACGTATGACACGCCGAACAAGCTGTTCTTCCTGTTGAATAAAGTGTCATATAAAGGAGTGTCCCGTCATTCTAAAATTCTCTTTTTACTGCGTCTGTGAAGTGGAGCAGGACAATGTCCCACCAGTTGTTTTGGACTCTCATCCGCAGACGACTGGTTTTGGGCATGTAATAAATATAAGCAGCACAGCACAACAGTTCATATGCTCATTTACTCCAAATTATGACCAGAAATGGATAAATATTAAGTCTGCTGTTTAAAACAAATAAAGAACCCGTGTAGGAGAATGGTTATTATGCGCAAACAGTGGGAAACTCAGTATATTCGTGCAGTGTGCGCATGTCAAAAAATCTATTCCGATTTGAAGCTTGTGACATAAACGCACACATCAACCCGATCACATGTTTAGCGTTCATGTAAACACTACATTCAGATTCATCAATCGGAATGAATTCAGTCCGACTGAAACAAAAGTTGTGCATGTAAACATAGTTGTTTCTTTATTCTGTGGAACACAAAAGTGTTGTTCTGGACCCCACTGACTTTCATTGTATGAACAAAACCACTTAAAACATTCTTCAAAATACCTTCTTTGAAGATGTGCAGAAGAAATGGCTGCAGCTCCAAAGTAATTTCATACTCAAAACCTAATGTGATCGCAGTTTTACCCAGATGAGTGTGTTTAAACAGGGCTGAAGAAAACTATAACACTGCAGGTATATAATAACTCTCTGAGTGTGTGTTTATGTGGATTAGTGACAGCTTTAATAGTGCTGGCGTGTGTCACCTGGTTGAGTGCTTCTCTGGCCGGCAGGCTGCTCTGCCTTTGAACGTCACCCCCTGCTTGTCTCACTCCTGAAGTGGAGGAAGACCTGCCAAGGCGACCCAACTCTATAAAAGATCATAGACACAGAGTCAAGTTATTGGTTTGCAAAGTTAAGTCTCAAGAAGTCAAATCTAAAATACTGTCGTGCTCAAAAGTTTACAAACACCTTGCAGAATCTGATTATACAAAATTCCTGTTATTTTATATTTAGTACTGTCCTGAATAAGATATTTTACATAAAATATTTGCAAATAGTCCACAAGACAAAAAAAGCTGAATTTATAAAAATGACCCCGTTCAAAAGTTTACATATCCTTGATTCTTAACTTGCACTATTAATAATGGAAATAGTCGCATAGTTTTAACCTTACATGAATCAGTTCCTATTGCCATCTTTTAGAAAGCAGAATTAATATGTTTAAAATGTACATGACAGCATTCAAGAGCATGGAGGGGGATATCACTAAGAAGGAATTATGCTCGCTGATAGCATTGTTCATATAAAGGAATTATGCAAATAACGCATTAGAGTTAACGTGGAGAAAAATTAAGGCTGATGAAATTTGCATGTTGCAGTTCCGTAAGGTTGTGGAGGATGGGATGCAGTACACCATGATCTGGCATGCTTGCCGTGCATGCTGGGACTGTACAGCAACACGCCACCACTGCAATCCAGCCACCTAAATCATTCTTTAAAAGTTCCATCTGCTCGTTTATAACACTCTTATCCTTCGTTATCATAATTTGATGAATTATTGCTGCCTTGATGAATAGAAGCAGTACACAAACTGTTTCTACAGATAATAATGAAATTCAGCCTGCTTTCCACACTACTTTCCACTAATAGCGCAACATTAATTGCAGCAAGCAAATAGCGCTGACGTCTGTAAATGCGTTGCATTCTATAATGAACCTCATTTGCATTGAAAGCAGGTGTGTTTGCATTGTAAAAATGACACTGACTTAATTTAAAAGTGCATTGCACAGTGTAATGCATGTATTGCTTGGCTAAGTTAGACTGTGAATTAAATGCATAATGTGCAATGCACATGAATACTGCATGACTCAAGCGTTTAGTCAATTCACTCAGGAATGTATCATGGAAAACAGTGGCGTAGTATTTGTGGCAAATTCACGGGGCAAGTCCGAGACCCCCCTTGGTTGGGGGGGGGGGGGGGTGGTGGTGTGGTGATTTAGTGTACTTGTTTAATTACTCATTTATTTAATAATGACAAGATGAGAGCTGAATCTACTTCAACATGTTGATAACGGTATATAACGGTCTTAATTTATTTTCTTAATATTTCTCTTGTGGCCCATAAGTAGTGAAAAAATTTGAAGTATTTATGTCAAACAAGTTGTTTTTGAAATAAGGAGCAAGCTAATCTTACTAAGCTTATATTTTCCTCACGGTGCATTGGTTAGGGGGTGATGCACTATAAAATTATTGTGGGGCAAATTAATTGTAATATTAATTTAATAATAAAACTAGTAGTAGTAATGATAATAATTTAATACAGTAATTGGAAATGCCAAATCCTCTTGATAAGGTCGATAGCTGATGATTTTGACAATATCTCTGGTTATCGTCAATACACGATAGCATCGTCTATCGGCACAACCTGGCACGGTTATTGCTGGGCCCTCCAACAAGCGGGGCCCCCTGCAGTGCGTGACCGTCTACTAAGCCACTGGTGGCATACAGTTATCAATTCTTAAATATCCAATAATATCCTATAACTGTAACAGGTACTGCAGCTAGTTAGCTAGGAATATTTGTTCTGCTTAGCTAATTGTGTAACATGATTTTTCTGATTTTTTCATTATGGTTTAAAACGTTATTTTCAATGACATTAAAGCTATCTTATTATTCTTTAATGAAATCTGATGCTTTTCAAACAAATCAATGCACACTGATCCTAGCAGCCATATGAGTTAACATCAAATTACATCTTATAAAGCAACTAAAACTTTTCAATCAGTTGTTTATGAGCTAAGTCGACAAATGTTTTATCTCTAACCTAAACATGCTTGATCTATATCCAAAGTTTAACAACTGAGGTCATGGCAGAAAGCCTGTGCTAATGTCATTTCAATTGGATCTCACCTCCATTGCGGCATGCTGGGAAGGTTTGGCAGGGTAAGGGCAGGCCCGCTCGTATCAGTCCTCTCAACCCTGGTGGTCCATCCGCCCCAGCCAAGCTCTCGCTGTGTCTCCCTGTTGCCCGCACAGGTATTCCAGAGTGTCCGCCACACCGCATGGCTGCTAGGTCATCCCTCTCTCTCCTCAATAGAGCATCTGCACTGCCATTCCACACACCTCCATCTTCCTCTACAGAACATTAGAGAGAAAAACACAATTAAACATCTACAATAGAAAGAGAACCCCCTCAATAATCATCCCTTATACTCATTCCACCCTCCCTACAACCATTACTCACTCTCAGTGTCTCGGCTCCCATGACTGAATGATAATTTTCGTTGCATGGGCCAGTAAGCCTGTTCTTCTGTGAGCCCCAAGGCAGCTGCACTCTCCCAGGGAATGAACCCGGCCTTGGCCTGCAATGCCTGGGCTGCAGATCCAGTTTTAGTGGGGTCTGTGTGCAAGGATGGCAACTGCAAGCCCCCGCGCAAGCTATCATAGGCAGGCGGTCGGCGGAAGCCAACCGAGGGGTAGGTCCAGAGCAGTGGGCTGTCAGAGGGGGGAGGTTTGTAAGCAGGAAGGCCATGGGACAAGTGCGGGGTGTGTGACCGGTGCATGTGAGAGCGAGATGGAGGGCGCTGAGCGGAGGAAGAAGAGGAGGAAGGTGGCGTGGCTGCTGTGGACGATGACGGTTGACTCGGCGTTGGCGTGGTGCTAGTGCCGGTTTGAGAAGTGTGTGTGTATGTGTTTGAGGAGGGGGTCTCAGAATGACTGGAAGATGGTGTGCTGCTCAGGTCTCTCTCTCGATCACGATCTCTCTCTCGATCACGATCTCTCTCTCGATCACGATCTCTCTCTCGATCACGATCCCTTTCTCGGTCCCTTTCCCTCTCCGATTTTTCGGACTTGAGCAGGAAGCTGACAGACTTGCCCTCCTTAGGCTGCGTTTGCGTCTGGGTGGAGGACTGTCCTGACCCCTTGCCCACTAACGACATCTCTTTCTCAGGCTTGCGGTAATGGTGATAGTGGGAAGGCCTGTGGTGAGGGTGGTGATGATGATGATGGTGGGAATATGGAGAGGAGGACTTTGATGAAGGAGGAAGAGGAGTGGAATGACTGCGGGCTCTGAGTCCCGGTGTGGGTCCCAGCTGTCCTTCCCTCCTCTCCTTCTCTCGTTCTTTCTCAACTCCAGTGGAATCTTTGGAAGTGCTGGTGAAGCTTGTGCTGGAGGAGGTGCTGGTAGATGCTGGCAGGCTGGAGGCTGATTGCACGCTGATCTTGGCCGAGCTGGTCTTATGTTGAGCCCCTATCCCACTGGAGGCAGCGGCCGGCTGGGGAAAAGCTAGGAGAGGAGGCTTGTGTTGAAGCAAGTTAGGGAAGGGTGCTGGGATCTTACTGGAGCTGGGCTCATGTTCAGGCTTGGACCCTGGCAGCAAGAAGGGTGTGGGAGCACGGGGAGGGTGTGGTGATGAGGAGAGGGCTTGAGGTACGGGAGTAGAGGATGCAGAGGAGCAGGACGAAGGCAGAGGAGAGGAGTGAGAGATTGAGACGGTAGCTTTAGGCTTGGAAGAGGTGCAGGCTGGAGAAGAGGAAGAGGGCCGTGGAAGCGAGGAAGAGGTGGAGGACGAGATGATGGAGGAGTGGTATGCTTTAGAGGACTTCATACGCTCATGTTTGAGTGGCAAGCGGCGGTGGGCTTCTCGAGTTTTGTCGTCTGGTAAGGGGTACTTCATCTCTTCGTAAATGGCCTCTCCTTGGTCTGAGTCAGAATCAGGCGTGGTGGCGGAGGGCGTGAGTGGGTGAGGAGTCGGGGCGTTGTGAGTCTCTCGGGTGAAGACCTGGCCCACCATCTCAATGTAAACCGGCTCGTCATCTCCACCCTCGCCCCGTTGAGAGGGCTCAGAGCTCTGGAAGGGAAGGGGTGTGGTTGGGGGAGGGACCCGAGGGGGCGGGGGGTCAAAGGAGAGCTGTGTGCTTGGACTCCGTTTGGGCTTCAACGGAGGGACCTTTCGTCCTGACATATCACCTGAATCAGATTTTTTCATTGCTGTTTAACAGAGAAAAGCAGAGAAAAAAGGGGGAAAAAGAGTGACACAAAGGCTAAGAGAGAGAGGACATTTTTACAGAGACCACATGTCAGGTGTGTACAGCTTTGACTCATTTTACAATGTTACTATGTAATGTACTATGTTACTATACATTGTAATGTTACAATGTTTACTATGTTCCTGGTCTTATTGTACATGATTTTATACTAATTAAAATTGCATCTTTTCTTTTTCTAACAATGAATCAAAATGATACGGAAATACAAAAGAAGCTGCTTTCATAGATTTTATCTTATGAATAAAATAATTACTTGAGCCAGAAAAATAACACTCATTATCATCATTTTTTAAGTATTCTAATCGAGACAATTAGAAAGCCAAACAAAGGCCCAAATTTCTGTACAGATAATAATTTAAGTTATCTTTGATTCAAATCAATTCAATAATAGTTCAATCGAAAATATATATGAATGACTAACAACATACTGTTAGGAAACAATGGATGGTTTAATAGTCATGAGTCATTAGAATTTATAATTAAGAACTAGACATGGGAGTTTACCAGTTCAAGATTCCCGGCAACAAATATTTTCAAATAATTCACAAATTTAGATGCAAGGTTATGTTACATGTCAGACGGCTCCTTATTGATATCCGAATCATCAGAGTTGCAGCAATTTATGAGAACTTCCTCTACTCAAGAATCATCGCTGGTCAAGATTATAATTTTTTTTTAATCGAATCACATCCCTAATTTTAGCATGAATATACTATTGATTTGCTCACTTACCATTCCGCTTCTCTGGGTGTTTGGGTGGGTGATTGGGAGGTGGAGGTGGTGGAGTGTCAGGTGGTGCGTGGACTCCACGGGAAGGGTGCTCCTGCTGGCCCGTAGAGCTGAGACGAGTATTGGGGTGGCGTTTAGGCTTGGTTGGGGGGCAGCGGGATGAATTCGACTGGTTTTGAGGGTCTGAGTCTGGATAATATCCATTCTCAAACTCCTCTCCCTCACCGGTGCCCACAGCATGACAGGACTGAGAGCGTGGTGCCATGGCAGCAGCACAAGAGTGAGGCGACAGGTCCTGGGACGCTGGCATCGTCATAAATCCCATTCGGAAATGACGCCGAAATGACGCCAGATCCCGAACCTTCCCGACTGTTGCAGAGGAGGCATCTTTATAGTTGGAGCTATGGGAGATGGGAATAGAGAAAGAAAGATCAGGGAATGAGAGAAAAAAGGAATAGTTTCCATCTCTCTCTTGGAGAGATTCTTTATGAGATAAGAATAATAAATTTGTTTCTCATTGTGCTGTAGGCATCCCACTTTCTCCTCTTTTATCTCCCTCTCTCCTCATTTCAACTGATAAAGGCTCTATTAATAGCTCACAGTCAATTTCATTTTTGTCTCTACAGCCCCCGTTATTCACTCTCATCCTTTCCTCATTTCCGGAGTTAATACATCCCCCCTACTACTGCACAGTCAAACAGACCAATACAAATAATATGTACACTCTGTGTCATAACAGAAATTTTCCATTGACTTGTATTGTTTTTATAACGAGTTAATGATTTCTGTATTGTAAACCTAAACTAAACCCTCACAGACATATGTTTAGATTTTCATTCAAATAATATTTAATACGTTCATTATGTATTTTTTTGTGGTTCCCACAATGTAGGCAATTTCAGGTTTTACTATCTTTGCGAGGACATTAGGTCCACACACACACACACACACACACACACACACACACACACACACACACACGCACGCTCAGGATGAATGATGAGAGAGGAAACAGTTCATGCCAGCCTGTGAGACACCCAGAGAGACCTGTGACAGCCTCCTTTACCCTCCCATCCTTCTCCTCTCCTTCATTGTCCTCAGGTCCCTTTCTGTCTTTCTTATTCTTTCATTGTTTTGTTTCATCGTCTCCCTCTTCAATTCTCTTAAAGTCAGCTTAAAATCACCCTATTTATTTTCTAAATTCATGTTTTAGATGTGAACAATCTATCCATGTATATGATTATTTTATCTATTTATTTACAAAAAAAGAAGTCTTAACAGGACCTTCCGATTTAACAATACACTTCTCTCTGGTGACGTACTGTATGCAGGACTCTGTTTCATTGCGACTTTATATCCTGATTTCTTATGGATAGTTCATATAAAAATGGTTGCCCTATTGCTTTAATATTTCCTCATGACATGTTTGCAAGCATTGTTTAATCAGCTGATCTTTTGCTCTCTTCCCCAACACAAAAAAGACTTTGTCCACGGGCCCTGTCTTTCCTTTCATCCCTCTCTCTGCATCGTCTCTTATTCTCCTGAATCTACTAGTATGCTCTCCCTGTTTCCAAGGCAACTAGCCGGTCATTTGTTTATTGTTTGCTGATTTTTTTTCTCTAAACACACAAACACAGAGCACACACTGGCATATGTGCATGCATGTATACACACACACACACACACACACACACACACACACACACACACACACACACACACACACACACACACACACACACACACACACACACACACACACTTAAAGAGAAATGAATCACTAATGCTGTTTTCTGGTGATGGGGTGAGTTAGATTATTTGGAGATATTTAGAGATAGAGATGTTTTTCCTTGTAACAGAACCACCCAGAGGAAACTGATATTGCTCTTTTTATATCTCAAGACTTAATGGAGTTTAAGCTAAGTATCAAGTGTTTTCTAGATGTTCTTTGAATGAAAAATGAGAACAGAAATGAGACAATTCTTACAGCAAAAATATAGAGCAATATAAACAATGTGGATAGAATTAAAGCATACTGTAGACAATTCGGTCTTTTCAAGCATTTGATGAGAAATGTTGGATTTCATATTGAAATGAGGAAAAAAAATAAAAAATAACTAAACAAGGAAATTCTCCATTCAATCTCAAATAATTACAGCTATTAAAGAAATCTCTTTTGTGATCATATTTTTTCTTCCTATGCTCAACTGTTATATTAGAAATTAATGAACTTCCTCCAGTCAACTTTTAAGATGTGTAAACATTGTCCAGAGTCCACCGTGTCCCCCTGCTCTGACCTTTATGAAGGTTGATGTGCACAAAGTCCAGATGGAAGCGACTCATCAATACACTGTTCTGCAGTGTGTGTGTGTGTGTGTGTGTGTGTGTGTGTGTTCATGTGTGTGTGAGTCTCTGTTGTCAGGCAGAAGGCAGAGAAGATGCTGAGCTAGTAGAGTGTGACACACACAAACAGAAAAGAACAGCACCACAGGATATGATGTGCAGGCAGGGGACACGGCATATGAGTTGGCAATGGAGACTTCCAGGTATAATCTGGACAAAAAGACCAGAATGGGTTTAATCATCCCGTCATAAAATCCATGAAAGACACACAGTTTGAGCTGCACACACCACAGAAATATATTCAGAACAAACCACTGGACTGAAGTATTTTCTCTCATTGTGTGATGTTTAATTTTGGATGTTTTCCAAACTCAAAAAGCCAGTATTCCACACTTGATCGGTGTATCAACTACATACGTGTCAGTTCTGGTTGGTGATACAATGAGTGAAACGTCCCAGTTCTAAATATCAGCACTCCAGGAATGTCGCTTGTCCACAACAAATTGGCGACTGAAACAAAATATTGTACACTACCGTTCAAAAGTTTGGGGTCGGTAAGATTTTAAAAATGTTTTCGAAAGAGATCTCTTATGCTCACCAAGGCTGCATTTATTTGATCAAAAATACATTAAAAACAGTTATACTGTGAAATATTACAATTTATAACCATTTTCTATTTGAATATATTTAAAAATGTAATTTACTCCTGTGACGGCAAAGCAGAATTCATTACTCCAGTCTTCAGTGTCACATGATCCTTCAGAAATCATTTTAATATGCTGATTTGGCGCTCAATATATATTTAGGGGCCAAGCACCGAAGGTGCGTAGGCACCTATTGTATCTGTTCCCGTTCTTATTATTATTCTTCATTTTTCCGACTGGGAGTCTATGGCAGCCCATAGAACCGATTGCGGGAAAGTTGTTTTGGTTTGACATTCTGATAGAGGACAGTCCCAACATTAAATACACCAATTTTTGTGTTTCTAAGTCATTCCCTCTAGCGCCACCACCTGTCCAAAGTTTCACTTTTATTTTGCTAATAACTTTTGAACCGTAAGGCCAATCAACAAAATTCTTTTTTCCTCTGATTCCTGAGCTCATGCCGATTCGATTGCACCCTATGACGTCATTTTCCGTCATATAAATATGGCCGCCATTTTGAATTTTCTGAAAAAGCTACTTTTTCGAACTCGTCCTAGACGGTTTGTCCGATTTGCACGAAAATTGAACCAGATCATCTTCAGGCAGTGCTGACCAAAAGTTATGGAATTCAAATTGATTCGTCAAACCGTTTTCGATAAACGCACGAATAAATTTTACGTAGCGCTAGCAAAAACAGTCGTAAGGCTGTATCTCCGCAACGGTTTATCGTATTCAGACCAAACTTGGTACATGTACTCACAAGCATGACCTGAGGCTACATGTTGCGTTTCGGCGCAGCGCCACCTACTGGTCCGGAGATATGAAAAATGGCTATTTTTGCTTATAACTTCTGAACAGTTTGTCCAAAAATCATAAAATTGGTCTTGATAGATTCAGGGCGACATGCCGAGTTGACTGATATCCAATTTTGCCATATCGGCCATTTTGACTGTCGGCCATTTTTAATTTTGTGCTAAAATGCAGTATTTTATGAACGCATGAACGGATTGTTATGAAACTTGGTATGGGTCATCAACACGATGTCCTGAAGGAGCGTGAGAAGTTTCGAAACAGCGCCACCTAGTGGTGATTTTTTTTTTTCAAATGCTTATAACTTTGGGTGTGATAGACTTATTTTAACGAAACTCATCTCATTAGACTCCTGAATCGTTGCCGAGTCCAACGATACCAAACATGCTAGGTTTTGCCTTACGGTTTGTGTAGCGTTGTGATTTAGCGCTTAAAAAACAGTAGGCTATATCTTCGAAACCGTTTGTCCGATCGAGACGAAACCACCGTCAGAAGTTTGGAATCATAGCTTGTTAACTACATGCCAATGCCCAAATGCGAAAATATTGATGTTTAGGGGTAGTAATATTCAATCAAAGTCGTGTGTCAGTCATTTTTTACGTGTTTTTTCATATAAATGTCTATAACTCCGAAGCAAATTGAGATTTTTTGCACCAAAATCGACACACATATGTATGGGCTCACTCTGAGGACACATAAAAAAAATGGTGGGACTGAGCCTCTTGGTGGCGCTATAATAGAACAAAACATGAAATTCCCATTGACTTCAATGCAGTTTTGTGAAATAAAATGCTATACTTAACAAATGCATTGGTGTAATATTACGAAACTCAGAATGTGCCATCAGCACCATCCCCTGAAGGTACCCAAAATATTTAGAGACAGCGCCACCTAGTGGTCAAAAGTTATAACAACATTTCCAAAACTGCTAATAACTTTTGAATACATCGGCCTATGTAAATGCCACTGGTCTTAATAGATTCCTTGGGTCAAGCCGAGAACATAGATACCAAATTTTCCTTATTTGGTCAAACTTCTTGTCCGCCATCTTGATTTTCATTCAAAACCTACTTTTTCAAACTCCTCCTAGACCGTTTGTCCGATTTTCACCAAAATCGAATCGTATCATCTCCAGACCGTGCCGACTAAAAGTTATGGATTTCGTGTCGATAGACAAAACCGTTTTCGTATAGCGCAGCAGCAAAGTTGAGGCATGATGCTAATAGCACTAATTAAGGCTTTATCTCTGCAATGCCTTGACATATTGACACCAAACTTTGTATGTGTCATTGTAACTTCACTCTGACCACATCACATCAGTTTTGTAACTGCACCACCTATTGGTCGAAAGTGATAATCCATCAAATCATATTTTTAATTATTGTTTGTATGATTTTTCAGGCATTTTGCCTAAAATCCTCTTTGAATGTCTTTAATTGCTCATTGTTGCAGTTGGTCTGAAACTTTTAGACATGTTGGCATGTCTTGTCGTCTTATTCTGCTTGGCCCCGGTAATGGCTGCTTGCAGCTATATTTCTTCTTATTATTATCAATGTTTAAAACCTTTTTTTTCAGGATTCTTTGTGGAATAGAAAGTTCAAAAGAACAGCATTTATTTGAAATCTTTTGTAACAACGTTACTGTCACTTTTTTTTTTCAATTTAATGCGTCTTTGCTGAATAAAAGTATTAAATGATTTTTTTCAAAATCACTGACCCCAAACTTTTGAACGGTAGTGTATACTAAAGCTTTATGCTAATCACTGTACAAAATAAATGCTATGGTTCGTAACACATTTGTGCCAAAGAAATCGGAACGTTAAAATCTGATATGAGAGCGAACAGACTGACAGTCACATGAGATTTTCTCTCATAGCTGAGGATTTTGGGTTGTTCGCTTTTATTTGACGCGATGCTTCACATGGCAGAGTGAAAGCTCAAAGGTACGGGGAACTGAAGCGATTTATGTCTGCTCTATTTCTGTTGTTTTGCTTAAGGCTGCACAACATGTGGCTCTTACATGGCTTTCTCTTTGCATTAGAGTGCAGAATCAGTTTACTAACATCCTAAATGATTCACTTGATTCATTCATTCATTTGCTGCCCCTCAAATGCAAAGACTGACAGCAAGATGCGAGAAAAGCAGAGGGGGAACAGGAAGAGATGGATAAATGAATGAGAATCATCTGCATTCAGCAGCAGAGAGGAGGAGGATGGAGGGATTGAGTGGGAGGACGAGAGAGGAAGTGGACAGATCCTCCAGACAGAAAGCGAGCATGCGTGGGTGACCTCTTGTGTATCTCTTTACGTCTGTAAAGGGGAGAGAAAGAGCTGGAAGAAGATCGAGATCACTACTTGAAGATACTGTGCATGTTTCAAAGCATGTTTGATGTGACAGCACATGTCTGTCTGCATGTGTGAGCAGTTTATAATAAAAGCAGGCGTGTTTGTCTAAGCTCAGGATGTGTTGTGGGTTCTGCGTGTGTCATGAATGTAGAACACAGAGCGGATGAAAAGCGCTTTGATGTCCATTTGCACAGGTGTCAGAGACAATCATCTAAATGCATTCTCCTCTTCATCCAGAAACACAGAGATGGAGAGAGAGGAACTCAAAGAGGCGTTAAGGCTGCAATCAATCCGGCCCAGCTAAAAGGAATTAAAGATGGAACAAAGCACTCAAAAGAACACAGTTGAAGATGTAAACAAAGCATTGCAGAATATGGTAATATACAGACTTACATTATGAAACTGAATGTGTCTTAAAGAAGAAATGTGGATTTAGGACAGGAAATCACAGCTGACACGACACACACACGTTTACTGATTGGCAATATTCCATAGACTTCTTTTCTGATTAGTTCACTACTAGTATTTAAATAGTTAAACGTACTAAAACCTAACATAATTTTTCCTTTATGACTTTTTACAATAAACTTTATTTACAAAGTTTTCAGTTTTTTTCTTTTCTTTTCTTTTTTTTGCCCCCAAAAGGAGTTTTTGTCTGATTTAACTCGCTTCTGAGTACAAATTTGTCCCCAAAATATGGTTAAGTAGGTACACACATTTACAAAACAAAAAGGAGTGTTTTTATTTTGGGGGATGCATGATATTAATACCAGTTAATATCAGTTTTAGGTTATCAGTCTCAGTCGATATTGTATATTTTATTGTTTATCTTTGTGATCATCCAATGCTGACTTTAAGTTAATCTTTACAAACACTAATACATTTAATAATGCTGTTAAATGTAAACTTGTGTATAAATCTCAAAATGAACATCCATTTTTCATGCATTATGTTGTGATGCCTAAATTCACTTGTCACATTTACAAGAAGTGATTTTATTTTTTAGTCTTTTATTTTAATTTATTTAAATAATATACAGATATTTAATACCAACAATTTCTTGGTTATTATCCGTAAGATAAAAATAATTATTGGCCAGAATTGTAATATCAGTGCATGTTTAACCTTTTGATACATATAAACAATTAATAAAAATAAAAAAAACATCCAAAAACAACTTTTTATCATTTAAAGTTAACTAGTTAAAAGCAAAAAAATTAATAAAAATAAATAAATGATCTGAATAAATTGATACGGTTAATTATATTTATTTGTAAGATAATTAAACAAAGTCTGTTTTCAAAATTTCCAGCTGCTGATTCACTGAGACACCAGAGGGGCAGATTGTGTTGAATATATCCTGCTCTCTCCATCCTGTCTCTAGGACGAAATGAAGATTTGGATGCTTTGCATAAAATATGAAAGGCAAATGTCTCTATTTCAGAGTTAAGACTTCTCTTAATTGTGTCATATTCCTCCATTTCGTTCTCTCTCTCTCTTCTCCTTGATAATCTTTTTCATTCTATACGCTCCTCCTTCCGTTTCACCTTTTTCTCACCTTCTTTATCAAGTAAGCATTTTACTAATCTTCCTCTCACCCCCTTCTTTACCTTTCATTTAAGCACTGCAAAGCATCTCTGTAACCCCCTCTATCTTTCTCTCTCCTCACATATTCCTTTATTCTCCTACAGCAGGCCCACAGATTTCTTTCTTTCTGATTATTGTCTCTCTCTTTTACCTTTTCTTGCCCTCCTGATCTCTATGTCTCCAGTCCAGTCGACTTTTGCGGTACAACAGGTTCATGTTGCCACGTGGATGCTCCTCCTCACAGCCAATAACAGCACAGTGCAGCCACTGGCCCCGCCTCTCTATGTCACGCAGGAAATTCTCCACCGCCACATCCTGGGCGGAGCCAGAGCTCATGGTATAGAGAACCAATCAGGAGCAGGGGAAGGTATTTTAAAGCTTTCCCCCGTCCGAGTTACCTGTAAAAGAGGGAAATGCAGACACTTGGTTAAAGGGGTACCTCTGGCAAAATGGGCTTTCAATAAAACATGGCTGCCTATACAGTAGAATTTTGAAGCAATTTTGAAATCCGTGCTACCTGACTAGAGAAAACAGAGAAGAAAAGACTTGTCATCCCTTTTGCTAAATCGGTAGGAAAACTTCAACACCCATAATGCACTGGGCATGTTGCCATCCAAGGCCACACCCACCAGTCCGCTATGGATACGCTTGACAAGAGTCAAATACCACCTTGCTTTAGTAGGAAATACTTCTTAGCAAAATTTTAGTCGTAATGGTGTCGACTTGTATTGTTCCCGGGTGCAAGAATTCGAAGAGTAAACATTTGGCGGGAGTGAGTTACTTTTCGATTTCCAGTGAAGCATCCAGCGCGTTGTAAGGATTGTAAATACAGAGAATGGCACGACTGAAAATCTGAAAAACCCCTGTGTTGATGACCACACAAATAGTGTTTTTGTCACCAATTCTTTGTCATCACCACTGCACTTCTGCATGATGATCTTCATCTTTATCACAGCGAACGGTAAAGGGCATGCGGGGCCTTTAGAGGAAGATGATCTGAGTAAGATCAGAGGAAGATGATCTGAGTAAGAATGAGAGGCTCAGTTGGCTTGCAGGCCCCAGGGCTGCCCCGGCTGTGCCTGTGTAAATCTGTGGTCTGTAATGCAGCCTGTCACATGTAGTACACAGGCATTCTGGCAGTAGAGAGAGCAAGCTAGCTTGAGAAGAAGAGAGAGAGAATGAGTGTGTTCGAGCTGCTTGTTGTGGGGCAGATATTGTACAGAGTGCTCTGAGTTTGAGTGCCGGGTAGTACGAGAGAGAGCTCTGATTGGCTAAAAAGGATACAGCTGTCAACTGCTGTGCTTTTCCAGTGTTTTTCCAGGACAGTGAAAAAGGGAAAGCGCGGGAGAGGAGGAGAGATAGGGACTGAGAAAGAGATAGAGAGCAATGACGAGAAGAAGGTGAGCGGGTTAGCTGAGTATGTTGCTGAATGTGCAGATACGTGTACGTCCAGCGCATCAGCAGTATTGCTATGTAACAGGAATATAGCTGGACTCCAATGTTTTCACACAGTTTTAGTGTCCTAAAGACAACAAACACACTTAATACACACACATACACAATAATAATTCATGACTCATGAGCATCCAGGCACCCACTTATGCAGTCATGCATCACTAAACACTTCATAAAGTCAAACATGACCAAACACACATGCAATCACGCAAGCAGATGTAATTTATTTGGATCACACGGGCAGTTTTATTTCCAGTCTTTGCCTAACTCAAAGAAGCTATGAATGAAAAATAAATGCATTTATATAATTACTCATTAAACCCATGCCTGCAAGTTAAACTTCATAGTAAACTGGGTCAGATCTTACAGTAGAGGGGAGCTAGAGACGAATATGGAGCAATACAGAGTGTCATAGATGAATACAGCTTATACTGACTCAAACTTTTATACACGGCAGTTTATCTGCATCAACTGAGACACATTTACTGATGCTTGACTGAGAAATGGACCGATGGATGGAGATCCTGACATATTCATACCATGCATGTACATATTCGGTAGCCTGTTCCTACCAGACTCTCGTACATTTCATTTGTACAGAGAGTCTGGCCACCCTCCATTGACAAGCGTTAACTTCCTTGAAGGCGGGTACTCTGTTGAAGTTTAAAACTATTGGATCTGCCCAGAGCCATTCTGGATCTGCCATAACCAATCGCTAACGTTTGATCGTAACGTAACCCTACAACTCAAACTAGCGCACGACCTCAACGTCATCGTTCTCAGCCAGTCCCTCTGTTCGCTGATTGGACCGGTAAAAATTTGGCCAAAGAAAACCCAAGAATATACCGCAAACCCAGACGGAGTACTGAAGGAAAATGGAAATTGAGCGGAAGTGCACAGGAGGGCGGAGCCAGGCTACATATTCGGTACATTTTCATACAATCCTGCCATTAACAATGTTAGATAAACAGCTGATTTCATCATGCCTATGCCAACAATTTATCTGTGTTAAGAGTGAGTCAAGCTTCTGGTTTCATTAACAGGGGTGTCCAATCCTGCTCCTGGAAGTTTCTAGCAATCCTAAAGACCTTCCTTGCATCCGAATATGTTAGACCAGATTCTGAAGTGCATTTGAAGGAAACGGTAAGACTGCACGTTTTCTTTTTAAAATGTTTTGTCAATGACATGCTTTCCATAAACAAGTTTGAATAAACAAGACAAGGGTACCGAATGATTTTTAACAATATAAGGTGAAAATGGCATTTATAGTCCGAATTTCATATTTTCTTAACGTCTTGTACCGTAAAACATGGTATCACGTGGATAGGAATATGCATATGGAATTACATATGCAGATGACTTTATGCATAGTAAAACTAGGCGATATAAGCTCCATATATATATATATATATATATATATATATATATATATATATATCTTCAGCTGATTTTGAGTTTGAGTTTTATAAAGGGAATTTTGTGCAGGTTCTGGTGTATGCATGGATTTATAATTTACTTCTGTGCATATGCAAAATCTAGCTTTTGTGTATACGTACACTTTTAGGATGTAATCTGCGGAAAGTTTTATACATGAGGCCCCTGGGTTTTATATTTCTATATGTGGTTTTAACAGTTCAGCCACATCAGTATGGTGATGCTTCAATTGAATAAAAAAAAATACAAGGACAGATCTCTTTTTTTCAGTTACCTTTCAGCTGTTTCAGATGTCTACTTTATTGTGTTCTCTACAAACACAAAGAACTGTACAAAAATAGAGACTAAATCTGTGGGACTCAAGTAAAAGACAAGAAAATTATCTGCAGAAATCTTTTAAGGAAGGAAATAATGGATGCAAGTTTGGAAAGTGCTCATCTTCATGGACTTCCTCTAAAATAAGTCCTCACCTAACCCGAACTCCACCTTTTAATAAACACTTAATGCTCTCTGCTCCATAAGCATTGTTCTGCTGCTCTCAAAACCACTTCATGGATCTTTATAGGACTCAGCAGAAGACCACAACATCCATCAGAGAAGAAAATTTAAGAGAAGCAAGTATTAGTAGTAGTAACCAGGACTGTTGACAAGGCGATAAAACTGGACCTTTTGTCTTGAGTCCGGAACATTGTTTTTTTAATGTTCTACCTGAATAATGGGAACTATTACAAGTCAGCTGGAGAGGCTCACTCTGTTCAGTCTAAATGCTCACCAACTGAACAACACATGGATCAATTATCTATCCATCCATTATGTTTATTTTATTTTTTCAGCAGGCACCAAAAGTTCTCATCTTCCTTTAGTATCTACATGTTATCTATCTATCTATCTATCTATCTATCTATCTATCTATCTATCTATCTATCTATCTATCTATCTATCTATCTATCTATCTATCTATCTATCTATCTATCTATCTATCTATCTATCTATCTATCTATCTATCTATCTATCTATCTATCCATCCATCCATCGCCTAGACTGGATTGCGGAGGGGGGTGGAAAGCAAAGTTTTTTTTACCAGGCCCAATCATTGCTTACTGTGGCCCTGGTAGTAACATATTTGACCTGGTTCAAAACAACAAAATATATATCTACAATTACACAAATACACAGCGTTTAAGTTTCACTGCTAGAGGTCGCTTATTCAAAAAAATAACAAAGATACAGCTTGATGACGCAGTGACGGAGCGTGGAATTAAACTGGTTAAAATTGTGAATTTCTCTGGATTTACCCATTGTTGTAAACATTTGGAATAATGTTAGTATACAGGTCACCAAATATACAACATTGTTCTAGTGTTTTTTGTGCGTGTGTGGATATTTTAATGCAAATATCTTACATATTGTACCTTTAAGTCTTTATTTCCTACTTCTGTCCAAATATGCCAAAAAAGTCAGAAGGTAGTGCATATAAAGTGTAATGTTGTGTTTGATAGCCACAACTGGTAATAAAATGAAAGCTTTTTCAAATGATGTTGTTTATGTATAACATGTGTCAACCCCTGAATCATTTCCTCAGAAGACCTCAGTATACATAGCACACATTCCTCCCCCCAAAAATTCTGTCACCACAAATCAGCAAACACATGAATGAACAGTTTAGTCTCTAACGTATGCCCGTTTTCCACCTTCTCATCTTTCTCCATCCTCCTCCGCGTCCTAATGCCTCCACACTCTGCTGAAACAAACACAGAGGCAGAGTGAAACATTTTGAAAGTGGTCATCATTTGCAACTCCACCAACACTGACACTACCCACTGCATGGTCCAGTCATCCACCCCGCTGATGATGACTGTCTCAGATGAGAGCATATTCTAATTCTTATGGAGATTTTAAAACTGTGAATAACACACTTATGATCACCAGACTGCTATTTCTTGACCACTGTTTTAGGTTTTACCTGAATAACATTAACTACCAAGTCAGCTGGAGAGGCTCACTCGGTTCACTCTACATGCTCACAACCTGAATAACACAGAGCTTAACGTTTTGACTCCTTTTCTGCTTCTAAACCAGATTGCTCAATACACCGTTTTTCTACTCACTGCTATGCTGATGACTCAATTATTTATATTATGGTCCACATCTCATCTGCATCTGTAACCTCAGAACCTTAAGCACAGTCTAGAGCATTCTGAAGAAAATCAATCCATTTCAGGAGGCATCTAATATTCCCATCTGCCCGTACTTGTTAACATAATTTCTGTGCTTTATTAATGTGTCCCTTTAGGTAGAAATCATCGACTAACAACATACAGTTGTAATCGAAATTATTCAACCCCCATTGCAAATCAGGTTTAATGTCAAAATATACAGACTTTCAGCTGTTTGCAATGAACAAATCAAACAAAAGTAAGTAAAATAGCCTAACACAACAAATGTTTCAAGTGGTGCCCCAAATTCAACTGAAAATGTAACTTTTAATGACTTCTGCGGTCTCAAAATTATTCAACCCCTTCAAGGCTAGCATCTTTAATACTTAGTAGAACATACTTTTGCTGTTATGACCTGCTGCAAACGAGATGTATAACCAGACACCAGCTTCTGGCAGCGTACCCAACACAGGAACTGTCATACATAATCATATCACGTATTGATTAGCACGCATGTTCGTGTAACACACATGAGAGCTGTGGAGGGAGTTAGGCAGGTTTGTTCTGCTGTCTAATAGAGACACATGAAAATGGGAATCAATGAAGGCTCCCCTAGGCTATAACTATGGTAAGACAGACAGATATCAAGAGAGTTGAGGAAGTGTGGATATTGTTTTTCCTGGCAGGATTACACAAACATGCTCCCCTCAAAGTTTTTCCCTCCAAATCCAACAACAGAACTGATGCTACAATAATCAGAGGTAAATACAATCTCCACAACATATAATATAACACTATACATCACACAGAGCCTGAGAAATCACAGATGTTACTGTTACTTTACCAAAAACAGAGACTTACAAATACTCACAGATACAATTTTGAAAGTGCACAGAAAGCGAGTCTAATACTGTAACTGATACAACATACTGATCACAAAGGTGGGCTTCAGAATAAATACTGAATTGAGCATCACTTTAGACACATTTACTGATTTATTAAAGCATATTTTAAGTTATGACAACATAATTAGTTATACATGTTATAGAGGCCAATCCCATCTGCATGTATTAATTTATATTTTATAACTTTAAAAAAATGTAACTTTAGTATATACATCAAGCATCAAATGAACACTAATGAAAATCCTTCCATTTGATTTTTTTTTTTTTACATTTATTTTTAGGCTGCATGAAATGAAAATTCATCTATTTATATATTTTTTTAATGTATGTTATTGATCTTATGGTGGATGATTCATCCATGCATCCATCCAAATCTTCCATGCATTTATTTTTTTACCTTGTCTAAAATATTCAAATGTCCTAACTTGATATTCAGGTGAAAATACAGACTTAACTCTCATGACATATGCTGGCTTCTCCAATCAGCATGACAATTTAATAATAAGTTAAATAGATAAAGACTGAAATGTTAAGATAAGATTGAAAAATCATCATTTCTGATTTAATGACAGCAGCACTCAAGCAGTTTGTGTAAAAGCTGATGATCATGTTCTCCATCATGATTTGAGAATGATCCATAGAGCATCTTGGGCTTAAATGGAAGAAAAATATTGTGTCATGTGTCTGCCACATGATGTGTCTGTGATATGATCAATGTTACAAATGTACTTAAATGAGTGATATATTTATATGCACTGTATATAAATGTTGTACACACACATACTTAAGCACATAACATTGTTTCAATCAGCTCATTACAGGTGCAACATCCAGTTAAGACATACACACGCGTTTATATATGTGTGGGTCATAAGGTCAGTAATACAGATCATTAAAGCTCAGGAGCAGATGGCATTTGCACACATCACACACACACACACACACACACACACACACACACACACACACACACACACACACACACACACACACACACACACACACACACACACACACACACAAACACACACAGCAATACATCCACTGCATAAACAACCAACCACATGACAATACACAAAGTAATACAAAAAACACAGACAAATGTGTATGTGTGTAATTTAATCTTTTATTTGAACGGCAGATTTTGCAGATCTTCCCAAAATCTATGCGTGCATGTGTGTGTGAACTGAAGTCGCATAACCCATCCCTCATTTATTGTGCTGTCCCTATACACTGCACCTGGCTGTTGTCATGGTGACCGGCCAGCTGTCGTTTTGGCGACTGCTCTCCTGTCACTTCAGAAGCTCAGAGCGCTCTCGTGCGACAGTGTGAATGAAAGACACAGACAGAGATGAATTTGATATAAAGAGAGAGAAATGGGGGGAGTAGATAGAAAGGTGGAGAAAAAGAGGAAGGAGGGAGGAGACCACATTTGAGAGGTTGGGGAAGGTTAAAGAGTCTGGCAGGAAATGCTTAGAAAGACGAAAGGAACCGAGAGAGAGAGAGAGAGAGAGAGAGAGAGAGAGAGAGAGAGAGAGAGAGAGAGAGAGAGAGAGAGAGAGAGAGAGAGAGAGAGAGAGAGAGCACAGCAAGACAGATATGAACAGATAGATAGATCAGAGCAGGCAGACAGGAGGACAAGTGCGGAAAGATGAATGGAGGGGAATATGGAGACAATGAACACAAGAAACGAGAATGAAAAAATGAAAAAACAGGCGGAGAGAAAAGGAAGTGTGTTGTAGGGATGGGGGAAGGATGTGAAACCATGTCTCTCACACCAGTCACTGTGTGCGGTCTCCTAGCAACACTGTCTACTGCCGTCCACATCCCTCTCTGTCTGTCTCCATCTCAAAGCTCACACTGTAGGACTCCAGTCTGCGTGTGTGCATGCTCGCATCGCTTTACTTTATCAAACACACTCAACCTGTTATTAAAACACACTCAGCAACTCAACCAGACAGAACTGTCACGGGATGGAGTCAAAAGCAAGATAAATGATAGATGCAAGCAAGGACACACACATGCTGGGAGTGTCACCCACAGGGAAATCAGGTGGTACATATACAGCGCAGCACCTGTGTGCATTAGTGTGTGTTTTGTGGGACTACAGATAAACCCTATTCAGATAGTATAATCGAGACAAACAGTGTTCAAAACTACAACAACACATACTAACTTAAAGCATTTTTCCTCTTCATATCCCCCTACAGGTTGGAAGCGGAATTGTCCATTACCGCTATCGTAAATAATTTAGCCTACCGCAGGACCCATAAGTTACATGGTAAATCATAGTTTTTACTTGCAAAACCCATAAATTTGATGTTTACATCACATTACATGTCATTTTTACTGAAAAAACTATTAACAGTTTTTCACTGTATATAGTAAGGTCACTAACAGTTAACCAATTAACATGTTTTTACTATAGCATTGTACTGTATTTTTCTGTAAAAGTCAAACATTTATACTTGGTATAGTAATTTAAAATTGTATTAAAGGGGTACGAATAGGGTCAGGTTTAGGTTTTGTAACTAATTACCACATAATATGCATTTGATTGTATATTTTATTGAATTTTTCACTAATAGCTAATATTTCATTCTTCGTAATATCTGAAATCAATATAATTCAGCCTTACTATTTCCGTAAATAACATCCATATTTTTTTCTTTGCGTAAGGCGTAACTAGTAGTAATAGGTGTAACTCGTAGGGGCATTGCTTATAGTACTGCAAACAGACCCTTCTCAGTCATCGGCTTGGTGCTGTGGCCTTCTGTGCATGTGTACGCTCTGTTTGTTCATGGTGACACACTAACCTGCTTTGATCATGTCCTTGTGTATAATGCTAACATGCTATGCTAATAAATCATCTCTCCCTTCCCTTTCTCTTCTTGCCCCCTATATCTCCATACACTGACATTTGGATTTTGTTTATGAGAGGCATTATGGGATACGCCCTGAATTCTATCCTAGGATGCTTCACTCTGAAACCTGTGGCAGATCCTTCATGAACCCTCAGGAGTTCGCTTATCCCCGCGTGGGAAACCCTGCTCTAGGCTGCATTTAACTCCACTTTTAGACATGCACTCACAAACTTCCCTAAGCACTTCCCCTTGGGGGAGTCCCTCCCCACCACCATTTTGAACTGCCTTCAACTTTGTAAAGTGGACGAGGAAAGTTTACTTGTTTAGCCCCTTGACCCCTCAATTTTGACAGAAGTAGCAAGTCTACTCGAATGTACACTTCAGGCAGATCCATAGACCACAATGCAACATGACTTAATCACAATCATGACTTGTCACAACAACTTAATTTACCTACAAACCTTACACGATTCAAACGATAGAGGGAAAAGTAGTTTACACTTGTAAGTTAAGTTAGGTCAATCATGCAGTTTAGGAGGGTTATACTGCGATTAAACAGCATGGCTCCATAGCAGATTCAGTGATCAAAAGCTTAGGGTGTTCCATTTAAACCCATTGCAAGGGTTCCATGGGCACTCGTGCAGACATTCGAGTGAACAAAACAGAGGGAAGTTAGCGAAGCAAGGGCATAAAAAAGTGGACTTAAATGCAGCCCTAGTATGTCAGTTAATGCAACACCTTAGATTTGTGCATTCTTAGATTTTCAATAAGTCATACATTTATGTTTATTAAGCCATTGTCCTCATGGGAAATGTTGGCAGCTCTCCACAACGCAAGTGACTTCAAGTTCAATTTTTACTATAAATGTGGGGACATTTGATCCCCACAATTTAGGCACAACTTGACCCGCACACAAATACACATACAGTACCCTCCCCAAAGACCAGCAACACACTCTGATGAATATTTAATGGAGTCTGGACTAAAAATATCCTGTTTTCTCTCCATCTCTCTATCCAAATTGCTAACTCACACATAAAACGCAAGGAACTATTCTGCATCTCTGGGAGGCTAAAACCAAATACCATGGCACACAAACTGCAGTCCGTCTGTCCAGCAGAGTAACGCTCCACAGAGAGGGTAGCTGTGTCTGATTGCACCGTCTGGAAAACACCCATACACACAAGCAAACACACACTGAGCACTGCAGCAGATTGCCAATTAGTGAGGAACGGTGGAGGAGCAACCGCTTCCTTACACGCAGCACTCATCTGAACGTGTCCAAGTGTGTTTTGTCGAAACAAAGTGCACCATCACCAGGGACTACCAGTATTTGCCTTATTCTGCAAGCTGACAAAATATATTTCCTTGTCCCGATTCACTCCTCCCTTCAACTGCTGTTTCACTCAGTTCTTCTCCTGTTTTCTGCATCCAATTTTCACTCACTCTCACTTTATTCACGGAAGCACTCACTGACCTCCTCTCCCCCTCCTCCTCGCTTCACTCTTTCCCTTGTTCTCTCTCTTTTTCTCCTAGTTTGCCCTTGGCTTCATGATTCTCACTGTAATCTGCAGCAATCAAGGTGACACGCTACATACACATGCATGTTGATACATATGCAAACGCACTTATGCAAACACATGAAGCAAACACACTCACACATCCTGCAAAAGCAGAATTGTGAAGACAAGACAATGGAAAAAGGAAACAATCTTACATAGCAACATCTGTGTGTGTTTGCGTGTACCATACCAGAAAACCTTAAATATCACATTAATGGGGCCTTCTACACAAAAAGAAAGATTTGGCTTTTAAACAACGATGTGTGTTTTGGGAAGGAGCCCCAACATGATGGTAAATGCCTTGCCTGGTAATACCAAACTCTGCTACTTCGCTTTGCTTCATAGACAGAGTCTGGAAGGGCATAATAGAAAAGCATTTTCTTTCTCACGGGGGGGGTGGGTTTCGCTTGTCTGAAGTTTAAAATCATTGGTTACCCGTAAGCCAATCACATAATGTTTGGTTATGACGTGTGTTATGCGCATGCTCAACCGCATCGAACTTCCACTGTAAACACATGTATGATGCGAAAACAAAACCATCGAGGGAGATACCGGAGTGAACATGGCTGTGAACGACTTTTGCAGATTATGTGAAGTAAATCTACGCATCCACAGTACAATCAGCGTCTACGTCACGGCTCTCAGACCGTGTTGGTTGTTCGTTGATTGGCCGGCTGTTTTGAGGCCGGAGGAAAACGGGAAGAAAGGTCGCTATCTCAGACTGAGTACAGAAGCGAACTGAAATTGAGCGGAAGTACGAAGTCTGACGTAGTCAGGCTAGTAAATGCCTATAGCCTGTATATATATATGTGTGTGTGTGTGTGTGTGTGTGTACAAAAACACACAGTAACACTCACACCTGCTAAAGTAGGGACAGACGGTGGAGTAATGAACCCCTTCACAAGCTCATCCCTAGGGAAGACTTTGTTTTGAGTATTGCTTTGTATATGGTGTAAGTGCATGTGTATTCTTACACATGTTTCATGTGCTGAGTATATAAGTGAACAAAAGACTGCTCGTCTGTGTGTGCATGTGTGTACAGAGGTAAGATGAGGACAAGGACGTGGGTGCTATGATGAGAGAAGCAACAATATTTTTACTGCTAGGCTCACCAAAATTGGACAATAGAAGATTGGAAAAACGCTGCCTGGCCTGATGAGTCTTGTTTTATGCTGCAACATTTAGATGGAAGGGTCCGAATTTGGCATAAACATCATGAAAGCATGGATCCATCCTGCCTTGTATCAATGGTTCAGGCAAGTGGTGGTGTAATGGTGTGGGGGGTATTTTCATGGCACACTTTAGGCCCCTTAGTACCAATTGCTTAAATGCCACAGCCTACCTGAGTATTGTTGCTGACCATGCATGTCTATCCCTTTATGACCACACTGTACCCATCGTCTGATGGCAACTTCCAGCAGGATAATGCGCCATGTCACAAAGCTCAATCATCTCAAACTAGTTTCTTGAACATGACAATGAGTTCACTATACTCACATGGCCTCCACAGTCACTAGATCTCAATCAAATAGAGCAAATTTGTGATGCGGTGGAACAGAAGATTCTAATCATGGATGTGCAGCAGACAAACCTGCAGCGACTGTGTGATGCTATCAATATGGACCAAAATCTTTGAGGAAAGTTTCCAGCACCTTGTTGAATCTATGCCATGAAGAATTCAGGCAAAAGGGGGTCCAACCCAATACTACCAAGGTGCACCTAATAAAATGGCAGGTAAGTATATCTTACACTCAAATGTTTAGATCTTAAACACATTATACATGCTATTATTTTTCTGAAACACTTAAATTATAGATTAACAATTGTTTTTTTTTTCTGATATAGGTTTAATAAGGCAAAACCATAATTTTTAAGTACCCCTGAGTTACATGCACCCCTGAATAGGAATCGCTACCATAAATAAAGCAAAGTGGTAACCTGCTCTGCCCCAGTTATGTAGGACTCCCCCAGTTCACAGCAACACTACTTCTGACAGATGCCAGATCCAGCCACATGATACTCCTCCAGTAAAGCAAATCCTCCAATTATTTAGTGCGGAACACATTAATGCATACATACACAACTATTCCAAAAACCTCTGTCTTCCTTGCTAAAAGCATTGGACTCTCTGACCTGAAAGTGTTTCTGTGTTACACTGCAAAAGATATGACATATTGTGCAACCAAGTGGAAGACAGTGTGAAATATTTGACTTTTTAAGTAGCAGTAGCTATTTTGTACCTAGAACACACAACTTGTGTGGTGGTAATTCTTCTGTTGCTTTTAAATTCCTTCAGTAGAAACCAGGTCCACAAATCTAACTAAAACCATGAAAATTTAATGCCCCCTCTTGTTCCCTCAGTCTGTATACAAGCTATGCTCTATTGAATCTGAAACATTGATGTTGCTTGTGAGGGTCCCCAATGACGCTGGCCTCTCCTCCATGTTCTTTCTCTTCCATTCTTTTTTATTTTCTGCCTGGAGTCCTGAGCAAAACATGTTCTGCACTCACCAGATCCAGTGCTCCTCTTTTTATCTACAATACTTTCAAAGACAGACTAAGAGCCGGTTCACACAGAATGCGTTTTTGCTGTTAAAAACGCAAGATGCAGGTCAGATAAATGAAAAAAAACAGCTGAACTTCTTTAGTGGCACATTTACAAATGCCATGTAATCCGCGAGGCGCTGCAAAAGACGAGAGTGCTACAGTTAAAGATGTCCGTCTAGCGTTTGTTTACATTGAAAAACAATGGAAAAGTAGTGCAGTTGAATAGAAAAATGTGTTCAGTGTGAATGGCCCCTAATAGTAGTTGGATGTGTATGTGCAAGTGCGTGTACATATGAAAATCCACATATAGTTGCTGTCAGAAAAAAATCCTTAAAACTACCATTCTGTCTGAGAGCACTACTTTACAATGCTACATTAAAGTGTTAAGCTTTCCTAACCAAGTTATATTTTACATTAGTATGCTACAGCACTTCACTAACAGAACATTACTGTGAAATACATGGATTGCTACTCTGCCAAGCATACAGTAAGCCTCAGTGCCTGAAGGGTTCATTTTAATGTACACCAAACCCAGCTTTTTCCCTTAATAATTCTGTCTTGCTTCACATTAGCGAACATTCATCTTTATTCATCACTACCTCTTCACCCACCCTTCCAATATCTCATTTGATTTAAGCCTAAAACAGACATCATGCTGGTGCTCAGATGCAAACATGCCATTAAAATTCAATTCGGTCCTTTCAGGAAATCTACAGCGTAAAGCCTGAGCCTGGATCATCCAGAAAGAAAGACAGACAGGACTAAAGCCCAACCCGAAAAATGAGCTTTACATGGGGAACATCTGTCAAAGTCTAATCAGAGCCACACAAACATACTGTACAGTCTCTCCTTCTGTCCAACACACTCACATGTATTCTCCTTGGTTTCTATCCTGATAAATCCTCAAGTCTCTTAAGATCATTTCATGTTCTCTCTACCTTGTTCACAATTGCACTACCGTTCTCTTATTTTCAAATTACACAGTCTTTTAAACTATCTGCTCATTATCTTATTATGCTTATTCACCCTTTCTGCTCTTTTCTCATGTCTCTCTCTCTATCCCACATGCTGTTGTCATATGCTGTTTCATCAAGTTTCAAAAACAAATTAATGGGAGCTGAGAGACGGAGTCAGTGAGAGATGAAGATAGAGAGACAGAAGGTATTCTCTTACCAGCCACTAGAAGTCACTCTTATTGTGCTGTGAATTTGAATGAAGTTGCTAGATTTTAGTCCAGAGGATATGTGGTGGTACTGCAAAGGGTCCAATTTTTGAGAAAGATATTATTACAATAAATAGATGAATGTAATATTTTACATTTAATATAATACAATTATAATAAAATGTAGGCTATTTGTTTATTGTAATATTAGGTTAATTTTCTAATAGTTAATTCAGCTAAATGTTTCATTGGCCCTCCCACATTGAAATGTATTAAATTAAAATGCATGTGCAAGTAAATATTTCTGCATATATATGACTAATAGCTATGCAATGTAAGCATCAAAAAGAATGTAAATACATTGATAAAATATGTAATTATATTATAATGCAACACTTAATTTTATACACTGAGTGTATTTCTATTCCAACAAAGGGGGTTTGATCTGAAACAGGTTGTAAACACCCCCCTCTCTCTCTCTCTCTCTCTCTCTCTCTCTCTCTATATATATATATATATACATACTGTACATACACACTGATATCCAACTCCAATTTGAGAACACACCCATCACTAATTTAGATGCATCACTCCCATAAGGGAAATACACATTGCTACAACTATTTGATTAATTGAGGAGGATTGGTTGAAGGTCAAATAATCTAATTATTTTTATCCTGTATTGTACAAATGTCTCATAATATGATAATGGCCCCCGAAAAAAGCCCTGTGTGAGCGTTTCCACAACCCCCAGACAAGGTGGGGCTGGTCTCCTCATGTCTGCAGTGTACTCCAGTCTACACCTCCTCGCCTAACTGGCTTTCCCCTCGCTCACCCCACCTCTCTTGCTTTTAATCCGCGAATAATGTCTCCGCTGGTCATTCTAATTTAGTGCTATTAATCTTTACCAGGAATACACAAGAATACACAAGATGCGGAGGCGACCAGGTTCAAGCCACAGACATACACGCTCACGCGCAGCCACGCCTCCCATCTACTATCACATCACGAGTCACGACTGTAATAAAATTGGCTGCAGTTGTAGCTTGTCGCACGTGCCATTGGCATTCTGATGCCACCTCCACGCGCGGTTTATGCAGACGTTACGTGAGGCGAATATTTCTAGAGACACTCGCCGGTACAACAGACCAGGTTACACGACTCGTCACCAAAGTCTATGAATGACAAAAATAGAAAAAAGAAAAAGAAAAAAAGACAAATGCATCGTGTATGCTTTTAAATAATGACAGAATTGATGGAATATCTCATAAATCACCAGTTAACGGTTCGTTTCCTACGTAGCGAACTCTAAAACTCTCGCGCGCACTCTGACTCTACCTGAAGACGCTCCTCCAGACGCGTCACTTTTATACGCTCAAATGATCACAAACCCGCTACCTTTACACATTACTCTTTTTACACTGTTTATGGACTCTGCCGGGTTTTGTGGAGGAAATATCGACGGTGTAAGCACAAGTCAACCATGACATATTTTTCGTTTTAAAAATTACGAACAGTCGCAATAGCGAACAAAATACACGGCTGATTTTACTGACAACTGTTTTCATGGACAAGCTTTTTGTCTTGAGAAATACTACAACGCGTGAATTAGGTAGTCAACGAAAAAAAATATTTACAGGCTATATTGACAAACACGGTAGCCTAATAGGTGGTTGGTCAATTCCTCTGTGGGAGATCGCATGCTAGCCTTTCCTACATGTTTGTAATTATATTTCCACACACAAGTCAATACCAATTGAGGTCGAATTTCGTCACAATTTGTATGATTTAAGCATCCGCTTTCAATGTACAGAGAAAAAATGGTGCAAAATAGATTGACTTACATAAATGGCGTGAAGTCGAATTGCAGAGGACAAGTAGTAAAATCAGACAACAACAAATCCACGCCGGTCTGCTGACGATGACATTGCCCTCTTTACAGAGGAAAGACGGAGGTGACAGTAATTTCCAGACGTGTCATAAAAGATTAGATGAAAAAAAATGTATATATTCGGGGAGTCCGACCATCAGTGCGCTGACGGCTGGCTGCTTTTTGTAAACAACATCCTCATCCCCATTCACCCTCCGCGCGGAGCACGATGAGAAAGCGCTTCGCTATCCATGGTGCAGTTCACTGCGACGTTAGAGAGAGAAAAAACAAAACATCCGTTCAAAGCAGGCCCATAGAACCATTCACAAATACAGTCTGGTAGTGCCTGCTCACTATAACCCCGAGACGACTTCACGGTAATGAATGCAGAGTCCACAGATAAACAGATATGTCGGCGGTGGCGGCGCACTTCGCGCTGATATTAATATTCCTGTTTTAGAGCTCGTCGGTCAACGGAGAAGCAGATGCCGAGCTACTGACTCCGTTCTGATGCGCGCCTCGCTCTCCAAAAATGACGTTGTATCATGCTGCTGTTTTTGCGAAGGGTCGACATTTTCTGCCCTCACCATAATAAATATAAATTCCACCGACTGTTGTTATGCCGTTGTTACGTTTATGCCTGCCCTTGCCTCCACCTTTCTGACAGCTGATTCGACGAACGTATTTACAATTGTGTCCACGTTCGCTCGGTGCAGACGTATGCAGTCTGTCAGCGCGACAACATTTAAGTAATTGCTGAATATTCCATTATTGTTTAAACTAATCTTTCTTTTCACTATACACTTGTGTTTATCTTATATGAATTTAGCACCTAAGCATTTTGGTATAGCCTATCGCAGATACTGTCAGATCGTAAAATCCAGGTAACAGGGAACGTTTCAACTTTCACTAATGTTTTGCAAAGGTTAAATGTAAATGTTAGCCTAATATAAAACGTTGTTTGAATACCATTTATAGAACGTTCTTACGTTACAACATGCGTTCTCGTGATGTTGTAAGAAACGTTCTGACCAACGTATTTTGGTACGTTTTTATAATGTTGTTTACTTGATGGACGTTCTCATAACGTTGAGAGAAAACATTCTGAAACAACATTTTCTGAACATCCTTATAATGTTATTTGTATTTGTTTGTAATGTTATCCTTTTTGGACTATTAAAAAAGGCTAAATGTTTTAAGAATGTTAGAAGTAAAAAAAAAAATAAGGTAATGTTGTAACATTATCGTATCATTATAAATACAACAAGAAAACCGGACAATGACATTGTAACATTTTAGAAGAATTGCAAATCATTGTTCCCACAACGTTTTTAGAACATAAATTTGTTAGCTGGGCAATCACCTAATTCACCTGAACATGTTCAGGTACGTTACAGCACTCATCCACAGAATCACCTAGCCATCAGACCATCCACCAACAGCAAGAACAACTCATTATTGATGACAGACCTATTTTTCCATAAATTTTCCATAGGCATTCTTCTTTTTTCTCTCACTCCATCTCCACACTTCCATCACTTTATTATTAGATGCACCTCTCCTTCATGTGCTATATCCATGGCTAGAGTGAGAAAACGTTGTGATTTGAGCAAGAGACAAGCGATGAAGGAGAAATGTGAAAAGTAGGACTTGAAGACATGAAAACAAAAGATAAAAATAACAGTGAAGTACTCACACTTCAGGATGGCAGACAGTCATCGTGTCATCACACATTTAATTAGCGCAGCTCATGCGCAAACGGCATGAGACTGCATCACAGGAATAGTCGGATAGCAAGAATATAGGCCAAACCATTGATCAGTAATGAATCACACTTTGCCTTTGCACATAAGAAGAACTTGCACTGAAAATAGCATGTGCTGCTGAGTAATGAATAAAGCTTTGTGAACACTATTGGTGTCATGTTTGGTAATCCAGATTGTTTCTCATAATCTATGACTGGGTTCAAACAAAAAGACTTGAAATTTTCTTGAGTAACAGAGGCCAGCAAGTACAGCTGTCCGGGAAAACCTCACTCCAGCTCGGAGCGGTGTAAGTACCGGAGGGGCTACACTCGGTCCTAATCTGGTGAGGCCCTGCAGCTCACTGACTGAACAGATGGTGAGTTGTGAAAACACAGGTCCAGATGCAAGTGTAAATCCTGAAAAAATATGATATTCAGTATAGTCAATAAATAACTAGTAATATACCTGATGTGTATAAATGAATATGATAAGATGAATATAGACAATGGGACAACAGACAAGACAACAGTACACTTGTAAATTCACTTGGTTGGAGATATTTTTGTAGTGGATATGTAATGGGTCATACCTCAGATGACTGCTCAATTTAAAGGCAGCATGAAACGGAAGTTATGATAAGTTTTTTCTTCCCTGTTGTGACGTACATCCGAGTGAAATGGCTTCTTGAACATGAAAAAAGTAGGGCAAGACTTGATTTTGACCACTGGGAATTGATTTGATGGTTGTGTATAGCTGTGATGCCATGTGAGTGATAGGTTAATCCCTCCCTCACGCCAGTAAACATAGAAGAGATGTTACTGCAAGAGGAAGGGGAAACATATTTAGATCAAAGATTACAAGGCACATGAATTTTATACAAAAATTATGATGTGCATTGGATAAATACTTTATAATAAATACTGCAATATTCCATAAAAACAAGGATTGTCCATTTTGATTTTGTGGTGACTTTTCAATTTTTATTTCATGATATGTTCGTGATGAGGTTCAAGGTTGGAAGGAAGAAGAGGGCTTATATCCGGTCTCTCGACGCCAATTACTGCAACAAGACACAGGTGTTCGTCATTTGCACTTGACCTACTACTTGTCTCCTTTCTTTCTCTCCCGTTACAGACTTCGCTGAACCACGCCCCCCTTGCCACATACCCCCACCGCCTGACTCAGGTCAGGGAGCCATCCGGCCTGCAGCCTTTATTTGGTGAAAGCCTGCTGGTACTGCTCTGTCCACTGGACTGGACCTGGTGCTTCCTTTTTAGTGAGGTCAGTCAGCGGGCTGGTGAGGTCCAAATAATTAGGTACAAACCTTCTATAATATCCCGCCAGCCCCAGGAACTGCCTCACCTCCTTTTTGGTCTTGGTCTCGGACAGGTTGCAACTGCTGCCGTCTTATCAATTTGGGGACGCACACGCCCAACTGCACACTTTTTCGGGTTGGCCATTAGTCCAGCCCCTCTCAGCAAACTCAGGATAGCCCGCATGTGCCGTATATGACGCTGGCAGTCATTGCTATAGATGATAATGGCATCCAGATAGGCAGCGGAGAATTTTGTCTATGAGACGCTGAAAGGTGGCCAGAGTCTTGAACAGCCCGAAAGGAAGTGTAAGAGATTGGTGTAATCCAAACGGCATTGTGAAAGCTGTCTTTTCTTTGGATATAGAAGACAAGGGGATCTGCCAATACCCTTTCTTTAAATCCAGCGTTGAATAAAATTGAGCAGTACCCAGCCGATCAAGCAATTTGTCATCCCGCGCGGCATTGGATATGCATCGAATGTTGATACATCGTTTACCTTGTGATAATCCACACAGAACCGAATCGAGCTGTTGGGCTCGCCCAATCACTGCTGGATTCCTCTATTACTCCCATGTCTAGCTGTAATTCGCTCTGAACTACCTTTTTTTGTGTTCAGGCAAGCGATATGGCCGGCTGCGCACTACCACGCCCGGCTCAGTCTTAATGTGGTGCTGGATAAGGTCCGTATGACCAGGCAGGAACAGGGGCGTGTCTAGAGTATTTTCAGTGGGGGGGCCATGCTGGGGCACTGCCTCCAAACGGGGTGGCCGCCAGTGACCAAAAAAAAAAAAAAGCTAAACTCTACAGTATATTACGTAAATCCTATTGATATTATTATGTTTTTTTTTAACTTGAATAAAGTTACTTGTAAACAAATGTAGTAATAAAGCACATTTTTGATTAATTTAGTTTTTTGTCATCCCTGTATATATCCATTAAGTTAAATTTGACAGCCAGTGTTTATTATTTTTAGTGTTTCCATAAAACTAACAAGTTTATAAAATAAAAGCAATTTTAATAATGAGCAATTTTAAAACCCCAGAAGCAGAAACGATGTCAATTAGTTTCTTTTAATAAGTAGTTTATTTATTACACAATAAGTGTATTGTGATTGTCACTAACATTTTAGTAACTAAACTGAATTTTATTAGGTTTAGTGACAACATGTTACAATGTTTACATGGTACAATTTTTAGTAAGCTACGCTTTTTAATTATTTCAATTCAATTATTGTGATTTGATTTAATATTGACTCATTTGCATAAATATTAGGTAGGCTACACAATATTATTTTTTCTCAAGAAAAAAACTACTCACCTAATGCTGTAAACATACAGAGAGCCCTGTCAGCTGGTAGTAGGTTATTATTTAAGGTTAAAAATAACTCAAATTAAATATAATGCATTTTTTTATTATAATAACAACTTTATTTAATGATACAAGTAAAAATATAACAAATATGTAATATAGAACACATATTTAGCTTAATACTCTCTATAGCTATTTTTTTTTGCCAACTATGTGCTATAGCCTATATTATGTTCATTAAATGGCTTTCCTGAAATGTGATATAATTGTTCTCCAGCTATGTTATTGACCTCTTCACACTGATGAAAAACACTGATTGATCGATATTTTGTATGAGGAATATACATTTCGGTAAGTTGTACTGTATCTTTCAGTGTTCATGCATGTTTTTTTACTATTAGCTAGTAGAGATGATCAGTTCACGTGCGCTAGGGATCTGTCACGTCACATTTACAAGCGCCAAAACGGTATTTATTGTTTGAATTTCGTAATTAATTGCATGTGTCTCACGGTGAATGCGTGAGAGTTGGCAGCTCTAGCAGAGAGAGAGGAAAACAGTCGAAAAAGAAAGAAGGCAGACCTCAACTAAAACAGCTGGAACTTCTGAAACTAAAACTTCTGTTTCGGTGGTGACTGGCGGCTCTGTTTGGTGTCTTGACTTCACACTCTTGATTGATAAAGTAAAAGTCCAAGTCCGCGACGACCGTTGTTTCTCTGGCGCTGCACATCTTTGAATCGCGAACTTCAGTAGAGTCTATAAACTGATTGGCCGTAAAATGAACCAATCACAAGACATCGATAGGGGGGGCACCTGGGGTGGCCAATCGAATTTCACCACGTAGCCACCACGTAGACCCACGTGGCCACCACGTAGACCCGCCCCTGGGCAGGAACAAGAACACATCGGCAAATTCTGCTTGTAAATTGGCCACATCAGTGAGCTGGGAGGGTGAGAGGTGATCTCCTCCTGGGGTCAGTTTGAGAGATTGCCTTTTTGTGTTCGCTTCTGGCCAGAGATCCTCCTCTCCGCTCACCACCGTCACCAGCATCACTGACTCCGCCTCCCTCCACTGTTTATGGAGGTTGAGATGGTAAATCTGATTTGCCCTGTTCCTGTCTGTCCGTATTACCTCATAATTGAGATCACCGACTCACCGTGTGACCTCAAAGGGTCCTTGCCACTTCGCGAGTAATTTAGAGCTAGAAGTTGGGAGCAATACAAGCACTTTATCTCCTGGTGCAAATTCACGTATTCTAGTTCCCCTGTTGTATAGCCGGCTTTGTTTGTCCTGAGCCTGTAACAAATTCTCCATAGAGAGCTGCCCCAAAGTGTGTTTTTTGTTCTCAGGTCCAGTACATTCTTACTGTTCGAAGTTCCCTCCTCCCAAGTCTCTCTAAGGACATCTAACACCCCGCGGGGTTGACGCCCATAGAGAAGCTCGAAAGGGGAAAGCCCTGTGGAGGCTTGGGGGACCTCACACACAGCGAACAAGAGGGGTTCCAGACACTTTTTGGCGACCCCAATTTTTGGCGTCTTTCTGAACGAACTTTAGAATCATGCTTTTTAATGTGCGATTAAATCTTTCCACCAGACTGTCTGTTTGTGGGTGATAAACGCTGGTGCGAATAGATTTAATGCACAATTATTTGTAAAGTTTGCGAATAGTCTGTGACATGAACGCCGTGCCTTGATCAGTGAGAATCTCTTTCAGGATTCCCACCCGGGAGATTAACTGAAACAGCGCGCCCACTCCGCTTTCTGTGGAAATATTGCGTAGTGGCACTGCCTCTGGGTATCACGTTGCATAATCCACCAGGACTAATGCAAAGCGATGCCCCCGTGCAGATAGTTCTAATGGACCGATGAAGTCCATGCCAATTCGTTTGAAGGGGATCTGCATGAGAGGAAGTGGGCACAATGGTGCTTTTGGATTGGCAGGTTATTATCAGGTTAATAACCTGAAAAATCAGGTTATTAGATGATTAAGTGTTGCTGATTGTCCCAACTGCTCGGCCATCGGATTACAATAAGCTGCCTGAAAAAGCATTTCCCGACAACTTTTTGGTATCAACAATTGAGTTGTATCTTGTTCTGACTGAGTGTCTTGGATCACTCGATACAACTTCTCTTTTAAAATAGCAAAATAAGGATATGAGAGTGGTCGATCTGGTTGGAGAAGCTGCCCATCGATAGTACGGACCTGTTCAAAAGCATTTTTGAGCGTTTCGTCCTGGGACTGTTCCAGGGGAAAATCATCGCGCTCTGTAAGGATTCTCCTTTCAAGAGCGCTCCGTTCCCCTCGCTCATCTCCCATTGGTCCCGGCTCATCTTCTCCTAGCTGAGCGACCGCCCCCTTCCCCGCTCCCCCTTCTTCAAGGAGACATCCGCACATAAATACTCCAATAATACACTAAAATCTGGCCAATTTGTTCCTAAAATTAGCGGATGTCAGAGGTGCGGGTTAACCACAACGTCTATATTATGTCCAGGGAACAGAACCTCTGCCGATGTTGTTCTGGGCTCCGGCCAACCCGGTGCAGGATGGTGCATTTCAGATCTTCATAGCCCAGCAGGGCTTGATGTTGTTCCTGATGCAGACTCGCGAGTGATTAGATGACGTCCGCAAATGGCGATCCATGATAGCTGCGGTGATCTTCTTCCTTCCTGGGTTTCGGCACCAGTGTGATGAGGTTCAAGGTTGGAAGAAAGAAGATGGGGTCGGCGTGACTGGGACTCGTACGTTTTTATTAGGATAACTTCAAAATAACAACAAACAAAAGTCACGCCCACAGTGCATTCACCGTAGACTCGCTACAGCACTGACAGTAGTTCACAAACAGGCTCTGTCCCTCTTTCCAGCAGGTAATTTCACAATACTCTTTCCCCAGCGATCTTGTACGAGTCCTCAGTCCTTCTCTCTCTCCCGTTCTCTTTCCAGAGCGGCTTATATCCGGTCTCTCCATGCCACAGGTGTTCGTCATTTTCACTTGACCTACTTATGCACCGCTCGTCTCCTTTCTCTCTCTCCCGTTACAGACTTTGCTGAACCACGCCCCCCTTGCCACAATGTTAAAAGGCAAATCTAGCAGCAATAACTAATTAGTGAACAACTTTTGAGTCAGATCTTTTTGCCGAATCAGTTAAACTGGCATGCACAAAATTGGTCTAAACAATTCGTTATCAAGACAGACTGAGTTAGATATTAAATGTAACCTATATCAATGTTCAGATGTAATCTAAATGTTGGTTTATATTTAAATCTTCAATGGAAAGATACAAATTATGTATAATCCAATTATCTATATCCTAAATTCAGGGCTAAATATACATTGCCAACCTTTGATTGACACCAACCAGAGGGGTGAATATAGTTAAAAGAATTGAGCACTTCAACAATTGTCAAAGACAGATGCTTGGCTTGTCCGTACAAACCCAGAAGTATACGCAACCCGATGCTGCAAATCTTTGCTTCATGGGCACATTGTCAGATGACAACTTTTGAACCAACTGCAGCCTGATGATCACTTTATGAATAGCTATTTTCTAGTATCTCGTTAAGCACACAAGTAAGTAGCTAGAGAGACTGGGTTCTTAATGTTTCACACATGTACATTAATACAATTGGGATTGGACAGGTTGCTTCACAAATTTTAATTCAAAGTTACTTTGGGGAAATCTCATCAGTCTCAATCTGTCTCTAAAGCCAGGATAAAAAATATGAGTTATTGTATTTAATTAGCTATTCTTTTTTTCACCCCTGAATGGAACATGACACTAGACAAATGAAAGATATTAAATAAATGAAAGATACTGATGAAAGATATTGATAGCTACATAGCAAAAATATTGATCTAATAAGGTAATTAAATATTAATAGTAATATAAAGAGAGAAAAAACGGTTGGACTCGTTACAAAATAGAGATAACAATACATTTCCTATGAGCTCTTCATGAAGCAACAAGTCGCAAGCACTAAGCAATACTAAGGAACTGAGCAACATCAAATGCAGCGGTAGAGCGCGCGCACACACACACAGTCGAGTCGCTCCTCCTACAGCTGTCTGACGCGGCCACGCGCGCGAGGATCGTTCGTTCGTTCAACCAAATCGCGACGCTGGCTGTACCGGGTCGTGAGCAATCTTACGACCCCATGTAGGCTATTATTCGGGCATAAGAGTAGGCGCTTGTGGCGTTTTCGTTGCCTAGGTGTGACAGCAAATAATCAAAATGCTTTCTTCACTGTTTAAGAACGATTCATGTTAAAGCAAATGGTGATTTAAACGGCATTCAGTCATGCGGACGCGGATTCATATGTGACTGGAGATAAACACTAACGTTAGATAGCTAGTCCGGATACTGCCCACATACATTTACAATGACGCGATTAGAAAGCGTATCGCTATCTGTTTGACCAATTGAACCGATCAAAGTGCAAACAAGAGAAACGCGAGGCTTCAATCAGAGAAGGTGAGGAAGAGGAATCGTTTGCTACAGGGATCACTAAAATTGACCACTTAATGGGCACAGATAACGGTAGGCTCACGCAAATGTCAGTACTGTAAAATGATTTGACGGGAGAATGATGCTATAACATTTGAAAATGATTTATAACGCAGCTTTAACCGCAAAGTTGATACGTTATGTAGGCTATGTATTAAGCAAATCTGGTTAAACATTAGGCCCAAATGTTTAAATATTATCAATTTGTTAGTCTGTCATAACACTAAATGTTGCAAGTAAGTAACGTTACCTAGCAGCAGCGTCCATATATTTTCCAATTTAAAATAAATCCAACCGCGGATTTGAATGGCTGAAAGGTAATAATGCGGGGTCAGAATGTCAGATTGTCCAAATTAAAAAAATATGTGCTTATTGTCATATTACACTGAAACAAGTTTTCAAATGCCACGTTTTCATTAAATACAACTATATAATGATTAATGAAAGGGATTTTGGGATAACTGGCCTACATTAACGATATAATGTTGATGTTCATTTATTTGAAGTAGCCTACAATCTGCTTTGTGATGCTGATAAGCATCATAAAGACAGGTTGTAAAATAGAAAGCCACACGATGAATTAAAGTTCATCAAGATAGGCATTTTTATTTTTAATCATCTAATTAACTGTATAGACAGCATAGTACATTACCCACAAAATACCACCAGGGTAACAGTACAAACACAAACTTAATACAGACATAAACTAAACATAAAATGTCACAAAACATTATAATGTATATAACTGATTAAGACAGAATCAAAAAATCAAAGTGCACAAGTAGATGTAATGAGTCACAAGAATTTCTGGAGACATCTTTTTACAGATTTTCACAGTAATATAAAGTGATTTTTACTATTAAAATCCATCAAGTATTTATATATTATAATTTATAATGATAATTCATACTTAATTTAACAGTAAAATTTAATTTATTCTTTAAATATATTTTTTCACTGTGTCTGGAAGGCAACTTACAGTTAACCAAGTTCTAAAGTAATATTGTTCCATGATGTTTCAATCTGAACAATTATGGCTATTAGCTGTAAACTCAAATCAACATCAAGTTAGCTGTGAATAATTATCAAGATCTGTGTAACAAAAGAGCGGCTAGAATCCATTTGAAATAACTAAACTGTCCTTCTATTAGATTATACAGCCTACTACTATTCATGTAATCATGGTTTCATTTTTTGGATTTAGTGCGAATATTTTCTTCATGCTCAGTGTAGAAGTTCAGTTGTTCATTAAATAAAATCTCATATTAACTACACATTCAAAATCACTCACCTTTGAAACCAAGACAAATATCCGAATACAGATACAGGTCACAGCGACATGCCACTAGCGTCTACCGAGACACTAAACCCATAACTACAAAAGGTCTGTAATAGAATATAATGAAATGCATCAAATGTTAGATAACAGAAATTAAACAGAGACATTCACAGGCCATTTTTGTGTCTCCACATTTAAAATATGTGGCATTTCAGCGCTAAGTTAAGGTTAATTTCTGATCTCGCTGCCTACTGAACTGTGACTGCCAGATTGCCCAATGAAGGTATTTCACCTTTTATGACACAGATTTACAGTGAGTGAATCTGACGGCTGAGGTCTTTGCTGCCTGCACAGGTTCAGGTCAATGGTTCAAATTCTGTACTAGCGCCTGCGGTTACACATATTTTCCTAAACTCAAATGTATTAAAATTTGACAAAATATTTTTACCACTTGCTTTGGTGAATATCCTGCTCAAATTACACAGTTCAACTGGAGTAGACATGTGATTCAGATTCAGCAGTTAAAACACTGAACAACCTTAATGTGAGACATCTCATAATGTTTCCTCTTCCTCCTCTCTGTTTTATCCCTTCTTTGTCAGTTTCAGATTTAAAGGGGAAGGAGGCGAAGTCTCAATGGAAGGAGTTTATCGAGGATATCAGTGTTTTACAACTGGTGATTTCATTTCTGTTTTTAGGTGAGACCTGTTGCACGTACACACACACAGACAAAAGACTAAGAAAACAAGTTACTTTTGGGTGCTATATGGAAATTTCCATGATGCTTCTCATTGCCTTGTGTGTTGAAATGACATTGTAAGATTACTACCAATGCTGTATGTGTATGTATATGCAGGAGTGTCCTGTGTCCTGTTGATGATCTACTTGATGTTCACCTCTCTGTGGCTCATCCCCATTCTCTACATCTCCTGGCAGATCTATGATTGGCAAACACCTGAGAGAGGTCAACCTATGACTACAACACACAAACACACGTGAATTGTTAAAGGGATAGGTCACCCAAAAATGAAAATTGTGTCATCATTTACTTACCCTCATGTCGTTCAAAATAGGGCTGCACGATTAATCGCAATTTACATGAAATCGCACTTAAACCAATTTGGCTTACTGCGATTATGAAATCGCAAAGGCTGCGATTATTTTTTATGCGCAGCTTGTCATTGATGCACGGCTCTGTAAACGCTGCTCCATCTGAAAGCACTGTGAGTTTGAGTCACTTATAACGTGCATTTGAAAAATCTTTCCAAACATGAGAAGCATTTGTGAACCTCTTGTCCAACAAAAGACAACATTTAATAACATGCTTTTACTCCAAACTCACTTCATAATGACAGTTGAGCATCCTTCTATGAGATGATGTGGCTTCTTACACAGAATAAGGCAGTCGTGTGTTTATTAGTCATGTTTAATCAAAGCGTTTCAATCTTCTGTTTATTCGGCTACAGCGATAGGGATTTACTGGAATGATGTGTGCTATCGCGGGGCTTATTTGGAGTGTCTGCGTGAGAGCGCCCTCTGGCGTTCAGATGGAGCAGCATTTACTACCGATCAGCCGTGCTGCACTAACAAGCTGCACATAAAATAATCGCAGCCTTTGCCAAATCGCGTGCAGTTTTATTGCGATTAATTGTGCAGCCCTAAAAACCTGTATGACTTTCTTCTGAGGAAAACAAAAGAATACATTCTGGGAAAGTCAATGGTCACCAAACCTGTCTGGTTACCAACATTCTTTAGTTCCACAGAAGAAAGAAAGTCAGACAGATTTGGAACAACATGAGGGTGAGCAAATGATCACAGAATTTTCATAGGCAGCAACTAACGATTATTTTGATAATCGCTTAGTTGGACGATTATTTCTTTGATTAATCGGACTTAAAAAAGCCCAATTTTCTTTTTTATTTATTGACAAAACATACTATTATACATCCTGCCCAATGCTATCCTTCAAACAAACCTGCCAACTGAATGCTATGATAACATATATAGTGAATATATCTATATGCAAAAGAGCGAAAAGGGCTATAAAGGAAAAGGACTGTTTAAATCCCTATTAAAAATGAATAAAAAATGAAATAAAAAATTAATTAAAAATGAAGATAGTAATAAATAAAAACACGAACTCAGTGTTAACAGATAATAGGAATGCTCTGCAGGAACACACACATTCACTCTGAACACAGTAAACTGTTGCTGTCATTTTTTATCCTGTAAATGTAAAGAAAAGTCTGAAAATATTCAATTACATGCTGTTATCCCATTACAGTTACCACTCTCATAAAATACTTGAATTGCATGTTGACTTTTAAACCTAATCCTCTGTTTGACACGCACTGAATCATTAAAGTCTAAATTTAACGCAGTCTGTCTGGACGAACCTTCATGCAAAATGGAAAATATTTTGTGTTGATTTGTAATACTTACAGTTAAGGATATAACCGTAAAATTAAGTTTGGGCTGATGAAAGATGAAACACATGACTTGGCAGTTAACATTTATTATTCTTGGGATTCCTGAAAACTCCAAACTTTTACGTTTTTCATGAGGAACTGTGTCATTACTTCTTATTGTTAAAATGAATGAAGGAAAAGAATGCCTTGATCTTATGTACTTTGATAGAGGATCTTAAACTTGCAGAGAAACTTGCTAGTCTTTTATTTCTTTATTATTTACTTGAATTTTCTTTATCTTATGCTATGATGCTCGTCAGTTGTCTGATTTAAGGGCTCTTATTATGCTATTTTATAATGTTGTTGAGGAGTCTCCTACAACATGTTTACATGCATCAAAGGTTAAAAAAACTGTTTAATTTCCTCATAATATAAATTTGAACATCATCACATTTTCAGTGACTCTCAAATGACTCGTCAAATGAATCAATCTCTCTAAATCCCCTTCTTTCCGCGATATACTCTGCTCTGATTGGCCAGACAGCTCAGTCTGTTGTGATTGGCCTTCAGTAAGACAGCGATAACGTAGCCAGTTAGCAGGAGACCTACACAATATAAAACTCAAAACGAATCTTTCAAGAGCAAGCAGTTTGTGAATCCTGCATTGAACTCTTGAGATTTGAGAAGCAGTCATCAGCGAAATAAAGGAAACACAGCAAAAGTTTAGGATTATACTGCTGTGATATCATGGTAAATATGAACTTTAACCACTGATTCTTCACATGCTCGTCCTTGGGCAGTGAAAAAAACTGGCTTTACCTTCACATTGTAGGCTAGAGCACAGCGTCTTCTCGACGTGATGCTATCCAGTATCCACAGGAATCAGCTGCCGGTTTGAGGTTCAAGTTTTCCCTGGTGTCTGCGTGCAATAAGTGGGTGGGCAATATGCTAATGTTTCGTCTTGACGTCACAACGAAACGGCTTATAACTCGATTCATTTAATTGACTCAGAGTCGATTCTTAATTTTGAAAGACAATAACTTTATATACGGTGCACTTTCAGATTTAAACCTTTGCAGGATGTTTCCATTCACTTAGCGTTATGTTACACACTACATGAAAGGTCATTTTCAAAAATCCATAATAGGGGCCCTTTAAAACATTTCACATTGTACCAGGCCAACATAGTTAAACATTACGCTAATGCATCAGCTAGAAGCCTACAATCAAGAATTCTCATGTTTTGGGCTGCTTGGATCACATACCTTTCCAGCAGCAGCTCACTCCGTTTCCTCCACTATTTTTGGACACATTATGTCCATAGAAAGACGCGACTAATCGATAATGACATTCATGTTAATGATTTTCATCATCGATTTTTATCGATTAGTTGTTGCAGACCTATAATTTTCCAACTAAATTCACAGGCTGACCTAAGATCAATTCAATTTTAAATATAAAAGAGCTTTCATTGTCTGATAGAATTAAAAAAAAAAAGGCTAATGATTTATATGTCCACTAGGTGGCAGAAGAACAAAGTTTGTGAGAAACTGGGAAGTATGGAAACACTTCCGAGACTATTTTCCTGTGAAGGTAAATAACACAATCATTATACCCAGTTACTGAAAAAATACATCAGTTGTTCTTCAGCCTCACCTCTTGAATCTTTGTCTCCTACCCTTGCTGTTCTCTCTCTCTCCCTCTTTGACTCGCTATTCCTTCAGCTGGTAAAGACTGCTGAATTAAATCCCAGTAAGAACTATGTTTTGGGTTGTCACCCTCATGGCATCATGTGTGTGGGAGCATTCTCATGCTTCAGCACAGACCGTAACGGATTTGCGGAAACCTTTCCTGGAATACGCTCCACGCTTGCAATCCTGGCTGGACTTTTCCGCCTTCCTCTCTTCAGAGAATATGTTTTGTGTGCAGGTCAGTAAAAAAAATAGCTACAGCAGAACTCAATGAGAGAGACAAGAAAACTAAGTGTTTCTCCAACTATTTCTCATTTTCAGGTCTGTTGCCTGTCAGTAAGAAGAGTTTGGATTACTTGCTGAGCCGTACTGGTGTGGGTAACGCTGTGGTCATCATCATTGGTGGGGCAGAGGAATCACTTACCTCGACTCCAGGAGTAAACACTGTAGTCATGAAACACAGGAAAGGCTTTGTACGACTGGCCCTTAAGCATGGGTGAGAAAGAGACAAGAAGATTGAGCACCAGTTGATTGAAATAAAAAGCCCTAGTTTAAACCAGGGAAAAACTAGTTTCATTTAACTATTATCTAATTTCTGACCCCTCTTCCAAATGCTCTAAATCAGTGGTTACCTTTTCTGATTCCAATAGCTCCTAAAATGTGTGACTTCAAGGTCACCCATTGTCAAATATGATATAAAAGACCACCAAGATGTTTCTGGTGCTTCTGCTGTAATAACAAAGCTGCTCATTTTCAAACTTTTTTAGTTACAGAAACTATGAGAGGCAGTTATATTAAAATAATTATAATTGCATTACATAATTTCGGAATCTTTTAACCAATGTTTTATAACCAATTAATTTATATGACTCTTTGGTAATTTGCAATTGCATTTTTAAAATGTATTTATTTTGTCTCACAAATAGCAACTAATCTACTCTACTCAACTATTCTAATTGATACCCTATAAAATATTCTAGAGCTTGACGTAACTAGACAAATTTCTATTCATTATAAAAATTTCCATGACTTTTCCAGGTCTATAAATCATACTTGTGAATTTCCCTCAAGACCATGAGAACCTTGTTTCTTAAATAAAAATGACAGTTATTGAGGGGACACACTAAAATAAGTACAATGACAGCATACATTTTGCTGAGTATATATTTGCATACGTCATTTTAAAGCTTGATTTGTCTTATTTTATATCATTTTAAGCTTTGAAAGTTTGCAGACTCCCCTTAGTCGGTCCTGCCCCCAGGTTGAGAAACACTGCTCTAAACAGAGGATGGCAATAATTTTAACTAGAAAGACAGGAGATAGAATTTGATTGAAACAGTAATGGAGAAATCATGGAAATCAGTTGGTAAAAAAAAAGTGTGGGAACCCTGGAAATTTCAGCAGTAGCAACTTGAAAGGTGAAATAAAATGTACACATATTATAAGCAGCAACTGCCAACTTAAAGGTGGTATCAGCGATTTCAGGCCCAAACATAAATGATCACATTCATCTAATATTTCGCTAGCTGCACGCCCCATAAGCATGCTGTCAAAAAAAAACGCGTCTCTCTAGGTAGCCTAGGCTCTGAGATCTGCACACAAAAACAGCTGTTTTCAGTCTGTTTGGCCAAACAATCAAAACCCAAACAAATAGTGTTCCAACCAATCACCGACAGGGGCGGGTGTTGAGATTTTCGCGTGCAGCCATCATAGGCAGCCGTGCACGAGCGCAAAACCTCACAACACCCGCCCCTGTCGATGATTGGTTGGAACACTATTTATTTTGGTTTTGAGTGATGTTGATACCAACTGTTTTTGTGTGCAGATCTCAGAGCCTAGGCTACCTAGAGAGACGCGTTTTTTTGACAGCATGCTTATGGGGCGTGCAGCTAGCGAAATATTAGATGAATGCGATCATTTATGCTTGGGCCTGAAATCGCTGATACCACCTTTAATACATACTTTTTCACTTTCACGTTTGACTTGACTGCACAATCATTTTTTTGCTGTGCACTCAGGGCTGACCTGGTTCCTGTGTACTCCTTTGGTGAGAACGAGCTGTTCCCGCAGGTGGTTCTGTCTGAGGGCAGTGTGGGTCGACGGCTGCAGGCTCTTTTTAAGCAGATTATGGGGTTTGCTCCTTGCCTCTTCACTGGGGGGCGCTGGCTGCTTCTGCCATTCAGACGTCCTGTCACAACCGTGGGTCAGTTCGAAAGATTTCTCAAATTATTTTTCTGGTTGCGACACTAACCAATCTGTCTGCCGCTGAAACGCTGAACTGTTGTATGATTGCAATGTTTCTTTTTGTCTTCCAGTGGGCCATCCCATTACAGTGCCACGGGTTGACAGTCCATCTCAGGAACAGGTGGATCATTACCACAGTCTATACATGAAGGATCTGTCTGAACTTTTCCACAGACATAAGACCAGCTGCGGACTGGCGGAAACACACGAGCTGCGCTTCATATAGAAATGATGGAAAACACAAAGTTAATGAAACAACTGTCTGGAAAATAATGTGGGACAGATACAAGAAGAGGAAAATGTACTTATTTTTGTACTGATGCCATGTGAACGTTTTAGCTTTTTAGAACTTCTCCAAAACTATGCTCCAAGCACAAAATGAACTAAATGAATTAATGCAATTTGGGCTCTAAATCACAATAATGCTCTATTCATATTGAACTGTATATGTGCCTTAACAGAACACACAGAAAAGAAATCAAATGATTGCTCACCTTCATCACAGTACTTGCATAGTTTTGAAGTTATTCCTGCTGAAGCACTAGAAATGTAATATTAGTTTTATGTTAGTGCTCAACATAGATATATGTATGAAGAGAATTTGGGGGCGGTAATTATTACAGTTCAGAATTATTTTAATATCGGATGCATTTTGATGCTTTTACCTTAAATTTGTCGGTGGCATTTATAATTAAAAAATCTTAAAAGTACCTCTCAATTTATGCCACATGGATCATAAAACCAGCACATTTTTACCACTTCTAGTCATTTATTTGTGTCAGACAACAACATTTTATAACAATAAGATAAACAATTATGTACATATATTTACATACAAAAGCTTGAAGAATACTTTGCGTTGAATTTCAAAACTTCATATACAAATACCATTGAACCTGCTGTGGGTTACTTTAATTATGATAAAAGAAATCCCTGAATAAACATGTTGTTTTTCATAGAACACGTTTTAGCTTTTGTAGCCATAATGTCTTTTCTTTCTGCCAATTGGGGAGATTTATTCCAAAAACAATTAAATTACAGTTTCCACTGTCATTCTTTATATATTTATGAACAAGCCAAAGCTTACTTGCCACAGAATTAACTCTGATTACAAAGCTTCAACAGCTGTTTTTGTGTGTGTGTGTGTGTGTGTGTGTGTGTGTGTGTGTGTGTGTGTGTGTGTGTGTGTGTTTGGCAAATGTTCTATCCATTTCATCTGATTAAATGGACTTTCAACTGAAGTACAGCCTATTTGTTGTACAGAGGGGTGCATGACCGATAGTTATTTTAGCATCCAGACCCAGTACTGCTAGTCATATATGCCTCAATATGTTTATTGTGCAGGGAAATAGCCGTGATGCTTTTGAGGAACATAAGCTTGTAAGAGTGCAGTATGACCCATGAGCTTGCTTTGCTTTTGATAGGAGTTCAGGACAGATGAACCGATCATACCGTCCACTTTAGACACCTGAAAAGACAAGGAGCACAATTCAACACATTTAATCTGGCCTAGTCCTATCAGTTTACCATATTGGTGTTTCATCTTGACCTTTCATTATGTTTCATCTTGACCTGTCATTATTTACTCACCCTCATATCCTTCCAAACCTGTATGACTTTCTTTATTTCTAGAAAAAGATTCTTCAAAATGTTTTCCGCAGAAAAAAAGAAAGTCATACAGATTCAAAATGAGTTTTTACTTTAAGTGTGAAATGACTATTAATATGTCTGTGTCATCTTTCCTTTTGGTGTCTGTGTGCAGTAACAAAATTGAGTTGTCTTGTTGTGTTACTGTTATCTGGTTTCACTTTTGAGGAAGTGTGTTGCCTTCCAGCCACACATGCATGAGCGAGTGTGTTACCTGGTCTCGTGGTGTGTTCCTAAACATCGGACACAGCAGTAGCGAGATCCACACGACACACAGGTGTAGTTTGAAGGGAAGCCACACACCGCACAGAAATGACGCTGAGGAAACTTAGAGGGCTCAGCACATGCAGTCAGATAGTTTGGACCCTCACTAACACTCAAGTCCTGGAAGAAAAAAAGAAAACAAAAAAAGTGTAAGAGGGTGAATGGCACGGAAATATTTTCAGGACTCCAAAAAGAAAAGAAAAGTAGATTTAGAATTAATCATAAGTTTACATTGTGACATTGTTATATTATGCCCCGGAATTTCACTTTTGAAGATTTATTTTTACATCCTGTTACAGTAGTGTCATAACAGTAACTTTTATTTAAATGCTACCATGATTTAAGAGTAATTTACAATTTTAAAAGGATAGTTCCCTCAAAAATGAAAATTATCTTAACTCACCCTCAAGTTGTTTCAAACCTGTAGGAGTTTCTTTCTTCTGTTGAACACAAAATAAGATATTTTGAAGAATGTTGGTAACCAGTACCCAATCACTTCCACTGTAGGAAAAAAATACTTTGGAAGTCATTGACTACCGTCAACTGTCTGGTTACCAATCTTATTTTGTGTTCAACAGATGAAAGAAATTAATACTGGTTTGGAAAGACGTGAGGGTGAGTAAATGATGATAACGTGTTAACTTTGGAGTGAAACATCCCTTTAATGGTCTTACAAATAGGTTCATGACTTTATGATTTTTTTTTTTTTGCGGTTTCTTTTGGGGCCCGTAACATTCACCATTAAAGTGAGGGGTGTGTTTGAGTTTCTCAGCACGCAGTGCTAATGAGTGAAATGCGCGATTGCTTTACCTCCTCCTCCAGAAGCGTCTGGAAGTTTTTGCGGAACCTCTGTTTAAAATGATCACCCCTTGTCTTCTTCCTCCGCTTGCCTTGAAATCAAAATAAAGACAACACAACCGTCAACGTTACAGAGTCGGAAAGAGTTCGATATATTTAATACGTGCAAATGGATGGGGATTGAACGATGCAAAACACCGACTCGATTCGTTGCTCTCGTCGAACTGCGGCAGCCGCTTGACGAGCTGCGGGAGGCTCGCGTGAGGGTCGTCCTGGAAGTTGTCTTTCTCGAGCGCCTCGAGCTGGCGGGTCAAACGGCGCTGGCGCGTGGCGCTGTCCAACACGCGCCGCTGGCCGGGATCCTGCGATCGGACTGAGGAGGACAAATCATCTGAATGTGCACTACAGCTGGATTTACATGATTACAGAATAGGGCTGATAGTGTTATGATGCATAGCTAGGCTGTTTACATGTTCTGCTGCAAACAATAAAACATGGGGCTAGGAAGAGATGTACAAGTATTGCGTTATATTTATTTAGGCCTAATTCATTTTTAGGCCTTATTCATTTTTGTTGTTGTTGTTTTACCATGCACTATTATCAGACAACTGATACACAGGAAGGCAAACATACCGGCTATTTTCTTCTCCGCCATGCCCGGAAGTTTAGTAAGAGAACCACTCTTTATCTTGTGTTGATTTGTGGTGGTTCTCAATCTGAGTGTGTGCACTACTGACACCTAGCGAACTGGAGAGCCATGATCGTCCGGCTAAAACACAGGCTAAAACCAGAGCCCGTCTACATTATTAGACATTCTCTGCTAAAACAGTGGTTCTTGACTTATTCGCCAGGGCCCACTAGATGGCCCCAGTAGACTTGCAGGGGCTGTCTTACATTTATTATAAATACTCTACTACATTATATTTAAATAACATGAGAATTAAACTGCTAAAGATCTGCTAAAAAATATATAGGCCTAGGCTACATGTGCATTCTCTTGAGAAAAGTAGCCTATAACCATTGAGCTCTCACATGGATGATTTTTCACAGAGCGGTATCATTTTGGCTAACAAAACTGACATTTTTTTAATTAGTCAGTTGGCTTAGATCAGATGATGATGATTATAGCATGCTACTAAATATAACTTAAAACATTTAACTTTAACTTTTATGATTTAATAAGTTAAGTATTTAATAAGCTAAAGTCCAATGTTTTAAGTTACACTATATGATGCATATAAGGAAGGAACATTTTATCTTCCTGAAGTTGGGTTCCTGAAGTTACAACACTCTCTGTCTCTGAAGATAAACTGATTCTGTATGTCCTTTAATTAATTTTCATGACTTCTAGATATCCCAATGGAAGATTTGTAAGAACGTGTTAAATCATTTGTAAATGTGCTTATGAGATGTTAAAACCGGATGGGTTAAAGGTTAAACAGATTGGAACATGAGTTTATTTTGGATTAAAAACCCAACCCAAAGAAGAATTGTGTCAAGCTAGGCTAATTATTTAGGTCACAGGTTCTTTTTTAATTTTAGACTTTCTAAATTGTTGTAGGCCTGTTTTCATTTTATTAAGTGTATGAAAGAGAACTTGAGTACGCCTATACAATAATAAAGTAACACAATTAATCTTTTGTTAAAAATCCATACATTAGGCTATTACACACCTTAACTTACAACTATAGGCTAACTTTTAAATGATTTAATAAAATGTTTATTTTCTGCTACCGATTATTATGTAGCCTAAGCAGTAGCCTAATTATAAAACAGACGCATGCAGCCTATTGTGCTGTAACTGATTTTTAGACGTATATTTAGAGTCAAAACGAAACTGAAAGAACATTAAGCTTGAATCAAATAAAAACGAAAATGTTGCTCAATGACTCAGGATTCAGCGCTCAGACCTCACGCAGCACTTTCAGCCTCTGAAGAAGAAGAAGAACAGTAAGTATGTTGTCTTTCATTATGCCTTATTTTATCCCACTGGAACTTTACCTGGTTATTTGTGAATGAGATTTTAAAGTGCATATAGACCTATCACAGAACTGTAAAATACAAATGGATGGAAATCTTCCACCAATGTTTTAGCCGAAATGATATAGATCAGAAATACTGTAAGATTGGTCCGTGTTGCTTCAGTTTTTTTTTTATACCAAAAATGCAAATACAAAAATGAAAAATTGAAACCAGACGTTCATTTTTTTGTAGCTACTTCATCAGTAGATGAATTGTTAGTTGCATAAATTGTGCTGCTTCGTTGTTGAAAATATTAGACACTGATTTATAGACGATGACGTCACCAGCCCTCGACCTGCTCCACATTCACCCAAAAAAGGCTAGGTCGATGAATTTGACCCGTCAGATTCCGTGACCCTGTGTATTAATACCTTCAATATGCTTTATAAACTAGAAAGGGGATTCGCATGTCTGCCTCATATTTTATGATTATGCAGCTGCAAACAAAGATGGTCACACACATCACATTCGTCAATTTATTGAAAATTACAGTCAGTTATTAAAGAGCGTTCACGTTTTTCGGTAGCTATTAATACCGAATACCAATGGAGCTTTGTTATATTATGTGATCACAGAGTAACAGTTAATAGGCCAATGCATTTGTAAGGAAAAACTATAGACGAATCCGGCGAAACTACCGGAAGTAAGCGGGCGCCATTACTGAGCTGTTGCTGGGTAGCGTTGCGCCATTGCCTCCTATTGGTTTGGTTGCGTCCACTGGAATAAACAGCCCGCAATTTACGACTGTCACTAACGTTACATCTACAACTTTACTATTCTTCCTCTGCAGAGTTATTTGAACAGTATAAGTGTTGTTAATGGTCTGTGAAGATCGGACAGGTCCTTTAAGAACTATGTATTTATCATCTGGTAGAGTGTGCATTATTTGACCAACCCATACGGAGCTCAGATAATTTTTTGACCCTCTATCAGTGACCTGTAGTTGGCATTTTGTTGATCATCGGATGCCAGGCGAAGGAGAAAATACTCTTGAATACCTTTAAAACAACCGAAGGGGCGCGTTGGGGCAGTAACTTAGTAGCATTAACGTTACTGTATTTGCTTGACTGTGACTCTCACTCTGAGAACCAACAACGCTAGCAGTTAGCTGTACCTTACCCTTTCCTTTTGAAATGTGAAAATGAGATAAATAATGGTCACAAAATAAAAACATGAATTCGTTTATTTGATATCATTAATTTATTTATTGTTGCCAAATGGACAGATCTTTTAATAGTTTCCTCGTTAGCTTGCCTAGCTAGCATAGTTATTGCCAAGCTATTTTCATAAATAATCTGTAAGATCGTTTGTACCTTCATCTGTGACTGGAGGCCACTGTCTAACATCATCAACCTAACAAGTCATACTGCCTGCAGCTGTCATCGAGGGTGCGTTTGCGTTATCACGGAGGTTTGTTTACATACTAGTAACAGCTCAGTAATGGCGTCGCCACAAGATGGCAGCCTACACAGAACGCTCGTCGGATTCGTCTATAGAGAGTGAGGAGTTGTCGTCACGGTATAGAGCCCCTCCCCTCGATCCGCCATGTTGGCAGGATTCCAGCGGCAAAACATCATTGTTTACGTGTGCTGTTAACTCGGTAGTAGAGGAGGTTTTCGCAATTCCGCACTGTTTTACCATGCCTGGAAGTAAAAACTGCTCCAGTGTTTGTCACAAGAAGCCAAGCGCCGACATTAGGCATTTCTCAATAGCAAGTACTAGGGATGTCAACGATTAATCGACGATCGATTAATTGTCGATAATACATTTAATCGATAGAACTTATCGATCATCGATTAAGCAGGTTTTTATGCGCGTGCGTGCTGCTCAACCGCGAAACATGTAAAGCGAGCGCGCCGGAGTTATGTTTGGGACCATTTTAAACCTTCATCATCATGTAAGTTTGCGTGTGCATTCGCAGCCTTTTGTTTTGTTCAAATGTAAGTTGTAATACTGTTTATTTTGTGTATGCCTATCTATATCTGATTTATCTCATATTGGATGCATTTGGTAAAGAACTCTGTAGTAAAGCGTCAGCTTCAGCGCGCGCAGCTCAAACGGCAGTGCACGACTAATAATGACTATTGGGACTGTAATATTACATAACATTATAAAGAGAACAATACTGTAATAAAACATTGTGAATTATTTGGGTTTAGTTGCCGTGTCGCGTTGCTCCAGGAAGAGCGCGTCCACAACATGAGTAGTTCTGAATGAATGGCACGTAACTTAGTTCAAGTTCACTTGTGCATGAATTTGCGTCATTTTGTGCAGATATAATTTGTAATATTCTGTTTATTCTAAATATATCTGATTAATCTCATATAGGATGCGTTTCTTTTAGATAAATAACGTGCTAGCAAAGTGCTCCAGTTTAACGGTTGCAGATTCATTCAGCGCGTGCAGTTGTTCCAGGAAGAGCGCGTCCACAACAGTCACACATTCTAGCGCATATGAGGCGGCGCTGGTGACGCGTTGTATTAGTAGTTATATTTGATTATTAAATAATTAATTTAATTATCAATCACATCGAAACATTTTACAATCCTAGCCCTTTATTTATATTTAAAACCATTCTAATTGATTTGGTGAGGAACATTAGCATTTGCAGACCCTGTCATGCTGTTGGCCACATGCCACTGCAGTTGATGCATATCGCAGTATTAAGGCTAACGATTAATCGATTAATTGATCGTTAATTTAAACGACGATCGATCATGGGAATTTGTGAAAATTGACATCCCTAGCAAGTACGCAAAGTTCGGACTTCAATGTCAAGTGCAGCTCAGGAGAATGACTCCCGAGGACGCGCGTCACTCAGCTCGCTCTGCTACTCCGGTTATCTCACTCTGTATGTACATTTTAGGCAACAATAAAACGAAATATGTTATAAAACACTACACTGCCTCTTTTCGTTTTCATTTAAAGAAATCTTAAACATTACACAAATGTGGTTCAGGCAACGCATATTTATTATATTCACTACATGTAACGTTAGCATATTTATAACAAAACTTTTTTTTTTTTAAATTGTTATATTTAAATTGTTCTTTCCGTTTAAATTTTAAAAATATTAAACTTATTAATATGGTTCAGGCAATATATAATGTGCATTTGTACTCTGATCATCACTGTAATAAAAAAAAATAATAATAAAAAAACTAAACCCTGTCTCTTTTTGTTGAATTTCAGTTTTATCAATAATAGCCATTATAAAAGTAAGTAGCCTATAAGTAAAAAGTACAAGAAGCTATACAATAAGAAATAAAGCAAACGATTCAGTCAAACATACAAAGTCAGCGCTCTAGTCTAATATTACAACAACGGTAAAGTTAAATAGCCTAAATATAAAGTTATGAAATTTCACTTAGCCCTCAGTTTGGCCAGGGAACAAGATTCACAAGACCAAAGATCGCCCGTTAGGTCAACACAAGACGAATTATATGTTATCTTCTCTAAATACCGCTGTTTTGCGCTTGGTGTGAGCTTGTTCCTGTAAGGTCCCTTTTCTTTCGCTTTATCTTTTTGCATTGCTTTACTTTCTTCCTTTTCTTTTTCGTATTCGTAGATCAGTCTGTGTCCCGCTGAAATAATAAATAGCCTAATAATAATAGCCTAATAAATGCGCAAAAATGAAAGAGCTCTGGAATGTTTAGTCGCGCTTCTGTGTAGTTCAGGAGCCAGTTGCACCAACAGGGCTTTACTAAGCCTGGTCCTAACTGCTAAGTAGGTCTTAGTTAAGACCAGTCTTTAGAGTTGACCTAACGTCTGTTGCACCAACCAAACTTAAGCCTAGGCTTAACTACGCCTGGTCTTAGCGTTGCGCGTTCATGTGTTCTTGACCAGCAGCGCGCGTTGCTAGGTTACGCTGTAAACTAAGGGCGGTGAGCAGATCGCGGAAGGCGACAGCTCAGTGCCAGTGACACTCTGCGGATGGCCCGACATGCGGTGGATTTGTGGACATTAATCATATCTCCAACAGTGTTTTGAAACGCACCATTTGCATAAAAACGTAGCGCTATTAATAGCAGTAATACTGGTGTCAATGCTGCGTTGTGGTCCGATACATACTGTAAGTCGGATGACAGCTCTTCAACAAGTTCATATATCCCTCCGACAGAATCGAAACCTCTCTATCAGCTCCTCATCATTGTAAAGGTCCAATGGATTGCTTCTGTCCCGAATAACTCTCTTCCGTCTAAAAGCCCGCTCATTGTAAAGTCTGTAACGTTATATAAGGCGCGCCATGTCTTTACTACTGTATTTACTTATGTGGTTACGAAGTGGTTACTATAGAAACATTATCGGATAACGGCTATTAACGCTATTATATGCCTAGATTTTGCATTTACGCCTGCTACTGACTAGGCGTAAGATTTACGCCCGGTCTTAGCGAGAAGAGGACTTAAGCCTGGATGGTGCAACGGTCGTAACTTTTAGGTCGGACTTAGAATGCTGAGTTAAGACCTACTTACCTTAAGACCAGGCGTACGCCCTGTTGGTGCAACTGGCCCCTGAAGGCGTTGCCCCTGGCAACCGATAGCGTCTCCTTCCATCATGGCCGACAGGCTCAGACCCCGCCCAAATCAACCCAAGTCGGCACGTGACTCCTCACTCTCAATAGGATCTCCAACATTATTGGGTATTAAAGTTAATAGTAATAAGAATAATAAGAATAAAGATAAGCATGTATCAGACAATGATAATATTTTATACAAAACGAAACCATCAACACAGTCCAGCATCAGACAACAGCAGCTCAGCATAATGTTGACGCCTGATAAGGCAGAACATTCTCCCAGACCCAGACGGTCCAACATCGTACTGGTTCTTCTATCACCTGCAGACGCGTAATAATTTTCGGAAACACTACCATTTCTCTGTCCACGCTCCACTTAATCTGTTAGTGAATGTAACACTCGTATCAGATCAGATCTGCCGCCGCCGTGTTTCCTTCCAACACCTCAAAATATGCACCATAGCCTATGTTTACCTGTTGCCGAGCAACGCAGTGATTGACAGGGCAGGGCAGGGCAGGGCGGGGCTGGGCGGGCACGTGATCGGCTCAGAATGCATTTTCAAATTGCACATTGAATTTGGCTACATTCATTGCGGGACACTTAATGGAAATGCAATCGCAAGTGTCTTAACTGTGAGTGTAAATCATAGACTGTAAAAAAATATGGACGTAGTGTCCGTGACGTCACCCGTAGGTTTCTGAAGAGCATTTTTGAAGCCTAAAGTGGGCGGAGCCGGCCGTCGCCATCTTGGCCTTGCGTCACTCCCGGATAACAGAAAATAGGCAAACAGGCGGGGCGTGAGTGGAGTTGAGGAGCCTGGCTAGCTATCTGAAATCACCTAGCTCGACGTGATCGAGTTAGCTGATGATGTAAAGCCAATTAAACTTTCCTATTTTTGCCCTTCGAAATATTATAATAGTTAAAAGACATGGCTACAAGTGAGACTGTGTATTACTTCGAGAGTGTTTGTGTGTGACAGTGATTTATGTGCATACATGTCCGTTACTCTTTCATGGTCCGAAAGTTCGTAGAGAGCTTATTCAGTCCATTTTAAATTCTGATTTTGGCCGTCTCTCAAATGGGTTAAACCATTTTATTACCATATTACCTTTGAAGTGCAAGTAAATGCGCTAGAAAATCCGCGCTCATTCATGTGCATTTATTGCATGGACGGAGAAAGCGCCGACGCCTGCATGATTTCATCTGACGGTACATAACGTTAAGCATATTATAATCCATCTGTTCCGTGAGAGCAGAACGAACGAGCATTTATTGACGTTTTAAATTTGAAAACCCCAAAAAGCAACGAAATTGTCAGACATCCATTAGTGCAGGTTCACGGAGGAAAACAACTGAAATACAGCGCTGGTTGTTCTCTCGAACGATAACGACGGAATCCAAAGACGTGGGCTTTGTATCCAAGTATTAAATTGTATGAAATAATCCCGAAAAAAAGCACAAACACTGCAGAGATGGCAAGTTCAGCAGCTAACATTTGCTGAGGTGAAGTGACGGCTAGTAACAGCAGACAAACGGCCAGCACTGACAGCGGCAATCCATCTGTCACTCAAGTGGCCACTGGCCACACCCTTAAATTTAAATATTAATCAACTAAACGGACGAGTTATAAAATATTTCACCCCCCTCACAGTTGTTATGAAGGGCAAAATTAGCTGTATAGACCAAAGCCACATAGAGATCCAGGCTGTAAACATATTTTTTTTCTGCTGTAAAGTTGGTAATTTTAACATGAGGGAGATACAGATTTGACTCACTTCTGCAGCCAGGCCAAGCGGCCAGTCAATGAATTGCAGTTTAACTCACTTCCGTGTTGGTTTCAAGAGAGAGACGGGGAGGTTGCCGCTTGGTGTAAATGCAATTAAGAAAAAATAACATTTAAATTACAATTTTGCTACAGTTTTTGCTTGAACATGTTAAACATATCTAATCATTTCTGTAATACATTTTAATTTTAATTTTGCAACTTATAAAGCGTTAAAATATGTATTCAATTTGCATATTAAAACTAGTGTATGAAATGGCAAATGTAAATTATATAATTGAATTTTCATTTTCATTTTGCACCAAACGTTGCACAAATGTAATGGAAAATTTAAATTTAAATACAGAAATGCATTGCCATTTTACATATTGCATTGTCATTTTGCATACATTTCAAATTGAAATGTGCTACCCATATGCTTCCATACAGTGCTGCTTCCTTGTTCCTGCTTCCTAAAGATTAGAACAGGATATTCAGAGAGAGGCAAGGCAGCAATTGAAACAAGAGAGCAAAAAAAAAAAAAAAAAAAACATTTAACACATTTAACCCTTATCTATGGAAGCCCGTTTCCGCCACATTGAGTAAAAAAATAAAGATTCTTTAAGTCATAATAATGAGAAACTTTCTCATAATAATGACTTAACATCTCGTAATAATGAGAAACTTTCTCGTAAAAATGACTTAAAATCTCGTAATAATGAGAAACTTTCTCATAATAATGACTTAATAATCATGCGTCGCGTCTGAACGCGTTGTTGTCTTTGGAGCTCCATCGATTTGATATATAATTCTTGATTTTCCTTAAGCCGCTTGTCCACCAGCGTCCGATCAATTTTTGTTCCGACGCGACGCCTGTGACGTTTTCGCTGCTTGCTTAAATATGAAACCTAAGCAACGTCCATACACAAATTCTCGCCGCCAAGTTTCCATTGGCTGCTGCCCCGCGTTTTGACGCTCTCATTTGCATAAAGTATCCACCGAGATACTTTTTTGCAGCGCCGCTGTTGACCAAATCGACGCGACGCGACCCATCATGCTTTGCGGGGGCGTTTTTGCTGCCTGACGTAGTAACATAGGAAATGAATGGGCTTTGGCGTCGCGTCAGAAATCGAGACGCTGGTGGACAAGCGGTCCGCGCACAGCGTCACTCATGATGGGTCGCGTCGCGTCGATTTGGTCAACAGCGGCGCTGCAAAAAAGTATCTCGGTGGATACTTTATGCAAATGAGAGCGTCAAAACGCGGGGCAGCAGCCAATGGAAACTCGGCGGCGAGAATTTGTGTATGGGCGTTGCTATGGTTTCATATTTAAGCAAGCAGCGAAAACGTCACAGGCGTCGCGTCGGAACAAAAATTGATCGGACGCTGGTGGACAAGCGGCTTCAGTGATCCAATGCTGAATCTATAGGTTACGTCCGTGGATCACGGCTGAACGCGTCTTCTCAACACTCACTTACAAACATTTTTCGCCTATCGTGCGTCTACTCTACACCCGTACCACTAAAAAGACGGATTATATCTAAGACTTCAGTCATAAATTAGTATTAATATTGTTAGCATCACTGGTAGCGTAGTTGCTAACTTACTGTCCATCTGTTAAAATGGCGCATATATCAGATGTAAGTAGTCTACCTTTTGGTGCAGGTGAGGATTTGAGCTGCACGCAGTGCAGTCTGAGCTGGAAGCTGTTGAGAAACAGATCCACGACCTTTTAGTGAGACAAGCCGAACTGATAGACCGGCGGTTAGCTCTTGAAACATCACGCGCCGATGCACACAAATCAGAGATTAACGTAACTAACCCGCTGATTCCGACCTCGTCTACTCCGTGCATTACTCAGCATCGGTCCCGAGCGCCGAGGTCGCGATCAGCCATGGTCTCGTTCACTCCGGCTCCAACACGCCACCACGAAGCCTGGATATTTCTGCAGCGGAAGACGCGAGTCAGGTCTAGACCAAGACCCTCTCCGACCCTCCCGGTTTTCGAGTTATCCACACAAAACCGCTTCTCCCCTCTTCGCAAAACAGAACGCGATGCTGTGATCATCGGCGATTCCATCGTTCGGCACGTCCACGCTACATCAGGTAAAAGTAAGGTGCACAGTCACTGCTTTCCTGGTGCTCGTGTTTCTGAAATCGCTGCTCACGTTCCCGAGATTCTGAACGATAACGAGCGTGTCGGAACTGGGGTCTTGCACGCGGGAGTGAACGACATCAGGCTGCGCCAGACGGAAGTTCTGAAGAAAGACTTCAGGAATCTGATCTATACGGTACGCAGCACATCGCCTGAAACAACGATCATTGTGTCAGGAACGCTTCCCACGTACCGTCTAGGACATGACAAGTTTAGTAGATTATTCACGCTAAATGAATGGTTATCGTCATGGTGCAATGAGCAGAAACTGCTCTTTGTAAATAATTGGAATCTGTTTTGGGAGCGTCCTAGGCTTTTCCGTGCTGATGGCTTACACCCAAGCAGATTTGGAGCGGATCTTCTGTCGGATAACATCTCCAAAATGTTAAATACCTTTTGACTAGTAACCAAAAGTCCAAATCATAGTCTCTGCTGCACCAAATTAACTGATATAAATACTAGTGTAGAACATTGCATAGAAATTGTGTCTATTCCTCGTTTAGTGCGATCAAATAATAAATCTACTTCAGGATCTAGGAAAAATCTAATCGTTATTAAAACAGAAAATGTTGCTATTAGTAAACAAAAACAATTTCTAAAGCTAGGTCTTTTAAACATTAGATCACTCACACCTAAGGCAGTTATTGTAAATGAAATAGTCACAGATAATAGCATCGATGTACTTTGCCTTACTGAAACCTGGCTTAAACCAAGTGATTATTTCGGTCTAAATGAGTCTACTCCATCAGGATACTCCTATAAGCATGAGCCCCGTCTGATTGGTCGTGGCAGCGGTATTGCAACAATCTATAGAGATTTTCTTAGTGTTACTCAGAAAACGGGTTATAAGTTTATTTCATTTGAAGTACAGTACTTGTACTAAATGTTACGCTCTTAGATGCTAGAAAAACATCCCTATTATCTTTAGCCTTGGCTACCGTATATAGACCGCCAGGGCCTTACGCTGATTTCCTAAAAGAATTTGCAGATTTTCTCTCAGACCTATTGGTCAATGTCGATAAAGCATTAATTGTTGGAGATTTTAACATACACGTAGATAATCAAAATGATGCGTTAGGGGCTGCGTTTATAGATTTATTAAACTCCTTTGGGGTTAAGCAAAACGTTACCGGACCAACTCATCGTTTTAATCATACACTCGATTTAATTATATCACATGGAACCGATCCAACCGATATAGATATCATTCCACAAAGTGACGATGTAACTGACCATTACATGGTAACTTGCATATTACGTACCCCTGTAATATATCATGCTGCGTCGCGTTATCGATTAGGCAGAACAATCCTTCCATCCACCATAGATAATTTTTCAAATTGCTTATCGGATCTTTCTCAGCTGCTCAGTGAACCCAAACAAACAGATGAACCACAGGAACTAACCAGCACTATGAGCACCATTCTCTCTGGAACACTGGATATTGTTGCACCTATTAGACTAAAAAAGGTCAGAGAGAAAATTAAAGCACCATGGTACAACAATACTACGCGTGTTCTAAAGAGAGAAACCCGTAATTTAGAGCGTAAATGGAAAAAAACTAATTTAGAGGTTTTTAGAATCGCTTGGAAAGACAGTACGTCACGTTATAAAAAGGCTCTAAAAGTAGCCAGGGCTGAGCACCTCCGCAAACTAATAGAAAATAACCAAAACAATCCTAGGTTTTTATTTAACACCGTGGCTAGACTAACAAATAAACAAGCGTCACCTGAACAAAATATTCCGTTACAGTTTAGTAGTAATGATTTCATGAATTTTTTCACTGAGAAAATAGAAAACATCAGAACCACAATTGTAAACGTTCAATCCTCAATCGCGCCTTATAACTCTGCCTCGATTATCACCCCGCAAGAACAATTACAGTGCTTTACAACTATAGAACAAATAGAGTTAAATAAACTTATCACTTCCTCTAAAACAACAACATGTTTATTAGATCCCATACCAACTAAACTACTGAAAGAAGTGTTACCTATAGTGGAAGAGCCTCTCCTCAATATTATTAACTCATCTTTATGTTCCAAGAACATTTAAACTGGCAGTTATAAAACCACTCATTAAGAAACCACAATTAGACCCAAATAACCTAGCAAATTATAGACCCATTTCAAATCTTCCTTTTATGTCTAAAATACTAGAAAAAGTTGTGTCTGCCCAACTAGGCTCTTTCTTACAAGAAAATGACATCTATGAAAAGTTTCAGTCTGGTTTCAGGCCGCACCATAGCACTGAAATTGCGCTCGTTAAAATCACAAATGGTTACTCTTAGCTTCTGACCAAGGCTGTATCTCAATACTAGTTTTACTTGATCTTAGTGCTGCGTTCGATACTATAGATCACACAGTACTCTTAGATCGACTACAAAATTATACTGGTGTTCAAGGACAAGCATTAAAGGATAACTTCGGTCAATTTTAACACTGAGCTAATTTTTTTGTAAATTTGGAGTGCTGTCAATACAGAGAACAACGACAAAAATCGGTGTTGCCTACACCATGTTATCCTCTTTTTAAAATTTGCACCCTGTTGACTTAAATGGGGCAAGTTTTAAACCTGCTTTTAGCCTCTTAACATCCTTGATGTGTCATTACAAGTGCACAGCTAATGTGACTGATTCCTTCAGACTGATCACGGGTGAATCTGACTGCAGTAGATGTGAAAGATATTAATAAAAATTATGTTATTTCAGCCAGCGCACATACCTATATTTTCTTCCTGTTTTCGGTCGAAGTCCATAGTAATCGATTATCGAGTTCACGCGCGTGATCATAGGTAACTAAACCTACGAGTGTGAACTCGACAATCGATTACTTTGGACTTCGACCGAAAACAGGATGTAAATACAGGTATGTGCGCTGGCTGAATAAACATCATTTTTATTAATATATTTCACATCTACTGCAGTCAGATTCACCCGTGATCACTCTGAAGGAATCACTCACATGGCTGTGCACTTGTAATGACACATCAAGGATGTTAAGAGGCTAAAAGCAGGTTTAGTACTTGCCCCATTGAAGTCAACAGGGTGCAAATTTTAAAAATAGAATAACTCGGTGTAGGCAACACCGATTTTTGTCGTTGTTCTCTGTATTGACAGCACTCCAAATTTACAAAAAAATGAGCTCAATGTTAAAATTGACCAGAGTTCTCCTTTAAGCTGGTTCAGATCATACCTATCTGACCGATACCATTTTGTCTATTTAAATGGAGAAAAATCGATCATAACCCCAGTAAACTTTGGAGTGCCGCAAGGATCTGTGTTAGGCCCTCTATTATTCTCAATATATATGCTGCCACTTGGAAATATTATAAGGAAACATGGAATTAGTTTCCATTGTTATGCTGATGACACTCAAATATATATTTCATCACGGCCGGATGAAAACGCTAAATTATCCAAATTGACAGAGTGTGTTAAAGATATAAAAGATTAGATGACGCGCAATTTTCTTTTATTAAATCCAGACAAGACAGAGGTAATACTTATCGGTTCAAAAAACCGCCCACAAAACCTCTCACAGTACAACTTTAACATCGTAGGATGTCCTGTTACTTTATCCTCTACAGTAAAAGACCTGGGTGTTATACTTGACTGCAGCCTGTCTTTTGAAAATCATATTTCATATGTTACAAAAACAGCCTTTTTCCACCTTAGAAACATTGCTAAGCTACGTAATATGCTATCTGTTTCTGATGCAGAAAAGTTAGTTCATGCGTTCATGACCTCGAGACTAGATTACTGTAATGCTTTATTAGCTGGTTGTCCTTCATCCTCAATAAACAAGCTACAGTTAGTCCAAAATGCCGCCGCTAGAGTTCTTACTAGATCAAGAAAATTTGACCATATAACACCAATTTTATCATCACTACAATGGTTACCTATAAAGTTCCATATTAATTAGGTATTGCTACTGACTTATAAAGCCCTAAACGGCTTAGCTCCAGTTTATTTAACGGATCTTCTATAGCCCTATAATCCATCGCGCTCTTTAAGATCAATCAATTCGAGGCTTTTGGTCATACCTAGGATATCCAGATCAACCAAAGGAGGGAGATCATTTTCACATTTAGCTCCAAAAATCTGGAATAGCCTTCCTGATACTGTTCGTTGCTCAGACTCGCTTTCCCAGTTTAAAACTAGATTAAAGACGCATCTCTTCAGCCAGGCATTTATATAATATTTTTAATCTTACAGTTAAATCCGGTCTCTAGTTCATAAATGCCAGAGGAGAACTGGCCCCCAGACTGAGCCTGGGTTCTCCCAAGTTTTTTTTTTCTCCATTAGGTCACCTGATGGAGTTCTTCGGTTCCTTGCCACTGTTGCCTTTGGCTTGCTCAGTTGGGGATACTTAATTTAATTAATCAATCAACAATACTATTGATCAGCATTACCAAACGTGGACGTTTTACACTAGAAACAAACACTGATGTACTATTTTATTTAATACTGTGAAGCTGCTTTGATACAATCTGTATTGTGAAAAGCGCTATATAAATAAAGTTGACTTGACTTGACTTGACTTAACATCTCGTAATAATGAGAAACTTTCTCATAATAATGAGAAACTTTCTCGTAATAATGACTTAACATCTCGTAATAATGAGAAACTTTCTCGTAATGACTTAACATCTCGTAATAATGAGAAACTTTCTCGTAATGACTTAACATCTCGTAATAATGAGAAACTTTCTCGTAATAATGAGAAACTTTCTCGTAATAGTGACTTAACATCTCGTAATAATGAGAAACTTTCTCATAATTATGACTTAACATCTCGTAATAATGCGAAACTTTCTGATAATAATGACTTAACATCTCGTAATAATGAGAAACTTTCTCGTAATAATGAGAAACTTTCTCATAATAATGACTTAACATCTCATAATAATGAGAAACTTTCTCGTAATAATGACTTATTTTCTCGCACTTCTACACATGCGCAAAGCAGCGGAGCAGAAGGGCGTGCCACACTAGCGACATCCGCTGGTCAAAGCCGTGTAAATGCATCACAGCAAACTTGGCACGCTCTGCAGTGAATAACAGTAAAGATAAATGATCAGTATATGAGACAGGCTTCCATACTAGATAGTCTTTTATTCATTTGTATTCATTTGTATTTTTGTGTATGAACAAGCAGCAACACAAGGGTGATCCATGGATTTCAAATAGACGGAGGAATGATAAGACAGCACACCTTTCCAAATCTGTTTAAGAACACTTCATCTGGAAATCTGTGTAAGGGTCCGTTCATACAGAACGTGCTTTTTCATTGCTTTTCTAGGCATACGCGCACTAGACGGACGTTGCGCTCGCTCTTCTGCAGCGTCTCGCGCATGACACGGCGTTCTAAATTGAAAAGAAGTTCAGCTTTTAAAAACACGTCTCGACCTTGCGTTTTCCCCCATTCCACTGCCCACTTATGTTTAAATGTCCCCAAAGTCATAAACATCTTAAAGGTGATTTCTGTAGGCTATTGATATCTTCCAGATGAACCTGCACATCAAATATCCTAGAAGCATCTGCAAAATCTCATCTCATCTCATCTCATCTCATCTTCGTCCGCTTATCCGGGGCCGGGTCGCGGGGGCAACAGTCTAAGCAGAGATGCCCAGACTCCCCTCTCCCTAGACACTTCCTCCAGCTCTTCCGGGGGAACACCGAGGCATTCCCAGGCCAGCCGGGAGACATAGTCTCTCCAGCGTGTCCTAGGTCTTCCCCGGGGTCTCCTCCCAGTGGGACGCGCCCGGAACACCTTCCCGGGAAGGCGTCCAGGAGGCATCCGGAACAGATGCCCGAGCCACCTCAGCTGACCATCCTCTCGATGTGGAGGAGCAGCGGCTCTACTCTGAGCTCCTCCCGAGTGACCGAGCTTCTCACCCTATCTCTAAGGGATCGCCCAGCCACCCTACGGAGAAAGCTCATTTCGGCCGCCTGTATCCGGGATCTTGTCCTTTCGGTCATGACCCAGAGCTCATGACCATAGGTGAGAGTAGGAACGTAGATTGACCGGTAAATCGAGAGCTTCGCCTTGCGGCTCAGCTCTTTCTTCACCACGACAGACCGGTACATCGACCGCATTACTGCAGAAGCTGCACCGATCCGTCTGTCAATCTCCCGTTCCATCCTTCCCTCACTCGTGAACAAAACCCCAAGATACTTAAACTCCTCCACTTGAGGCAGGAACTCTCCACCAACCTGAAGTGGGCAAACCACCCTTTTCCGACTGAGGACCATGGCCTCGGATTTGGAGGTGCTGATTCTCATCCCAGCCGCTTCACACTCAGCTGCAAACCGTCCCAGTGCATGCTGAAGGTCCTGGCTTGATGAAGCCAACACGACAACATCATCCGCAAAGAGCAGAGACGAAATCGTGTTGTCACCAAACCCGACACCCTCCGGCCCCTGGCTGCGCCTAGAAATTCTGTCCATAAAAATTATGAACAGAACCGGCAACAAAGGGCAGCCCTGCCGGAGTCCAACATGCACCGGGAACAAGTCTGACTTACTGCCGGCAATGCGAACCAAGCTCCTGCTTCGGTCGTACAGGGACCGGACAGCCCTTAGCAAAGGACCCCGGACCCCATACTCCCGGAGCACCCTCCACAGGCCGCCGCGAGGGACACAGTCGAATGCCTTCTCCAAATCCACAAAACACATGTGGACTGGTTGGGCAAACTCCCATGAACCCTCCAGCACCCTGTAGAGAGTGTATAGAGCTGGTCCAGTGTTCCACGGCCCGGACGAAAACCACACTGTTCCTCCTGAATCCGAGGTTCTACTATCGGCCGTATTCTCCTCTCCAGTACCCTGGCATAGACTTTCCCAGGGAGGCTGAGAAGTGTGATCCCCCTGTAGTTGGAACACACCCTCCGGTGCCCCTTCTTAAAAAGAGGGACCACCACCCCGGTCTGCCATCCCAGAGGCACTGTCCCCGACCGCCACGCGATGCTGCAGAGGCGTGTCAGCCAAGACAGCCCCACAACATCCAGAGACTTGAGGTACTCAGAGCGGATCTCATCCACCCCCGGTGCCTTGCCACCGAGGAGTTTCTTGACTACCTCGGTGACTTCAGCTTGGGTGATGGATGAGTCCACCTCTGAGCCCTCAGCCTCTGCTTCCTCAATGGAAGACGTGACGGCGGGATTGAGGAGATCCTCGAAGTATTCCTTCCACCGCCCGACGATCCCCAGTTGAGGTCAACAGCTCCCCACCTCTACTGTAGACAGCATTGGTAGGGCACTGCTTCCCCCTTCTGAGGCGCCGGATGGTTTGCCAGAATCTCTTCGAGGCCAGCCGATAGTCCTTCTCCATGGCCTCACCGAACTCCTCCCAGGCCCGAGTTTTTGCCTCCACAACCACCCGGGCTGCAGTTCGCTTGGCCTGCCGGTACCCGTCAGCTGCCTCAGGAGTCCCACAAGCCAACCAGGCCCGATAGGACTCCTTCTTCAGCTTGACGGCATCCCTTACTTCCGGTGTCCACCACCGGGTTCGGGGATTGCCGCCTCGACAGGCACCGGAGACCTTACGGCCACAGCTCCGAGCGGCCGCTTCGACAATGGAGGTGGAGAACATGGTCCACTCGGACTCAATATCTCCAGCCTCCCTCGGGATCTGGACAAAGCTCCGCCGGAGGTGGGAGTTGAAGATCTCTCTGACCGGAGACTCGGCCAAACGTTCCCAGCAGACCCTCACAGTACGCTTGGGTCTGCCGAGTCTGTCCAGCCTCCTCCCCCGCCATCGGATCCAACTCACCACCAGGTGGTGATCAGTTGACAGCTCCGCCCCTCTCTTCACCCGAGGTTCCAAGACATACGGCCGCAGGTCAGATAAAACGACCACAAAGTCGATCATCGACCTACGGCCTAGGGTGTCCTGGTGCCACGTGCACTGATGGACACCCTTATGCTTGAACATGGTGTTCGTTATGGACAAACTGTAACTAGCACAGAAGTCCAATAACTGAACACCGCTCGGGTTCAGATCAGGGGGGCCGTTCCTCCCAATCACGCCCCTCCAGGTGTCACTGTCGTTGCCCACGTGGGCGTTGAAGTCTCCCAGTAGAACGATGGAGTCCCCAGTCGGAGCACTTTCCAGCACCCCTCCCAGAGACTCCAATAAGGCCGGGTACTCTGCACTGCCGTTTGGCCCGTAGGCACACACGACAGTGAGAGACCTATCCCCGACCCGTAGGCGCAGGGAAACGACCCTCTCGTTCACCGGGGTAAACTCCAACACATGGCGGCTGAGCTGGGGGGCTATAAGCAAACCCACACCAGCCCGCCGCCTCTCACCATGGGCAACTCCAGAGTGGTGAAGAGTCCATCCTCTCTCAAGGGGTGTGGTTCCAGAGCCCAAGCCGTGCGTAGAGGTGATCCCGACTATCTCTAGTCGGAACCTCTCTACCTCACGCACAATCTCAGGCTCCTTCCCCGCCAGCGAGGTGACATTCCACGTCCCTAGAGCTAGTTTCCGTGTCCAGGGATCGGGTTGTCGAGCCCCCCGCCTTCGACTGCCGCCCGATCCTCTCAGCACCGGCCCCTTACGGTCCCTCCTGCAGGTGGTGAGCCCACGGGAAGGCGGCCCCACGTCGCTCCTTCGGGCTGAGCCCGGCCGGACCCCGTGGGGGGAGGCCCGGCCACCAGGCGCTTGCATACGAGCCCCAACCCCAGGCCTGGCTCCAGGGTGGGGCCCCGGCTGCGCCATACCGGGCGACGTCACAGTCCTTGATTTAATTTGTCTCATAAAGGGTATTTTGAACCACTCTAAGTCTGACCCGTCGCCTAGGACCTGTTTGCCTTGGGAGACCCTACCAGGGGCATATAGCCCCGGACAACATAGCTCCGGACCTAGGGTCATTCGGGTACTCAAACCCCTCCACCACGTTAAGGTGGCAGTTCAAGGAGGGGGCATCTGCAAAATACGTGTTATATTAACACACATATGTGTTATATTAACACACATATGTGTTACACTTAAACTTGACGAATAAATGTAATATTCCAACTTTAATCTGATAATTTTGTAAATTCATGTAACAATTTCCATCAGTGTGCACAAGCAGGCGTCCTTCGTTACCATGGTAACCGTCCTGCTTCTGCATTCCACTTTCACACCTTATCGTGCGCATGGAAAAGTGTGGAAGATATAGGCCTACTGATGATGTTATTTAATGATCCTACAGATTGCACTTAGTAGATCAAACTGACTTTAATGAAAACAACTGTTTTGCAGAGCGTGCCAAATTTGCTGTGATGCATTTACACGGCTTTGACCAGCGGATGTCGCTAGTGTGGCACGACCTTCTGCTCCGCTGCTTTGCGCATGCGTAGAAGTGCGAGAAAATAATTCATTATTACGAGAAAGTTTCTTATTATTATGAGACGTTAAGTCATTATTACGAGAAAGTTTCTCATTATTACGAGATGTTAAGTCATTATTACGAGAAAGTTTCTCATTATTACGAGATGTTAAGTCATTATTTCGAGAAAGTTTCTCATTATTATGAGATGTTAAGTCATTATTTCGAGAAAGTTTCTCATTATTACGAGATGTTAAGTCATTATTATGAGAAAGTTTATCATTATTATGAGATGTTAAGTCATTATTATGAGAAAGTTTTTCATTATTATGACTTAAAGAATCTTTTTTTTTTACTCAACGTGGTGGAAACGGGCTTCCATACTTATCCTCTCCTCCTGTGCCTATAACAAATCCTTCCCTATATTATAATAATTCAAATTATACTTATACTACCCTTCCCTAAATTATACTTAGGCCTATACATTTTTTGGGTAAAAAAAAAAAACCTGCGGAAACAGTGTAAAAGTAGCCCAATTCCACGGGATAACCCATGCAGCTTTTAATTACGATGCCAATAAATAAATAAATAAATAAATAAATAATGCTGAAAAATAATGTATTGGAAGCAGTTTACATGGGTCAAAAATGATCGAAATAGTATATTTTTTCTTCTTACTTTTTTTCTTTGCTTTTTTTGTGATGGGGCTTGTGAAAAAAAAACTTTAGTGTGGAGCCCGGAGTCCATGTCCACAGAGAAAAAAAATATATATTTACATTATTTATATGCTAATTATTACTATACATTTTTAGTAAACATGGAAATGGTAGGCATATGCAGGTATAGATAGGCGGGCCAGAGTCCTAAAAAAAATTCACGAGTTCACGCGCATAGGTTTAGTTACCTATGATCACGCGCGTGAACTCGGCAATCGACTACTTTGGACTTCAACCGAAAAACAGGATGTAAACACAGGTATTTGCGCTGGCTTAAATAACATCATTTTATACATATCTTTCACATCTACTGCAGTCAGATTCACTCGTGTTCACTCTGAAGGAATCACTCACATTTTCTGTGCACTTGTAATGACACATCAAGGATGTTAAGAGGCTAAAAGCAGGTTTAGTACTTGCCCCATTGAAGTCAACAGGGTGCAAATTTTAAAAATAGAATAACTCGGTGTAGGCAACACCGATTTTTGTCGTTGTTCTCTGTATTGACAGCACTCCAAATGTACAAAAAAATGAGCTCAATGTTAAAATTGACCGGAGTTCTCCTTTAACAGGAATGAAAACGAGGCTGCATAAGGATTGAAGGATAATGAATTGATTAATAAAATAACATTTTAATGAAAGTTTGTGATAATGAAGGCTAAGATGTAACTAGTTAAAATGCTGAATATTCTAAATTGTATTCTGTTCTTCAACTGTTTTATCTTTCCCCATCTTTTATTGGACCCAGGACAGACAATGGATTCTGTTGGAGATGAATTCAAGAGAAGTCTTCGTGATAAAGTATCTGGTCTGAAGGAGGTCAATTCCCTTGAGCGATGTGAATTCATACTGTTTTTCTGCACCATTGTTTCTCGTGCTGGAACTGACATTGACGCTGCAGTGAAGTACATTGATCAAGTTAAAAGTGTGAAGCCAGATTAATAATAAAACATAATTAATTAAACTTAACTGATTTAGTTTTTTTTAAATGATCCAATTAACAGTCCACTTTTATCTGCCCTACAGGTCAGTTCACGCCAGTCATCTTGGTGATACTCCATTCTACGTTTGACCCTGAGAGAATTATCCCAGACAGCAAGAATATTATAAAGAGACATGACATATTTGCAGTGGACTGTCTGATTTTTGATAACGAGTTACTGAGATGTCAGAAGAATGACAATGCAATTGCTGAAACTGCACATCACCTCAATTCAAAGGTAAACATGTTGATCACCATGGACACTTTTCACAAACTGCGATGATATGTTTCCAGTTATTAACATAAAAATCTAGCAAAGGTTTTATATTTCCATTTTTTAAAATGTACATTTGAAACACTATACTTTTTTATAAAAAATAAATACAACATAAATACAGGGAGGGAAGGTGAGCTAAATTTGACACCTTTTTGACTGTTTTAATCAATTTCTGATTATCTCTTTATATATGTTTCTCGTTTAGAAACTTGTGGAAAAGCTATCGTGTATTTTTCTTTTCTTTTGCTATTGCAACAATCAGGAATGCAATGATCATATTTGCTAGAAGTTTATCCATTCATGTCAACTTCCGCTTCTGAAACCAGCAAATGTGTGAAAAGGGTCCAAAGTGAAAGATGAATGTGTGTTTTATTGTAGTTAACACAAATATATTCATATATTAATTTCCCTTCCAGGATCTGACTTCATATTATATCTTGAGTAGTAAGTATTCCAAGCTTTACATTCTTCATTCTTCAGTAAAATGTTCACTCTTACTATGCAATATCGTAATTAATTATAGTTATAAAAATAAATTAAGGAATAAAACAAAAACCTATGGTATTATATTTTATATAAGCTGTCTTTCATTCTTTCAGAAGATGGTGGAAATCGAAATCCATCCACAGACCCTGAAAATTACAGACTAATCAGTGATGGAGACTCAAGGCAAAGATTCCTTCGTTTCGCTCGTTACCCTCGCTGGCTTTTTGCTCTTGGTTTCCTTGGTTTCCTCATTATCTTTTTGGCACTTCTTGGATATTTTTTAGGTAATAAAGAATGAAATGAGCATTTTGTGATTTTCAGCAGTAACTGTCAGCTGCTCAAATTATCCTATAATGTCAACAACATACAGAATATCACCAAAACTGCATGTATAGTAGACAGCATGAAGAGAATTAAATTTTGAGTATATATTAGCAGGTAACTGGTTATAAGATGATGCTTAGAAATGTCTATGTGAGATGTGATTCTATAGGAAAGAAGTATGCATGAACTTCACTTTTTAGATAAGTGTTTTGTGATTGAATAGTTGAGGCACAAACAGTCAGCTGTCATTTTCAAATGTGATAATGTTGCATGTCATTGTTCAAAAAACAGCCTAGCCTAAATAAACAGCTGTTTCTTGCCACTTTTTATTCATGTGTCCATTTTTGCTATTATTTCTGCTTTACTCATGCAGTGGACTATTTCATTTACTTGTACTCCCACATATGCACCCTCAGGACTAAACCAATGTTCTGTATAGATTTATAAGTATCTCATTTATTAATTCTTGTCTTGTTGACTGGGCACTTAAAGCAGACAGAGAGTCTGTACAAATAACTGCCTTTAATGGCTTTTGCACTTTAATGCAAAAGTAGCCTACATGACATGCAAGACGAGACGGGATAGGAATTCAGAATAGTATTTATTTAATCTTCATAACACTCAGCCAACTTAACATGCGAGAACCAACAAGGGACATAACAGGGAGTTTAAATAGAAGACAAACATAATGACTGACAGGTGATTATACGTAACCATAGCAAACAAGGAGATTATAAGTAACCAAGGAAACCAAAACTAAACGGAGCAGAGAAAAATGAACTAAGGCAAACAAAACAGAATATTATGGTTTATTTACATAATATGATATAAAATTTCATAACTATGACACTTGCTTATTGCACTGTTGTATCCATCACACTCACAATCGAAGACTACTACTGTCATGTCTTCTGCAATGTTGATTATATCGGGAACAATAGCGCTCTTGCGAAAGCTGCAATATTATATTAGTTAGAAAGTGTTTATTTGGCCACTTCATTCTCTACCTCAGCCAGATTACTGTATTTATATCACAGTTTACGGTGTTTCACTGTGAAGAAAAACAAACACATACAATTTCAAAATGAGGTTGAAACAATACACTAACCTGCAACTGCTAGAACTATTGCTACCTGATATAAAACATTACAAATTAATTAAAATGAATTGTTCAGTGATGTCAAATAGTATTATTGACTTGAATTAAACCACTTAATTTAGATGTCACCATTTTTAGATTACCACTTTTTTAGTGTAAACAAATTTATTCTGGCATGTATTTCCTATTTACACTTACTGTTTTTTTAATGACTCATTTTCGCATGATTATAATCACTAAACAAATCTCGGCCAGCAGCTTTGTTTATTGTAGACATTAAAGCTGTAAGACTGGAAAATTACGCTGCTATTTTGAACCAATAATCGGAACAAAAGGCAGTTGAAGGATGACGTGTATAATTCAAATATTTATCTGACTCCAATATAATTAATCTGACTCCATTAAAGTTGTAGTTATTCTTTAACCTCTTATTCTTTAAAGGTAAAAGACTTTCTTAGAACTGATAGGAAAACGTAGGATTTAACCTGAACGTTTAGATAACGAAAGTTATATCGCTTTAGCTTTCAACATAATCAGTGATAAAAGGAAATATTCTCAAAGCCTTTAAAGCAGGCAAAGTTATTTATTAAGTTACATGTTTAAATATTCAGACAGTAGAATGGAACAACATACTATAGCCTAAACTCAATTGCCGTAAAAGCCTTTAGTATGAGGTTACGCACCGGTGTGCGGGAGTGGCGGGGTTAAAGCCTTTCTCCCAGATCAACAGTTACCTTTCCTTCTCATTCTCCGAGCAAAGCATTGTTAAACATGAATGGAATACCAACACCAAACCGACCGACAGGAAACCAAAAGATGAAGCAAATCCAAATGGGTAGTGATCAAGAGAGGGAGAAGAACATTAACATATTCTCCTTAATGCATGTTTAACCAGTAGTAGGCTACCTAGATTGTACATTAGGATACTTTAATATCTCTATAAGTTCACCACCATTCATTTCAGTTTACAAGCTGTCAGATGAGACCAAACATGGCAGTTTCATATTAGAACACACTAGTAAATAAACAGTATGTAGTTGAAAGCATATGTCCTGTGAAGCAAATGGTACAGACGTGTCATTAAGGTGCAAACGACTCTGTCTCTCCCGACAGAACCATCCTGTGCCTGGAGTGTCCCAACAGTCCTCAATCAGCATAGTGATGAAACCCTTGTACTAAATAGGCATTAGCATACTGTGATGATGAAGGCCATTGTGTCACGTTTAATTCACATGTATACCTTTAAAAGGCTTTTTGAAGTACTGGGGCAGTAAAGAGTTCTTCCTATATTTGCTCAGCCCTACAAAGCTTATAATCAATGGTCAATGGATCTGTGAGATTTACAGAGCCATAAAGAGTATGACAGTGTCATACATTAGAAGAAAGAAACACTGTTTACTCCACAAGCGAGCTTCAGAATGTAATAAATAATTATGTTTATGTTTTGATATATAATCAAATATTGATTGTTCTTCTTTGTTATCTCTATGTATGTTACATTTATTTATATAATAAATTTTTTAGGACTATAATATTTATTAAAAAGTCAGAGATTTGATTAAATAGATTTGGTTGAACAGAGAAATATCATATCAAAGGTCTTGATGAATTTGGATGAATTTCGGTCCTGATACTCCTTCCAGACCTAAAGAGGAAGTCTGTACATTGAGAAAGCAGAACTGTGAATAAAAACAAAATATAATGATGTGTCTGAAAGCTGAAAAATTCTGTCTCCGCAGGCAGAATATGGAAGAAGGAATTAAGAAGAGAAAAACCCAATGATTATGTCACATTCTAAAAAAAAAAAAATTCTTAAAAAATATATTATTTAACATCACTGAAACAACTTATATACATACCATCAAAACTAAGTTAAATCACTCTTAAGGTAGCAGTTGCATCTGTTCAGTTTTTTGAAGGCAACATATATTGCCTATGATATCCCACAGTATCCTCTGCGTGCGATTCCGTGACAGTTCAATCCCAATTCACTCCTTGCCCTACCCCTCCGTTTTGTACGTTCCCGTGAAGGGGTAGGGTTGTCTCGATTCTCTTTTGGTTGGAGGGGTAGGGATAAGGGGAAGGGCCAGATAGCCCTTGAAATGAAGATTTTTCGGGACCACACTTCAAATGAAGGGGTATGAGAAATGTACCTGCATACAGCAGATACAGAGGCAACATGGCTGCCAATAATCATTTTCTTTATGTCACATTCAATCTTGTGTTCATATTTACGGTCATGTTCTTCAAAGAAACGTTTGGAAAAAAAAATCGCTAAAGTTCGTTAGCAATAGTCCCGCAACATATTTTCATGTCTGATAACTGAATGTAATTGCGGCAGGGAATTGGCTTATCTTTTACCGTAGGCCTACGTCTGCTATGAACGCATTGTTTTCTTGTGGTTATATGTGAACACGATATAAACGAACAGTGCTTACACAGTTTCATGCTTTTTGCAACATGATCAACCAGTCTTGTATGTTCTTTATCAAACAGGGACACCTGAGGAAACCCGGAGGCTCATTCGTTTTCGCGCTGACAACGAGCAACGTTTCCTGAGGTCCAAAAATACTTAGGTGTTGAAGATATAGTTATCTCTGTTGTTTCCTGCGAACTTCAGAAGAAAGATGCAAAAAAAATAGCTGTAACCGACGACGGCATCTTGGAAGTTTGTGATAAACATTGGCGCATCTCCTGTGTCGTAGGCGCTAGCGACGACGTATAATGACGTGTAACTGTGTAGGTGTCCCATTTCTTAGGGGATATTTTCACCCCTACGCCTTGCCATTCTGTTTCAAGGGGCAAGGGGCAAGGGTAAGGGGTAGGCGAAGGGTTAGGGGTAGGTGAAGGGGTATAAAATAGAATAGGGATTGGGCCTTAAGCTGAGGGGAAAAAATGACCTCTAAAAGTTCAGCTGGTGGTCAATTTTTTCCAACTTTTTCTTTTGAGGAAATTAATATGAATTAATATATATACAGTTTCAGGAGGTACCTTTGTATCCAACTTTGCTATGAGGTCATTGGTGAGGAAACAAGAAACAAGTTAGCTGAATCTTTATCTGAGTATTAGGCACAAACATGCCCGATAAACTGACAGTTTGGTTTTAAAGGACACATTCATTGAAACAGTACACAGTAGCATCACCTTATTATAAAACCTACAAATGTGCAAGATAAAGTACATATCTGTTTATAGTGGTTATAATTTCCAGAAAAAAAACACATGGAAAAGGGAAAGAGAGAAAACTGTAGTCCCCCCCCCCCAAATAAAAAATAGTTTATACAACAATCCTTCAAAGTCGTAAAACAAAACAATTTTATTATGTAATTGGGTGGGAGACATGACATGCAATTCTACCCGTCCATGATGTCATAACCTAATAAAAATGGGTATTTTTTAAAAATATAAATCTTCATGTTGTTCCTCAGACAAGATATTATTACAGCATACCATAGCTGTAGTTGGTGTATAAAGACCTCTACTTCAAATTTTTATCTAAACATCAAAATTGTCATGTGGTGTGACTGTCCGGGATATGTGTGACCTTACTAATATGACTATATATATCAGCAAAGTATAAATAATTGATAGATTTACAGTTTAAGTAACAGAATTAGACCATTTCAACAGACACAGAAAGTGTTGATGTCTGTGTATGATTTTAAAGCAATTTCTGGCCAAATACATTTTGTCCGTAAAATGGGCTTCATATGATGAGACACTGCAATCTATATTTTGAACGGGTAATAATTTGGATATCATAATGATGAAGAGGTCCACACTCAACCAGGAAGTTGCAGTTTCATCTCTGGAGTGGTTTGCAAGGTCAAGAGTTGAGTTCTGGCTTTTTAATTTTTAATTAAAAAGCTCTGTATCTGACATGCTCACTAGTGGTCAATGTTTTGTGTCTTATGGTGTGACATTATTTACATAAAAATGAAACACTTTTATACGAATTTTACTTATTAATTCTTAAAAATCATTCCTGCCATGTGGCAATTTACATGCTAAGTATAAGTTAGCTGTTTTTAGTTAACCAAAAGATTAGCCTAACTGAGCAAAACGTCATATGGTGTGACGCTGTATCATATGGGTTGACTGTTTTTCTAAGTCACACCATATGATATTTTTGTCACACAATATTACATAAACCTTTTTTAATGATAAATAAATAACTATTCAAAACATATTCAATGATAATAGTGAATGTTTAATAGTGAGCATTAAATTACCTATACAATGAATGTATTTCTTTTCAATTTTATACTTAATTTAATGTTCTTGAAGTGAGATGGTGTTTGATTTACTCATATTTATGAGTTTCTTATAATTTTAAAAGTTTTAAAACAATGTTAGTATGTTTTTTGATTAATGTTAACTGAATTGAATTAATTGAATGTTGAATGCAAATAAAATACAGTTTTTTACATTGACAAATTGTGGAGTGGTGCAGTTCATCATATAGCGTGACACTATATAATTTGGTGTGACATTCAGAATTGTGCCAGTAAAAATACTTTCTTAATTATAAATCATAAAAAGGTCAACAGAACACAAGAGAAATAGTATCAGCAAGAGTCACAAGCATTTTCATAGATTTATAACTGGGTTTAACATAATTAATCTAAAATATCTGGAAAGGCTGAGGAGAGATGACTTACTTTGCATGATGATTTCGAAAAACAAATACAAAATCTAATGAATCTGCACAAAAGAAATGTTAAATCTTAAGATAGTAATGAAAACTATTTATGTTGAAGTTAGTTAATTAGGGAGAGTATATCCCATTTTCATTTTATATAGAATAACTTTTATGTCACACCATATGACAATTTTAGGCACGAATGCAACAAATTGGTGAATAAATCCAATTACAAATACAAAATCTAAAAGACCACATATATTGTGGGAAAAGCAAGAGTAAGTACAACACAACTCAATATTTTTTATGCCTAATATTTGAAGTAAAAAATAAAAACTTTTTTTCAGGCTTATATGTCTCCCACCCAATTACAGATGAAAAACTTTGCTTCTTTTTTCTTTTTCCAGAAATATGAGGGCCACAGAAACATGGAAACAACAGGCTACTGTAAAAATGCACCTGGGCTTTATAGAAGAAACTTTGGAGTTACTAATCGCATCTGCTTTATGTTTGCGTATGTTATTACCGGTACATGACCTTACAACTCCAAGACAGTTGTGCAATGATCTCTGGAGATTGGGTTGATCACAGCAGAGCATTTCCAAGAAATCAAAACTGAAACGATTTTACCCATTTCTGAAAAGCATGACCAAACAATTTTTTTATCATAAATGGGTTAGTTATAGGAAAGAGGAATTTGCATTCAAATGTGTTATACTGAAGCAAAATAAATTTCAGCAATGCAGAAGGGAGAAGGAGAGAGCGAGGCTCGCGGGAGGGGCTCCGGCGAGCGCTCAGCTGTTACATCCGGGTCGGGAGGCCTTTGAGAGCGGCGTTTCTTCTTATGCAGCCCGGAAGAGGCAGCCGGAGAAGGGGAGGATCGTCAAACATGGCGAGTCGAGCCCGCAGGGTCGACATCGGCATCTCCTCACACTGTTCGCAGCCGCCTGAGGAAAGGGCGCGAGCTGCGTGGTCGAGGCCCAGGCAGAGAGCGCAGATCACGTGGCGGTCTCTGTCGCTGATAGTGGCTCTGCACGAGCCACAGGATGAGCAAGGCATTTTGAAACAAACGGCTCATGCTCTTTTAGATGCAGAGTGTGTCGCAGGGCGAACACACAAAACACACAACACAGAGCAATAAAAGGATATAATCACCGGATAGCGAAGCAGGCAGGGAAAGCTGAAGGCGGCGAAGACGGCCGGCTTCCTCAGGCTGAGATCCTCGGCGTGCTGGTCGCTTGATTCGACGGCGGCTTCCTCAGAGTCCAGTGATGCGGAGAGCTTTGCTGAAGAGACAGAAATCAGTGAAGCAGCCTCTGAGACTTGCTTATATACACTAAGCCACACCCCTTTTCGCGGGCTGTGACGCATGAAGCGCGCCAAGCACGCTCATTGGACGTGACGTCACGCCAAGGGCTCAGCGATAGGCTGCTGCAGTTGCCGCAGGGCAGCCAATGGGCACGCTAGTCAGCCTGCCCTAGGTCTGCATGCTGCCGCACTGCGTTGACAAGATTATTAAAAATTAAGGATAATTTTTGGCTTCAGTATCGCGAGAAAGAAGACTTTCCCGCAGCGTAAGCTACTTACGCAATACGAGAGAACCTCTCTTAAGAGAACTGTACTTTTTCCCCCAATAAAAAATAGTTGTCTTACGAGAGGTGCTCTAGTACTGCGTAAATAGCTTTACGCTAGGGGAAAAACCCTTTTCCACGGGATACTGAAGCCAAAAAATGATCCTTAATTTTGAAATACTGTAAAACGCGTTGCAGCAGCATGCAGACATGGGCGAGACGGCTTGGGCGCCCATTGGCTGCTCTGCGGCAACTGCACCAGCCTATCGAGAGAGGCCCCTCATGACGTCAGAACCAATGAGGGCGCTTCGCGCCCACTACGTCACGTCCCGCCGAAACGGGTGGGGGCTTGGGCTATAAATACGGCCCCGAAAGGCTGGTCCACTGATTTTTCATCTCTTCAGCGAAGCTCACGCATCGCTGGATCCCGAGAGGAAGAAGCCGCGCCGTCTGATAAAAGCCTTCTGCGGGACGAGCCTCTGCATCTGAAGCTGCTGGTCGACAACTCGCCACCTTCAATCGCCGTTCCTGCTCACGCTTTCCGGCGTACATATCCTTTTTCTCTGCTGTGTGTGCTCGCCGCCGCGACACACACTTTTCCATCTAAAAGAGCCGAGCGTCTTTTTCAAGATGCCTCGCACATCCTGTGGCTCATGCCGAGCTCCACTCAGCGACGGGGACCACCATGTCATCTGTGTTTCCTGCCTGGGTAAGGATCATGCAGCTCTTGCGCTCGCTGACGGCGGCTGCCCTCACTGCGAGATAATGCCTATGGTGACTCTGCGGACTCGTCTGGCATTTTTCTCTGAGACTGCACCTTCACCCGCTGCGTTGCCGCGCAGTAAAAAGCGCCGCGGTCTGCCGTCGCTTCCGCCATAGGAGACTACGAGGAAGCTGTGTGTGTGGAGGACGACAGTTGCTCTCTCCTAGCGTCGGGCAGTGAGGACTGGTCGAGCTCTGCGGATCTCGCACCTTCTTCTCACCGGCCCTCTGGGAAAAGAGCCAGCATTGAAGCGGAGCTTATGCGTCTGCTCGAGCAGGCCGTCGAGAGCCTCGGCCTTGAGTGGTTGACGCCCCAGCAGCCTGCACACAACCATCTGGTCGGCTGTTTTCTGCAAGGGGAGAACCTTTCTTCCTGAGCTTCATGAAGAAGTCGCTAAGTCTTGGAGTGCCCCTTTTTCAGCCAGAGTGCGTACTCCCGTGTCTGCAGCATTCTCCGTAGTTGACGGAGAATGCGTTATAGCGCATTCTCCGTCGGAGAGGAGTTATAGTTAATCCTATAAATTTATATTATAATTTATTAATTTATTTAAAGTAAATAAATTGTAATGAAAAATAAATAAAATTAAATAGTAAATCTTAAGTGGAAGTACATCTGTCAATTCATTGAATGTTCAAAATATATTATTCTTTATTTAGAAAAAAAAATACACATTGGTTGGCTTATTCATGAGCATACATCAAAAATTACACGTTTAGGAGAATAGGGCATTATTAATACTATGCAAGGTGGTATGTGCTTGAAATTTGTTAACCACTATCAGTGAGTTTGCCAGTGGGGCACTGCCGCGCCAGCAGTGTCCCACATTGTCCCTCAGAAACATACCCCTTGTCCCCCCTTGGGCTTATTAGCAGGTGGTCACCCTAGTCACAGGCGATTTTTAAGATTCGCCTTTGAGGGCCAAGCATATCAATACACAGTCCTGCCGTTTGGCCTATCCCTGGCACCTCGTACATTCACGATGTACATGGATGCAGCGCTTGCACCCCTTAAGCTTCGGGGCATACCAGTGCTGAATTATTTGGACGATTATTTGGTTCTAGCTCGATCACAGTCAGAGGTCATAGAACACAGGACCATATTACTTGATCACCTTCGAGAATTTAGGTCTCAAAGTCAATTGGGCGAAGAGTTAGCTGTCTCCCAGTCAGAAAATATATTTTCTGGGTACAGAACTGGACTCGCTGTCTATGACAGCACAACTGTTGCCGCAGCGCAGACTGAGTATTCAGCGCATGACAAAAATCTTTCACCAAGGCAATTTAGTCCCGCTCAAAAAGTTTCAGAAGATGCTGGGTCTCATGGCTTCAGCATCTTCACTGCTTCAGCTGGGTCTGCTTCACATGTGCCCGCTGCAGTACTGGCTGAAGCGGAAGCGGAAGCATTGAAGCGGAGCTTATGCGTCTGCTCGAGCAGGCCGTCGAGAGCCTCGGCCTTGAGTGGTTGACGCCCCAGCAGCCTGCACACAACCATCTGGTCGGCTGTTTTCTGCAAGGGGACCGTGCTTCGCCGCCTTCAAGACCAGCGACCTTTCTTCCTGAGCTTCATGAAGAAGTCGCTAAGTCTTGGAGTGCCCCTTTTTCAGCCAGAGTGCGTACTCCCGTGTCTGCAGCATTCTCCGTAGTTGACGGTGCTAAAGATAAAGGGTACCACTCTCTCCCCCCCGTGGTGGAAGCTATAGCCGCCCATCTTTGCCCACCCTCCGCTGGACAGCGTGCTAAGACGGCGCTACCATCGAAAGCTTTCCGCATTACGTCAGCCTTGCACGGTTGCGCTTACACCGCTGCTGGGCAGGCTGTCTCTGCGCTTCACTCCATGGCCATACTCCAGATTTTCCAGGCCAACCTTCTCCGTAAAATGGACGAGGAAGGACCGGAAGCTGTGAGCCTGCCGGATCTGAGGAGTGCGACGGATCTCACCCTCGCACCACTAAATCCGCTGCACAGGCCATAGGGTGGAACATGGCCTCTCTCACCGTGGCTGAGAGACACCTCTGGCTCACGCTCTCTGAGATGTCGGACTCGGAGCGCTCCGCATTCCTCGATGCCCCTGTCTCTCCCGCTGGCCTCTTCGGATCTTCTGTCAAAGATTTCGCAGACAGATTCGCTGAGGTACAGAAAACATCGCAGGCCATGAAACATTTCCTGCCCAAGCGCTCAAGCTCCGCAGCAGGTCGCGCTAAACAGCCGTCTGCTCGCAGCTCCCAGCCGCAACCCCCAGCTGCCGCCGCTCCACAGTGCCGTCAGACCCGGGGTCAGAGACCGCGCTCTCGCTCCACCGGCCGCCACCCCCTTCCGCGTGGGCCCCGGTCGAAGATTGAGGTAAAGCCCGAGGCCTCTAAGTCTTCCTAGCCAGTCTAGGGAAACGACAGTGTTCAAGTCCTGCCGCGGCCGGACTTCCACCGAAAATTTTCGCTTGTTCAGTTCCAATAATTGCGACTGTTCCAGCGTATTCTGCAGTAAACAAGTCGGCAACACAGCCCGCTTGCCTGCACACAAACGCCGTTTTTACGGCGACCCAGATAAATCCCATAAAGAGTGTATTTTCTGGTATTCCGGCCACGGCCGATGGTGTTATGAGTGTAGTAAAAATGCCCACTGCCCAGTGCCCATTTCTACACACAAACACAGCCCGCCACACATGGCCCGCACACATAAAATCGACTCACGTCGATTGTGCACCAAATGTAGTGATTGTGCCCACGTCCCAGTGCCCGCAAACACTACACACTGCATGTCTCACGGTTTCTGTAAAAACGAAACCAACGCACATACAGTCTCACAGACGGTGTTTTCAGAGTTATGAATGGGCCCGCTGTCCCACGCCCTCATTCGCTCACAGACATGATAAACCCTATGGGGTTCGCCCCGCTTGCTCTCTCTCAGCACACCGCTGTAGGAGAACTGAGCGCGGGCAGGCTGTCCACTGTGATCTGCACGCCCCCAGTCTCAAACGCTGCAAGCGCGGCGTTCATGTTACAGCACACCGATGCTCTCCGCTCGCCACTAGGTCGCGACCAGAGATTTCATTCTACCCCTAGCCACTCACGCGAACGCTTGGGCAGAGCTTCCCGGGGTATCAGAGTGGGTGCTGAACATTATAAAAAGAGGCTATTCACTACAATTCGTTCGACGCCCGCAACGCCAAGCGGCGCAAATCGAAACTACGGTGGGAAAGGAAGTAGAACACCTACTTCGAGCCGAAATAGCAAAGTTACTGAGCAAAGGGGCTATAGAACCCTTATCACAAGCTCAGAACGAAGGGGGCATGTACAGCAGATATTTTCTGGTACCCCAAAAAAGACGGGGGTCTCAGACCCATTCTATATCTAAGACGACTAGCACGCCGAGGATCTCAGCCTGAGGAAGATGATCTAAGCACTTCTGAAACGACGGTTCAGAATGCTCACAACCAGGAAAATCCTCTCGCAAATTCGCCAGAGGGACGGGTTCATGTCGATAGATCTGAAAGACGCTTATTTCCAAATACAAATAGCATCACATCACAGGCGATTTTTGAGATTCGCCTTCGAGGGCCAAGCATATCAATACACAGTCCTGCCGTTTGGACTATCCCTGGCACCTCGTACATTCACGATGTACATGGTTGCAGCGCTTGCACCCCTCAAGCTTCGGGGCATACGAGTGCTGAATTATTTGGACGATTATTTGGTTCTAGCTCGATCACAGTCAGAGGTCATAGAACACAGGACCATATTACTTGATCACCTCGAGAATTCAATTGGGAAAAGTCAATTGGGCGAAGAGTTAGCTGTCTCCCAGTCAGAAAATATATTTTCTGGGTACAGAACTGGACTCGCTGTCTATGACAGCACAACTGTTGCCGCAGCGCAGACTGAGTATTCAGCGCATGACAAAAATCTTTCACCACGGCACTTTAGTCCCGCTCAAAAAGTTTCAGAAGATGCTGGGTCTCATGGCTTCAGCATCTTCACTGCTTCAGCTGGGTCTGCTTCGCATGCGCCCGCTGCAGTACTGGCTGAAACCCGCTGCCCGCTCTATACGTTTCCCTCTGTCACGCTCCTACCCCAGGTATTAGAGCAAATCAGGGAAAACGGATGCTCAGTGCTACTCGTGGCCCCGTTATGGACGAACCAAGCTTGGTTTCCAGTCCTGATGCAGCTGACGAGTACCGCCCCGTGGCCGATACCGGTGAGGAGGGATCTCCTCTCGCAGGCCAACGGCTCGATCTGGCATCCTCGCCCGGAGCTTTGGTCCCTACATGTGTGGGCCATTAACGGGTACCCGTTAACCTTCCAGCGGGAGTGTTAAACACGATCATGCAGGCTAGAGCTCCGTCTACTAGACGGCTCTATTCCTCGAAATGGTCTGTGTTCTCTAGCTGGTGTACAGCTCGTGGCACATCACCCTCAGACTGTGGGGTGTCGGAGGTTCTTTCCTTTCTACAAGAGCTTCTGGATAAGGGCAGAGCCCCATCCACGCTCAAAGTTTATGTGGCGGCCATAGCAGCGTTCACTGAACCAACGCTTGGTCAGTCACTAGGAAGGATCGATCTGGTCATTCGCTTCCTTAGAGGAGCTAAGAGGCTGAATCCTCCCAGACCTCCCTCAGTTCCCGTTTGGGACCTTTCCACGGTTCTGGAAGCCATGAAAGGTGCCCCATTCGAGCCAATCCAGTCAATAGACCTAAAACACTTATCTTTCAAAACAGTGTTTCTTCTGGCTCTCGCTTCAGTGAAGCGCATAGGGGACTTGCAAGCGCTCTCAGTGAGCGCGACGTGTATGGAGTTTGGGCCTAATGACTCGAAAGTCATACTCAAACCAAAGCACGGGTATGTTCCTAAATCCCTCAACACACCATTTAGGGCACAGGTGATCTCCCTGTCGGCCCTGCCGGTATCTGAAGAGGAAGGGGACGCGGGCTTCCTTTGCCCGGTCAGAGCGTTAAGAGCCTATGTGTCTCGCTCATCTGTTTTTAGACAGACAGAGCAGCTCTTTGTTTTGTTCAGCGGACGTTCTAAGGGACTAGCTGCATCAAAACAGAGTTTATCCAGATGGATAGTTGATGCTATAGTGCTAGCTTATACATCTAAGGGACTAAAATGCCCGTTAGGTAGGCATGGCCTCGTCATGGGCTTGGTCTAGTGGGATTGCCTTGCAAGATATCTGTATGGCGGCAGGCTGGGCCTCCCCGTCTACATTTATAAGGTTTTATAACCTAGAGGTTCCCGCTTTGCAGGCTAAGTTGCTCTCTAATATTTCAGTATTGTCTGCCCGATGCTATCGGCTCAGGATGCTGAAACTGCTGGAGCATCAATCACTGATCAACTATATACTTCTGTGGGCAGTGTGTAAGTCCCCAAATACTTATCAGTCCAGGCCGAGTTCGCCCTGGCTGTGTGGAACACTTGATATAATCTGCTCTTATTAGAGCTCTATATTATACAGGAATAATGCTATTCTAGCCCCTCTTCCCGGATTCTCTGTGAGTCCCTTGTGATTATGCACTGTATGAGCCCCGGGAACCCGCCCTTGGGACCTTAGTGTTGTATCTCAAGCACGCACGGCGTTTAACACTGTGCTCCCCTAGCATAAAGCTATTTACGCAGTACGAGAGAACCTCTCGTAAGAGAACGTACTCGGTTACTAACGTAACCTCGGTTCTCTCTAGAGAGGGAACGAGTACTGCGTATCTTGCCGTGCATGCATCGATGCACGATGAAAAACCAGTGGACCAGCCTTTCGGGGCCGTATTTATAGCCCAAGCCCCCACCCGTTTTGGCGGGATGTGACGTAGTGGGCGCAAAGCACCCTCATTGGTTCTGACGTCATGAGGGGCCTCTCTCGATAGGCTGGTGCAGTTGCCGCAGAGCAGCCAATGTGTGCGCGAGCCGTCTCGCCCATGTCTGCATGCTGCTGCAACGCGTTTTACAGTATTTCAAAATTAAGGATAATTTTTTGGCTTCAGTATCTCGTGGAAAAGAGTTTTTCCCCTAGCGTAAAGCTATTTGCGCAGTACTCGTCCCCTCTCTAGACAGAACCGAGGTTACGTTAGTAACCGAGTACGTTTGTACAACAATCCTTCAAAGTCGTAAAAAGCAAAACAATTTTACTATGTAATTACAGGTGAAAAACGTCTTTTTGCTGGAACAAGTCCAGAAATATGAGGGCCACAGAAACATGAAAACAACAGTACTGTGCAAATGCACCCGGGCTTTATAGAAGAAACTTTGGAGTTACTAATCGCATCTGCTTTATGTTTGCGTAGATGTTATTACATGACCTTACAACTCCAAGACAGTTATGCAATGATCTCTGGAGAATGGGTTGATCACAGCAGAGCATTTCCAAGAAATCAAAACTGAAACGATTTTACATCATATTACAAATGAATAAAATGTCTTTTTTTACATAAATTACAATTTGAGTTCCTTAAACTGTATTTTTAGGTGCAGTCACTTTTTGGCTCAAATTTAAAAATGTTGTGTGTAACGACACTGACAGTCTGTCCGGTCAGATGTTCTGAAGTAGCGAATCCTGGTTGTTCTTCTCATGCTGACTGAATATGAACACATACATGTCCAAATTCAGGAAGCCCTAATTGACTGGCTTGTTGCCACAATGGCTACCAGTGTCTGCAAGCAGGCCGCTGGTTAATGTTTTGCGACGACTTGATGAAATCAACGAACAGGCCCCTGTTGTTTCTCAAACTATCACGTGCTGCGACAATAACCCCTTTGCTGTGTCTAACGTTTGTTCTTTGTGTACTGAAGGCAAATTACAAAACTGGCTCCATTCAGTTGTCTAGGACTATCTGCTTCCCTCAGCAAAATTCTACGACACCTCAGGCTGATAAGTGTTTGCATACAATACTACCTTTGTCTCTGAGACTGCCATTTTCCAATTAAACCCCCAACCCCTCACGTGGTACGCGTACCACGGAATGCAACAGACACACACACAATAATGCACAAACACATGCAGAAACACACTACAGAAAATGACTTTTTACCCATAAAGTCACTCTTAAATGTACTAAATATATCCCTTTTTGTGTTAAGAGGTGTTTGTAAACCATAGGAAAGCATATACAGGTGCTGGTCATATAATTAGAATATCATCAAAAAGTTGATTTATTTCAGTAATTCCGTTAAAAAAGTGAAACTTGTATATTATATAGACTCATTACATGCAAAGTGAGATATCTCAAGCCTTTATTTGTTCTAATTTTGATGTTTATGGCTTACAGCTTGTGAAAACCACAAAATCAAAATCGCAGAAAATTAGAATATTACATGAAATCACACAGTAATTACTTAGTAATCCCATGGTCATTGAACCATGTTTTGGTTATTTTGGCAGTGTGGGCAGGTGCAAATCCTGCTGGAAAATGATGGAAGCATGAAGTGCTCTGGAAATGTCCTGGTAGACGGCTGCGTTGACTCTGGATTTAATAAAGCACAGTGGACCAAAGTCCTCTTTTCTGATGAGAGCAAATTTTGCATATCATTTGGAAACCAAGGTCCCAGAGTCTGGAGGAAGAATGGAGAGGCACACAATCCAAGATGCTTGAAGTCCAGTGTGAAGTTTCCACAGTCTGTGTTGGTTTGGGGAGCCATGTCATTGGCTGGTGTTGGTGCACTGTGCTGTCCACTCAACGCAGCCGTCTACCAGGACATTTTCAGAGCACTTCATGCTTCCTACAGCAGACAAGCTTTATGGAGATGCTTCCTTCATTTTCCAGCAGGATTTGCACCTGCCCACACTGCCAAGATAACCAAAACCTGGTTCAATGACCATGGGATTACTGTGTAATTACTGTGTGATTTCATGTAATATTCTAATTTTCTGAGATTTTGATTTTGTGGTTTTCACAAGATGTAAGCCATAATCATCAAAATTATAACAAATAAAGGCTTGAAATATCTCACTTTGCATGTAATGAGTCAATATAATATATAAGTTTTACTTTTTGAATGGAATAACTGAAATAAATCAACTTTTTGATGATATTCTAATTATATGGCCAGCACCTGTATGTCCTATTGTAACATTAATCGAACTGCAAATGCCTATACTAATGCATAATAATGTATTTGCATTGCTACAACGTCTATATTCTATTTTTGATATCTCTGCAATCCTCTCCAGCTAACGGAGTGGAATTCCGATAGCAGAATGCAGTAATTGTTGCAGTAATTGCATTGTTTTATACATTTCATATGTCTTGAGCAAATCTTCTCAAGTTAAATCTCCTCATGACTCATTCCAGTGGGCGTCGTCCACTGGACAGAGGAACTTTTCCCTTTCGAAATGCTCTAAGATGATTCGTCCCCCACGAAAAAGGGGATGTGGGACACTGCTCACGGGACACTGATAAAAGTCCAAACCTTCAGTTTCCTCTCTCTCTTCTACCTCCTTCGACTCCTTCGGAAACTTTGGAACCCCAAGTCCGGACCGGCTTCGGCCTGCTTCTCTTCTCTTTTATTTCTTTGTATGTTTTCTATAGTCTAGTTTCGTTTTCCTATTCACCTCTGTTCATCCATTAGCTGAATGAACTTAGCCTGAATCATTCGCGGTAACGTTACATTCAAGTGAACCTTCAAATCTTCCCGCTACACAACTCAGGAAGAAACCAGGACACGCAGTTCAGCTCTAAAAGGGACACACCGATCCCTTTTTCTCAGCTCCACAAAAGAGTGCCTCAAATTGCAAGTCTCTCTCTCTCTCTCTCTCTCTCTCTCTCTCTCTCTCTCTCTCTCTCTCTCTCTCTCTCTCTCTCATTTCATCTCCCGCATGAAAGCGTATGATTCTGCCACTGAGCCACAGGGGAAAACACATTAGCTTTCAGTTAGCGCGAGCATATAAAAAGCGACCCTCATGTGTTGCGTCGGCGTTTGTTTGCAGGCGTGCGTGTTTAAAACAGGCTCGTTTACTGCAATAGTAATATTTCCAGTCGCCTGAACTTAAGAGGGGACTGAGAAATGTGTGAGGATTGGCGGTTGTCCAGCCGTAGCGAGACTAACACACTCTCTTCTCTTTTCGCCGGTGAGTGAGGCGCGCACGCTGAACGCTGCTCGTGACCGTCCGCTTTGTCATCCCTTGAACGGCGCAATCTGCGCGGCCCAACGAGGGAGAGAGCGGGCTTGTTTTCTGTATGTAAGAAAAACTGGCCACAAGCTCGGAGAAGCGAACAGCATAAACTTTATCTGCCACGAGAGTGGGGACCAAACCCAGGTCTCTAGCTTGACAGTCTAGGATTCCGCCACTGAGCCACAGGGGGGAATACATTAGTACTCGGTTAGCGTCATCATGTCTTGTGACGGCGTTTGCTTGCAGGCGAGCGTGTATTTATATAGGCTCGTATACTGCAATAGTAACAATTCCAGTCGCCTGAACTTAAGAGGGGACTGAGAAATGTGTGAGAAATGGAGGTTATAGTCCAGGCCACGGCGGGACGAAAACACTCTGTTCCCCTTTCACCGGTGAGTGACGTGCGAGGACGGAGTAGCTTTCTTGTAACGTAAAGAGAGCTCCAAGACCGTCCGCTCCTGCCATCCCTTGTGAGCGGCGCAGTTTGCGCGGCTCGAACAGAGGGAGAGGAAACTCGTTCCGAGACCGTCCGCTCCTGCCATCCCTCGTGAGCGGCTCAGTTTGCGCGGCTCGAACAGAGGGAGAGGAAACTCGCTCCGAGACCGTCCGCTTCTGCCATCCCTTGTGAGAGGCGTAGTTGCACGGCTCGAACAGAGGGAGAGTACGGGTATCTATCACATTCGCCTCATCTCCTGACACGGCGGCGGCGTGGGCGAGAGCCGGTGGTTGAGCGGCCGGGAGGGAGAGGGCGAGAGAGAGCTCGAGGGAGAGGTTCCGGCGAGCTCCTCAGTCTCAACAGTCTCCGGTGGTCGCTGCGAGCGGCACTTCTTATTGCGCGGCCCGGCAGGGACAGGCGGAGCGACAGCTTGGTCGAAAGCTTCAAGTTGAGCCCGCAGGGTCGACATTGAAAGCTCTTCGCACTCGGAGAGTGCGGTGGCGGCGTGCCCGCGGCCCAGGTGGAGAGCGCAGAGAGGTGGCGGTCTCCGTTGCTGAGCGGGGCGCGGCCCGAGTCGCAAAAACGAGGCGTTTTTTACAAAAAAGATCGCTCTTCGCATCGCTGAAGACAAGAAAATCAGAATTTTAGCCTATGAGCGCTGAATATATACACGCTGGCCACACCCATTCTGACGGTTCGAAGGGTGTGGAGGGCGCGAAGCGCCCTCATTGGTTGCCGCGTTCAGAGCGCTCACCGATAGGCAGGGGCGATTCTAGGATTTTCATTTTAGGGGGGCTCAGCCCCCAATGAGGGTATGATGTAAAAAAAAAGAAAGAAAAAAAGTTAGTTTATGGTCTAATGCTCATTATTAACTAGTTTCATTCATTCATCCAGCAACATGCATATGGCACGGTTTTATAATCACTGAGGTCCCGAATGTGAGGTATTTAGGGGGGTTCGGGGGCATGCTTCCCCGAGAAAATTTTGATTTCTCTGATCTACATATGTGCATTTTAAGATGTTTTGAAGGCCAAAAAAATTGTATGACAATAGCTTTAAAACCATGTGCGGGCAGCTGGGTTTTTTTCTCACCTCATCAGCAGCACACTCTTTTTCTCTTTGTTTTTATCTTGCTCTGTCTTTTCCCTTCCTAAAGCTGAGCTTTGACTGATATAGGCTTTTTATTTTTGTCTGTCAGTGAAGAAAGTAAACATAGGGTCAACTGATAGGTTGATTCATGAATCATTTTCTCAGACAAAGCTACCAGGAAAGCTAGGTAACTAAGTCCATCTACAATGAAATATAAATTATTTTATTTTTTAAGCTTTTTAGCCTTTATAATCAACAATACGGTTGGTTATTCATCAAGTTACCCCGTGAAAATCTATTTAATTTCAAATCATTTAACTAACCAACATGTATTAATGTAATTGTCTATTGGCAATATGATTAATCTGTTCTATATTTATTTCTATTTATTAAAAATAACAACATGAATTATCAATTTGCCACTTCTATAAATCAAGTACTTAACCTGTTAACTGTCACCCCCCTTTTTTTGAGTAGACATGAAAATGCACATTTCGAACTTAAATGGTTGTAATTAAAGAATGCTTTGGAGTATAGATGTACAATTGGTCTTGTTTTAAAGAAAACATTTGGCAGATTTTTGTAGAAGTGAAATAAATTAAGGAAGTGAAACAGAAAAAAAGTTATAGAAGTTTGAGTTTATGGAAATGTAAAATGTAAAAAATTTAATTATTCATATTTTATATAAAATATATATTTTTAAAACCTGGGTGACTCTAAAACTGCAAAAAAATCAAAGTAAAAAATCTGAACAAGTTGTGTTTCAAAATTTAGGTTGATATCTCAAAAAATGAGCTTTCAGTAAGATTTTGTTTGGGCGCAGTACCAAACATTTTCACTAGGTGACAACCAGACTCCATTACTGCCCATATAAGGGCGCCTCCATTTCCATATGTGGTTTGAGTGATCATCTGAACCATTATTTCCACAATTTTCATACAATTTATTAAGTAGACATTCTATTCAGAAGTAATATGGGAAGTTTGGCAGATTTTGATATGAATTCAACCTCTAAGAAACACATCAAAATGTTCATTGCTATTTCAAAATAAAGGTCTGAACACACCTAGGAATATGAAAATAGTCTTGTTGCAAATTGATAAATTACGGCTCCTCTGTAATTTATTTTGAAAATCAGTCACCAAATATGAAAACTAGAGATTGTAAGCTTTCAAATGATATATAGTTTGTCAAGATTAGTTTAGGTTTAGTATAGGATATTACTGTTTTAAATATGTAATGAATTTGGGCCCACCGGTTAACAGGTTAAAAGAAAATCACAAATCCCTTTACTCTACTCTTACTCTAATATATGTATCATGATACACTCCTCCTGATTCATTATTACTTAATACAAAACTATTAATACAAAACAAAATAACTCCACATGATGTTTCTCTCTCTGGGCCATCTAGTGCTTTCAGACAATTATGTGTGTCTTTAATCATTTCTGTGCATGGCTGCATAATGTAATGCCGAAATACAAAATAATATGTTTTAAAGTTTAAAAAGTAAATTAAAATAAATCATGATCGTTTTCTAAAGTATGTTTTCATGGGTGTTAATCGCTTCATTTTTGTAGGAATAAAAAACAACTATCACACTGTGATAAGGGCTGAAAGGTGAACGCAGCGAAACGTATTGGTATTGGGTGAGAAACCAAACCGTCCCGTGTTGCTCAATGCTCCAGTAACATTACATTATGTAAACTGCAATGCATTTATGACAAAGAACTGCACCGATGCAGATGTAATATCATAGCAATCTATCAATAAATGCACTCACGACACACCTTGTACTCTCTGATGTTCGCTCTGCTCGGCGGCGCCCCTGCAGATTGAAAAATGCGCTAAATCCAAGCAGACTCAGACAAGGGGTGGAGCCGAAACTTGACGCAGCTTGCCGCCGTTTCAAATGAGTTTTTTTAAAGGGGACTGAAGCGATCAAAAATGTATTAATCAAATATTTTTTAGGGGGGCTGGGCAGAAGTTTAGGGGGGCTGAAGCCCCCCTAAAAAGGGCCTAGTGACGCCCCTGCCGATAGGCTTAAGCAGTTGCCGCCGAGCAGCCAATGAGCACGCTTATACAGCCTGCCTAGTTCTGTCGGCTGCTGCACTGCGTTGACAATGTATACAAAATTAAGGATAATTTTTTGGCTTCAGATCTCGAAGAAAGAAGACTTTCCCGATGCGTAAGCTAACCTTGCGCAATACGAGAGACCTCTCGTAAGAGAACTACAATATCATGTTTAGACAGTGCACACAACGCCTCTGCACCTCACTCCTGATATCTCTGAACACGGGGACAGGAGAGGTGTCAGTCAATAAATGGGAAACTAAGTAACTTGTGTTATTTATTTGAAAAAGTTACTCTGATATTTAGTTCTAAAGAAACAAGATACTTCACTAGTTAAGCTACTTGAAAAAAGATACCTGATTATGTAACCGGCATTACTTGTAACCCATGGTGAAATTGATACAATGTTGAGTTTTGACCCAAACTTTCATTTTGGTTGACATTTCAATGTTTAATATGTGTTGGATCAGCACTGGAATTTTGATGAAAGCCAACAGCACACATGGGTGGGGTGTTTTCAAACCACAATGGGCATTTTCAACCGCTTTATCCGATTTTCTCTAATCCACTGGGGGCTTGGTTTAGGGGCGGGCCTTCATGATTTTAGTCTGTTGAAAAATGGTTGGAAAACATTAGGCTTGTTCAACATGAACCGGCGCAGCACAGACCGACATCAAAGTACAGCGAGAGTAATTGAAAAGCATATGGAGCTGTCTGCCCTCTAATCGCTCTCTTATATCGTTTTTTGATGTCATTCATCGATCAGTTCATCGCCCGTTCAAGTTGAACAAGCCCACTGTAGTTTGAAATTGGCCACTGATTGGTAAACGCCCATTTTGGTTTTACATGTGCACTTCTCATAATCTAATTGATGCTTTCTCATTAGAGAGAAAACCCAGGTACATCCTATACAGAAGTCTTGTTTGTTGAATCACCTTGACTGCTTACATGACTTCTCTAGCACAGTTTCAAACAATGGTGCATCTACCTTATTTCTCTGTTACTTTGTTTTCCATGCTTATTTGCGTTTGATTTGTGTTGTTACTGGCTGTGTATTTAGATACATTAAAAAGTTATTATTAAAGTGTTTGAATAAAGCATCTCTTTTTCTAAATTCTTAAAAAATGCATCTTGCTATAGTAAAGTGGAATTTCCTGAAAAAAAAAAAAAAATATTTAACCATCATTTAAAGGGGTGGTTTTTGATGATTTCACTTTTCTAACTTTAGTTAGTGTGTAATGTTGCTGTTTGAGCATAAAAAAACATCTGCAAAGTTAGTGTTTAAAGTTTAAAGCAAAGGGAGATATTTGCTTTTAAAGAAATAGCATTTTAAGGACACAACATTCCTCACGGGTTAGTGACATCACCAACCCTAGAATTTACATAAACTCCACCCCCGAACACTATTAATAGATTATCATGACAGAATATGCTAATCAATGACTAGAAGATAACTACACATCAGCAACATAAATTCATCATCTAACCATTCAGAAATGTCCTAATGCTTTCTACATGTTGTCACTTCTTCTTGAGTCTCTCCATCATTGACTGTTGACATCATCTGACCCGAATTGAACAAAGTTTTTAGAAATTTTCAGTGCATGTCTGTGTGAGGTAAAAGGTGTGTTCGACATCGGCTGCGGCTGGATGTATCCGATCGGCGAGAGTAGCCGCGTGCAGGCGGGGAGGAGCTGCAAACGGAGATGTGAAGTCGTACACTTTCTGGTTCCCGTATAGTGACCGCTCACGTGGTGTTTGCATACTTTACCACAGCTGAAGTGAAATAAATGCAATATTTGCCAAATGATGTTTCAGAGACATTTTCATTCAATACTTTATGTACTGCTTCACACAGCGTCTGTTTGAACAAGAATAAAGTTCAACATAAGCTACTATCAATGAAGTGGAGTCTACGTTTTTTAATCAGTTTTATTTTGATAAACATGACACAATATAACATCGCAACTACATGAAAAGAGTGTTTACTGTTATAAAAAACTGATTTGTGCGCTTTAGAGGAACTAAAGGTGTTTGAATCAACACGCAACACATGTGATCATTGTCATGCGGTGAATCCGGCCAATCGTGGAACAGCTGTGTCGTCATCAGAGCTCCTGCAGCCCAGTGCAGCCGCTCTTGAGAAGCTGCGCTGGCTGAGTTCTCCGGCTACTCTCAAATCGCTCTCGCGGTACTTTGATGTCATACGTCACAGTCACGTGGCGTCGGCGCTGGATCAAGTCGGACAAAATTTCTAACCGGCATGCACTGCTTCAAGTCAGCCGCCGATCGGTCTGCACAGAGCTGCATGAAGTCGAACAAGCCTACTCATTCATAATTACGATGAATTTAAATATGTATTTCAAGCTCGAAACAATACGGTTTCTGCGGCCAAAGCAAGAGAAGACTGTTGGAGAAAGATTGCTTATTGTTAATGTGTAAGTTAAACAAATACGTTCTATATTTATGTAAAATTATGTATGTATGTGGAGCCTATAGCCTACGTGTAATATAGCCTATAGCCTATTTTTATAATATATAAAAATGTGCATGTACCGGTACTAAGAAAAATTAATATTCATTGATTTTTAGATGCAACCCCAACTCCAAATGTTCTTGGCAGTAGATAAAGACAAAATATAAAAATATAATTCAAAGTGGTGAGTATTTACCACAACCTTTTATTACTTTTGTGAGCATTTTATCACAAACACTTGTTTGCAGAAAACAGAAATAAAGAATTAAATTCAGAAAACCAGAATACACTGGCGGAGGAGTTGGCTCTGAGTAGGCAATAAGGGACGGCTGATTATGGATGGGATTACAGGTGCTGTACAATCTGACCCTGGTGCTGGCTCCTCTAAGCAAGTAACACTGCAATACATTACTACTTTTAAGTTTTAAATATGGCTGACTGTATGTTCTGCAGTAGAGGGAAATACAGTGTCCCTGTTGAAGCCAGCACACACACAGTCTCCCACACAGAGGTCAGTATGCAGCAGACAGAACACCAAACATAACCTGCTTTACAACAGTTATGCTTTACATTGGCCTATTTTTATTTATTAGGGTGGAGGAAATGAAGACACTCTGTCTGTGTGTTCTCAGCTGTTGCTGATGTGAATGCACTGGGCTTTTTATTGTGGCAAACATTTGAATGTGTGGCATAAAAAAGGGACTGGCCCTTACACATCTCTTTTATTGTAGGATTTTTCACAACCTGCCCCAGAAACTGAGGCCTGTACCTCAATTGGCTTCAGACAAAATCAAACAGCTGGATAAAACTGATCTCAGTATGTATATAGTTGTGTATATATTTGTGTATATATTTGTGTATATAGATGTGTATATAGTTGTGTGTGTGTGTGTATATATATATATATATATATATATATATATATATATATATATATATATTAGAACTTATTTAACCAAGTAACACTTTAGTATGAATATTTATTAATGCAACTTTCTCTTGCTCTCTTTCTCCCTCCCATCCCTCAAAACCAATAAAACAGTGTGAGACATATCTGCAGTTTCAATGTGCTTTTATTAAGTGTAATATTGTATGGTGATTGCATCTACATCTGCACCAGCTGGGTGGTCAAGTGTGATCGGGTCAGTTTCATCGGGGAGAAGCTGGTTTTGTGGTGTTTCTCGCTCCGTTCTACTGGTGGCTATATTGTGCAGAATGGCACATGCAGCTACTATCTGTGATGCCCGCTCTGGTGACTCTTAAGCGCCGAACAGTGTGCCTTTAGGAGGCCAAAGGTCATCTCTATCTTTACTCTGGTTTTACTGAGGGCCACACTGAAGCGGTGCTGTGGCCCTGTCTGAGGGTCATGATAGGGGGTTATTGGGTATGTTTTTCTAGCTCCGTTCAAATTAACAGTGTTTTGTATTGTACCAAATTTAATTTGCTTTCCTCAAAGTGCTGACACAACACAGAATCATGGAACATTCGTGAGACAAGCACTGGAGCCAGGCCATTTGGCATCCAAACTTGATCATATGTTCATGACCACAAGTCGTCTGCAGATGAAATGTTTAGTAGATCATTGTTATATCTGTTAATGTTACTATTAATTTAAAGATTCATCTCACAGAAAATAATCTCACATATTCACATGATCTCTACCAGAACATTATGGCTGTGATAGGACTTCCTATTAACATAATCTGCCTCATGTTCCCCTAGAGCAGTGGAGATTGGAGCAATAGACTGCATACATGTTGCAATGACTTGGGAATCCTATCATAAGATTAACAGAAGAATAATAAAAAAAAAGATTCAAAATAATTCTTAACATGTATTATATTGTATAGTACACTTGTGAAATTTGCTTAAAAAAAGTGTTCATGTGATGTCACCCTATCAATATATCTTACTGGCAATTTTATAAAAGCCCTCTTTTATGGACATGGTCGATAAATGTCCGGGGAACACTAATGAAACTTTTCATGTACTCCTGCAGAGCGAGGACCACCTTGCGAATGGTTTGACAAACCGTGTTTTCTCCTAGCTTCTGTGCGTCACCCACTGTGCAAGAATGTAGCACTACCACTTGCAAAAAAAAAAAAAAAAAAAAAAAACGCAACGCAATACCATTTGCGGTACAGTAAGTGCATGAATTCGACGTGTTAAATTTTTTATGCGCGGCTCAAGAAGTTCGCAAAGATAAGAAATTCCTTCCGCGGAAAACCTGTATCTTTCATACAAGTAGCCTAACTATCAGTTAAGGCAAGGGGATTTTGTCTAGCTAAAAACTCTTTCTCTACGAAGTGCTCGTCAAACAATTTGCGCTGAGATGTCCACCGGATTTGGAAGAAAAGGTGAAGCCATTGCAACAGACACTTGGAATAAGTTACGTCACCTATATGTTTCTTTGCTCTCAACTGATTGGTCAAACTTCAGTCTGAGATCTTGAATCCAGAACATAACCTGCCCCGGAGCAGGTTAGCCGTGCAGCGTAAGATACCATGGCAACGAACACCGATTAAAGCCGAGCTACTTTCATAGTACCTAAAACCCAGGGTTGGCAGAAACTAAGCTGAAACATAGCTGGCTAGCCACCTAATCCAGCTTCATCATGGTACAGGCCTTGGACTCGAGTCCGAGTCGAGACCAAAGAGAGTCGAGTCCGAGTCGAGACCGAGACCAGAGAGAGTCGAGTCCGAGTCGAGACCGAGACCAGAGAGGTTGGATAACCTAAGGTTGGGTCTAAAAACCAGACCTAAAGATATCTTCAAGAATATGTAAAATATTTGGTGGTAACAATAAAATTGGCACCATACTCAAACAGTAAATCAAATATACCATGGAATCATGTACACATCACATCTGACCAGGCTCCTGCTGCATTTGCGTGGCGCGAACGTTAGTCTCAAGTCATGCGCAGTTGCGCACAAGAAAGTCAGCAATCATTGGACGTTTCAATCAAACAACAATTTAAAGAAATATACAGTAACAATCATGAAATATTTTGAATGGGACTCGAGTGGACTCGGGAATAAGTCCGAGTCCTAATATGTTCGAGTACGAGTCAATTCCGAGTCAAAATGCACACGAGTCCATGACAAGACCGAGACCATTAAAATATGAGGTGTGTTCGACATCGGCTGCGGCTGGATGCACCTGATCTGCGAGAGTAGCCACATGCAGGCGGGGAGGAGCTGCAAACGGAGACGTGAAGTCGGACACTTTCTGGTTCCCGTAGTGACCGCTCACGTGGTGTTTGCATACTTTACCACAAGGCTTGTTCGACTTCATGCAGCTCTGCGCAGACCGATCGGCGGCTGACTTGAAGCAGTGCATGCCGGTTAGAAATTTTGTCCGACTTGATACAGCGCCGACGCCACGTGACTGTGACGTATGCCATCAAAGTACCGCGAGAGCAATTCGAGAGTAGCCGGAGAACTCAGCCAGCGCAGCTTCTCAAGAGCGGCTGCACTGGGCTGCACGTGGGCTGATGACGACACAGCTGTTCCACGATTGGCCGGATTCACCGCATGACAACGATCACGTGTGTTTCGTGTTTATTTCGAACACCTTTAGTTCCTCTAAAGCTCTCAAATCAGTTTATTATAACAGTGAACACTCTTTTCATGTCGTTGTCATGCTATATTGTGTCATGTTTATCAAATTAAAACTGCTTAAAAAACGTAGACTCCACTTCATTGATAGTTGCTTATGTTGAACTTTATTCTTGTTCAAACAGACGCTGTATGAAGCAGTACATAAAGTATTGAATGAAAATGTCTCTGAAACATCTGTGCATTATTAGGCAAATATTGCATTTACTTCACTGCAGCTGTGGTAAAGTATGCAAACACCACGTGAGCGGTCACTACGGGAACCAGAAAGTGTCCGACTTCACGTCTCCGTTTGCAGCTCCTCCCCGCCTGCACGCGGCTACTCTCGCAGATCGGGTGCATCCAGCCGCAGCCGATGTCGAACACACCTATTGCCAGGGGCGGACTTTACCATTAGGCAAAGGTCGGCAATTGCCTTGGGCCCCGAGCTACCTAGGGGCCCCCAAAATGCCCTATTAACTTATGTCTAAGTTTTTTTTTTTAATTATATATTTCTAAAACTCCATTTGCGAAAAATGGCATCAAATCATTAGTGTCGCAGACAGGAGGGGGCCCCCCCGCCTCACTACATTGGATTATTCCATTATCTCACTTACTGCGCATCTGCGAAAGTGACAAGGCTGTGCCAAAAAACTGACGGAGAAAAGAAGTGATTGACAGACAGAGTGTACAGAGTGACAGAGACAGAGTAAAAATGAAGCGAAGCTAGCTACCCAAGCGGTGCTGAAAAAAGGAGGAAGCGGGAGGAAAGCAAAAAGTCCGTAAAGGTGCGCGGCGCGAAAGATAAACAACACGCAGTAACAGGAGGACTGGGAAATACACAAACAGAGCAAGACGAGTCTAAACGCGAAAATTTAAAGTTTCGAGGTTACCCAAGCGGCTCAAATAAAAGAAATAAGTGAAAAGACGCTGATAAGTATTATTACGGCTACTGTTGGGGATACAGATCAGGAACAACAACGTCCAAGTCCAACGCACAGAAAAATCGTGAAGCAAAGAGGACACGGAGATCGACAGACAAAACTGAGCAGTTTATGAATCATGATATTTAAAAAAATCTCAGCTCTCAGATTCTGTCAATTCTATAACGAAATACAAACAATAAATACCGTTTTGCCGTTTTAATGTTACGTGACAGATTCCTATAGCGGCACGTGAACTGATCATCTCTAGCTAATAGTAAATAAACACGAATTAACAATGTTGAAAGATACAGTATAACTTACCGAAATGTATAATCCTCTTTCATAATATCGATCAATAAGTGTTTTTCAACCGTGGAAAGCTGTAAAACCTGGAGAACAATCGTCACATAACTTTACCTCAGGAAAGCCATTTAATTGGCTAGAAAAATAAGAGCTATTAGAGAGTATTTGGCTAAATATGTGTAGGCTACTATATTACTTATTTTAACCTTAAATTATACCAGCTGATAGGGCTTTTTTTTCTTGAGAAAAAGTAACGCCTATCTTGTGAAACGTTACCTAATATTTATCCAAATAAGTCAATATTGAATCAAATCACAAGAATTGAATCGAAATGGTGAAATTTGTCAAGCAAAAAAAAAAACAAAAAACAAAAAAACATAGCTTACCAGAAATTGTACCATGTAGGCTAAACATTGTAACATGTTTCTGTTTAGGAGTAAAGAAGTGTATGCAGGGTTTAAAGGGGATGTTTTTTCTCCTCTCTAACCTTTACATCCCCGTAGATTAGCTTTACCTGCCTATCCACCATTCAGTCCATACATATTTTTTTCGCTCTCTTTTAAAGATTGGATGGGGAGGGGGCCCATAGCTCTACCTCGCCTTGGGCCCCCGATTTGCTAAATCCGCCACTGACCACAGCTGCAGTGAAATAAATGCAATATTTGCCTAATAATGCACAGATGTTTCAGAGACATTTTCATTCAATACTTTATGTACTGCTTCATACAGCGTCTGTTTGAACAAGAATAAAGTTCAACATAAGCAACTATCAATGAAGTGGAGTCTACGTTTTTTAAGCAGTTTTAATTTGATAAACACGACACAATATAGCATGACAACGACATGAAAAGAGTGTTCACTGTTATAATAAACTGATTTGAGAGCTTTAGAGGAACTAAAGGTGTTCGAAATAAACACGAAACACACGTGATCGTTGTCATGCGGTGAATCCGGCCAATCGTGGAACAGCTGTGTCGTCATCAGCCCACGTGCAGCCCAGTGCAGCCGCTCTTGAGAAGCTGCGCTGGCTGAGTTCTCCGGCTACTCTCGAATTGCTCTCGCGGTACTTTGATGGCATACGTCACAGTCACGTGGCGTCGGCGCTGTATCAAGTCGGACAAAATTTCTAACCGGCATGCACTGCTTCAAGTCAGCCGCCGATCGGTCTGCGCAGAGCTGCATGAAGTCGAACAAGCCTATGGTCTCGAGACCGAGTCCGAGTCTCGAGTACACAACACTGACTCACAACACAACCAAATTCAGAAACACGCTGCAAATAACACAGACCACAACGGAAATGTTTCCAGGGGAACCAAATAGCCTAAGTGACGAACCCGGCTGGGACGTGCTTGCGTGCTTTCAGCTCAAAAGTCTATTTAATTTAATTTATTTAATTTAATTTAATTTCTTTTAACTTTTTTTTTGCAAAATATACAGAGATTACATTTTTATGACATACAACTTGTATAGGCCTACAATACAAAATGTATTAACAATATGTTCATTGTCATCAGAATACAAATGAGAAAAGAACAATGAGCCAAAAGCTAAAATAAATAAAAAGATAGAGAACAAGAACTTGAGGGAAAGATATGAATCTATACATCAGTTACACTGTAAAAAAAATCATGTTATGTTTAAATTTTCATAAAGAAAAGTTTCATAAGAAATGTATATATATTGGATAGGGTACAGTTGAGACACTTTTTGCGTTTTGATTTTTCACACAAAAATAGATACTGAAAAGAAGTGAATTTCCACATGGCATGCCACATGACATTTCATTAGCTTGTAGACTAAGATATTATCAATCAATAATACCCACAAGTAGTTTATATTTTCCACAATTAGCTAATAAAAATAAGGTGCTTTTTGTCTCAACCTTGTCTCAACTGTACCCATATGTGGTACAGTTGAGACAGTGCATGGTACAGTTGAGACACCCATTTTTAATGATGTAAAGATAACTTACCATTCATTGTAAATATAAAAAATAAAGACAAATAAAGAAAATAACAATTGGGCAACATTTTTGTTTATTCAACCATTTATATTCATTCATTTTATTTAAATTAGCACTGGTTAAAATTTATAAAGCAGGAACAAGATATTAAACAATATTTATTAATAATACACAGTTTAAATATCACAAATATCAAATTTTATTTTCATTTGCGTCCTATGCTGGCTAATTACGACCTTTAACCTGTTATTATAACACTGAACAATTTAAACAGTGTGTTTCCTAATAAAGCTCTATCGGGGGTACAGTTGATACACGTGTGTCTCAACTATACCCCGCTGGCCACCTCGCACATTTCTCTAGATTTTGCAATTACCTTGCATGACACAATACCATGAAATATGCCATTTTTTAGGGCACAGAAGAAAGTTTGTGGTGATACCAGTTACATTTAACAGTCATATAGGGATAATAAGCTATTCATTGTGGAGAGTGCATGGTGAAGTGAACGTCCTACTTTAGAAAAAAAAACTTTACCCGATATTTTCGGATCGGAGATGCGTCCACTGTTCAAATTTCCCACAAACAAAGAGGACACTAATACGCATGTGCACAGCAAAAATCACAACTTGTGCTTGCTGCGAAGGTATTAAAGGTGTCTCAACTGTACCTATGTCTCAACTGTACCCAGTTTTTGAAATGTGTTGTGAAACTGATGAAGATGTTTTCTTAATTTGCGGGTGTTTTTTTCTATTTGCATGTGTTTTTTTCGTGTGTTTTCTTCAGCTGCTGCGCGTTGAGCTCTCTCGGCCACCGTACTACACCGTCTGATTCTTTTCACAAATAGAGTAACCATGAAAGTGAAAGGACTTTTGCTCTGACAGAGACACAGCCAGCAGGAACAGTAAGTAGACCCGATGCAGTCTGCAACCTAGACACACTGTAACAATATTTGTTCGTGTTTAGGCCTATCTTTTATATGTCTGTATGTGTGAGAGTGTGTTTATAATTGGGTTTCGAGAAGCAAATACTGTGCTAAGTTTAATGACTGAATACCATCTTAACACAGACGTTGTATTAAAACTATTGAGAGCTGAATGCTTTGAAAAATGTTAACGAGTAATATTGGTCCTATTATATTGCACGCACAGCAAATCTAGTCGGTAGTTTTTTTTATGAAAATAAAAGTGATAAAGGTATTTAAACAGGTTATTTGTAATCTGACATACAGAAGGCAGTGAAGAGCAACACAAGTAACAGTCTCACTGAATATAGTTAAAATCATGGTGATGGATACATTGATGATTGAAGCAGATCTATACAAATAGTTCTAACTTATTTGTCATAGTGATCAACCAATAAATTGATAATAAATTGTATTTAAATTTGTTTCAGAGTGACTAAGCAGCACTCGGATAACCAGTACAAAAGAGTTTGCTTAAGAGGAAAAAAAAAAAAAATGCACCACCTATATGACCTTACTGGAGGTAAGATTTTGTATTATTAAATTACTAAAGTACACATTATAGGGAAAACATTATTCATAACAAGAGGTTCTTCATAATTTTTTGTCTTATCTAATTAGCCTACCTGTCACAAAATACTATAACCTTGTATTGAAACCTGAAGTTCATATTCCAAAAATACACAACAAACTCTGTTCTCCATCTTAAAGGAAAATACTTTATCATTGAGACGGGCAAGTCTTACAATTCACGGGAGCAGATTTTACATCAACTCCTTCGACAAAGACCTGGTTTGAAGGAGGTGCACAGTGTGAACGAGTGCGATGTGATTTTGGTTTTCTGCACCATTTTTTCACGGGCAGGAACCGATATTGATGCTGCACTGAATGAACTTAATTCCTGTTCAGGTAACTTCAAGATTTAAGCACCAGACAGACTTAGATATGAATGAATATAAGTACAAATACTATATACACATTTATCTTATTGTGTCTGTATTTGAAACAGCCTCCAAACCAGCTATTTTCATAGTGCTTCATCACACATTTGACCCAGAGAAGATCATACCAGACAGCAGCAGAAATGTGAAAAGGATGAATACACTCACTGTGGACTGTCTGGTCAATGAAGATTTGGGTTTGTTGAAATGCAACAGGAATGAAGAGGCGCTGACCAAAATTGTAAAAAATTGTAATCCTCAGGTACACCTCTTTGAGTTTATTTTTAATTCATTCATTTGTTAAAAATAATTATGCAGGCATTAAATAAATAATAATAATAATAATTAACTATAATGTAGGAGAAATGTGGGCAGAACAGTAACTACAGTAAAATACAGAGTTCAGAGAACACCTTTTCCCCCAGACTTGCTTGAGCAATATCTAGTACCTCGAAAGAGGAAGTTTCAGACAATATCAGCATAAACCCTTAATTTTTGATGTCCTTGCAATGAAAAGGGACAACACAAATTAATACGGCCATTCTTATGTACTCAAAATATCCAGCATTGATCTGCAATATTTTTTAATTGATAATTCAAAGTTGTCTGTTTGCAGAGATTGAACTGACATTTTTGGATTACAAAATTGTAAAGAATATTTATTTGTATTTTTCACATCTTATTATTGTGTGTTCTAAATGTTCAAAACATTTTATTTAATAATAATATATGCTGTTTTCCCTTTAGAAACAATGGAATTGGTGTCGTATCATCACCATCATCTTGTCTTCCATTCCTTGTCTTATTCTGCTGCGGTACTTTGTGAGTAACTCTCAACAAGCATGAGTAGAGGATGACTGAATTTTTATTTGTGATGCACTATCATATATCTATTTAATATAGACCTGTTTCGTTCATATTATTTTCTATGTACTTCTTTTTCTCTTAAAATAGACAAAATGAGGGTCAACTGGTCACCTTTTCATTTGCAACAATTTACTGAATTCAAGTTCTGCATTTTTTTTTCCCCACAGATAAGATGGCATGGAACACATACAGAGGATGGGTTTCTTAAATGACAGGAGAGATTGTTATTCATTATCATACATTAACAAAATTAAATTATAATAAGCTGTAAAATGTGTTAAGCTTCTTTGATTAGATGCATGCAAATAGATAATTGCTTTATATCCATTAGATGAACATTAAATCGACAAGTTCAGTGTTACTACAATTGAATTACTGTTTCATTTTACTTGTAAGTGGCTTTAAACTTTAACATAACAGTTTACTGTTTTTTTGTAGGGGATTAATGTCTTTAAGAATTTTTCTGTTTTCCCTGTTCTGGTTTGCCTGTGTTCCCTAGTTAGTTTCCTTGGTTGTTAATTAGTTATACACACCTGTTTCTGTTCAGTTGATTACTCTCCCTTGTATTTAAGCCCTGGTCTTCCTTGTTTCATTGTCCGGTACTGTTTATGCTAAGCATGGTTATGAGCTTCTTTCCTGTGATTCGTGTTCCTAGTAGAATTTACTATTAAAGACTCCTTTGCTATCCTTTGCGATTGTGCTCTTACTACAGCCTACACAGTGCCTGACATGGATATGTAAATTAAGAAATAAAATGAGTCTTGATTGTGAATGTGTTAGTCTTATTTATTGTCTCCGAATCTATAAAACATTCTACGAAATCTGAACTGTCACAAATCAGTTCTGTTCATGGACTCCTATACTGATTTTCATTAAGTTCTAAGACTCAGTTGCTTGATCCAAGCGTTTTCTTTTTAGTTGTGTTTGTCAGTTTTTGTTCATACGTGTGGTTTTCTGTTCTGCTGCCTAATATATTGTTCTCCAGAGTATTTCCCTTTGTCAATAAAAGACTGACTGTTGGAAATGTATCCTCTCTTTCGTCTGTTGAACCACTGCGTGACAGAAAATATATTTTTTGGATGCATATTCCTGTAGTCTTAGAAGAACTAGTAGGGTTATACAGAAGTAGGTTGATAAGTTTAAATATTTTATCTGATCAAAGCCTGCAGTGCAGACTAACAAGGGAAAAATAATTGACTTGCTTCAAGGACCCTAACTTTTCCTTTTCTACATACATTTTTAACATGTGGGTGATTCTATAATTGGAGATACATTTTGCATTTCAAAAAAGTTAAAGAAAAAACTGCAGTCACTAACAGAAATTCTTTCCAGTATGTTATTGAAAACATACCAAATATTACTAATTCAGTGCTTGCCAATCACATAGCTACTTCATTTTTTAACTTTTAGTGAAAAAACAGATTTCTTTATAATATTTTTTGTCAACTCTGTTACAGACAAATTAGGCCTTCACCTTTACCTTGGTAACAAAATTTGATGGTAACATAATTGACAGTTTTAAACTTTTTAGCCAAAAACCAAAAAAGCATAAATGCTAAGAGCACATGGCACTAATGAAATGATGATGAAATGCTGATTAAAAGACTTTTAAACAACTCACTGTGATCAGGGATAAATTCTGTTTTCCTTTTGATATTGTGGTAACAATTTAGACGTTTTACAAGACATAATACACTCTTGGTGTAAGAACTTTTTAGATTAAAATATTTTGTGAGAGAGAGCACACATACCTTTCAGGGCATCAGATCTTATCAGTGAGGGAAAGTGACATAGTTTCCTGTATCTTACACATGTTGTGGGAGATAATTCCACCAGTTTAAAGGCAAAGTATGGTAACAGAATTGATGCAAGATTTATGAACACACATTTTTATAAGATAAAAGTTCTTTTTTAATCAATTTAATATTGTATAATTAGGAAAATGCCTACACAATGATATACATGATGGGAAAAAATACACTGACTATCGGACAACAAGAAATCATGATTTTCAGCTATACAAGAAACTTTTTACAGAAAATATTATATTGTTATGGCCTGTAACATTGACAATGAGTAACAAATTATTAAAACAATTACAAATGTAACCTTTTGAAAAAAGCACAAAGAAAATAATGACTTTGGACACCAAATTGTACCTGCAATTATAATCACATGTATTCTGTCACCACTGGTCCTTTGAGCAATCAGGTTTGGGGTTTTTCAATTTTTTTTTTTTTTTATCCTGTAAATATTTTATATTTGTTGGCAGAGACTTACAACCTCTACTATCATATCAGGGGGCCTCAGGATTTGTTCATTGTACAAGATTCCTGCAAGCTGATCAAATATAAAGACTGATTACATTTTTCTATAACACGTTAATATTGTTTAACAACTGCAGGTAAATAAATTAAAAAATATATAAATAAATTACAGAAAATAACTGATTTTTTGACGATCATTTTCTTTCATTTTAAATTGCACTCAAATCTGTAAAATTACAGTTAATATCTGTAAATTAAAAATTCAGCTGTTATTTTAGGTATTGTGACATTAATGACAAATTCCAGTAATTCACATTTTTATACAGAAAATTTACTGTATTTTTCATACAGAATTTTTCCTGTTTTTTTAAATTACATAAAAATGTATGTAAAATTACAAATATAATCTGTAATTAAACAGTTACAAAACAGTTAAATGATAAAACAGTCAAATGACTGGCAGCAAAAAAAAAAAAAAAACTGTAACATTAAAGTAAAACATCCTAAATCAAATAAACTGAAAAAAAGAAGGTATTTCCTGAATTATCCTGATCATGTATCTTCATTGTAAAACAAATCGTAAAAAAAGGGTCAAATGACTGGCAGCTACGGCTGCCAAACAAAAAACATAAAATTAAAGTAAAAAAAGCTAATTTAAATAAAGTGCAAAAAAGTTTAACAGAAACATGGAGCCCGATCTCACGGGAAAACGTACAAATTCTACGAGGTGGCTTATTCGTACGAATTCATACGACCTGGCTCGTACGAATTAGTACGATTTTTGCAAAATCGTACATATTTTACGAATTGGCCAATTCGTGTGAATTCATACGAATGACCTACCCCTGACCCCGCCCCTAAACCTACCCATCACGTGGGTTTAGACAAATCGTACAAATTCGTACGAGCTAGGTCGTACGAATTAGTACGAATTAGCCAACTTTTTATCATTCGTACGAATTCGTACGAATTGGTCGTGAGATAGCGTTGGAAACTTGATGTCACCATGATTGAGATCAGTATTTGCTTTAGTTGGGCTCATGACCCTTGGGTTTTTAACATTAGTTTTTCTCAGGCTGCTTAACCTGTGTTATTGATACACATTTGTTATGGCAATAAATGCAGGAGAAAATGTCATCAAATGATGTTGGTCACTTATTGGTGATGTTATAGTCATAATATGGTGACCTGATTCACTGATATGAAGTCAAATCTCTGAATATATTGGCTACATAATATATTAGAGACTTTAGTTTTATACGTCATAATCTTTCACATCACCCTTATAATATTGTGGCATCAGTATTATAACAATCCGATATTCTGAAATGTAATTATATATATATATATATATATTAATATATAGAATCAACATATGAATCTCAACAATGGTGACAATCAACAAAGCTTTTTTGTGACTTTAGTAGTTTGTATTGTGACGAGTTCAGCTTTGATTAGAATTTTTTTTCATTGTCACCATTGTTGCGATTCATACGCTGATTCTTGATGTCTGTGTGAATCTATATGATCCTGTTAAAACACTTTCTGTATAATGACTTCATAAAATCTGGAGTTAACTTTCAAATCTTAAAGTTAAAAACTGAAGGGTCAAGAGCCAAACTAAAGCACTTTATTATTTTCAATAAAACATCAACTTCTAAACCTCTGTTAATTCTCAATAAGAATGTTAGTATGAAAGAAATAAAGTCTGGATTGTAATAAGTGAAGAACATGCATAGATCTTGAGAGATCTGTTAGTGTTTAATGTTTTGTTGGGATTTAAAGTGTTTCTGTATGGTCTGTTTTGTGGGTCACCATTGTGCTGAAGAGTAGAGCCTGTGCTCCAGGATGAGCAAAGAAACATTGATGCAATGCTGCATGTTGCTTTATTTAAAGAGAACTGTGTAGTTGCTGATGCAGTGACATATAGTCACAGTAAATCATGCGTGTAGTTCACTGCAAAATAAATGTTTTTAGTAAAAAATCAAGAAATATATGTGAAATTACTGTTTTTCTGTATAACATTTAAGGAAAATTTCTGTAGTTTTTTGCACTTTATTTAAATTAGGATAATTTACTTTATTTTTACGTTTTTTGTTTGGCCGTCATGGGTGGCTGACAGTCATTGACCGATTTTTAAAGATTTTTTTTAGGTGTAATAGAAAGCTATGGCTGGGTGGTAACCAACTGTTACCTTAAAGAGGGATTTCTTCCTGATTTAACCTATAAAAACAAATTTTGTTGGTATAAATGAATGTAATGTAATATAGGTTGGTTCATATTTTTGATGTGAATAAAGCCAGTTAATTTAGATGTAACTAAGCTTACCACTTTTTTCAGTGCATAAGAATACAGTAGACTATATTTGTATAAAACATTAACAAAATGTTAATAAACTGTCATGTTACATTTTCAAATGTATTCTCCCCGGGAAAGATGCAGATGGAAAACTTTACAATAATATTTTCTCGTATAAAGAATAAAGGCATCGATTTGTTTTTTTTTTAATATTTTATTAATTAATTTTATTCATATTCTTTGATGAAGTCAATGCAAAAATAGATATCGTGCAGCCATCTTGACTTTTCTTTTCTGTCATCCAATCATAACCCATTACAGAGCAACAATGAAAGTGAAAGGACTTTTGCTCTGACAGAGACACAGCCAGCAGGAACAGTAAGTAGACCCGATGCAGTCTGCAACCTAGACAAAAATATGACAAACATTGCTTGTCTTTTATATGGCTATATATGTGTGTGTGTGTGTAAGAGTGTGTTTATCAGTGTTTTCGAGAAGCATAAACATAGTGCTAAGTTTAATGATTGAAAACCGTGTTAACACAGACGTTAGGCTATATTAAAACTATTGAGAGCTGAAAGCTGAAATCTTTGAAAACGGTTAAAGCTGAGTTCAGACTGCACGATTTTCAAAGTAGTCGGGTCACTGTTCTTTTCACACTGCGTGACTATCCAGGGTAACATTCAGTTGCTGGTGTGTTCACACCATAGACTGTAAAAAAATATGGACGTAGTGTCCGTGACTTCACCCCACCGTAGGCTTCTGAAGAGCATTTTTGAAGCCTAAAGTGGGCGGAGCCGGCCGTTGCAATCTTGGCCTTGCGTCACTCCCGGATAACAGAAAATGGGCAAAGAGGCTGAGAAATCACCCAAATAGCTCGACGTGATCGAGTTAGCTCAGGCTGTTAACGGCTATGGGTATGCTATTGACAGTAGTACCAAGTCTACGACTGCACAGGGCCTCGCGCTAAAGTGACACTTGATGATGTAAAGCAAATTAAAAGTTCCTGTTTTTGCCCTTCGAAATATACTAGTTAAAAGACATGGCTATAAGTGAGACTGTGTATCGTGATTCTGTACTATTCTGCTAGTTGAAAATGTATTATGCAGTAACTTAATATAACTCTGAGAGTGAGACAGTGATTTATGTGCATACACGTCAGTCACTTTTTTATAGTCTATGGTCCGTCAGCGCGGATATCGCTCGTCAAGTTAGTAGAGAGCTTATTCAGTCCATTTTAAATTCTGATTTTGGCCGCCTCTCAAATGGGTTAAACCATGTCCATAGATATATTGCCTATGAATTTCAAGTAAATGCGCTAGAAAATCCGCGCTCATTCATGGATGTGCATTTATTGCATGAACGGAGAAAGCGCCGACACCTGCATGATTTCATCTGACGGTAGCCTACATAAGCATATTATAATCTATATCTGTTCCGTGGGAGCAGAACGAACGAGCCTTTATTGACGTTTTTAAATTTGAAAACTCCAAAAAGCAACGAAATTGTCAGACATCCATATTGCATGTTCACAGAGGAAAAGAACTGAAATACAGCGCTGGTTGTTCTCTCGAACGATAACTCGACGACAACGACGGAATCCTAAACCGTGGGCGAAGTAACTTAATGGGTGTATTAAATTGTATGAAATAATCCCGAAAAAAAAGCACAAACACTGCAGAGATGGCAAGTTCAGCAGCAACATTTGCTGAGGTGAAGTGACGGCTAGCATTGACATCAGCGACAACCCACCTGTCACTCAAGTGGCCACACCCTTAAATGCAGAAATTTAAATATTAATTAACTAAACGGATGAGTTATAAAAAAATGCACCCCCCTCACAGTTGTTATGAAGGGCAAAATTAGCTGTATAGACCAAAGCCACATAGAGATCCAGGCTGTAAACATGTTTTTTTCTGCTGTAAAGTTGGTAATTTTAACATAGGGAAGATACAGATTTGACTCACTTCTGCAGCCAGCCCAAGCGGCCAGTTAATGAATTGCAGTTTAACTCACTTCCGTGTTGGTTTCAAGAGAGAGAGGTTGCCGCTTGGTTCACACTGCACGATGCATCGGCGACAGGAGGTTTCACACTGCATGACTTTCAGGAGGAAGAATTGCCGACAACTTCTGTCTGGTCCGCAAACTACGTTTCGCAACCAAACACACGCGAGAAGTGATAAGGAAATAGCGCAAAATCCCGCGTGTGTAAGACCGCAGTTCTCGCGCGAGACTGAAATTGTTATTAAAAATGATAGCCTGCAAGAGGCTTGCGATCCAAATTATCTGTGCACTGATTTGCAGCGAAAAGGAGAAAAAGAAAAACATATTGTATGAGGAAATGGCTGGGAAGACAAGGGGAGCAAGGACTGTGTGTTCTGCAAAGAGAGATGGGGGTAAATAAATAATTTTGCAATTTGCTGCTGTTGCTGCTGGTCAAGCAAATGTTTGTGCTTTGTTTCTGTTTGATATAATTGTAAATATATCTATTAAAATACTGATATTGTGACTATAACTCCTCCCCGGACTCCCCGCTGCTCTGTTTCTTGCTCTCTCATTGGCTGTCGGTCATCGCCGATGTAGTTTTCAGTCAGAACACTTTCACACAGCAGGATTTTGAATCGCAGACAGGTCCAGATATTTAGCATGCCAAATATCTCACGAGCGTCGGCGACTTGTCGGTGATTCTCTCAGATCGCGTCTTTGCTCATTCACACTGCGTGATTGTCACTCGCGTGAACGAGCACCGATTTGCCTGTGATTTCGGGCATTTGTCGGCGATTTCTCAAAACCTGTCGGCGAGCCAAAATCGGGGCTAAAATCGTGCAGTCTGAACTCGGCATAACGAGTAAAAATGGTCTTATTACAAGATTTTGAGAATGTTATTTCTTTGTAAAATACATGATTTCATGTTACAGGTGTTGCAAGCCTATTCGGTTGTATTTTTGAAGAGAATGAAAGTGAAAACGATAAAATTGTCGTTTGTGGTTGTTTAATTTTAATATAGGCTAACAAAAGAGGGCAGCAAGCAGCACGAGACAACAGCCTGACTCACTGATTTACTGTATTTAAGAATGATTTTTCTAATTTGTTCATTAATTCATGGCTATTTTGTCGAGGAAAAGCTAAAATATCGCTTTGCATATTATTTATTTAGTTTTTTCTTAATAGTAATTATTAATCAACATGTTTTTTTGTTTTTTTGTTTTTTGTCTTGAGGGAAGTAGAGGCAAGACCATTAGCTCCAAACACTGTTATATGTTTGATTTAGGCAGCTACAGGAAACTACCAGATTCCTGAGCAGGAGTGGCGTCTGATGTTTGGAACTGGAATGTATAATTTGTTGGCTGACAGTGTTATAGTCAGTACAGGTTAACACAGGATAGATCCTCCTTAGGCCTGTTTTCACTAGATTTTAGATTAAGCCAGGATTTGGCCTGAGTTAAATGAGCTTTTTAAAATGTGCCTTAGGAAAAAAAAAAACATTACTGGTGTGCATCTTGAGACAAAACGATGTCACTGACATTTTAATGTTTAATTGCTTTCAAGTAACCTTGACCTAGTTATGTTTAGGATAGGGTTATAGTTAGGGTGTGGTTGGACCTTCTAGATCCATCCATTATGTCCAGTTAGGGGGAGCTGGACTTCAAGCTCCACCCATTGGCACTGCAGTGAGCAGCCTCTCAAAAGGCTCATTTGAGATGCGCCTCGCCTGAAATTTAGACGAACGTATAGGTGGTGAAATAAGTGCGGGCAAGACAGACAGTTCTCACTTCTCATAGTAGACTAGACATCTATAAGATCAAAAGCAGATATCATTTGATTCACACTCATGTGCTGTGTTTCTAATGACAATGATGTTCTGCTTATATGAAAATAAATATGATGAACAAGACACCCAAAGTACTTATGTAATTCCACCCGAAAGACTTCAATTCCATTCATTTTTGATGTAATAGCCTACTGACATTTATTTAAGATTTCCTTTTTTCATTTTTTATTTTTATATATATATATATATATATGTATATATAACAACAATCACATATTCCATAGAGAAAACACACCGTCACAGACTTTTGGGAATATTCGTACAGAATTTATACACATAAAAACATGATGTCAGAGTTTCAAAATCAAACATTTTAGAAGAGGTTGTTTAAACAATTAGCATTAAGCTGTCATTTATAATGGCATTCATAAATACAAATAAACAGGTATTAAGCAAGGCACATATCAGTTTAAATAAATTAATTAATAGTAACAAAAAAGTACAGAAATACAGAAAAATAAGGTTACGTCTTCATAGAAATTTGCCCAGAATCAACATTACATTAATAAAAAAATATTATTTTTATCTTTCTTTTACTTCTTTTAATAGTCTTTTTATCATCCAACAACATTCCAAACATTTTAATGCTTTGATTTAATTTTGATCACTGTACACGTTTAGCAAAATTAATCACCAAACATTTCCAAATCTGTTTTGATTGTAATTGCTTAGATTACCTTATGAAAAGTGTCAAATCAAACAATCAGGTGATAATCATAAGTGAACTTAAATTTGTTTCAGGTGAGACTAAACAACACTCAGATAAGAAGTACAAAAGACTGATTGTGTAAGACAAAGAAGGAGAAGAGAGAAAATGGTAGTTTGTCAGGATGCAATCATTGAAGGTAAGATTTTATTTCTGTATTGCACTTTTTCTGTATGGCGTATATCAATTTCAGTTATTGATTGCAAGAGATTGGACAGGATTCACATTTACTCTTTTATAGTTGGTCTGTCAACAAATTACAGTTTAATGTCACTGCGGAACAACAGAAAAGAAAATGACAACACATGAACAGTATAAAATTAATATAAAATTAGGGATTTAAAATTAGAAAGATAAACAGGAAGGAAACACCCCTCAGGCAGAACTATGCATAAGAAGTAAAAAATAGAATTGGGGGGTCCCTCAGATATTTTTATTTTAGTAAAAATAATAATAACAAATCTGATTAAATGCATGCAATGGATACAGTAAATTTCGTGAATTGATTATTTACAATCATTTATTTTAAGTTTGTTTATAGGCTAGTTGCCATGTCTCTTTAAAATGTAAACGCCCCGCCCCACATCTAAAGAGTGCAGATGTCATGCTGCAGTAACACAGGGTTTGTGATGTGAAAATATTAATGGAACAACACAATTGTTAGATTCCAAGGACATCAGTGAAACAGGTTATTTCATAATGATTATAAAACCATCAACAGGTAACCATCATCACCTGATCTCATTTCACTTTAGCTTTTTTTGCTGCTGCAAATGTGTTTGACAAACACACTGTCACAGCGGCCAAAAAAAAGACAAAAGATATAATAAGAGTTAAGAGCCCAACTAATGGAAACATTAATCACTGTTATGGTGACTTCAAATGAAACACATAGAGTTAATTCTCAATAAAAACTTTTGTAGACGTCTGACAGAAATAAAGTCAGTCTGGTTAGTAATAAGTGAAGATGGTAATGCTGTTTGTGGAGTTGTTTAATCCTCCTCTGCTGAGATCTTCAGAGATTTAATGTCTTCTTTAAAGGCTGTGGCTGAAGTCAGTTGTAGTTCTTGTGTTTCTGCTCGTCTCTTTTTCTGTTCTCTTCTTTCCTTCAGCGATTCTGCTTGTTAACAGGCTTATTAAGGCTGAAATGACTCCATATTTAATATACACCGACTTTGTGGCTCAGATAAGGTCCAGTTCTGGTTTATTTCTTTGCTCTTGGCTGACATGTGGCATTGCTATGGCCTGCTTGTGGCCCAGATCTGGCAAACAGGAGTGAGCCGCCCAAGTGCCATCATTCCACGCTGCATGTGGGCCAGATCCGCATTCCACAAGTGCCAGATGTGGGCCGGATCTGGGGCGAAACAATGTTGCTATCTGGGCAGATACATTTTTTCTACGTTTGTAACACATTATATATAGTTATGTTCATTTCTCCATTTCAGTTTGTGGGAAAAGAGACTGAGTTTATATATATATATATATATATATATATATATATATATATATATATATATATATATATATATATATATATATATATATATATATATATATACTAAGTATGCATTTCTGTTTGAGAGGTCATTTCTAATTTGAGATCGTTATCCCTGTTTCTGAAGAAATTTGATGCTTACCAGTACTTACCTGTCCTGAGTTTTGGTTTATGTCTTCACCCACTGGTTCCTGAAATAACTTTGATGTCTGTTATGGATGAATGCTGAGTTGACTTTTGAGAATCTCCGGGACATGCCTTTGTTAAACTTATAAACTATTCCAAAGACTGTATCCTGTTTGCCCAGTTGTCCTGCACTCTTTGAGTAAAGCTCCCGCACCTGGGTTGATACCTATCCACATCATTACAGCCTAATAGTATTTTTCCATACTTTTGCTGCTGTTTAAGTAATAAAAAAGTTGTGAAGATAGATATCCTTTTGAAGTTACTGACTGCTATTTTATCACTGCTTTTGGAGACATTATGAAATAATTATTCCTGTGCCACTGTTGAATCTGACAGTGATACCATCCAGTGAGTCTGGAAGCCATCTGATTATTTTCTACTGAATTTGAGACATTTCAATGTATTTTGAAGTCACTTGCTTTTACGGGTCTTCAAGTGCCTTATAGGTAGTGCCCTGGTATATTTGCCATAAGTTGCCCTTTTGGGTCTGCTGATTTGTCACCCTAAATCCATATTACTTTAGTAAGTAATTTAAAAGAAGAATTATATAATTCTTTATCAAGCGTTTTAAATAAATAATATATATTTATGCATACTATGATCAAATATATTGTATATTTTGTATAAAGTGTATATTGCGAGACTAACCAACCCCCCGCCCAAAAAAACTTGGGGACCCCCCATAAGACTTGACTCAATTCGAGCTCTAAAAATACAAATGGATGGAAATCTTCCACCAATGTTTTAGCCGAAATGATATATAGATCAGAAATACTGTAAGATTGGTCCGTGTCGCTTCAGTTTTTTTTATACCAAAAATGCAAATACAAAAACGAAAAATTTAAACCAGACGGTCATTTTTTTTTTCTCCTTTTTTTTTTTGTGTGTAGCTACTTCATCAGTAGATACTTTTGCTAAATTGTGACTTCAGAAAGCCAGGAAATCTAACCTAACCGATTTTCTATTTTTCCAGTTTTGGTCTTGTAATTTGTGATGTGGGCTGTAGCACGGGGGTGTGGCCATGGACTGTAAAAAGACTGAACATAGAGGACGACCTTTTTGAACGGAAGTGCCATAGTTTTTATTATTAATATAATAAATGTGCTAAATATAAGGCAGTCACGGACTGGTCATCGCGAGCAGCCGGGAAAAGTGGAATTTGGCACATTTTCCAGCTTGTCTGTATTTACCTACTTATTTGTTATTAATTCATTTTATTAATATACCTTACACACTTGGTCAGGGGATGCATTTTACAGTACAACCACGAGATCATCCCAGTTAATTTTCAGTGGGATAGGAAGCAGAAGGAGGGTAGCTCGCCAAGATCCAGATCCTTCATGGGAATCTAGCATGAAAGATAAAAAGACTTCCAAGCGAAAAATACTAAAGATTAAGTATATATATATATATATATATATATATATATATATATATATATATATATATATATATATATATATATTTTTTTTTTTTTTAGATAGGCGGGCCAGAGTCCAATTCATCTATTTGAAAACATGCAGTAGATACATACAATAAACCAATAATGTAATTTGTTGACCATAAATGCATTCAAAATGGTTACATTTCATATTTAGACTATTTTTTAACAGGAATGAAAACGAGGCTGCATAAAGATTGAAGGATAATGAATTGATTAATAAAATAACATTTTAATGAAAGGCTAAGATGTAACTAGTTAAAATGCTGAATATTCTAAATTGTATTCTGTTCTTCAACTGTTTTATCTTTCCCCATCTTTTTTTGGACCCAGATGAATTCAAGAGAAGTCTTCGTGATAAAGTATCTGGTCTGAAGGAGGTCAATTCCCTTGAGCGATGTGAATTCATACTGTTTTTCTGCACCATTGTTTCTCGTGCTGGAACTGACATTGACGCTGCTGTGAAGTACATTGATCAAGCTACAAATGGTGAAGCCAGATTAATAATAAAACATAATTAATTAAACTTAACCGATTTTTTTTTTAATGATCCAATTAACAGTCCACTTTTATCTGCCCTACAGGTCAGTTCACGCCAGTCATCTTGGTGATACTCCATTCTACGTTTGACCCTGACAAATTTATCCCAGACAGCAAGAATATTTTAAAGAGACATGACATATTTGCAGTGGACTGTCTGATTTTTGATAACGAGTTACTGAGATGTCAGAAGAATGACAATGCAATTGCTGAAACTGCACATCACCTCAATTCAAAGGTAAACATGTTGATCACCATGGACACTTTTCACAAACTGCGATGATGTGTTTCCAGTTATTAACATAAAAATCTAGCAAAGTTTTTATATTTCCATTTTTTTTAATGTACATTTGTAACACTATACTTTTTTATAAAAAATAAATACAACATAAAAACAGGGAGGGAAGGTTGGCTAAATTTGACACCTTTTTCTCTTCTGACTGTTGTAATCAATCTCTTTATATATTTTTCTCGTTTAGAAACTTGTGGAAAAGCTATCGTGTATTTTTCTTTTCTTTTGCTATTGCAACAATCAGGAATGCAATGATCATATTTGCTGTATAGAAGTTTACCCATTCATGACAACTTCCACTTCTGAAACCAGCAAATGTGTGAAAAGGGTCCAAAGTGAAAGATGAATGTGTGTTTTATTGTAGTTAACACAAATATATTCATATATTAATTTCCCTTCCAGAAATTGACTTCATATTATATCTTGAGTAGTAAGTATTCCAAGCTTTACATTCTTCATTCTTCAGTAAAATGTTCACTCTTACTATGCAATATCGTAATTAATTATAGTTATAAAAATAAATGAAGGAATAAAACAAAAACCTATGGTATTATATTTTATATAAGCTGTCTTTCATTCTTGCAGAAGATGGTGGAAATCGAAATCCATCCACAGACCAGAGTGCTGAAAATGGCAGACTAATCACTGATGGAGACTCAACGTTTAAATTCCTTTGTTGCACTTGTTACTCTCGTTACTCTCGTTGGCTTATTGCTCTTCTTGTCCTTGTTATCCTCATCATGTTGGTGCTTATTGGATATTTTTTAGGCAAACAGCTTTGTTGTTAATTAATCCAGTGCTAATTAACATGGTCTGCCTCTCATTTAATGAAAAATGAAATGAGCATTTTGTGATTTTCAGCAGTAACTGTCAGCTGCTCAAATTATTCTATAATGTCAACAACATACAGAATATCACCAAAACTGCATGTATAGTAGACAGCATGAAGAGAATTAAATTTTGAATATAAATTAGCAGGTAACTGGTTATATGATGATGCTTAGAAATGTCTATGTGAGATGTGATTCTATAGGAAAGAAGTATGAACTTCACTTTTAAATAAGTGTTATTTTCAAATTTGATAATGTTGCATTTCATTGTTCAAAAAACAGCCTAGCCTATAAACAGCTGTTTCTTGCCACTTTTTATTCATGTGTTCTTTCATTTTTCCTATTATTTCTGCTTTACTCAGTGGACTATTTCATTTCCTTGTACTTCCACATGTGCATGTATACCTCAGGACTATACCAATGTTCTGTAGATTTATAAGTATCTCATATATTAACTCTTGTCTTGTTGACTGGCCACTTAATAAACTATTTAAAGCTGACAGAGAGTCTGTACAAATAACTGCCTTTATTGGCTTAACTTTAACACAAAAATACACGACATGCAAGACGAGACGGGATAGGAATTCAGAATAGTATTTATTTAATCTTCATAACACTCAGCCAACTTAACATGCGAGAACCGACAAGGGACATAACAGGGAGTTTAAATACAAGACAAACATAATGACTGACAGGTGATTATACGTAACCACAGAAGGAGATTATAAGTAACCAAGGAAACCAAAACTAAACGGAGCAGAGAAAAAGGAACTAAGGGAAACAAAACAGAATATTATGGTTTATTTACATAATATAATATAAAAGTCCATAACTATGACACTTGCTTATTGCACTGTTGTATCCATCACACTCACAATCGAAGACTACTACTGTCATGTCTTCTGCTATGTTGATTATATCGGGAACAATAGCGCTCTTGCGAAAGCTGCAATATTATATTAGTTAGAAAGTGTTTATTTGGCCACTTCATTCTCTACCTCAGCCAGATTACTGTATTTATATCACAGTTTACGGTGTTTCACTATGAAGAAAAACACAAACACATAAAATTGCAAAATGAAGTTAAAACAATAGATAACACTATAAGCACATAAGTACACTGCAAAAAGTTATAAACTAACCTGCAATCGCTACCTTAAAGAACTATTTCTACCTGATATAAAACATTAAAAAATAATTAAAATTACAGCCTATAAATTAATTAATGGTTCAGTAATGTCAAATAGTATTTTTGACTTGAATTAAACCACTTAATTTAGATGTCACCATTTTTAGATTACCGCTTTTTTAGTGTAAACAAATTTATTCATGGCACATGTATTTCCTATTTACACTTACTGATTATTGAGTGTTTTAGCTTTCAAATGATGCATAGTTCATTTAGTCATTTGAATTTTTGTTATAAAACAAAGGTAAAAAAAAGTAATAAAAGTATAGACACGCCCCCACGGCCCGCCCACGGGCCGATGCTAACAGGTTAATGACTCATTTGCTATGCATAAACGTATGCATAGCACTGTATATTTGTTAAAAAGTCAGAGATTTGATTAAATAGATTTGATTCAACAGAGAAATATTAGAGTTATATCAAGGTCCTGATATATAGCGGACACTTGACACACTCATTTTTATTGCCATCACATATAGTAATAATCATAAATTAAACAGATTAAAGGCTATTACTACCTTCAAATCATAGAATTATAGAATTATTGAAGTCCAAAATATATTAAAGTCCATTAAATGAACAACATTCAATTCACTCTCAAGTTTTAAAATCAAGTTTCACTCTCTATTGGGACTATAGACAGACCAAGGACAAGGTCTTTATTATAAGAACTTAACTTAGTTCTAATATAAACTACAGGTAAAACTTAACTTTCACTTAATGTAATGCAGGTTGGTATGAGCCATATCCATTTGTGTGATGGTTTCATGTTCATGCCCTCATTTAGTACACATTAAATATTGCTCTGAGTGCGGCTGCTGGAGTCCTGAATGCTCTTAAACTCTGCCATAGCTAACCTGTAAAATGAGACAAACTGAGGAGAGTTTATATAGTGAGAGATTGATGCAGACAGATGCTCAGAAAGAAAGAATAAATTACTCCTTCCAGACCAAAAGAGGAAGTCTGTACATTGAGAAAGCAAAACTGTGACTAACAACAAAATATAATGATGTGTCCGGAAGCTGAAAAATTCTCTGCGCAGGCAGAATATGGAGGAAGGAATTAAGACGAGAAAACAATCCCAAACCCAATGATCGTGTCACATTCTAAAAAAACAACAACAAATTCTTAAAAAAATATTATTTAACATCACTGAAACAACTTATATACATTAATTTATACCATCAAAACTAAGTTAAATCACTCTTAAGTTAACAGCCATTGTTCGTTTTTTTGAAGGCAACATGATTTCCCACAGTATCCTCTGCGTGTGATTCTGTGACAGTTGAGCTGGGGGAAAAAATTACCTATAAAAGTTCAGCTGGTGGTCAATTTTTTCCAACTTTTGACTATTTTGAGCAAGAAATTAATATGAATTAATATATATACAGTTTCGGGAGGTACCTCTGCATCCAAACTTTGCTATGAGGTCATTGGCGATGAATGGCGTTTGGTTTTAAAGGACACATTCATTGAAACAGTACACAGTAGCATCACCTTATTATAAAACCTACACATGTGCTAGACAAAGTACATAACTGTTTATAGTGGTTATCATTTCCAGAAAAAAGGGAAAGAGAGAAAACTGCAGTCCCCCCCCCCCCCCCCCCCCCAAAAAAATAGCTTATACAACAATCCTTCAAAGTTGTAAAACAAAACTATTTTATTATGTAATTATAGGTGAAAAACGTGCTTCTTTTTACTGGAACAAGTCCAGAAATATGAGGGCCACAGAAACATGGAAACAACAGGCTACTGTAAAAATGCACCTGGGCTTTATAGAAGAAACTTTGGAGTTACTAATCGCATCTGCTTTATGTTTGCGTATGTTATTACCGGTACATGACCTTACAACTCCAAGACAGTTATGCAATGATCTCTAGAGATTGGGTTGATCACAGCAGAGCATTTCCAAGAAATCAAAACTGAAACCATTTTACATCATATTACAAATAAATAAAATGTCTTTTTTTACATAAATTACAATTTGAGTTCCTTAAACTGTAATTTTAGGTGCAGTCACTTTTTTTTGGTTCAATTTACAATTTTTGTGTACCCTTGTTCTATACCCTGTTCTCTAAAAAGCAAGAATAGTATTTTATAGTGGTTACCTTTATTCATTTACAATATTTTGGTATTTTTTAATTATATAAAAAAAGGTATTCTATGACAGGCATTATTTAGAGGCCTTACATTCAAGGTTTAACTTAATAGCTGTCCAGTTATTATAGGGCATTGCTGATTGGATAATGTCTGTATAGCAGTGCCCTCAAAAGGGAAACAGAACTATTTATTCAGCATTTATGAAAAGCATGAACAAACTAAATTATTATCATAAATGTATAGGTTAGTTATAGGAAATAGGAATTTGCATTAAAATGTGTTATACTGAAGCAAAATTCAATTTCAGCTCAGCACAATGCAACAGAGGGGCTGTAAATGTCTCTTTGCTGCAAATCAGCAGTGTTGGGGAAAGTTACTTTCACTTACAACCAAAAGTGAAATGAATAAGCCTCAGGCTTAAAGAAATTCAAATTCACGCCTGTACAGTAAAGGGCACAGCTCAAACAGCTCAAAGAAGTTGCCATTCTGGATTGCAGAAAAATAGGAAACAGGGAAGGAAAGTGAAAAAAAAGAAAGAAAAAAAAAAGCAACACAAATGTGATTGTCCATTAATTGTGTTTTCATTTTCTGTTCTGCTTTGTCCGCGTTCTGTTCCCTAGTAGTTTCCTTGGTTATTAATTAGCTCTGCAACTGTTCTGTTTAACCTTGATCACCCTGTCTATGTATTTAAGCCCTTAATTTCCTTAGTTCATTGTCTGATATTGTTTGTGTTATTCAATCTATCTTCTAAATGTTCCTGTGCTTGTTGGATTTAATTATTAATGACTGTTTCTTTGAATCTCAATCGTCGTGCGCTTCGCTACAGCCACAGCGTGACAGTGATGTTTATCTAAATCCATTTTTACCTATTAGTATGGTTAAATTAAAACATTTAAAGTGAGATTAAATACATAAAGTATATTTGTGTAATTTAACATTTAACTATTGCCGGTTTGCGTAATATTCTGAGTTTGCGTTTCACTGTTTTTATTCATTTTGAGGAATACTGAATCTGATTTTGTGCAAGTGAGACAAGTAAATGCATGCTCACATTAATGTAGAACTACAATATCATGTTTAGACAGTGCACACAACGCCTCTGCACCTCACTCCTGATATCTCTCAACATGGGGACAGGAGAGGTGTCAGTCAATAAATGGGAAGCTAAGTAACTTGTGTTATTTATTTGAAAAAGTTACTCTGATATTTAGTTCTAAAGAAACAAGATACTTCACTAAGCTACTTGAAAAAAGATACCTGATTATGTAACCGGCATTACTTGTAACCCATGATAGCATGGTGACATTGATACAATGTTGAGTTTTGACCCAAACTTTCATTTTGGTTGACATTTCAATGTTTAATGTGTGTTGGATCAGCACTGAAATTTTGATGAAAGCCATAGCACACATGGGTGGAGACAGTGACATTAAACTAACAGTGATTTGTAGTTGATGAGCACAAGATGATTCAAGCATGTATCTCTGCAGAACACTAGTGGGTGTTTCTCAATCAGTGGGGTGTTTTCAAACCACAATGGGCATTTTCAACTGCTTTATCCGATTTGCTCTAGTCCACTGGGGGCTTGGTTTAGGGGTGGGCCTTCATGAGTTTAGCTAGTCTGTTGAAAAATGGTTGGAAAACATTAGGCTTGTTCGACATGAACCAGTGCAGCACAGACTGACATCAAAGTACAGCGAGAGTGATTGAAAAGCATACAGAGCTGTCTGCCCTCTAATCGCTCTCTTATATCGTTTTTTGATGTCATTCATCGATCAGTCTGTGCAGCGCCGGCTCAAGTTGAACAAGCCTACCTTAGTTTGACATTGGCCACTGATTGGTAAACGCCCATTTTGGTTTTGCATGTGCACTTCTCATAATCTAATTGATGCTTTCTCATTGTTGAAGCAACTTGACATAGGCCTTACATGACTTCTCTAGCACAGTTTCGAACAATGGTGCATCTACCTTATTTCTCTATTCCTTTGTTTTGCGTTTGATTTGAGTTGTTACTGGCTGTATTTATATACATTAAAAAGTTATTAAAGTGTTTGAATAAAGCATCTCTTTTTCTACATTCTTAAATAATGCATCTTGCTTTAGTAAAGTTTATTAGGAATTTCCTGAAAAAAGTTCTAACTTTTTTTTTTTTTAAACCATCATTTAACGGGGTGGTTGATTATGATTTCACTTTTCTAACTTTAGTTAGTGTGTAATGTTGCTATTTGAGCATAAACAACATCTGCAAAGTTACAATGCTCAAAGTTCAAAGCAATGAGAGATATTTGCTTTTAAAGAAATTGCTTTTTAAGGACTACAACAAACAGCTGGTAGGAACTATTCACAACTTTCCCGAACTCTGAAGATACTGCTATCAGAGAGCCTCAACAAGCCCAAACAACTTGCTTGGGTAATGACAAGTAGAGCTTAGATCGGGCCCAAAAAATCAAGCCCGACCCTACCTGAGCCCGTTGTGTCCGAGCCCGGCCCGGCCCGGCCCGATACATTAACTGTAATTATGAGCCCAAGCCCGATTTACACCCAACCATTTTTAATACGTGGGCCGTGCGGCGCCAGATAATTTTTTAACATGTGCTGTGCTAGATATATTATATAAATACTTTTAATAAATGAGCAAAAATTGGCCACTTAATATTTAATATTCAATTATTTTAATGATCACAATTAAAGTATTAATTTTATTAAATTGAACAAGCACAACATTCGGCATTCAATCAAATATTATTAAATATTTATTATTAAAGATTATTTTTATCTTTATTATTAAAGATATTAAAGATTTTATATATATTATTTCAACACAATATCTTGTTATTTTGACATAATATGTGTGCCGATTGTGCGTGCAATAAGCAAGATGTGCATTTGTAAATCCGGTGACACGCGTGCATTGATTTTTATTAATTAACCAGTCTTTTCTGTCAGTGTCTGCTGCAAAGATATAGTTGACGATCGCCATCCTCCGTAGTGAACGCGCCTAGAGAGAAATGCACATCTTGGATTACATAATCAGAGTCTATTTCTTTTCATTTTGAATTGTTTCGTTTAAAGACATTTAAAGCGTTCTTTAGATAGGCTATATTTCTCATGTCTGAGTTTCGGTTAATTTATGATGAGATGCGCTCCTGTTCACGTGCAATGCAAGTCCATGTCATGATTTATATTGTCTGCTATATTTGCTTCTTATTTATTAAATCCAGGCAATTGATTGATGAAAAATTTATTAAAATTAAGATACAATTTTAACGAAATTCACTTAAAGAAAGGCTTTCTACAAAACAAAACTTAATGATGAAAATTAAGTTTAATCATGTCTGACCCATTAACAAAATCATGTCTGACCCACTCTGTGTCTCCCGATGCATCCTATCATGGTGTTCACTTTTCATAATCAACATAGATGGAAAAAATAACATATTTTAACAAATATGAAACTAAATGCTCTTATTTAATGGCTACAGCAGCACATATAGTAGGCCTACATACTCTCTATTTGTACAAATTTCTGCACATTCAAGTTAATTCTCGAATTAATTTTCAAATTATTGAAAACAATAAACATACCACTTAAAAAATATATACAGTTGTACTGCAGTTTTTTCTAAGTTAGTTACAAGAAACATTGTTTCTGCATAGAGGGTCCGTATGTTGGAAACAGGTCCCATTCATAAAATCCTTCAGTTTTCGCGTGTTGTTTGTGCACCCAACAACGGTACACGTTGAGCCACAAGGAGCCATTGCTTAATCTGTCAGCATTACTGTAATTACTGACTTTTCCTGCACCGCAACCGCACTGCTCACGGAGTATGTGTAAAACGGACGTTACACTGCAAACACGAGCTGTTGCACTTCCTGCTGGTGAGGTCGACTAACAGCAGATGGAGCAATCTACTGCTTTTCCTGCAGTTCCTGGATGTCAACGTAGAATTTTCTGTCGAATTTGAACCACTGAATTTGTGGAAGCGAATTTGCAAAGCGAAATAAAATGGACCAAAAATTGTCTGTTGAATATTGTAGGTTGTATTTTTAATCAGTTTGACTATTTTGGAAGTGAAATAGGCTATGAAAGGGGAATATGGATTATTGAATTTTTAATAATGAAAATGTGTTTGAAATGTTTTGAATTGAAATATTCACAGCTTAAATATTCAACCTGAATTTCAGCCCATAAAAATGCAAGCCCTAAAAATACAATGCATTAAAATGCAAGCATGGTTAATGCAATGCCTATTTTTTTCAAGTAGTGCAATTCAACAAGCTTTTTTGTTTCAAAAACATTTGGCATCATTTTACTTCCATATGGAGCACACGTGTGTTGTGAAACTGATGAAGATGTTTTCTTAATTTGCGGGTGTTTTTTTTCTATTTGCATGTGTTTTCTTCAGTTGCTGCGCGTTGTTGAGCTCTCTCGGCCACCGTAGCTTCGACCGTCTGACCGTTCTTTTCACAAATAGAGTAACCATGAAAGTGAAAGGACTTTTGCTCTGACAGAGACACAACCAGCAGGAACAGTAAGTAGACCCGATGCAGTCTGCAACCTAGACACACTGTTAAAATATTTGTTCGTGTTTAGGCCTTTTATATGGCTGTATGTGTGAGAGTGTGTTTATCATTCGGTTTCGAGAAGCAAATACAGTGCTAAGTTAATACCGTGTTAACACAGACGTCGCATTAAAACTATATTGAGAGCTGAATGCTTTGAAAAATGTTAACGAGTAATATTGGTCTTATTTCATGAATTTGAGTGTTATTTCTGTGTAAAATACATATGATTTCATATTACACGTACAGTTTTTTTTATGAAAATGAAAGTGATAAAGGTATTTAAACAGGTTATTTGTAATGTGACATACAGAGGGCAGTGAAGAGCAACACAAGTAACAGTCTCACTGAATATAGTTAAAATCATGGTGATGGATACATTGATGATTGAAGCAGATCTAGATACAAATAGTTCTAACTTATTTGTCATAGTGGTCAACCAATAAAATGCTAATAAAATGTATTTAAATTTGTTTCAGAGTGACTAAGCAGCACTCGGATAACCAGTACAAAAGAGTTTGCTTAAGAGGGGAAAAAAAAAAAATATATATATATATATAAAAATGTACCTACTTACTGGAGGTAAGATTTTGGATTATTAAATTAGCATAAAGTAATAAAGTAAGCATTATAGGGAAAACATTATTCATAAGACTTCATAAGATAGTTGTGATTTTTTGTTCTTCATAATTTTTTGTCTTATCTAATTACCTGTCACAAAATACTATAACCTTGTATTGAAACCTGAAGTTCATATTCCAAAAATGCACAACAAAAATCAACAAACTCTGTTCTCCATCTTAAAGGAAAATACTTTATAATTGAGACGGGCAAGTCTTATAATTCACGGAAGCAGATTTTACATCGACTTCTTCAAGAAAGACCTGGTTTGAAGGAGGTGCACAGTGTGAACGAGTGCGATGTGATTTTGGTTTTCTGCACCATTTTTTCACGGGCAGGAACCGATATTGATGCTGCACTGAATGAACTTAATTCCTGTTCAGGTAACTTCAAGATTTAAGCACCAGACAGACTTAGATATGAAGGAATGTAAGTACAAATACTATATACACATTTATCTTATTGTGTCTGTATTTGAAACAGCCTCCAAACCAGCTATTTTCATAGTGCTTCATCACACATTTGACTCAGAGAAGATCATACCAGACAGCAGCAGAAATGTGAAAAGGATGAATACACTCACTGTGGACTGTCTGGTCAATGAAGATTTGGGTTTGCTGAAATGCAACAGGAATGAAGAGGCGCTGACCAAAATTGTTCATCTTTTTAAGCCTCAGGTACACCTCTTTGAGTTTATTTTTAATTAATTAATTTGTTCAAACTAATTATGCAGGCATTAAATAAATTATTAATAATAATAATTAACTATAATGTAGGAGAAATGTGGGCAGAACAGTAACTACAGTAAATATAGAGTTCAGAGAACACCTTTTCCCCCAGACTTGCTTGAGCAATATCTAGTACCTGTCGAAAGAGGAAGTTTCAGACAATATCAGCATAAACCCTTAATTTTTGATGTCCTTGCAATGAAAAGGGACAACACAAATTAATACGGCCATTCTTATGTACTCAAAATATCCAGCATTGATCTGCAATATTTTTTAATTGATAATTCAAGTTGTCTGTTTGCAGAGATTGAACTGACATTTTTGGATTACAAAATTGTAAAGAATATTTATTTGTATTTTTCACATGTTATTATTGTGTGTTCTCAATGTTCAAAACATTTTATTTAATAATAATATATGCTGTTTTCCCTTTAGAAACAATGGAATTGGTGTCGTATCATCATCATCATCTCGATTTCCATTCCTTGTCTTATTCTGCTGCGGTACTTTGTGAGTAACTCTCAACAAGCATGAGTAGAGGATGACTGAATTTTTATTTGGGATGCACTATCCCAATATATCTATTTAATATAGACCTGTTTCGTTCATATTATTGTCTATGTACTTCTTTTTCTCTTAAAATAGACAAAATGAGTGATTAAGATGAAGAAAAAGATGCTTAATAAATCTGAATTAAATCTGAGGGCTGGTGAGTATCAGATAAGATCATTTGGGTCAACTGTTCACCTTTTCATTTGCAACAATTTACTGAATTCAAGTTCTGCATTTTTTTCCCACAGATAAGATGGCATGGAACACAAACAGATGAAGAGAAAGATCAATATAATCAGGAACTGGGATTTCTTAAATGACAGGAGAGATTGTTATTCATTATCATAGCCACATTAACAAAATTAAATTATAATAAGCTGTAAAATGTGTTAAGCTTCTTTGATTAGATGCATGCAAATAGATAATTGCTTTATATCCATTAGATGAACATTAAATCGACAAGTTCAGTGTTACTACAATTGAATTACCGTTTCATTGTACTTGTAAGTGGCTTTAAACTTTAACATAACAGTTTACTGTTTTTTTGTAGGGGATTAATGTCTTTAAGAATTTTTCTGTTTTCCCTGTTCTGGTTTGCCTGTGTTCCCTAGTTAGTTTCCTTGGTTGTTAATTAGTTATACACACCTGTTTCTGTTCAGTTGATTACTCTCCCTTGTATTTAAGCCCTGGTCTTCCTTGTTTCATTGTCCGGTACTGTTTATGCTAAGCATGGTTATGAGCTTCTTTCCTGTGATTCGTGTTCCTAGTAGAATTTACTATTAAAGACTCCTTTGCTATCCTTTGCGATTGTGCGCTTACTACAGCCTACACAGTGCCTGACATGGATTCACAAATCAGTTCTGTTCATGGATTCCTATACTGATTTTCATTAAGTTCTAAGACTGTTGCTTGATCCAAGCGTTTTCTTTTTAGTTGTGTTTGTCAGTTTTTGTTCATACGTGTGGTTTTCTGTTCTGCTGCCTGATATATTGTTCTCCAGAGTATTTCCCTTTGTCAATAAAAGACTGACTGTTGGAAATGTATCCTCTCTTTCGTCTGTTGAACCACTGCGTGACAGAAAATATATTTTTTGGATGCATATTCCTGTAGTCTTAGAAGAACTAGTAGGGTTATTCAGAAGTAGGTTGATAAGTTTAAATATTTTATCTGATCAAAGCCTGCAGTGCAGACTAACAAGGGAAAAATAATTGACTTGCTTCAAGGACCCTAACTTTTCCTTTTCTACATACATTTTTAACATGTGGGTGATTATTGTGGGAGATAATTCCACCAGTTTAAAGGCAAAGTATGGTATGGTAACAGAATTGATGCAAGATTTATGAACACACATTTTTATAAGATAAAAGTTCTTTTTTAATCAATTTAATATTGTATAATTAGGAAAATGCCTACACAATGATATACATGATGGGAAAAAAATACACTGACTATCGGACAACAAGAAATCATGATTTTCAGCTATACAAGAAACTTTTTACAGAAAATATTATATTGTTATGGCCTGTAACATTGACAATGAGTAACAAATTATTAAAATAATTACAAATGTAACCATTTGAAAAAAGCACACTCTAAAAAATGCTGGGTTGTTTTAACCCAATTTTGGGTCAAATATGGACTAACCCAAACGTTGGGTTAAAAATGCATTTTATAAATGTAACCTAATGGCTGGGTTTTCCATTTTTAAATTGCATTTTAACCCAACGTTGGTTTAGTCCATATTTGACCCAAAATTGGGTTAAAACAACCCAGCATTTTTTAGAGTGCAAAAAGAAAATAATGACTTTGGACACCAAATTGTACCTGCAATTATAGAATCACCCATGTATTCTTTCACCATTAGTCTTTTGAGCAATCAGGTTTGGTGTTTTTCAACTCAAAACTTTTTTTTTTTTTTATCCTGTAAATATTTTATATTCGTAGGCAGAGACTTACAACCTCTACTAACATATCAGGGGGCCTCAGGATTTGTTCATAAAACATAAAGACTGATTTAATTTTTCTGTAACACATTAATATTGTTTTACAACTTATACAACTATGCAGGTAAAAAAAAAAAAAAAAAAAAATTTTACAGAAAATAACTGATTTTTTGATGATCATTTTCTTTTATTTTAAATTGTACTCAAAACTCTGTAAAATTACAAATAATATCTGTAAATTAAAAATTCAGCTGTTATTTTAGGTATATTAGTGACAAATTCCAGTAATTCACATTTTTTTATACAGAAAATTTACTGTATTTTTCATACAGAATTTTTCCTGTGTTCTTAAATTACATAACAATGTATGTAAAATTACAAATATAATCTGTAATTAAACAATAACAAAACAGTTAAATGATAAAACAGTCAAATGACTGGCAGCCCAAAAACCTGTAACATTAGGGTAAAACATCCTAAATTAAATTTAGAGGTATTTCCTGAATTATCCTGATCATATACCTTCAATGAAAAAAAAAAAAAAAAAAAAAATCATAAAAAAGGGTCAAATGACTGGCAGCTATGGCTGCCAAACAAAGAACATAAAATACATATGCAAATTTAATCAAGTGCAAAAAACTTTAACAGAAAATTGATCTCACCATGATTGAGATCAGTATTTGCTTTAGTTGGGCTCATGAGCCTTGGGTTTTTATTTTTTAACATTATTTTTCCATGGCTGCTTTAACAGTGTTTTTGATACACATTTATTATGGCAATAAATGCAGGAGAAATTTTAATTAAATGATGTTGGTCACTTATTGGTGATGTTATAGTCATCATAATGGTCATCACTTGATTCAATGATATGACCTTGAGTCAAATCTCTATATATATTATATATGCTCTCATAAGTACGGAGTCGAGAACTGTTATAATAATATATTAGTTAAATGATATACAGAGAGACTTTAGTTTTATACGTCATAATCTTTCACATCACCCTTATAATATTGTGGCGTCAATATTATAACAATCTGATATTCTGAAATTTATATATATATATATATATATATATATATATATACATATATATATATAATACAGAAAATGTTTTAAGATGGTATTTTTTTTTAGGAGATTAGAGACATGAAAAACCACATGAATCTCAACAATGGTGACAATCAACAAAGCTTTTAGTAGTTTGTATTGTGACGAGTTCAGCGTTGATCAGAATTTTTTTTCATTGTCACCATTGTTGCGATTCATACGCTGGTTCTTGATGTCTGTGTGAGATCCTGTCAAAACACTTTCTGTATAATGAATTCATAAAATCTATCTGAGTATCACAACACTGCAGGATTTTCTGTATTGGCATGCAAAATTAATAACTAATATTTAACGACTTAAACAGATATTACATTTCAGGTGATATAAATGACTCAGGCCACATGATGACTATCATCACTGAAAGTGCCCAAGATCAACTGATCTGAGTTTCTCTTGGATTCTAACCATAACAAAAATGTATCACAGAGATACAGTTAAAGCAGCCAGAGAAAAACAAAAGTTAAAAATTGAAGGGTCAAGAGCCCAACTAAAGCAAACACTGATCACCAAAATGGTGACATTTATTTTCAATAAAACATCAACTTCTAAACCTCTGTTAATTCTCAATAAGAATGTTAGTATGAAAGAAATAAAGTCTGGATTGTAATAAGTGAAGAAGATGCATAGATCTTGAGAGATCTGTTAGTGTTTAATGTTTTGTTGGGATTTAAAGTGTTTCTGTATGGTCTGTTTTGTGGGTCACCATTGTGCTGAAGAGTAGAGCCTGTGCTCCAGGATGAGCAAAGAAACATTGATGCAATGCTGCATGTTGCTTTATTTAAAGAGAACTGTGTAGTTGCTGATGCAGTGACATATATGATACGGTTTTTGTATGGCCAGCCATTGCTGACAGTCATTTGTCTGTTTATTATGGGTTTTTTTAACAGTGAAGGTTTTTGATCGTAATAATTCAGGAAATAGCTGTAAAATAACAGTGTTTTTCCGTAAAACATTTAAGGAAAATTTCTGTGAAGTTTTTTGCACTTTATTTAAATTAGGATACTTTATTTTTACGTTTTTTGTTTGGCTGCCGTATAGCTGACAGTCATTGACCGTTTTTTAAAAGATTTTATTTTGTATAGTGCCACGGTTGTCAAACTGGGGTACGCGTACCCCCAGGGGTACGTGGACTGATTTCAGGGGGTACGCGAAATAGGGCTGTGCCGGTAATCTTGACAAACGCACCACCGCGGTTGTAAAGCGCCACCGCGGTGGCTGAGTATTAGACTACCGGCGATGGTTTGCCAAATATATGAATGCTGTTTTACATTAATATTATGACACACAAAGCTTTGTTTACAAAAGAAATAATAGGTTAGCAATTAAATGTTATATCGCAGCCATGGAAAAGTTTGAATTCATGACTAATGAGAGAGTTGTGCGTGAGCCCATAAACTTAAGCTTTTTCGGCTTTGAATTCTGGTTTGCGATCTGGTCACCCGATTATTAGTGAATTTAAAAATATATGGTTATTCCTTATAGAAAGCTTGAATTGTCTACTTTTAAACAAAACAATTCAAAACGAAAATAAACCGACTAGCATATCCGTATGAAGTGTGCATTTCTCTCTATAGGCGCGTTCACTGCGAAGATAACGAGTCAGCAACTTAATCTTTGCAGCCCGACACTGACACAAAAAAATAAACACTTTATTAATAAACTATTCAAATGTCTCATTCCTATATTTGACACATTCATAATCATTACTTTTGCCGGCTCTTTGTGACAGCTGTTATGTGCGTTATTGGCAGCGTCACCCTCTGGTTACATGAACTCGTCACCACCGCATCAGCACCAGAACATGGAGATTTAATTTTAGAGAAAGATCGCACAACAGACATTAGAACATTAGATAGTCTATAATTAAATAAACTAATCGAATATTCAAAAATCGTGACTCATCCCTGCATGGAATCTCTTGTTTCTTTTCCCATATCTTCACTCGCGTCTCACCCATTTCCAAAGGGGATTAGGCATAAAGTTTCTTTCTTTGTTCGCTTTTAGGTCAATTATTTTCGTATTCTTTACTGTGTTAAAGTAGCCTAGAAAAACGCTGTAGGACAAATAGCCTACATTTTTACTTGTACGTCAAATTCTTTTTAACACAGTTTGTTCTTGTTATTAGACATATGATAATTGGTAAGGCGCGTCAAGTTCATTTGTAAAGCGCGTTTCACACGCGCGGGTGATTTTAGTTTGGCTTTCTCTGGCAGCGCGCAAACATAGCCTAAATGCCTTGCCCCTGTGGAAGATAGAATTCGCTCTTCATACCTTTTACAAGTAGAAAACTGAAGATATCAGAAAATAGATCGATGGTCTCTTTCCTGCTCGTGTCCCACATCCCTCTCAAAGAGCAGAGCGGTAGGTTGTATAACGCGTCTTTGTGTGGAAAATTTAACGAAAGTTTTTATTTATTTATTATTTTTTTTAAATAGATTCAACTTTATTATATTATGTAAGTTACCAGTATTTACTGATATTTATTTCAATGCTTTGCAGGCTTTAGTGTGTTGTTTCTTTTCTTTTCTTCTTTTCTTTTCTTTTCTTTTCTTTTTCTTTTCTTTTTTTTTTTAAACAACGTCCCCCGACCACCGCAACACCGCCGGTATTTGGGTCCATTACTACCGCGGTGGTAAAAAACTGCCACCGTCACAGCCCTATATCATATGTTGACTTTTGATGAGATTTATCATATGTTTATGATTCTATTCACTGTTCTCGACAAAATTGATAAAAATAAATATAATAATAATAATAATAATAAAACTTGTTGTTAACAATTGGTTGGGGGTACTCCGGAAGATCTATAATGTCTCAGGGGGTACATGCCTGTTAAAAGTTTGGGAACCACTGGTATAGTGCATGTAATAGAAAGCTATGGCTGGGTGGTAACCAACTGTTACCTTAAAGAGGGATTTCTTCCTGATTTAACCTATAAAAACAAATTTTGTTGGTATAAATGAATGTAATGTAATATAGGTTGGTTCATAATATTTTTGATGTGAATAAAGCCAGTTAATTTAGATGTAACTAAGCTTACCACTTTTTTCAGTGCATAAGAATACAGTAGACTATATTTGTATAAAACATTAACAAAATGTTAATAAACTGTCATGTTACATTTTCAAATGTCTTCTCCCCAGGAAAGATGCAGATGGAAAACTTTACAATAATATGAATAAAGGCTTCGAAAAATATATATACTGTATATGTATTTAAATATTTATTAATTAATTTTATTCATATTCTTAGATGAAGTCAATGCAAAAATAGATATCGTGCAGCCATCTTGACTTTTCTTTTCTGTCATCCAATCATAACCCATTACAGAGCAACAATGAAAGTGAAAGGACTTTTGCTCTGACAGAGACACAGCCAGCAGGAACAGTAAGTAGACCCGATGCAGTCTGCAACCTAGACAAAAATATGACAAACATTGCTTGTCTTTTATATGGCTATATATATATGTGTGTGTGTGTGTGTGTGTGTGTGTGTGTGTGTGTGTGTGTGTGTGTGTGTGTGTATGTGTGTGTGTGTGTGTAAGAGTGTGTTTATCAGTGTTTTCGAGAAGCATAAACAGTGCTATAGTTTAATGATTGAAAACCGTGTTAACAGACGTTAGGCTATATTAAAACTACTGAGAGCTGAAAGCTTTGAAAACGGTTAACAAGTGTCTTATTACAATATTTTGAGAATGTTATTTCTTTGTAAAATACATATGATTTCATGTTACAGGTGTTGCAAGCCTATTCGGTTGTATTTTTGAAGAGAATGAAAGTGAAAACGATAAAACTGGTTGTTTAATTTTAATATAGGCTAACAAAAGAGGGCAGCAAGGAGCAGCTCGAGACAACAGCCTGACTCACTGATTTACTGTATTTAAGAATGATTTTTCTAATCTGTTCATTAATTCATGGCTATTTTGTTAAGAGCTAAAATATCGCTTTGCGTATTATTTATTTTAATTTTTCTTAATAGTAATTATTAATCAACATGTTTTTTTTTTTGTCTTGAGGGAAGTAGAGGCAAGACCATTAGCTCCAAACACTGTTATATGTTTGATTTAGGCAGCTACAGGAAACTACCAGATTCCTGAGCAGGAGTGGCGTCTGATGTTTGGAACTGGGATGTATCTAATTTGTTGGCTGACAGTGTTATAGTCAGTACAGGTTAACACAGGATAGATCCTCCTTAGGCCTGTTTTCACTAGATTTTAGATTAAGCCAGGATTTGGCCTGAGTTAAATGAGCTTTTTAAAATGTGCCTTAGAAAAAAAAAAAAAACATTACTGGTGTGCATCTTGAGACAAAACGATGTCACTGACATTTTAATGTTTAATTGCTTTCAAGTAACCTTGACCTAGTTATGTTTAGGATAGGGTTATAGTTAGGGTGTGGTTGGACCTTCTAGATCCATCCATTATGTCCAGTTAGGGGGAGCTGGACTTCAAGCTCCACCCATTGGCACTGCAGTGAGCAGCCTCTCAAAAGGCTCATTTGAGATGCGCCTCGCCTGAAATTTAGACGAACGTATAGGTGGTGAAATAAGTGCGGGCAAGACAGACAGTTCTCACTTCTCATAGTAGACTAGACATCTATAAGATCAAAAGCAGATATCATTTGATTCACACTCATGTGCTGTGTTTCTAATGACCATGATGTTCTGCTTATATGAAAATAAATATGAACAAGACACCCAAAGTACTTATGTAATTCCACCCAAAAGACTTGTTTCCATTCATTTTTGATGTAATACTGACATTTATTTAAGATTTCCTATTTATATATATAAAACAAACATTTTAGAAGAGGTTGTTTAAACAATTAGCATTAAGCTGTCATTTATAATGGCATTCATAAATACAAATAAACAGGTATTAAGCAAGGCACATATCAGTTTAAATAAATAAATAAATAGTAACAAAAAAGTACAGAAATACAGAAAAATAAGGTTTCGTCTTCATACAAATTTGTCCAGAATCAACACTACATTAATAAAAAAAAAATATTTTTATCTTTCTTTTACTTCTTTTAATAGTCTTTTTATCATCCAACAACATTCCAAACATTTTAATGCTTTGATTTAATTTTGATCACAGTACATGTTTAGCAAAATTAATCACCAAACATTTCCAAATCTGTTTTGATTGTAATTGCTTAGATTACCTTATGAAAAGTGTCAAATCAAACAATCAGGTGATAATCATAAGTGAACTTAAATTTGTTTCAGGTGAGACTAAACAACACTCAGATAAGAAGTACAAAAGACTGATTGTGTAAGACAAAGAAGGAGAAGAGAGAAAATGGTCAAAGTAGTTTGTCAGGAGGATGCAATCATTGAAGGTAAGATTTTGGATTATTAAAACATTTTCTCAGTCGCTTTGGTACATTTATCAGATCGTGACAAAGGCTACACTTTTTCTGTATGGCGTATATCAATTTCAACAGTACAAAGTTACACATCTGTATCTGGGTTATTGATTGCAAGAGATTGGACAGGATTCACATTTACTCTTTTATAGTTGGTCTGTCAACAAATTACAGTATAATGTCACTGCGGAACAGAAAAGAAAATGACAACACATGAACAGTACAAATAACGGGGATAAAATTAAAAAGATAAACAGGAAACGCCCCTCAGGCAGAACTACATGCAACACCATATGGGGAATGACTGTGCAGTCTTGATACACCTCCTCTCGTCCCGATCTGTTGGGCCACAGATTCTGTTCCACATCACAATGGATATTATCCCTTGCAATGCATCTCAGAAAGAATATTTTGGAATGTTTTATCAGCTACATTTCCCTTGTTCAAGTTTCACCTAAGATCAAAATAGGCCTATATTCAGGACACATTGACAAAATTGCTAATAGAAATGTATAGAAAATATGCTTGACCAAATAACTGATTCAACCATTTTGCATTTTATGACTAATGCTGATGTTTTAGTGGGTAAGACTTTTCAACAGAGAACCAGTACAAAAAGAATGAGAAAATGCTTTTATAATGTGCACAAGTGACTAGAGTTGTGATCAGTTGTAATCTGAGAAATGTACCAAAGCGACTGAGAAAAACTGTGAATTACTTAAGTAGTTGGTGGTCTAAAGCCGGTGCACACTGTACGATTTACAATAGTCCAATACGACTGTGGCTTCAGGCTGTATGAACATGATCCCCGCTGTAAGCCATGTCACACTGTAGGATCTCAGATGTCATTAATGTCAGACTGTACGCCAGTCAAGACGCGTTAAAAACGGACACGCAAGAAGACTCGTCTGGAGTTTCACATTATCCATCCGTGACTCGTTCGGTGAATGTGAACTGCATTACATGCAGGATTGAAATTACGGCTAGCAAACAAAAACAATCTCTATTGCGTTAATTTTGATTATGGCTTGTCTTGAAAAAAAAAAAAAAGATTTCATTTGATGGTTGTCGTAGAAGTCATACTACAGGACTGTGTCTCAAAACTTCTAACAGACATTCGTAGGAGGTAAAATTTGATCGCAACAGTCATTAATCATCTGTTGGCAAACATGTAAAACTAGCAACAAAGACTTTATATGTAGAAAGATGGTGCACTCAAATTACTATGAATGGGAGAAAGTGTAATGCACAATATGGCGGAATAAATCACACCTTCTAAATAAAAGAGCCTATCGCCAATTGGTAAAGTCATCGCGTCACGTTTCCCCATTCAAAGAGATGGGAGCTGCACTTTCATAGTTGTCTGAGAGGTGTTTCAAAGATGGCTGCTGACTTAAATGACTTTGCTAGCAATCAAAGACTTCAGATTTTGGCCTAGGATCACAGGAATCTTTTAGGATTCTCAACATTTGTCTCAGATGGCCAAAATCATTCAGTGTGAATCCGGCTTAAGTCACATCTTAAGATTCTATGGGCCAGATTTACAAAACAAGGCAAATTTGCATGAGAGCACAATTCCAAAATAGGGTTTGTGCTGGCGCAAGCTGTTAGTAAATCTGGCCCTATTCTTTCTAATTAGTATTATAAACAATAACAAAAAAGACTCTTTGCTTAGAGTGGAAACCAACAAAATCTGTTCTTCATCTTAAAGGAAAAAACTACTTCATAATTGAGATGGGCAATTCATACAATTCAAAGAAGAATATTTTAGATTATCTTCTTCAACAAAGACCTGGTCTGAAGGAGGTGCGCCGTGTGGGTGACTCTCATGTTATTCTGGTTTTCTGCACCATTTCTTCACGGACAGGAACTGACATTGATGCTGCATTGAATGAACTTAATTATTTTTCAGGTAACTTTAAGATTAAGCACCTGTCTTATACTTATATAAGTACTTATACTTGTAGAAATTGTAGAAAAGTAGAAATACTATGCACACATTTTGACCGTCTTATTGTGCCTTTTTTGAAACAGCCTCCAAACAAGCTATTTTCATAGTGCTTCATCACACATTCGACCCAGAGAAGATCATACCAGAGAGCAGCAGATATGTGACCAGGAAGAATACACTCACTGTGGACTGTCTGTTTTTTGAAGATTCGGGTTTGTTCAAATGCAACAGGAATGAAGAGTCACTGACCAAAATTGTTCAATGTTTCAAACATCAGGTATCATCATTAAGTTCATTAAGATATTTGTGAAGATTTATAATTTAAGAGAAATATGTACACAACAGTCCCACATAGGAATTCACATTACCCTTGTTTCTGCTTTTTTGTCCTTTCACTTATTTTACCTCTAAATATAATAACAGCTGCAAATAACTTCAGTAGCTGTAGTTGTGCAAACCAATTTAAAATTATACTGAATTGTCAAGACTAGTCTTAAAAATAAGTTTCCACAACTTTGTTGCCCTGAAGTTCAATAAACTTAAAAACTACTTTGCAGTTGCATTGGCTGAATACATTTAAACAAAGAAACCTTACCAAAAGGAAAATTCAAATGGTTTTGCAGAACTGATGATCAAACAAACTGAGCATGCACAAAACTTGACTTTATCGACTTTTTTTGTAGTCACCACTCTTTCTATGTTATAGGTAATTCAATCAACCTTTAAAATGTATAGTCTGACAAAGTTTTTTTTAAACATTGTTTTATCCTGCATTACATCAGGTTTTATGTGCTTGTTTGTTTTGAAAGATTTCTACATGGTAGAGCACTCAGGTATTATACATGCATGCCAAATTTAAAGTGATGGTGCTTTTAATGTTTACAATTAAAAAATGTTGTGTTTGTAGAGATTTATTTGACACCTTGGGTTAAATATGGACCGGTCAAAATTAGACAATGTTGTGCTATGAAGAATATTTTTATTTTATGTCTTATGTCATGTAAATTCTAAAAGCTCAAAATATTTTACTCTAATAATATATGTGCTGTTTTCTCTTCAGGATCAATCAAAAGCAGTTCTGCCAATGTATCAAATTTTGCGACAGATTTTCGATATAATGATGAGTTTATATTACATATTTGCCAATGTGAAGGTGAGAAACTCTGATTACAGTATACTATTTGTTGGAAACAAATATCACTGATAAAATTATGTACATTTCACTGATCCTTATTGTTCAAAATGAAACTAGTATACATATAAGCATGCAGTATAAGTCTGAATTTGTTTGTTACAGAGTGTTGTTGTTGGTGCCATACGTACATTTTTTCAGAGGTGGAGATAGAGTAAGTACAATTCACTGCATGCTCTATATACATTTCTCCACTATGAATGTTGTGCTTTTAAGAACTTCCTGGACTGTAATAATAAAAATTTCGGGGAAAAAGGAAGTGCCTTTAAAGTTAAAATTAAAGTGCCCCTATTATGCTATTTTAAAGTTTCCTAATGTTGTTTTGGAGTCTCATACAACAGGTTTACATGCATCAAAGGTCAAAAAACTGATTCATTTCCTCATGATATACATTTGAACATCACCACATTTTTCAATGATTCTCAAACATCTCGTCAAATGAATCAATCCCTCCTTTAGCAGCTCTGCTCTGATTGGCCAGACAGCTTAGTCTGTTGTGATTGGTTTACTGCGTACCGCGCGTGTCGAAAACAGGCGGGTAATCCATCGACCGGAAGTTGAAGCCGGCCGCGTGCCGCCATCTTGTAGCAGAACTTCACTTGCGTTAGCATTCCCATTGACTCCCATTCATTTTGGTGTCACTTTGACAGCGAATAACTTTACATCTGAGGCATTTAAAGACTCCATTTGTCCATTATTTATTTTTAAAGAAACACGACAATGTATAAAAGGCTCCATTACCTTCTATGTTACATTATGGCCCTGTAGAAGCAGTTTTTGTAAAAAATAGGCTAACGATTGCGTCATAACCACTCGACTCTCTGTCGCACAGTAGAGGAATTACCGTACAGACATGAGAAGCTTGCAGGCAATCGGGGGGACGTCAAGGGAGAAGCCCTGGCGTTCCATTTTAAAATAAATACTATACAAAATAATTAATCAGAATACTTACTCCTGCTTACTCACGCCAAAGAACTCTTTGCTCAAGCTCGCCATCTCTGCAAGATTAACGTTGGCAGTTTGCACGCACAGCTACTAGAAGATTTACATACTGTATGTCAGACAGGTTGCTCACGTCATCAAGCTTAGTTTGATTCGGTTTGAGTCTGCGCGTCAGGAATGGAAGTGCTAAAAAATCGCTAAAAAAATGGGCTTCACTTGTCTCAATTGAGTTCCAATGAGATGGCTCTGTCCACTTCTTATACTGTCTATGGTCGAAAACAAAAACACCCATTGCCATAACAACGTCAGCTGTCCTGAGGCTTCCTACACCGTAAACTAAAGACAATAACGAACAATGACGTTGATTTTACCATATCGAGTCCGATGATGAAACACTGAAAGAAATAGTTATTCAACCTGAACCTCCATCGCAAGGACGACACGAGCAGGACGTTTCAGTGATACACTACTCAGTTTGACTGAGCATGTCCATCAACAAACCGATTATTTTACTTGTACTCAATATATTGCAGTAAACATGTGGAAACTGTATTAATAACAGTGCATGTATGCATTGTATACATTAGCTGAGCTCTATAGCGTGAATGACTGATGTAACATAAACGTTGGTAAAACAAATTTTGCTCCATGATTAATCTTTCCTCAAAGTAGTGAGAACGACAGACAATCTGCATTAATAGACACAGTTATAGGTAATAGTGGCCCACAACTGATCAGCAGAAGTATTTCAGTAAGACAGTGATAACGTGAGTTAGCCAGTTAGCAGGAGACCTACACAATATAAAACTCAAAACTAAGTATTTTGAACACTATCTTTCAAGAGCAAGCGGTTTGCGAATCCTGCATTGAACTCCGAGATTTGAGAAGCAGTCGTATTTAAAATAAAGGGAACACAGCAAAGGTTTGGATTATACTGCTGTGGTATTTTGGTAAGATGAATTTTAACCACTGATTCTTCACATGCTCGTCCTTGGACAGTGAAAAAAAAACTGGCTTTACCTTCACATTGTAGAGCACAGCGTCTTCTCGACATGATTCTCTCCAGTATCCACAGGAATCAGCTGCCGGTTTGAGGTTCAAGTTTTCCCTGGTGTCTGCATGCAATAAGTGGGCGGGCAATATGCTAATGTTTCCTCTTGACGCCACAACGAAACGGCTTATGACTCGTTTGAAAAACAATTCATTTAATTGACTCAGAGTCAACTCTTACTTTTGAAAGACAATAACTTTATATACGGTGCACTCAGGGGCGGACTTTACCATTAGGCAAAGGTCGGCAATTGCCTTGGGCCCCGAGCTACCTAGGGGCCCCCAAAATGCCCTATTAACTTATGTCTAAGTTTTTTTTTTTAATTATATATTTCTAAAACTCCATTTGCGAAAAATGGCATCAAATCATTAGTGTCGCAGACAGGAGGGGGCCCCCCCGCCTCACTACATTGGATTATTCCATTATCTCACTTACTGCGCATCTGCGAAAGTGACAAGGCTGTGCCAAAAAACTGACGGAGAAAAGAAGTGATTGACAGACAGAGTGTACAGAGTGACAGAGACAGAGTAAAAATGAAGCGAAGCTAGCTACCCAAGCGGTGCTGAAAAAAGGAGGAAGCGGGAGGAAAGCAAAAAGTCCGTAAAGGTGCGCGGCGCGAAAGATAAACAACACGCAGTAACAGGAGGACTGGGAAATACACAAACAGAGCAAGACGAGTCTAAACGCGAAAATTTAAAGTTTCGAGGTTACCCAAGCGGCTCAAATAAAAGAAATAAGTGAAAAGACGCTGATAAGTATTATTACGGCTACTGTTGGGGATACAGATCAGGAACAACAACGTCCAAGTCCAACGCACAGAAAAATCGTGAAGCAAAGAGGACACGGAGATCGACAGACAAAACTGAGCAGTTTATGAATCATGATATTTAAAAAAATCTCAGCTCTCAGATTCTGTCAATTCTATAACGAAATACAAACAATAAATACCGTTTTGCCGTTTTAATGTTACGTGACAGATTCCTATAGCGGCACGTGAACTGATCATCTCTAGCTAATAGTAAATAAACACGAATTAACAATGTTGAAAGATACAGTATAACTTACCGAAATGTATAATCCTCTTTCATAATATCGATCAATAAGTGTTTTTCAACCGTGGAAAGCTGTAAAACCTGGAGAACAATCGTCACATAACTTTACCTCAGGAAAGCCATTTAATTGGCTAGAAAAATAAGAGCTATTAGAGAGTATTTGGCTAAATATGTGTAGGCTACTATATTACTTATTTTAACCTTAAATTATACCAGCTGATAGGGCTTTTTTTTCTTGAGAAAAAGTAACGCCTATCTTGTGAAACGTTACCTAATATTTATCCAAATAAGTCAATATTGAATCAAATCACAAGAATTGAATCGAAATGGTGAAATTTGTCAAGCAAAAAAAAAAACAAAAAACAAAAAAACATAGCTTACCAGAAATTGTACCATGTAGGCTAAACATTGTAACATGTTTCTGTTTAGGAGTAAAGAAGTGTATGCAGGGTTTAAAGGGGATGTTTTTTCTCCTCTCTAACCTTTACATCCCCGTAGATTAGCTTTACCTGCCTATCCACCATTCAGTCCATACATATTTTTTTCGCTCTCTTTTAAAGATTGGATGGGGAGGGGGCCCATAGCTCTACCTCGCCTTGGGCCCCCGATTTGCTAAATCCGCCACTGGGTGCACTTTCAGATTTAAAACTTTGCAGGATGTTTTCATTCACTTAGCATTATGTTACACACTACATGAAAGGTCATTTTCAAAAATCCATAATAGGGGCCCTTTAAGGACACACAGGGTGTCTTCCAGGAATTGTAGAGTTAGTGTGAATCCTATCAATATTGGTCCTTTGACTAAGGCCATTGCAGCTACAGTAAGTAGTCAAATTGGGTTTTGGTTACTTACTCTTGACTTTAGAAGATTAAAGCCATATGGACTACTTATTGTATTTTTTGCTCATATTATATCTTGATAGCCCCAGTTCCTTTCACAGCATGGGTATGATTAAATGATGATTGAATTTTCATTTGAGATTAACTATCCCAATAGAACCATTTCATTATAGACTTGTTGTGTTCACATTATTGTTTACATTCTTTAAAACTGTTTTGTCAGAAAAGACAGACTGAGTGATCCTGATGAAATGAAAATCTGAGGGCTGGTGAGTATCAAATGAGATGATTTGGGTAAGCTGGTGCTCTTTTCCATAGCAAATAACTGAATTCAAATTCTGTATTTTTTCACACAGATGTTGCGAAGATGACACGGAACATGAAAATATTAAGTGAATAATCCAATAAAATAAATTAGTAACTGGATAATAATTATCAACTGACATTAAACTATATTAAGCTCTAAAATGTGTTTGGCTAAGTTCTAATGCATGCAAATACATAATTGTTGTGATTAATAGCATACTGAGACTTTAGCCCCCAGTTTCACAGACAAGACTTAAGCCTTGTCCCCGACTAAAATGTGTTGAGCTGCCGTAACTGAATGTACTTGCACTCACATATCCTAAAAATATGTCAGTTCCATTATTTTGTCTTAAGACGTACACAGTAATGTTTTTTTTTCTAAGTCATGTTAATAAAAGCTACTTAAATGTTCTGTAACTGAACTAAGGCCTAAACTTAAACTTAATTTAAGCCCTGTCTGTGAAACCGGGCCTATAAGTTCAGTGGGATGATTAAATTACAGTTGACTTACTTCCACTTTACTTTTAAGTGGCATCAACATATCTATTAGTGTTTTTAGGGGCTTAATGTCTTAGTGTATTGTATTATCATTCATTGACATACATATGGAAATAATGCAATAAAGTGAATCTTGATTGTGAATGTGTTGGTCTCATTTATTGGCTTTTGTCTCAAAAATGATTAGGGATTGAGTTAGGCTTGTGTAGGCCTCTTTAGGGCTGGCAGGGAAACACAATGGACAGACGGCCAGTCCATCACAGAGCTATGCATGAATCTATCATCCAGATTGTTTATTTTGAATGCACGTTGACATCAGAAGACATATTTTTGTATAAATACCTAAAGGCCTTATAACTTGATATAAACACAACCATGTATTTCTGCACTACATAAACACTTATTTTTTGTTTGCCTACTGTCTTTGCTGATATTTGTACAAATGGGTATATATATTTTATTAAAATATGGCTATATATAGTGGACATGCCCTTCAACAGACTCTTAGCCATCGTCACATGATTGAAATATCTACACCGCTAATATCCGCTAATTATACAAATATGAAGGATCTAAGGATTTTCAATATCAGTGTGTGTGTGTGTGTGTGTGTGTGTGTGTGTGTGTGTTATAGAGAGAATCCATACAACTGTGTTGAGTTTTATTTTCTGTTTATATATATATATATATATATATATATATATATATATATATATATATAATTTTATAATAATTTACAGTCATTATTCATTCATGTAGTTTTCATTTGATTTATCATTTATTCATAATTTTATTATTATCATTCATATGTCATTTTCTGTTGTTTTTGCAGTCATATAACATTTGTTGGATTTGGTAGACGAAGTTTAAGCATTGAAACACACACGATTATTCAATAAACTCGTTTTATTAGCACCACTTGGTCTCCTGCTTCTGCTCTTGCTTGGCTTTCTCAGGGAAACTCTCAGGCTGTTAGAAGACTGATATTTTCTGGCAGGGATTAAATGAGGCCCCAGATCTATGCGAGATGTGGTAGGAATGTGATGTTGTTTGATTTTTTTTTTTAATGGCCACAGGTATCCAGATCTTCAGGATAAAGTAAGTTAAGCAGTACTTTATGTTTTTCAAGTTAACAATTTAGAGTAAATACACAAAAGTGTCAATATTATGATTTGATAACCAATGTGGATAAACAAGTCTAACTTATTATACTGTGGCACAAATCTCTGTATTCACTGCAAAACATACTGGTGTAAAGCTTCCAAGCTCTTCTGCATGGAGGATATAGTTCTGATAAAGTAAACTGCAACTCCGTTAATGGATCTAAAGCATTTATGTTCTGAAAAAAGAAGAAGAAAAACACTTAACATGTAGGGTTATCTTCCTGTTTTCATATATACTGTGCAGGGAGTAAATGCAAAATTAAATTCAACAATGGCAACAGCATTACAGTATCTGCCATAATTTTCAAAGAGGATGAAGGTGAAAAGGACAGCAAATTATTAAAATTCGTAGGACTAGGCTAGATCAAACGCAAGCTTGTAAATCTTAGGAAATGTAAATAAAAATAAAAAATAAGAACATATCCCAAAAGTATGTTGGGAAAATTTTGAAAAGTTAAACACTCACAAAGATATAAAAAAGTAGGATTGTCTCGAGCAGAGAAAAGTGAAAGAGAAACAAGAATGACAGGTCTGAAAATCAAAACGAAACTGAAAGATCGTCGGCTACTGTTAGAAGACAAAGAGGAGGGCAGCTGTTCGGGTGAGTAGCAGCAGAGAAACAAAAAACATATCTTATCATAACTTATCATATTAGACTTATTTTTCGAATAAATTATAGGCTACACGTTTGATAAACCGTTGTGGCAATTCATGCATGAATGTCAGCTATATGTAGGCCTCGACATGTCGACACATTTTAGTATTTCTGAAGGCCTTATAGCTTAATACAAATGCAACCATGAATTTTGCACAATACATAAACGCTTGTATTTTGTTTGCTTACTGTGATTTTGCATATATTTGGACATCTAAGACATCAAGTGGATGGACATTGTCTTCAAAAACCTTAGCGCGCTGTTATTTTCACTGACGTCACATGATTGAATCTTAAGAATTATTTTAATGTGTAGATTTTAACAAGAACAGACCCAGATTATGAAAATAAAATTTTAATTAAAATATATAACAAATGGTTAAACAAATAGTCTTGGTTGTTTAGAAAAAATATCTAAATAAAGATATAGGCAGCACGCTGATAAAAAAAAATTAAAAAAAGATGATCAAGCATATTCCTTTGTGTGCTGTCAAATTCAGAACTACACTTAAAATGGAGCAGACACCTGATACTAGTGGAGATGACCAGCTGTGCACTGTTGTGGCAATGACAGAAGAACCCAGAGATGAACCCAGAGATGAACGTCCTGCTGGTATACCAGTAGCCTATTATAATAACTAAATTCAGTGCTCTTTTCTAAAGACTCTAGACTTCTAAAGATTGTTAAAAAATAATAAATAAACTGGATGACTTTATTGTTTGAGATGCCTTATCTGAATTAAGTTACATTAACCAATAGTTGTATTTCTCTTGTAGGAAATAAATATTATATCCTTTTACCTGGGAAGACACTGAAGTCTCCAGAGGACATCCTAAGAAATGCCCTTCAACAAATACCAGGTCTACAGGAGGTGTCCAGCGTAGCAGAGTGTGATGTCATTTTGGTTTTCTGCATTATTGTTTCTAGGACAGGAACTGACATTGATGCTGCAGTGAATGAACTTAATGCCCTCTCAGGTAATGTACCCTTAATGTAATGCATGTTGTAGCAACTCAAAATATAATAATTGCACATTATTGTAATAAAATGTTCTGTTGGGGACTGCCCCACTGATGCCGGTTTTTAAGGGTGTTAACCACTTCTGTACTCTGATCAGGGAGTCTGAGTCATCAAATTTCTTTCCACCATTTATTTAGGTACAGGGTTTCACCATATACACACTGATGCATTGGAGGTAGTTTCTGCAATAAACAATAAATCAGAAATAAATAACAAAATGTTAAACATACTGTTACAGTAAACAGCGCACTTTTTCACATTAAGCAATATTAACAACTTGTAGTTTGTGGACGAATAATTACTGGAGTAATACAATATAAAGATGCATATAAACAACTTGGTACATTATACAATGTCCCCATCGCGATATGAAAGCATTACAAATATAGAATATATCACACGAAATCAGCAACATGTGTAAACAAGATACTAACAACATTAGCAAGATAAGCCACGATGCTAGCGGCATTTTCACGTGCATTTCACATGATGAACTAATTATCATAAAGATCGCGAAAACCAACAATATCACAAAGGCTTAACATCGCAAACAGATTCAGCAGTATAAACATCCAGTATTACCCACATAAAGTCATAGAATGAACTTACTTCGTCAATAACTTTTGCCCTGCACTTGACGGTGCTGCACAGGTGGAAAACTGCGTCACATTCTGTTAGCTCTGCATGCTTAACCAATAGCGCAACACTTACGCCGAACACGTATCATAATAAAAGTCGCATCTTGCATATTTACATAATACAAGCTCTTACCGAATATAAAGGCATAAGAGACAAATAAAAGTAAAGAATTCACAACAGCCGCACCCACAGTTGAGCAGCAAATGTGCAAGTTAAGGGAATTCTTTAAAAGTCTTTGGTTTCGTCCTCAAAGGCTGGCAATGGAATGAGGCGAGCTACTGGCCTAGTGTACACCTTACCCTTGACAAGAATCTGCTGTTCTCACACATCCATCTTTACTGACAACAGTCTTAACCACTTTACCGATAGGCCACTGAGCTCTGGGAAGTTGCGGATCAACTATCAAGACTACTGAGTCTACTGTCAGAGTGTCTGATGGTTTGTGCCATTTCTGGCGTGTCTGGAGTGTAGGCAAGTAGTTTCTTGTAAATTGAGTCCAGAATTGGTCCACAAGATTTTGACAATGGCGCCATCTGCGCCGCCCCATTTCTCCTGAGGCATACGCCACCTGTGGAAGCGATGCATCCCGCCGCCCCATGAGGAGAAGGTTTGGTGTAATGGCGTCGATGTCTGCAATGTCTGCTGAGTTATATCCGAGGGGTTTTGAATTTAAAATGCCCTCTACCTCTACTAAGACTGTAGACAGGACATCTTCCGAGATGGACTGACTTCCAACTGCCACTTGCAGAGCAGCTTTAATAGAGCGGACCTCTCGCTCCCAGACACCACCAAAATGGGGAGCATTAGGCGGTTAAACTTGAAGAGGATCTGGTACTCGGCTAACTGCTCCTTTAATTGGGAGTCCATAGCTGCAAAGGCTTCTCGCAGTTCTCGATCAGCACCACGAAAGTTTGTGCCACAATCTGACCTGATCTCCTTTGGTCTGCCGCGTCTGGCTATGAATCGCCGAAGAGCAAGCAGGAAAGCATCCACATCCATGGAGTTGAGAAGCTCTATGTGTACAGCTCTTGTGGTAAGACATTTAAAAATGACACCCCAACGTTTCTCAATCCTTCTGCCTATTTTAACCTGATACGGGCCAAAACAGTCCACTCCTGTGGAATAAAACGGTGGACAGAGAAGTCTGAGCCTCTCTGGAGGCAGGTCTGCCATCCGTGGTATCTTAGGCTTAGCTCTCCACCGCTGACATGATGAACAGTTAAGCTGATGGTGTTTAATAGCTTGCCGCCCTCTCAAGACCCAGTACTGTCTCCGGAGTTCCGCATACACTCTTTCTGTGCCTGGGTGCAATAAGCGTTCATCAAAGTCTTTAATGAGGAGCTTTGTTGCTGGATGCCGCGAATCTAGCACTATGGGGTGAATCTGTTCAACATTTGGGCTTTCCAACCTCCGTAATCGTCCTCCAACTCAGATTACATTAGTTACTATATCCCACTCTGGAGCAAGACATATTAGTCGACTGTGGTTTGGTATTGGTTTGTGTGTTTTGAGGGCTATGGTCTCCTCAGGGAAGCTCTGAGCCTGACACTTCCTCAGTAGGATCAACTCTGCTTCACGAGGATCAATGGGCTGGATGTTTGCAGAATCATCTGTCAGTTGTTGACATACCTGCCGAGTGGCTTCCACTAACTCTTTCCAGGTGCTGAACTGAGTGGCATCAGGAAGGGTATGATCTGATTCCACAGAGGTTAGGCAGCAGATAGTGACACCTTTCAGTTCAGGTAACTCTTCTGACCTTGCCGGTTCAGGTCTCTTTGGCCAGTGCTCAGGACTCAGTTTTAGAAATGACGGTCCCTGACTACAGCGCCCAGGAACAGTAAAATTTGAGAGTGGTTTTCCTCTAGTGATGTCATCCGCTGGGTTTTGCTGTGTGTCCACATACCGCCAAGCAGTGTGCTCTGTCAACTCCTGGATTTCTGAGACTCGTGTTCCAACAAAGACTTTGAATCTACAAGAGTCGGACTGAAGCCACTCCAACACTGTTGTGAACGGCATCTTCTGTGTACTCTACCAAGTAAGCCACAGACCCATATGCTCGTTCTGATGCATCACAAAACACATGGAGGTCATAAGCCCGTTGTACATCATTGGGCACTGAAGAGTAACAGCGGGGAATTGTTATGGTGCTGAGATACTTTAACTCACGTTCCCATGTGTCCCAGGCAGTGTGAAGATCTTGTGGCAGATTCGAGTCATCCCAATCTCTTCTTTTGCACCATAGTTGTTGAATGAGCACTTTTGCTCGTGTGGTGAAAGGCACAATGAACCCCAATGGGTCATACTGCGTTGCTAACACTTGATAAGCTGTTCTCATTGTTAATGCAGCATGTTCAATGGGACGATATTGGTATCCCAATGTATCAGCTGCACAGTTCCACCTGAGACCCAAAGTTGGCTCCATTGAATCAGTCCTGTTCTGTTCAAGCCATTGTTCTGCAGCTGAAGACCTTGCTTCTGTGGGTAGATGTAAGATCACAGATGGCTGGTTGCTAGCCCATTGTCTGAGGTCAAAACCACCCGTTGTAAGTAGACTGCGCAGTTGATCAACTGTAAGCTTGGCCTCAGATGTGGTTGGAAAGCTAGCCAGATAGTTGTCCACATAAAAACTCTGCTGCACTATCTGAAGAGCTCCTGGGTAACTCTCTTGGTTATTGCGGGCATGCTGTTGCACAGCAAAAATGGCACAACATGGGCTGCTAGTTGTACCAAATGGCAAGACTTGCCACTCATAGACGTCTGGACAGTTCTCAGAGTGCAGATCTCGCCAGATGAAGCGGAGAAGCGGTCTGTCCTCAGGCAGCAAACGGAACATTCCACGGATATCTGCACTTACAGCCACATGATGTTGACGGAATCTCAAAAGAACGCCCAACAATGATGGGCCAAGTGCAGGCCCTGGCAGCAACTGATCATTCAGAGATAGGCCTTGATACTTGAATGAACAATTAAAGACTAATCTCGGTTTATCGTTGTGACACACCAGGTGGTGGGGAATATACCAGACCTCCTCTGACTTGGTGACTTCTTCGGGTTGAAGCTTTGTAACATAGCCTGCCTTAACAAGCTTAGTAATCTCACCAGAGTAGACAGCAGCTTTGTCGGGGTCTCTCTGAAGTTTCTTCTCGGTACTCCTCAGACTAGGCATGACAGACTGGATTGTGCTTGTGAGTTTTGTAACTCCAGGTTTGCGCAGAAGGGGGGTGGCATAACGCTGAACATTGTCTACCTGAATTCTCTGTGTTCTGCATTCAAGAAGTTTAACTGCTTCTTGATCTTCCCTGGATCGAACCACCAGTTTCTCATTTCGATAAGGCAGGATGTCAAGTTGCTATAACCTCTCAACATTACGGTAGAGCAAGTCATTGGGACAGGTGGTTGTCACGAAAAGACACTGATGCACTGAGCTGTGGCTTGTGGTGCTCTCCTCTGCCCCTTGTAAGGCCCACCCAAGGGCTGTGTGCACTGCAGCTGGACCACCTTTGGTTCCTTGACGGACTGGCTTATCTGCTGTGATAAGATGGACATTGTCTGATCCTATCAGTACCAGTGGACGTACATTTTGGAATGACTGTAATGGGAGCCCTCTGAGGTGGGCATACCGTCTCTGAAGTCTCTGCACTGGATATGATTGCTCTACTAAGTCCAAACCTGAAGCTGTGAAGGCCCCAAGTATCTGGAAGCGGCTCTTTGGTTCACTTTTCGGAGAGATTTCCAAGTTGATCTTGGACCCAGAAAGGTGAGTGATGTCAGATCGTACTGTGCGTAGAGCCAGAGTTTCAGGTTCACCCTTCAGCAGAAGCATTTGTACTGCCATTGGTAAGATCATGGTTCGCTGTGCTCCGTCGTCTAGTATAGCGTAAGTCTCCACTGACTTGGACTTGCTGTGTAGCAACACTGGAACCACTTTGAGAAGCACTCTGCAGGTCGCACTAGCAGGTGTGAGGTAAATCCGACTCTCTGACGTACCTGCTGTGTTTGTTGGATCATCACGTGCTATGTGGTGAAGCACTTGTAGATGGATTCCACCACAGTCACTGCATGGCTTTTTAAGGTTACACATCTCTGGTTCATGTAGTCGTGCACATCGCCAGCATCGCTTTCCATCAGAAATCCACTTTTGAAGGTCTGTGACCGACTGCTCTTTGATGTTGTCACAACGTGTGATGTAGTGCTCTTTACTATTGCAAAAGAGGCAGTGTACCTTGAGTGGTTTCTTTTGTTTGGGCTCTTTAAGATGGGTAGAGGGCGCAGTCTCAGCGGAGGAGGCACCATGATAAAAAACTACACTTGGCCCCTTTGGTTTGGCTGAGGGTTTCTCTTTCCCAACCCCTGGAATTTTCTCATGCTGGTAGCGCTGCACTAATCAAATCGACAGTCTCTGCTGCTGTGCTTTAACTTGTAGCCAACCGGCAAAGTCCTGCAGATTGTAGGGGTTAAGACTTATAGAGTTGAGCTTCCCCTGCTGTTGAAGGAACTCAATGAAGCCATCTCGTAGATACTTCGGCAGCTTACTAAGTAGTCGGTCCACGTGTGAGCAGCAGTTCAGCTCCATCCCTCTGGATCCCTCTAATGACAGCAGCATACTGACCAAAAGATGAACTCTTAAGGCAAAGCTTTGAAAGCTGTGGCTATCATTGGGCTTTACATCTGGTGATGTAAGGATGGCTGCTATCTCACTTTGAGCCAGTTGATGTGGCTGACCGTACTGTAGCTGAAGGGCTTGCATAGCTGCTGAATACGGATATGGATGATGCCGGCAAGACTGCCCTATCATTTGAGCTTCAGGCAGTTTAAGATGCTCCAACAGTACATGGTATTTGTATTTCTCAGTTAACTCTGGGTAAGGCTCAAGCAAATTGTCAAACGCCAGCTTCATATTAGCAAATTCCCTTTCGCTGTCACTCGTGAAGTCAGGAATTTTAGGTTTAGGGGGACTATGCAATGTCCGATGAGGTATACTACCATCTGGTGGAACTGCAGTCTGGGCTGGCATGAGCTGTGGTGCGGCTGCTGCAGTGTTCACTGAAGGGACTAAACCAGAGACCACATTTTGAGAGGGTAGATAGCTGAATAAAGTGGGTGTGTTCACCGGCTGTATCTGTGAATATGGTGTTGCAAGATAGCGGTGAGGTGCCATAGAATGCGGATAGACAGGTGCCGGCGAAATTAGCTGTTGTGTCTCAAGGGGCTGGAATGTTCGTTCAGCTTCGTAAGTTACAGCTCGTTCTTGATTGGGCGGAACTCTGGACGAATGAGAGGGAGCAGGCTCATATAGTTGTGGTAATTGTGAGTGATGCGAAACAGGAGATGCCATGCCAGAGGAGATAGGGGAATACTGTAAACCTGTAGTTTGTGGATGACTTGGTTGAACTGGAGCAAATCCACAGTTGCGACTTTTCACCTCTGGTTCAGGATCAGTATTTGTTATATGTAACCTTTCCTCTTGTAGCACTGTGCCTCGTGAGAGTAAGGGCTTACATAGCTAGAAGGTGCAGGTGAAGATTGTAGCGATGATGCAACAGCCTGTACCTGTTCATTGTCCTCATTTTCCTGTTCCTCCCTCAAGAATGATTTAATGTGCTCCATCATCTTGTCTCGGCGATGCTTTCGTTTCTTAAGCCGATCTAATTTCCGGAGAAGATTGTCCATTTCAGCTGTCTCCTCTTTCTCCTTCTCGTTCATGGATTCCATTAATTTATTTAATGAGTCCATACTCAATAAGTCTGCTTGACTCTAACTGGGCGTGTCTCGACGCCCACCTTGGCTGGAGTCTGCATTTGCTTGACTTGTATGCACTGCGGCTGCTGCTCCTCTCTGCTCATCTGACTCCCTATGAACAGGAATGGAGGAAAGGGCAGGTCGGTGATGGAAGTCAAGGATGTAATCCTCAAGGTGCCTTGGGGCTTGGCATTGCCGTGATGGTCTAGCTTGAGGAGGAAATGTTGGTTTGCCATCTGATGACATTCTGAAGCAGTTAAGGATCCGGCTCGAAGGACCATTTGTTGGGGACTGCCCCACTGATGCCGGTTTTTAAGGGTGTTAACCACTTAAGTACTCTGATCAGGGAGTCTGAGTCATCAAATTTCTTTCCACCATTTATTTAGGTACAGGGTTTCACCATATACACACTGATGCATTGGAGGTAGTTTCTGCAATAAACAATAAATCAGAAATAAATAACTAAATGTTAAACATACTGTTACAGTAAACAGCGCACTTTTTCACATTAAGCAATATTAACAACTTGTAGTTTGTGGACGAATAATTACTGGAGTAATACAATATAAAGATGCATATAAACAACTTGGTACATTATACAATGTCCCCATCGCGATATGAAAGCATTACAAATATAGAATATATCACACGAAATCAGCAACATGTGTAAACAAGATACTAACAACATTAGCAAGATAAGCCACGATGCTAGCGGCATTTTCACGTGCATTTCACATGATGAACTAATTATCATAAAGATCGCGAAAACCAACAATATCACAAAGGCTTAACATCGCAAACAGATTCAGCAGTATAAACATCCAGTATTACCCACATAAAGTCATAGAATGAACTTACTTCGTCAATAACTTTTGCCCTGCACTTGACGGTGCTGCACAGGTGGAAAACTGCGTCACATTCTGTTAGCTTTGCATGCGTAACCAATAGCGCAACACTTACGCCGAACACGTATCATAATAAAAGTCGCATCTTGCATATTTACATAATACAAGCTCTTACCGAATATAAAGGCATAAGAGACAAATAAAAGTAAAGAATTCACAACATGTTCATAATGTAATAATTTTCTCAAAACGTCTTAAACTACCTGCGAAATGCAACAGATTTAAATATTCATGCAATTATTATTATTAACCATAAAACATTGGTATTCCTTTACGGTACATTTTTAAAAATCTAAATCCTATTTTACCCTGCCTACAAAATCCATCAGATTATTATTATTATTTTTATTATTATTATTATTATTATTATTATTATTATTATTATTATTATTATTATTATTATTATTATTTACATAAGGTATACGGTTACAGATCTATGAGGAAGGACTCAAATGCAGAAATGAGTGATCAGGGGTTTATTTGAAAGAGGGCAGAGAATACAGGATATTGTGAGGGAGAGGAGGTGAACAGTCCAAACAGTAGACATGCAGGCTGAGAGAGCGACCGCTGAATCCAACCCAGGATGACAGTATGAGGGAGGGTAGACACAGAATGGCAACAAGACACTGAAGGAGAACAGTAAGTGCCTGGCAGGATCGCACAGTACAAGGGGATCGACTCTCAGGGCACGACCAATTACTGCACCGGTCTTGCTGCTTGGCTGATGGTATAAGCGGCCAGGGAAGCTCAGTTTGGAGGACAAACAAGGGAAGACAAAAGACACAGCAAGCACAAGACACGACGAGACTATAGACAAGGTGAGACTAAAGAAAACTCTGACTAGAAACTACAGTAGACTGTTAAACAAACAATGTAGCACACCAAGTTAATGGCACACAGAAATAACGAACTGGCAAAACATGAGAAAAGGGAGCTGAGAATAAGAGGAACAGGGTGAGCACACTCAGGCAAAGAGGACTCAACAAGGGAACAAAGAACATGAGGAACAGGTGACAACACTCAGACAAACAAGGACTCAACTAGACAAGAGGGCTGGTACTGGGAAACAAGGAGGCAGGAACAGAGGAACACATGGCCAACACAAAGACAAAGAGAGAGCCATATGTTCAAGCACAACACAAACATAGAGACATGAAACAAAGACAACAGATATACCTTAGAACACAGTCACAACAGTCATCAACAGGTGGAGAAAGTAAGAACATTTCCCCTCCAAAACTGATGAGAAGAAAAGAGAAAACTGGTCAGGGAGGCTGTAAAGAATGTTCCTACAGCAACATTAAAAGAGTTGCTGCACTTTCTGGCAGGTACTAGTTGCTCCCTACATGTTACAACTATCTTCTATATTCTCTACCTGTCTGGGCTTTGAGATGGAAACCCTTTCTGACTAAAAAACATCCTAGCTCGGCTAAACTTTGCAAAAACATACATTCAGTCTCCCAAAAGCATGTGGAAATATGTGTTATGGTCTGACAAGGCTAAGATTGATTTTTTTGGCCAAAACTGTAAAAGGATTGGCACAAAAACAACACATCACATCAGCAGAAGAACATCATACCCACGGTGAAGCAGCATCATGCATTAGGACTGCTTTTCTTCCACTGAGACTGGGGATTTAGTGAAGCTGGAAGGAATCATGAATAGCTCCATGTACCAGTCGATTTTGGCACAAGATTTTGGACTTTCATCATGACAATAAGTGGGAAAATATTCCCAAGTCAAGATGTGCCTAGCTGATATACTCCTATATCCAAACAAACTGAGTGTTGTAATTATTTCAAAGGTGCCTCAAATAGTTCAGGAACGTGAACACTTTATGCTGTTGGTGATTCCAAGGTTCCCTTTGTGTCAGTTTCTGACATATATGGGAGAAACTCAGTTTTCTCAAAATACTGAAGCCTGAATGGTTCACATCTGCGCTTTTCGCAGACAAATGACTTTTTAGCCTGCCAGAAATCCAACCCTAATCAAACACACCTGAAGCAACCAATTAAGGTCTTCAGAGCAAGTCAGGATCACTTGAAAATTAAAGGCAGGTGTGTTTGATTAGGGTTGGAGATGAACTGTGCAGGGGTGCGTTTCCCGAAAGCATCGTTGGCCAACTATGGTCGCAAGTTCATCGCAATGTCCATTGAACTCTATTGGTAACGACGGAACTTGCGACCATAGTTGGCCAACGATGCTTTCGGGAAACGCACCCCAGGACAGTCGATCGCCAGGCGCAGGATTGGGCACCCCTGAATAAACTAATGATCCTAATGACACCAGTCCGGATTAAATGAATTACCATGACAACTAAAGAGTGGCAGGAAAACTGAACAAAGGAAAAAAAGGAAACTAGTGAAAAACTAAAAGTCCATGATAATGAAACTAAGAATGAATGTTTGTGACAGTTACGTTATTTACCGGATCGTTTTTTTCCCCTATTAAATGTCTCTTTGGTTGTCAGTGCATTGCATAACCCAATAATGTCTTTAGTTCATTATCTTTTATTTATTTATAAAAATTAAAGGATATCTACAAAGAATCATATAGCTGTCAGGTTTATTCTTTGGTTCTGTTTGGTTTTATATTTTTCCCTGTGTCCATTTGCTTGTGTTCTACTTCCTTCCTTGTCAGCCAGCAGCCATATCACCCTGTAGCCCAAGACTGGTTGCCCACTGAAGCTAAGCAGGGCTGAGCCTGGCTAGTACCTGGATGGGAGACCTCCTGAGAAAACCAGGTTGCTGCTGGAGGAGGTGTTAGTGTGGCCAGCAGGGAGTGCTCACCTTGTGGTCTGTGTGGGTCCTAATGCCCCGGTATAGTGACAGGGACACTATACTGTCAAAGAGCACCGTCCTTCGGATGAGACGTAAAACCGAGGTCCTGACTCTCTCTGGTCATTAAAAATCCCAGGATGTCTTTCGAAAGAGTAGGGGTGTAACCCCGGCATCCTGGCCAAATTTGCCCAGTGGCCTCTGTCCATCATGGCCTCCTAATCATCCCCATATACTGATTGGCTTTATCACTGTCTCCTCTCCACCAGTAAGCTGGTGTGTGGTGAGCGTTCTGGCGCAATATGGCTGCCGTCGCATCATCCAGGTGGATGCTGCACATTGGTGGTGGTTGAGGAGATTCCCCCATCTATGTAAAGCGCTTTGAGTGCCGAGAAAAGTGCTATATAAATGTAATGAATTATTATTTATTATTATTTGTTGGTTCCCACGGTATCTAATTAGTTCTACACCTGTTCTCAGTTCTGTTAATTATATGTATTTAAGCTCTTAGTTCTCCCCAGTTCTTTGTCTTTCAATAATTTGACGTAACTGTCAGGGTGTGTGCAGGCAGAAGACAAGGCAGGCAGAAGGCTCCAATACAAAGTGTTTACTTACAAATATAACTTAAGCAATACAAATAGGCAGGATACACACACTGGTAACGACATTACATAGACGAGAATAGACCAAGACTGACTGAACAGGGGGAACTAAATACAGACACTGATGATCACAAAACAGGTGACACAGATGAAAATGATTGACAAGACACAGGTGATGATAATGAACTAATGATGGTAGATATGGCAACGGATGAGTGGCGGGAAAACAAAAGACATGTGACTAACAAGGCTGAACAGATACACAACAGTTGCAGTAACGAAACATTGTGTGTTTGGTTTGTGTTCGATCGCCCTTGTTCCTTTACTCTCCTGAGCATTTTTTGGATGTAAATCAAAGACTACTTAAGTGAATTTCCTTCGTCTTGTTTACTGACCACAAGTGTATGACAATATGTGACAATAACTAAAATTATTAGTACATTTTACATTTTTTGTAGATAGAACATACTTTTTTTGACAACCATTTAAATGACTAAATCGTATAAAAAAGTATAATTACAATAATAGAAAGCAGAAACATATTTTATTAGTGCATAAATCTTAAAATGTATTTCTAGGTTAAGTGACTCAAAATAATGGAGCATGTCATAATCACAAAATTCTTAATAAAACTGTTGTGTAGCTTAATTAGCCTTCTTTTAATGTAATAGATTATTTTACATGGATCTGTTATTACATTTTGTGCTCAAAATTATTACATTGAAAGATAAAATTCATAATACAATACATTTCTCCCAATAACCTATCACATAATGTGAAAAATCATTATTACTTTGGAAAATCCTTATTACATTATGAGGTCAACATATTATAACATTAATAGTGTAATATCTATTATATGATGTGCAGTTATTATATCATGTAAGGCAGGGTTCCTCAGACTCGGTCCTGGAGGGCCGCTGTCCTGCAGAGTTTAGCTCTAGCCCTGATCAAACACACCTAGCTGTGAGTTTCTAGTGATCCTGAAGACATTGATTAGCTTGCTCAGGTGTCTTTGATCAGGGTTGGAGCTAAACTCTGCAGGACAGCAGCCCTCCAGGACCGAGTTTGAGGAACCCTGATGTAAGGGATAATGTACATCCAATAAATGTTATAGAATAAACCCCAGCAGGGTGATCAGGACTCCGACGTGAAGTGGATGGGTCTTGCATCACTCTGAAGGGGTTTTTGTGTTGTCAGTTTTTACTGGTTGTTATCAGGGAACAACATACCGCTGGATGGATTATCAATAATTATCAGTATCAGTAGTTGATTCAAGTATTAGAATCAAGTGTTCCACAGAGCCGTGTAATAAGCTTTGATATTACCATAGACTGTAAAATAAAAAGACTATTACATGAGTTGCTACATATAACAACCATATGCCCACTTAATTTCAACAGAGTCTAAACCAGCTGTCTTCATGGTGCTGCATCACACATTTGACCCAGAGAAGATTGTACCAGACAGCAGCAGATATGTGACCAGAAGTAATACATTCACTATCGACTGTCTATTTGACGAGGATGAAGGACTCCTGAAGTGTGTGAGGAATAATGAAGCTCTGGAAGGAATTAAACAATGGCTGCAGCCAGAGGTATCCAGTTCTTCAGGATAAATGATACAAAATAAACAGTAAATTTAGTGTGAAGTATTTTTTTTTAAATGTACGCTTTAGAGTAAATAAAGAATACAGTCACAAATATGTCATTAGAGATAGTCTACTTGCATTAAAAACAATTATAGAATTACATTATATATATTACATTATGTATATATAATATACATTACAACAAATATAATTGCTACTGTCATAAATACTTACTAATGAATACTGATTCTTCCTTATGATCTCTCCGCCAGTCTCATTTCTACGGAGCCGCTAAAGGGACATGTTGGTGTTCCACAGTTCCCTCGCAAAACATTTGTGTTCCCACGAGAAACTTTGCATTCCCTTGCAAAACTTTTGCGTTCGCTCGCAAAGACATTTGAGTTCCTTTGCAAAACCTGTTGTAGCCTCTCAAGACAACAGCTTATAGGCAGATTACCAGTTGTGTGGCATGAATTGATATTTGACTTTCTGTGGTTTACAATCACTTTACATACAGTATAGCGAAATAGATAAAAGACCATTTAAATACATGTGTTACTTAAAGTGATGATTAAACAAGTGCAAAACACAAAATGCTACAAAGTTAGCTGCAAGCATAAAAACAAAGTTAGTTTCTAAGCAGTAGCCTACTTGAAATGGTAAACTGATTTGTTTTTTTGCACTTTTAACAGTGTCTGCAGCAGAGCTGCTACTGGCCGTGGCCAAACATAATGCAAAACATAATGCAAAACATAATGCAAAACATATGGTCATTGTTCAGCAGTCTTAGGCGCACATCTGGGGTAAAGTATATGCTGAAACTCTGTTAATTGATTCAGCAGTCCAGCCCAGCAGTCATGTTCTGTTAACACATATCTTTTGTATCACTCATTTCAGACACAACAGGATAGACGAGCAGAGACAGAAAAATCTAAAGCATATTTCAGTGAGTGTGATTTTTTTTTATAAGATATCTTATAGCTTACTATAAAGATTTTTCTAATATAGTAAAATATTTGTTCATACCATCCTTGATTTTCAGATGTTTTTTTTTTCTTTCTTTTTTCAGAAAAGTTTTCAGTACAATTTAACTCACTAATTTTTGTTGCCATTGTTCTATGAGGGTCAAATTGACTCCACTGATTTCATAATGACTTTGGCTTGGACTACTAATCATTCATTCTTTTTCCAGGTGAATCAGAACTGATGCTTGTCCTGCTGGGCATGCCTGGATCTGAGAAGACTGCAGTAGGACACATGATATTTGGCAGAGAAGAGAGTCAGGCCAATACCTCTTCAGCCGCCCTGAAGATGATCACAGCAGAGAATGGAGTGGTGGATGAGAGACAGGTGGCTGTGATCTACACCCCTGACTGGTTCGGTTCTGGGCTCTCCTTGGAGGAAATTAAACAAAACATAAAATTCTGTACCCGTCTAGCTTCAGCTGGTCCTTACGCTTTCCTCCTAGTCATATCACTAGATCAGTTTATTAAAGAGGAGAGAGAGATAGTGAAAGACATGGAGGTTGTTTTTGAGGAAAGGTGCTGGGAGAGGCTCATGCTCGTTCTCACTGTTTCTGATGAAGATGAAAAGCTAAAGATTGAAAACCATAAATTAAAATGTGGAAATAGGTTTCATGCCCTCAATATCAGTGAGACTGGAAGTAGACCTCAGGTTTCAGAGCTGCTGAAGAAGGTAGAGAAGATGGTGGCAAGAAATAGAAAAAGTAGTGATGATGAGTCTTTTGAAATGGTAAATATTTAAAATTTAAATAGTGCTTTTCACAATACACATTGTTTCAAAGCAGCTTTACAGAAATGCATGATGCAAAATGTTATAATATCTGAATATCTTCATGCCTTATATTCACATTTAGCAGATTAAAGCTCAGCAGTTGATATTTGCTATATAATAAATACCGCTAAATGTGAGTGTACTATATATGGGTTAGGTTGGGTATACTTATAGTAGTAATATAATTTGTTATCATTTATCGATTGCTTAATTCATGCGTTATGTGGGGAGAATTATATCCTGTGAGGTTTTATTAAATTTATAACAATTTAGTGTAATGACAAGCCTAATTACTATTTGGTGACGAGAATCAAACTATGGTTAAATGATGGGTATGGACAGGGTTAAATTACGCAGTTTACCTGAGGAGTTCATTGAAAGTAATGGCATAAAACTTTTTAATGGATAATGGAGGGGAAAAATAAAACTTGGGAGAAACAGTCAATACCAGAGGGTCAGTACTCATCTGGCTACACAGTCAAAATATAATGACAGTAATTAAGTAGATATTTTACTACATTGATTGAACTGTAAGATGTATGCAGTGAAATTAAATCAATAAGTATGATATTCAAAATATTATAGCTAGAGTGTTATGGCTTTTTATAGCTTTGGGTGAGTTTTTCTGTTATGTAAAGTGCTTCAGTTTCAATGTACCAGTATTCATTTATCTGGGAACATCCTACAGTATAGTGACTTGTTCAGGGGTGCTGTGTTTTACCCTTTGTAATCTGAATATAAAATGTTTGTATATATCTAGAAATGCATTGTCCTCTATATCCATATATTTCCATATATTTTCTGTTAAGCAGCTGAATGCAGCACACTATTGAGAGTTTCTGAATATTAAAGGCTCAGTTCCCATAAAATGAAGCTTCTGTCATCATTTACTCACAATATGTTGATCCAAGCTCATATTATTCTTTCTTATGTGCAATACAAAAGAAGTTAAGTATTGTGGAAGAAATTGAATATGTTCTATATGTTAGCATTTTCTTATATTCATAGAATCTTAGAAATATGATGATAATCAGATTAATGTAGTGTCGATACATACCCTTGTGAATATACGTATGTGTATGACCTTGTATACGTGACTTGACAAAAAGTAATGTGTGACTACGAGTGTTGACTGAGACAGAGGAGCTCCACTCAAGGGTATAGCATATGATAAACAATGTATTAGTTATGGCTGAGAGATATCTTCATGTAGCCTCAGGAAAACAACCTTGGGGGAGGAACAACTATAAAGAATGAAGAAAGCCCCCACTCGAGGTCACACTCTGCAGGCACTTTGTAACGACTGTATGACTGCTGACCTTTCTTTGCAAGGGAATAAATAATCTTTAAAGACAATTGATCCATGTTTGTCTCTTATTCAGTAAGTAGAAAATTGTTTGCCACTACAGTATTTAAGTTAAGAAGTTTGCATCACTGGATATTACACACATAACATTTCCATTTTCACATTTAACATTTCAATAGGCCATATCTAATTATTGGGGGATCAATACTTTGCCTGATCACTTTTGCTATATGTTTTCTCTTTTTTAAGGCCCACAGTCCCTTTGAAGCATCTTTGGGAAAATATCATATAATGAGCATAATGTGAATAAAGTAGATTTTAATTGACGTGTACATAATCAGTGGAATATGTGGAAGATTATGGATCATTCCAGCTTGAACATTTATGTCTTAATAAAAAGGTTGGAAAGGCCTATTCTGAAAATATATATACTGTATATATATAAACCTATACTGTATATAAACAACCTTCTCGATTGCCTTTCAAGAGACTTTATTCATCCCTTTATTAGCACAAAACATCTGCCCTTTACATCCCCGGTTTGGCCTAAAACAATCCAGTTTTAAATGCAATATTATATATATATATATTATATATATATATATATTATATATATATATATATATACATATTATATATCTATATATATCTATATATATATCTATATATATATATATATATATATATAATTGCATTTAAAACCGGATTGTTTTAGGTCAATTCGGGTTTGTGCAAATAAAGGGATGAATAAAGTCTCTGGAAAGGCAATCGAGAAGGTTGAAATCATCCCAAGTCCTTCTTGTAAAAGACTGGAAATTGTGTAAGAAATGTATTTGTGTTCATGCATAAATGCTTTTCGTATATACAGTATATACTGTGTATCCGGGGTCAAAATTTACTAAGAAGAATATACTGAAAGCCATTAAAAAGAGGTAAGGATGCAAATGTATTTAATTCTTTAAAGGGATAGTTCACCCAAAAATTTCAACTATCCCATTTTTAAAGTGCATCTATCAATCATGAAAGAGATGGCGTTAAGTTGTGCTTAGGTTTGGCCAGAAGCTAGTTATTTTACTTTATAAAGTTTTAAAAATTAATATTTTCTTACACAAATGCTAGCTTCGCTTGAGAAGGCCTTTATTAAACCCCCAGAGCTGTGTGGAGCACGATGGATATGATGGATAGATGCACTTTTATGGACTTCAAAACAGAAACAGCCATTCACTGCCATTATAAAGCTTGGAAGAGCCAGGACATTTTTTGATATAACTCCAATTGTTTTCGTCTGAAAGAAGAATGTCATATACATCTAGGACAGGGTTTCTCAAACTCAGTCCTGGAGGGCCACTGTGCTGCACAGTTTAGCTCCAACCCTGATCAAACACACCTAGCTGTGAGTTTCTAGTGATCCTGAAGACATTGAATAGCTTGCTCAGGTGTGTTTGATCAGGGTTGGAGCTAAACTGTGCAAGACAGTGGCCCTCCAGAACCGAGTTTGAGAAACCCTGATCTAGGATGACTTGAGGGTGAGCAAATCATGGGCTAATTTTAATTTTTGGGTGAACTATCCCTTTAATATTAAGTTTAAAAACATAAACCCAAGGCCTGCACGATACACATGATGCTCTCTAATTAAAATGAATGCAAGGAAAAACATACTATCATCTGTGTCTGCTCTTAGCAAAAACACACAGAAGCCCGCACAGTATGAATCAAGCATATAGAGCCAAAGCCCTGATCCACGGAGGAGCCACATGATGATTAATCTTCAAATCAGTAATTGGATCTCTAAAAATCATCTGCTTTCATACATTATGCCTGAAAAGCTGGAGTCACAATTTATAAATAAAGTTTAACTGAAATGCTGTGATTATATATATATATATATATATATATATATATATATATATATATATATATATATATATATATATATATATATATATATATATATATATATATATTATAGTATAGTATAATGTAGTCAGATAAAAGATTCTGTTCATCTGATGTCTTTTTCTTTGTTAAAATAATATCTAGTTCAGGCAAATATATATATATAAAAAAATCCAATTTCTTACCATATTCTCACAATGACAGATATGCTCTGAAAAGGGAACATTGAGATCAAGTCAACCATGTCATGTAGGATATTTTCCCTGAGAATCAAAAATGTACAATATCAGTTTCACTTTAATGTCTGCATTGCAAAACTTGTCTTTAAATGTATTAAAGCACATGCATGAAACAAATACTAAAGTGAAAATACTTTTACAGCACAGGACTTTGATGGGAGACACACTTCTGGCTTGAACATTATACATGCAATTAAATATTTTCTCTCTCTTTCTCTGAAAAGTATGAGAGAGCTCATACTGCCAGTTTAGTATAAAGCAGAGCATTTCTCAGAAGTACTTTGTTCTAGACGAGAGGAAGTCTCGGGTCATGTGGCCACCATGTCGTCACAATGCTACAGCAAACACAGAAACCTCGCATTTTCCTGTCCTACTGATCACTGCTCTAAAAATATCACAGTTGCAAATCTGACGATCTCCATTTTTCATGAACACTATTCAGAGTAGACAACAGATTTAGTGTAATTAGCTTTGATTTTTTTTAAACAAGTTAATAATGTGGTTACATTATAACAAAATAAGGAGGAGGAGAAAAATCAGTCAATCTGGAAATTCTGGATGTAGTTAAGTCATTTGCAATGACTTGCAACACAGTAAGTGTTGGAATGCAAAAAAACATTAAGGAGTAAAACCCCCTAACTTTCTATTCTCTGCTGCTCACGTGTAGACTACATTCCTAAATGAAAAATGGGTAAATAAGGGAAATCCCTTGATCCCATTAAGGCAGGTTCACACACAATAACTTGGAACGTGTCTAAATTAGTCAAGAGCAGGTTGAAGACTTTGTTGAGAAATAGGCTATTGAAACTTCCTTACCGTGACAGCACAGTAGGCTATTAAAGGCTATGAAAGAAGACGTTGAGCAGTAATGATGGTGAAATGAAATCACAGTTGAATCAGTATCTTGATGTCTATTATGAATATTTAAAAATTTCCTAAAATTCTCTGTTATCAATGTCCTGTTTGACTGCCCGCTCATCGGGGTAACAGAAAATGGCGCTACTCTCATATCACACTGCAGACTCGCTCACTCTTGTTTCACACAAATGCAACTAACGCCACCTTGCATCTCATCTTTTGATTGTGGTGAAAATAACCTCACTTTGCATTAATATTGCTGGGCCGATTGTTTTGTACATTCACGTAGTGGTGAATGTGATTTCATGTTGTTGATCATGAAATAATATTCCAATCAACCAGTCAGATTTGAGGGACAAGTTTACAGTTTATGTAAGTTTAGGCTTATGACCAGTGCTTCTATCAGTGTTATTCACCTATCATTTTGCTCTGATTTTATGGATAATTTATGGGTAAGGTTAGTGGTAGGGATAGGATACAACTTTCAGTCAGGAATGTTGGTCCAGGATCAACAAAATGTCTTGCTTGGCAAAATCACTGTGCAAAATTTTAAGAAAATAACATACAGGAAAAATTATAAAATTACACAGATTCAGATTAACATGGAAAATATGCACACATTTTAAGATAAAGTGTCCTTTTTAAAGAAAACATGCATTTGTGTACATGCATTATTGCATTAAAACATCCATATGTTAAATTATTATAAAATAAATAATTTTTGTAAATTATTTTGAAGTTCTTCAATTTGGGGTTGTTATGACTTGGCAGCATTATACCAGGATGATGTCATTTTTGATAATGGAAGGAAAGGGAATTACCAAGGTATGTCTATAAAAGCTTAGATTCACATTCACATTCACATCTTTCATCACATCTTGGTCAAGCATGAGTCGGAGCATTTTTCTCATGTCATTGGTCTTCCTCATCTGCATGGCTTTCACTGAGGGTAAGAGCTTTTTCACATCTTAACTTTTCAGCGTAATATCATGACATTAAGTCTACACTTGTAGCCTACTACATGTACTACATGCTTTATGAGTGCACGTTTTATTACTTTACTACTTTACTTTATTGCTTTGGCATAATAGTGAGCAAACAAACATGACAAGTCTAACAGGTCACCTAAAGAATAAGTTAGATATTTTTACACTTGAGTAACAACATCAAGATAGGTTAGCATGCAGTTTTATTCTCTAGTTTTTTATTGATATCTCTTCTTTAGGCCAACGGATGTTCATAAGCAAGCGATGCCTGTGCCACAGAGCATATGACAGTCTGCGACCTGGAAACATCAAGGATTGGAAAGTGCACAAACCAAGTGCTTTCTGTGACACCACTGAGATTGTGTAATGAAATTTATTATTCAGAATGTTTTTTATGATGTTTGTGTGTGTTAAACAATGTGTGATTATTGATTTGATCAGTGTAAACTAAACGCTCCATATTTTGCCAACAGTGTGATTTTGAAGAAACCTCATATAAGAGTCTGCCTGAATCCTAAATCTCCACAAGGACAACGACTACAAGCGAATTAAGACACTCATGGACAGCTGAGCACCAGATCATACATCAGATGACTATGTGAGAACAGGGTCCCTTTTGTGATTGTGATTTTAGAAATGGTGTCTATAAAAAAAGTGATTTATTTCAAAAAGATCCTTCAGTTCAGAAGATAAAGACTCTTCAATTCATCTTAAATTACTTTAAAGTATTATAGAAGAAGGAGAGGCATGAAAGGAAGGAATTATTCTGCTGTTTCACATGCAGTACCAGTCTGGATGCTGTCATTGGTCTTTTTTTATGTCACCTTTGAATCTGGTCAACCTATATATCTGTAAATGCCTTGCATGGTTTCCGTTAAAGAAGCTGTGTAAAATTGAAGAAAAAAAAACTGTTTGTCAAAGAATATTTTGATATAATGTTTAGTAAGAGTTTGCTTTTCAATGTTCTTTATTTTAAACAACATTATTAATATATTTAATAAAATATATATATGTATGTATAAATATATATGTGTGTGTGTGTGTGTGTGTGTGTGTGTGTGTGTGTGTGTGTGTGTGTGTGTGTGTGTGTGTGTGTTTTGTTGTATTTATATTGTGCCAAATGTATGTTGAATTACAAATGTATTATTTTATTTTAAACAATCAGAGTTAAGTTGAATTAAAAAATTAACACGAATCAATGTAAGAATTTCTTATTATTTAGTTTGTCCCCTTTAGTTTTAATGACTGAATGAACTCCAAAAGTTTGTGTAAAACCTGATGATCATGTTCTTCAGATTTGAGGTGATCCATTATCCGTTGAGCTTCAGTGGAAGAACATCTGACCGTCTGTAACGAGTAACCTGATCATGAGATTCATGACACAAATGTACGTTTTTGTTTAGTGAACTAGAAATAGTGCGGATTCTGAGATATGTATTATTCATGTGGTTCTTGTATTTTTTCTTGCTGGATTATGCCCCCTACTGGACATGGTTTGTAAAGGCCATGGGGTGCAATACCTGCACAAATTCTCAAATGAGTAAGAAAGAATGACCATAAATGATCCAATGGCCTGTGCTCCTAACACTACATTGTTCATAATACGTTCCAATGTGAAATACGACAGTTTATCTAAGGATTTTTGAAGGCCACCAGCAGCACTGCATGTTAATTTACTGCCATATTAGACCAGTATACGGAAGTGAAAAACAAAGACCATTCCGGTTTTTATTTTGTAATAGTGATTCAGGGATCAGGGCAGTTTTTAATTTCAGCTATAGCCTCATAGACAAGGCATATCTATGCAATACATGATGCCAGGTCCAGAATGAGGCACTTCTGTTAATACCATGTCTCAGAATAGCTGAAAATGAACCTAGCATAGGCCTATCCCAAAAGCAAGCTAGCCTACCTCATAAACTTTGTTCCTGTGGAAATCTTTAGTTGGACTTCGTATTTAACGAAATGATATGCAAAACATATTGTTACATCAGAAATGTATTTAGATAAACCCATTGGAGTTAAGGATATTAACAAAATAAAGCTTATGCCTCTGAAGGCTTTATTTCCAACGCTAACAATCATTATAAGCCAATTTAGGATGAGGGCTGTTATTCAATTTATCGGATGTTTGTGGGCTACTTTGTAGCTAAATGGCAGTGTAATGCAAATATGTCTGAGCAGGTATCCTACTGAAAAACAAGTGACGTAGCCTATGGTTACCTTCCTGTGAGTAGGCTACAGCGACAAAGTTCACATGTTTTGAAAGACTCATTATTTGGGTTTCACTAGTAAAAGACATAACAGGCTGTTGGCCTATATCATATGATGACATCAGCAATGGGGGAGTAGGGAAATAGCTATAACAAGTAATCTCATAAAAATATTTTCATTTATTAGGGTTCCCGATTACTAATCTGTGAATTATGAGTCATACCTCTTACAGTAGAAATGAGTGGAGCCTCGTGTGGTCAGAATCCACGGAAGCGCCCCCACGAGCTAAATATCAGCGCGAGCCCTTGACGTTTCTGCATCTATTTCGTGAACGGAAAGTGGAACAAAAGCCTCAACGCATTGTGTAGACGACATGTTCAGGCCTTCTACTACCCACATGCTGTACACTGTACAGTCTATTAATGCACTTATCAAACCACTCCATTGGTGCTGTGGATTTTGTGGATAATGTGTTGATCGAGTGACTAAATGTCAAATTGCAGTTTACCATTCTGAATAGCTGGGGGAAAACCCCGTTTTGCGATTATTATGCTAATGCCTGTCGATTCCATAGCATGATTTCATTTTCCAGTCTATATGAAAGATGGCATAGGCTTTTGTCAGGCCCACGAAATAGCTAAATATTTTTTTCTAAAGAATTTTTATTTTATTTTTCCAACTTTGGGCAATTCTGTTTCCTGGATGTTGATTCTTTTTCTTTATTTCTTTTTTTTCCACTTTACAGATGCCTTTTATGTATGCCTTTCATTTATTTCGTGAAAATTATTTCTTTTATTTTTTCTTTCAAAAATTATATTTATCCCACAGTTTTACAAGACTTGTTTTCCAAGTAAACAGGAGACTGGCATGATGTGACATTTGAGTTGTGATGAAAAATCAAGATAGATTTATTGTTGTTTTGCATGTAGCCTAGGCTATATCAAATTCTGGCTATACATTTAGTGGAGGCAAAAATAAGTTAAAATGTAATTTCCACCACAAAAAGCTGTTGAACTAGACAAAGTACATAATTTAAGATTGGATGTTCATGACTTTTAGAAAAACTTCAACAATTAGAGAATTCACCTGTTCTGCATGTGTACTTTCACACATATCCAGTTGTGTTTGTTCTTAGTTTCGTATTAATTCGTCCTTTGGTTGAGTTTCCTGCCACTCATCAGTTTCCGGACACTAATCTTCATCACAGCTGTTCTCATTTAGCTGGACAATGACATCACTGGCTATATAGATAAATGAACTTAAAAATGAAGTTAATAACTTCTTTTTTTTTTTCAACAAAATGAAGCATCACTGATCTCATGTTGGACTATGGCACTATATTCTTCTAGATCTGCTGTACAATTGAAACAAACTTTGTTGCATTATTTTCCTGTTATCACTGTGAAGCTGCTTTGAAACAATCTGTATTGTAAAAAGCTCTATATAAATAAAGGTGACTTGACTTAGTTCATCCCCATGTGTATTTGCGTCCTTCATCTTCACTCAGAACCTTCTGTTGATTGAATCTTTGTTGTGTATTCCTAAACCCTTACTGACATGTACACACACAATGAGACTGTAAAAAAAGAAAAACACCCATGCATTTTAATTAATATTTGTACAAAGTCATATTGTCACACAGTATATTTTTAAAAAAATTAGTATACACAGAAATGACATGTATAAGAACATGATACACCTGAAAAACAAATGTTCCTTCTGAAGTAAACAAAAGCAGATCAAAGCTTTTGGACCAACATTCTAAAATATATATGTGAGAGGATGTATATTTTCCTGGTTTATGTAAAAACAGGTAGGCAAAAAAGGTTACCGTAAAGGTCAAAGGCAATTTAAAGTCAAAAGATCTCTTGGGATCCAGAGACAAAGGTCAATACAATTTTCATAATTAAATATGGGGAGGGGTACACCCCATATATCCCATTTGTACACCGCATACAAATATGGCCAAATGAAATTTGTCATGAGTGGCTGTATAAATAAGCACAAAAAGATGAATAGCTCAATTAAAACAGTCTTTAATCCAAAAATCCTCAGGAAACATCCATTTAACCAAGACGAGACCGGAGAACTGAACAAAACAGGGAGTATATATACACAGGATAAATGAGTTCATTAAAGGGATAGTTCACTTTGAAATTAATTTTTGATATGTTTTAGCTTACCTCAAGGGCATCCAAGATGTAGGTGTCTTTGTTTCCGCAGTAGTTTCAATTTGGATATTTTTAGGTCAAACCGTTCTTGTCAAAAAAACACAAGCACAGAGTCCAAATTAAAACAATTCCCCATCGTCCAAATGAAACAATTCCCCATCATAAGTACACATTGATGGCCTAAGACACGAAACGAGCGGTTTGTGTGAGAAAACGAACAGTATTTATATCGTTGTTATCTCTTGAAAACAGCACACGTCCAAATGATCTGACGGCGCGGGCGGGTATAGATATATACATAGATGTCGCCTTGGCTACTGCAGTTCATTGGAACGAAACCGTAGCCAAGCGACATCTAGTGTATATATCTATACGCGCCCGTGGGCGGGTATAGATGTGTACACTTGATGTCGCCTTCGCTACTGCAGTTCATTGGAACAGCCAAGGCGACATCTATGTATACATCTATACCCGCCCGCGCCGTCAGATCATTTGGACGTGTGCTGTTTTCAAGAGATAACAACGATATAAATACTGTTCGTTTTCTCACACAAACCGCTCGTTTCGTGTCTTAGGCCATCAATGTGTACTTACGATGGGGAATTGTTTAATTTGGACGATGGGGAATTGTTTTAATTTGGACTTTGTGCATGCTCTTTGAGACAGTGACCGTAGACCTGCATGAAATGACTGACAGACAAGAACGGTTTGACCTAAAAATATCCAAATTGAAACTACTGCGGAAAAAAAGACACCTACATCTTGGATGCCCTTGAGGTAAGCTAAAACATACCAAAATGTATTTTCAAAGTGAACTATCCCTTTAATAGAACGAAAGGTGAACTGAATCATTCATCAATGGAACACACTTTGGTCAAAAAACAATGAAACTAAACCAAAACAGAACATACATGATACAGTATGGCACTTTTGGTATGTTATTTATTTTTGCAATGGCACACAGAATATTGAAATTTAAAAAATCTTTTCATAGTCACATACTTATTTCTTAGGTTTACAGAACACCAAAAAAATATATATATATATAAAAAAAAAATAAACCTGAATCTGTAATCCTAAAATGGCTTGGACAGTATTTTTTTGCACTGTAGATTTAATTAAATGTTCTTAAAGCTCTCCTCTGGCAGTTTGGCATACTTTTCTTTTGTAAACTGCTCCAATTTTAATATTAAGGCTGCCTTCTTCCAACTGCTGCTTTCATCCTTCCATTGATATTTAATTGGTTTTATATCTGGATTTATATCTGGATTTTATATTGCTTGCCACTTCAGAACTGTTTTATTTTCAACCATTACTGGAAGTTTTTTCTTTTTTTGGAGGTTTACAGACATTTATCTTGCTGACCCATGGCCTTTGATGCTGGCTGAATTTACGGTAAGGTAAAGAAAAGCCCAAGCCAGCACTTGCTCAGAGCTGGGCAGTCTGAAAATAGATGGAATCTTTAGCTTGACAAAGGCAGCATTTTCTGTTCCCTTATTTTGCAATTTCTGTCTGTTCAACAAGGCAGTTGTGTTTGTCAAACTATTTTAGTAAACAAGTTTCAGCAAAATGATCATCCACTTAAAGTACACTAAAATTCCCATCTTTGACAAAACGAGAATTTGAGTCTAAGACTTGAGTCTAGATTTGAGTGTAAATTTGCCTTTTTTTTATCTGTAACAATTTAGATAAATCCATTGTAGTACAGGACATGTAGATATTATCAAAATAAAGCTTTATGCTTCTTATGTCATACTTTTCTCCTGTAAAGTATGCAAGCATTAAAAGACAAGTTTCCTTGTTACACGTTACGTATAGTTACAGTACACTATTATGGGTTACACTTTATTTTAAGGTGTCATTGTTACAGTGTAATTATATATTTAAGTACTGAGTAATATTAAGCAACTACATGTACTTACTATAGGGTTAAGGTAGGATTAGGATTTGGTTGAGGGTTAGTTGTAGCCTGACTACGTCAGACTTCGTACTTCCGCTCAATTTCATTTTGCTTCTGTACTCAGTCTGAGACAGCGTCATAGCTTTCCGTTTTCCTCCGTCCTGAAAACAGCCGGCCAATCAACGAACAGAGGGCGGGCTGAGAGCCGTGACGTAGACGCTGATTGCACCGTGGATGTGTAGATTTACTTCACATAATCTGCAAAAGTCGTTCACAGTTCACTCCGGTATTTCGCTCGATGGTTTTTGTTTTCACATCATACATGTGTTTACAGTGGAAGTTAGATGCGGCTGAGCATGCGCATAACACACGCCATAACCAAACGTTATGTGATTGGCTTATGGGTAACCAATGATTTTAAACTTCAGACAAGCGACCCCCGCGAGAGAGAAAACACTTCTCTATTATGCCATTCCAGACTCTGTCTACGAAGCAAAGCGAAGTAGCAGAGTTTGGTATTACCAGGCTAGGTTAGTTGCATGTAATTATGCAGAATTTATTGTTATTACTATGGTAAGTACATGTAACATATGTAACAAGGACACTGTAAAATAAAGTGTTACCAAATTATGGATAATTATATCCGTCCTTCGGATGAAACATTAAACCGAGGTCCTGACTCTCTGTGGTCAATAAAAATCCCAGGATGTCCTTCGAAAAAGAGTATGGGTGTAACACCGGCACCCCTTGGCCTCTAACCATCTTGGCCTCCTAATCATCCCTATACTGATTGGCTTCATCACTCAGTCTCCTCTCCACCAATAAGCTGGTGTGTGGTGTGCGTTCTGACACAATATGGCTGCCGTCGCATCATCCAGGTGGATGCTGCACATTGGTGGTGGTTGAAGCTTGCTGAGCATCAGGCTCGCGTGAGCGAGCTGATAGGCTGTGCTGTGGGCAACTGCACGAACCAATGGCGGATCAGCAGAGGCGCGCGAACCAATCAGGTCGCTTGGCACACTGCCAGTGTCAAGCGCGCGAAACTGCACGTGATCAAAGCATATAAATATAGATAATAATCCGCCATTTGACAGATTTAATCTCCTTCAGCTCTCGACTCACCTCGTCGCTGATCTTCTCCGGATAGAAGCCTCTCGTCGTCTAACAGCCGTCCAGCGGAACAGCTTCGCATCCCGGCATCTGCCAGCTGAGCGTTTCCCTGTGGCATCCGACGAGTATCCTTTTTCTCTATCTCTCGCTTTCTAAAAGAGCTAAATCGCTGTTTTCACAGCGCGCGGCGTTGTTTCAAATGCCGCTCTCTATTTGTGAATCCTGCGGGGTTCCCCTGCATGTGTCTGACAGACACACACAGTGTGCGGCCTGCCTAGGCCCAGAGCACGCCGAGTCAGCGCTCACTAAAGGCGGCTGCCTTCTCTGCGACGGGATGCCTGTTTCTACTCTCCGCTCGAGACTCGCGCTCGCTTCGTCGGTGAGTGGTCCCGCCCGTCTTCCATCTTCGGTGCCTCGCGAGCCCCGTAGGAAGAAGCGGCGCGATCAGAGGCGTCCTGAACGCGGTGAGTTTAGCGAATGCACGCCGGGCCTTTCTCCACGTGCTTCGCCCACGCCCTCTTCTCCAGTTCTGTTCTCTCAGAGCGACCAACGCCCCTCATCTGAAGCGGCGGGACTCGTCTCTTTTGGCGGATCTGTTGAAGAAATGGATGACGCAGTTTCTGTGGCGGCATCTGAGAGTGAGGATTGGTCGGGCTCCGCGGACCCCGCCCCCCCCCCTCAGTTAGATCCTTCTGACACCCGAGCGAACATCGACGCCGAACTCTTCCGTGTCATGTCTCGCGCTGTCGACGAGCTGAGACTCGACTGGCTTTCCCCAGCCGAGCCCGCCAGAAGCCGCCTCGACGAGTGGTACCTGCCGGGGCGCCAACAGGCCCCTCGTCAGCGCGCCGCTCCATTTCTGCCCGAGGTCCACGAGGAGCTCACTAAAAGCTGGCGCGCGCCCTTTTCAGCGCGAACGCGCTCATCGGCTTCTTCAACGCTCTCCACTGTTGACGGCGCTGAAGAAAAACACTTATGCCCTCCCACTGCAGGAAGTTGGAGGTCTAAAACTGTGCACCCATCCAAGCCGTGGAGAACTACTTTGGCCATTGCCAGCCGCGCTTATGCTGCCGCCGGTCAAGCCGCCTCTGCTCTTCACGCTATGGCGACCCTCCAAGTGTTTCAGGCAAAGCTCCTCCGCTCTATGGACGAGTCAGGCCCTGACCCAGACACTTTTAAGGACCTCAGAAGTGCGACGGATTTGGCGCTACGGGCCACAAAAACCACCGCTCAAGCCCTGGGCCGCAATATGGCCAGCCTGGTTGTTTTAGAGCGCCACCTGTGGCTGACTTTGACGGAAATCAGGGACGCAGACAAGACCGCCTTCCTCGATTCTCCAGTCACAGCATCTGGTCTCTTCGGCCCATCTGTCAGCGGCTTCGCAGAACGCTTCACTGAGGCTCAAAAAGCTTCCAGCGCTATGAAGCATTTTCTACCCAAACGCTCCAGTTCAGTCCAACGGCGCCCCAAGAGCACACCGCGACCTGAGAGGGTAGCTTCAGAGGTCCTCCAGCCCCGCCCAGTCATTGAGACCAGCCAGCGCCTGAGGCATGCAAAGCGGTTCCCGTTCCCTAAGCGCCAGGGCCCGCGGCCGAAGCTCACGCTCGATCACGAGCCCAAAAAGCCGTCCTAACCGGCACAAAGAGGGGTCATTGTCCCGCCGCGGCCGGACCAGCCCCGAAGATCGCTCGAGTGCTACTCTCAGCCCCCTCTTCAGTTCAGGCGGTTGGAGCAGTTTTAAATGCAGTACATGGGCCCATCACCTGTCACGCGCCCCTGCACACAAACGCTGTTTTAACAGCGACCCACAAAAAGCACAAATCGAGCAAAATTTCCCCCTCACATACATGTCAGTTCGAACCCCCAACTCCGGGCGTTCCAGATATGATAATGCCTCTGGCTCTGCGGGCTCTAGCTTGGCAAGCTATCCCCGGAGTTTCAGAATGGGTGATGAACATCATAAAGCGCGGTTACTCGCTTCAGTTCGCCCGCAGACCACCGCGTTTTCACGCGGTTATACAAACCACGGTAAGGAGCACACTGAGTCATGTCCTCCGCACTGAAGTGTTAAGTCTGCTGGCCAAAGGGGCCATCGAGAAGATCCCCCCTTCTCAGAGCGAGTCAGGATTTTACAGCCGTTACTTTCTTGTTCCAAAGAAAGACAGCGGCCAGAGACCCATTTTAGATCTCAGTCATCTGAACAAGGCTCTCATGTCACGGGCGTTCAGAATGCTCACGACCAGACACATCCTGGCGCAGATTCGCCCAGGCGACTGGTTTTTCTCAATAGATCTAAAAGACGCTTACTTTCACATTCAAGTGAACCCCCACCACAGGCCATTCTTGAGATTCGCCTTCGAGGGGCAGACATACCAGTACACAGTCCTACCATTTGGACTGGCACTGGCACCTCATACATTCACGAAGTGCATGGATGCAGCTCTCTCCCCCCTGAGACAGCGGGGCATGCGCATCCTGAAATACCTCGACGACTGGCTCATATTGACTCAGTCAGAGGCGGAGTCACATACTCACAGAGCCTGGCTCCTCAGACATCTGGAATGTCTAGGGCTCAAGGTCAATTTTGCCAAGAGTATTCTGTTGCCCAGCCAACGTATCACGTTCCTGGGAACAGTTTTCGACTCCGTAATTATGAGAGCATGGCCCACACCGGCCCGTGCTCTAACAATTCAGCAGCTCGCGACATCGTTCACAGAGGGCTCTTATGTACCCCTCAGAACGTTTCAGAGGATCCTTGGCCTCATGGCCTCTGCATCATCAGTACTCCAACTCGGCCTACTGCGTATGCATCCTCTTCAGCTGTGGCTAGCACCTCTGGTGCCACCCCACGCCTGGCACTCAGGCCACTTGATTATCAAGGTGGACCAGCGCTGTGTTCAAGCCCTGGCCCCTTGGAAAGACGCCAGCTGGTACCGGCAGGGCGTAAGCATGGGGGTGGTCTCAGAGAGGAGGGTGATTTCAACAGACGCTTCCAACTTGGGTTGGGGAGCTCTGTACGAGGGCAGGCCTGCCTCCGGCCTCTGGTCGAGCTCGGAGAAACGCCTACACATCAACTGCCTCGAAATGAGAGCAGTTTTTCTAGCCCTAAAAACTTTCCTCCCTCACCTGGCTGGACACCACGTGCTGGTCCGGACGGACAATATGTCGGTGGTCTCTTACATAAATCGCCAGGGTGGCCTCAGGTCCCGCAACCTGTTTGCCATAGCCACGCAACTCCTGCTTTGGGCTCACACCAACCTGCGCTCGCTCAGGGCAGCTCACGTGCCAGGCACGTTGAACACAGGAGCAGACATGCTCTCTCAGGGCACAGTTCCCCCAGAGGAATGGTCTCTCCACCCTCAGACAGTTCTCCTGCTATGGGAGGTCTTCGGGAAGGCAGAAGTAGATCTTTTCGCCTCAGAAGACAACTGTCACTGCCCAATCTTCTTTTCAAAGAACAGGGATGCGTTGGCCCACGACTGGCCCAACCTTCCTCTCTATGCGTTTCCTCCGGTCTCGATGCTCCCTCAGGTCATCGAACGGATCAGGAACACCAAAAGCGCGGTTCTCTTGGTGGCTCCTCTCTGGCGGACCCAGATTTGGTTCCCAGAGTTGATCTAACTGTCTGTAACAGACCCGTGGCCAATTCCACTGAGGTGCGACCTCCTGGCTCAGGCCAACAGGACAATCTGGCATCCCCATCCCGACTTGTGGGCCCTACATGTATGGCCACTCAACGGGTACCCCAGGATCTCCCAGAGGGTGCCCTGAACACTATTATGGAGGCTAGAGCTCCGTCTACTAGACGCCTCTATCACCTTAAATGGTCAGCGTTCTCCAGCTGGTGTTTAGCTCGGAACCTCGACCCACACACTTGTGAAGTGCCAAAAGTGCTTTCTTTTCTGCAAGAGATGTTGGATGCGGGTCGCTCCCCCTCCACTCTCAAAGTGTACGTGGCAGCCATTGCTGCTTTTCACGTATTGGAAGCCGGAGCCTCCTTAGGTAAAAACGACCTTATAGTTCGTTTCCTTAAGGGCGCCAGAAGGCTTAACCCGCCTCGGCCACCGTCTGTACCGGCCTGGGACCTTTCTCTGGTCCTGCGGGCTCTTAGGGGACCTCCCTTTGAACCACTTCAGTCAGCTGATCTCAAGCTCCTCTCTCTGAAAACCGCCCTGCTTCTAGCACTGGCGTCAGTTAAAAGAGTAGGGGACTTGCAGGCGCTTTCTACTAGTGCTTCCTGTCTGGAGTTTGGCCCTAATGACTCCAAGGTCACTCTTAGGCCAAGACATGGATATGTGCCTAAGGTGCTCTCAACTCCGTTCAGAGCCCAGGTTATTTCTCTGTCAGCTCTTCCCTCCTCTGAAGAGGACAGTGATTCTCTCACGCTTTGCCCCGTCAGAGCTTTGAGAATTTATCTGGAGCGTTCGGCCTCTTTCAGACAGTCTGAACAGCTCTTCGTTTGTTTCGGGGGCCGATCCAAGGGCCTTCCTGTGACTAAGCTCACGCTGTCCAGATGGATAGTTGACGCCATTGCTCTGGCTTACACCTCACTGGGCCTCTCTTATCCCATAGGTATTAGAGCTCACTCCACGAGAGGCGTCGCCTCTTCGTGGGCTTGGTCGAGTGGTGTTCTTATTGAGGACATTTGTGCGGCGGCCGGCTGGTCCGTTCTGTCCACATTTGTGAGGTTCTATAACCTAGATGTTCCTGCCCTGCAGGCACGAGTTCTTTCTGTCTAGACCCTGGCTCTGTGGACCCAGACTAGTTTTGGAATTGGACACACAAGCTGTCTTTATGAATTATGATTAAGCTAATCTGGCCCTTGGCCCAGATCTTAATTATTGGATAATCTCTGGGCCCGATGTTCGGTCTCGTTTATACTGGCTATTCTGTAACTTCCCGGAACTTCTGGTGAGTCAGAGCGGCCAAAAGATTAATAGCACGGCGTTTTAAATAGCGTTCCCACAGCGTTTGCAACGCAGTACGAGAGAACGTTCTCGTAAGGGAACGTACTTGGTTACTTACGTAACCTCGGTTCCCTTAGAGATAAGGGAACGAGTACTGCGTTGCCTTGCCGTGCTATTTCTCTTATATCAGGTGTTTTTCGCTTCAGTCGATTATACCTGTCAAATGGCGGATTATTATCTATATTTATATGCTTTGATCACGTGCAGTTTCGCGCGCTTGACACTGGCAGTGTGCCAAGCGACCTGATTGGTTTGCGCGCCTCTGCTGATCTGCCATTGGTTCGTGCAGTTGCCCACAGCACAGCCTATCAGCTCGCTCGCGCGAGCCTGATGCTCTCGCCTGTGCTGCATGCAATGCGTTTTAAAATAATGGCTTCAATATTCTCGAGAAAAGGAGTTTTTCCACAGCGTTTGCAACGCAGTACTCATTCCCTTATCTCTAAGGGAACCGAGGTTACGTAAGTAACCAAGTACGTTTTCTGTCATAGTGAAATATCAGTCTTTAGATCCCAAAACACAAATTTCAGATGACAGTCATTTTTGTGTACATTATATCTGGAGTGAGCTCAGTCAAGCCACTAAAACATGAAACTGAAAGTATATTTCAAATCTTTTCAAGAGAATGGAAACCAGTTTCCAAAGTGAAACAGTGAAAGTAGTTTGCGGATAAAAGAGACTTGAAGACTGCAAAATTGTGATAAGAAACATACAATATGAAAGGAAACAACTTTTTAAAAATTCTTTATATATGTGTGCATGCAGTTTCCCCCAACAAATGTGTAGGTATTTTCCCTAATTATTTTTATTTTATTATTGAGCTGTTTTAATCTTATTACATTCAGGATGGAAGATAATTTTAGGCTATAAATGATTCTTCTGTTGACACTTTGAGTTTTTATTACTAATGAATTCTAATAACTAATACAATAGGAAAACAAAAAAGCAAATTATATTACAAAACGTGAAAACAAAAGTCCATAGCCATGTGTAAATTATCACCAATGAGTTAACAAAATCCACTAATAAGATTCAGAAGTAAAGTTGGTTACACTGCATTTCAAGGTGTCCTTGTTACAGTGTAATTACATTTAACCACTGAGTAATATTAATGAACCAAATGTACTTACTATAAGGTAGGGTTAGGAATATGGTTAGGTGCATTATGCATAATTTACTGTTAAGTAAGATGTGTAACAAGAACACTAAAATTAAGTGTTACAGTAAATGAAACAAAGTCCTGAAAAATAATGTAGAGCTTCAAAGACTATGTATATATATACATATATACTCCACTTAGAGCAAAGCTAATTATTTTCCACTGACAGCAAAATGCTGTCAATGCAAATGCATTTTTTTTTATTCCTTTATCACTTCCTCTTTTGAGCATCAATATAAACTGCAGAAGACGCCTCTCGTCCTAGACCTGCTTCACTCCACGCCTGATCTCAGCCTCATCATGTCACTGAACTCATATTTACTGCTGGCAGTTTTTGCAGTCTGCTGCTTCTCAACCCACATGGGTAAGTGTCTAGAAAAAAAAACTGTTATATTTAATCATCACATTTTAAATTATTGTATAATATTTATATGATTTGTGTATTAATTTAATACAAACTTGTGTATTAACGTGCATTACCTTAATTTATTTGATCAAATATGTCTATAAGGTGCTTTTAAAGTTTAAAGGTGGATCTGTGTTACTTACTTTATGCTCTCGGCTGTTGTTGTTGGGATGCACAAATGTACTTTATTATTTAAAAAACAAACAAAATTAGCTTTAATTCATGCCTTTGATTCTGCTCAAATGATTTTAATATTGTACTTTTGAGAAACATAATTCTAACTGTTTCAGCATTCCCAATGGATGGGATTGCTACCAACAACAAGTGTCAGTGTCTGACCACCACCTCAGCCGTAATCCCACCTCGTCTCTTCCATAAGATTGAGATCCTGCCTCCAGGAGCACACTGTCGTAAAACCGAGATCTTGTGAGTCATGATGTTTTGCCTCTATACGCTTCAATCACAGACATGGGGAAATGTGCATGGGGGTGGGCATTTCCTCTCTTCTAACAAACCTCAGAGCTCTCGAAAATACTTTACATTATTTGCACATTTACCCACGCAGCTCTCAGAAAAATGTCACTTATAGCCCAGACAAATATTGTTGCATATAGTCATCAAATCTCTTTCAATTCTTCAGGATTACCAAAATGGACGGCAAAACAGTTTGCATAAACCCCGAAGCACGATGGATCAACAATATCATCTCAAAAGTAATGAGAAGGTAGGATATAAAGTTTTAACTCCCAAAATCGAAACGTTCTAATCTAGATTTGCCTTTTTTTTTTCTTTTTTTTCTTTGCGTTGTCTAACTATCTTCTCCTTTTGTTTCTTTTTCCTTTAGCAAAAGAACTGTCAAGGAAAATGCTGCGCCCACTGCGGCATAAATCAATGTGGACAAGACCAACCGCAAGAAATCTTCCAACTATTCCTTTTGTTCAAACCGCTAACTCTAGTGTGCTGAATGCTATACAGCAACAAATTTATATGTTGTTATCATAGGCTGCCTAAAAAAAACTGTGATTATTATTTTGAAATAAAAATCTCACAACCTTCTTCCTTTTAAATGACATCTTTATTGCCTTTAAGGTAGGACACTAGGACAGGACTTTCAGTTTGTTTTACAAATGGGCCACACATAGCACCATTTTCAGTTGCAAAACAACACAATAAAGATGAGTTTTGTATTTGCGTTAATAAACCAAAACACATTTAGAAAACATGTATTCCTCAGTTGAGTCATTGCGAAAAGCCAATGATAAAGCCATCATCAAGTTGGGAAACTGCTTTTTCCCCCAGCCAATTCCAGTCATTGTGTCTCAAGTTTATTAAAATTATGCTTTACATATTACAATCATGCAGGTCCTTCATTAATTAGAATTTCTCAACAAGACTGACCTCAATCCCTGATGCCACAGTCCACATTCAAGGAAAGACTTGCGCTATATTCCACATGCATTTCTAACTAGTTTTAAAACACTGCATGTTCAATCTGGATTAAAATAGCATGGCCAGTCAGACCCTTTGCCAATTATATTTGGAAATGTATATTCAGCTGGTTCAGTGGGAATTTCTGTGAGGGATACTGGATATGTTTTAAACATATACACACAATATAAGCCTCAGGAAACAAAACTACTGCTACCACAAAACCAGTGCAAAAGCAAACTGACTTAGCACTGCTGACCATCACAGCAACATTATAACAGGATCACGGTCACTTTAGTAGTCAACATGTCTCTCTGGTGAAGAATACAGATGGATGGGTGGATGGAGGGGATGCTGGTGCTGGCTCACTCTGTAAGCGTCTTGCTTTCACAGGCAGTACTGCTGTAGAAAAGATGATTCAGACTAGGCACAGTTTGATCAAAGTGGAATGCTCTAATTGTGAATCATTTTCTGCAAAAGTGAACTCATAGAGGCCGATAAGACTCACAGTTTTGTTCATGTTGTGTTGGATGTTGCTTTTAGAATGTCAAATATTGCTCATCATTTTCTGATTAAATTACGTTTTTGATGACCATCAGCTATTAAAAAATGTGAATGTGTTGTCTGTATCCAAACCAAATATGTAATGAAACTTTACAGGGATGGGAGTTAATCAGTGTGGTTATTGTTTTTGTTTGTCCAATGGCAGTAAGTGATAAGCAACATGCAGTCAGAGGTGGACAGTAACAAAGTACATTTACTTGAGTACTGTAAGAACACTTTTTGAGTATCTGTACTTTACTTGAGTATTCTTTTTTCTGGAAACTTTTTACTTTAACTTCACTACTTTTGAAAGACAAATATCGAACTTTTTATTTCTGTCGAGGTCCTTGAGTAGAAAGAAGTAACGTCAGTCAGGAGATGATTGTGGTTGCAGGGGTTGCATTTTGGTTGGAAATGAAAGTCAAATTGACGTCAACATCCAACGTCGGACAGATGTTGGATTTTGGTTGGAAAATAAAGTCGGGTTGACGTCAGAACCCGACATCAGATTGACATCAACATCCAACTGCGGACAGACGTTGGATTTTGGTTGGAAAATAAAGTCGGGTTGACGTCAGAACCCGACGAATTTAGTCATTGTTTTGGAGCACACTAGCTTATAGATATTCATATTCATACTAAAAGCCAAAAAACTTTAAATAGGGCACTATTTGAGGGAACAGCCATTTGGGTGTCCGAATGCATTGTGGACGTTATTGAGTAAATAAATCTGATATTGAAATGAGGGTAGGTAGGCAGGCATAGATTCAGAGGCATAAGGTACTGTAAGTATTACATACAACAATGCAACAATAATAAAACAATGCATTGACCTTTACTTTTGATACTTAAGTACTTTTAAAAACAAGTACTTCTATACTTTTACTTTTGTAAAAATCGGTCTTTACAACTTTTACTTGTATGGAGTAATATTTGACCAGTAGTATCTGTACTTTCACTCAAGTAAGGAAGTTGTGTACTTTGTCCACCTCTGCATGCAGCACACATAGTCCAACACCCCATAGTCAACTTTAGCACCTCTGACCTTTCTTTTTTTGAAATTTTTTACTTATACCAGCTCCACACAGAAAAAGGCACAGTCTGCTAAAGCATGGTGAGCTATAGCTTTGCCCAAGTAGTCATTGCGTGTCTATTAGACAAGTACTTCCACCAACTTCCACTCCTCACAAGTTAAACATCATAAAATGCTCCAGGATTTTAACTCAACAACTTGCTTTTAAAAAAATTATTATTGCTTGTTTGGACAAAAAAAATATTTTGGTTTATTAAAGTCTGAATTCACAAGCAATCATGCAGAGAAATAACAACAGTAATGTCACTTGTATCAAATAAATGCTTTAGAAGTTATTCTAGTTTGGCTAAATTCAGCTTAATGCTGGAATACACTACAAAACTTTTGCCCAGATTTACAAGGCAGCGTAAGTTTCCTAAAGAGAAAATCTGAATATCTGATTATCTAATTTCACAGAAAATTGCGTAGTGTTTGATGGGGACGTATTCAGATTTTTATTCGCTTCAGACTATCCATCCAGTCAAATTATTTGATTATTTTTTGCAACATGGCGCATGTTTCTGCATGTTTGTGTTATTGTGAAAGTCTGTTAGTATGTAGCCGTTTAGTGTATTATGTTATATTATAATTACAAAATTGGCAAGTGTATGATGCCTATTGTTTTAAAATCTGTTCAGAATTAAAGTCATGTAGCCTTCATTGAAGTCATTCCAGTTTAAGAGAAATTTAGTGAACCATAAATCCTTGAGGACCATAAACATGTAGATATAACAGGGAGATAAAACGGCCTCTCACAACAGAAATGCTCTTAAAGGGGTCATGACATGAATTTTTGTAAATTATTTAATATGTTCCTTGAGGTCTTTTTGCACCCCCCAAAAATGTGGAAAAACAATTATTTTCAACCCTCATTGACTTCTGTAATTATCTGTTTTTAAGGAGCGGCTCCTTTAAGGACTTTCCGTAAACGGACGCTGTTATGATTGGCTAACATCATTGCACAATGCTGTTGCACACGAGTAAGTGTTTTGAAAATCTAATCCATATAAAACCATCATTTACAGATAAAGGCTTATCAAATAGTTTATGATTTGCAAATGAGCTTCTGTCAGATCAAAAAGAGACGACTGCTCCAACTGTGCCATTACACAGTTACATTACACTGTGGCTTATTTACAAAGCAATCTGCGGTCAAATTCTCTGATCACACATATAATCCTCTGACGTTATCCAGGATGGCATTAAAAATAAACTACTGGTTCCTGCCGCTGATACCTTCTGAAATCTCTACAGAGACGCAAACGAGCTCACAATTTGTAACAAATCCTTCCCAAAGCCCTAAAATTATACTTAATTATTTTTTTGTCCAGAAAGCTTATTTCATTTCATTTTGATAATATGTTTTCTATATTTGAATGAAGTATTTTTGGAGATTTTTTTTATTTTTTTTATTTCATTTATCTTTAAATTACTAGATTTTGTCAATAAATAAATAATTATTTAAGAAAATTAAACTAACCCTACATGGAGCAAATGAGCTGTTCCGCTGGGTCCTAAAGTCAGTTCGCTTCAGTAAGCATTCAGATACACATGTAGACATTAGGATTTGTTACCTTCGAATCCAGTCAATTTATTTGTGTGTGTATTCGTGGTTCAAGTGCGACAAAAGTCCTAGGTAGTCCACTCCGATGAACACTCAATAAAAAAATAAAAAAAAGAAGAATAAAAAGATTCAGTTTCCGGGTCAAAATAACCTGAGGGAAGGATAAGGTATTAAATAGGATGCAATTGTGAGGCAACGCTCACATCCGGTGTAGGCATATGTAAATGCATTTGCTCGCGTGACGTCACAAATCCCCCAATATCCAAACGAGCCATGATTTAATAAATGAGGTTTATAATGAGGAGTATGTTTTAATCTCTGAAATTTACAGAATGTTTTAATGGTATAAAGACCTCTTATATGTCAAAAGATCAAGGCAAATTTGATTTAACATGTCATGCCTCCTTTAAAACATATGCTTGTGCCAAACTAATAAAATGAGAGAGAATTGAGAGATTAAAATGAGTTTTCTCATTTCCAACAAATCACAAAATGCCATTTATAAATATGAATTAACGTTCAATTTGTACCAATGCAGCTGACATTAGCATTGAAAAAAGCGTGAAACAACACAACAAAGCAGATTCTGCCTTCATTTACTCAACCTCATGTCATTTTTTTCTTCTGTGGAACACACACAAAAAAAGAAATTTCTCAGTGTTTTGTCCATACAAAAAATGTCCATACAAAAAATGGAAGTCAAAGGTAACCAAACTGTTGGGTTACCAACATGTTTCTTTTTTGTTCCACAATGATAGCTTTAGTGTTAGTTCTACCAGGATGACTCTAATGCCACGTCTTTCCTTCATACTAATAGGTCTGGCCAATCACTGATTGACACCTGAAGTATATAAGCACCGAACTCTCGCTTTTATGTTCGCAGTTGATGACGCTGACGTTCCCCTCCATCCTCTCCACCACCACCAGGTTGGTCCCTGTCCCTCCATCGGGTGTAGGCTCTGCACCTGCCTTTATCTTCAGGCAGAATCAGCCGAATCTACATCGCCAAGGATTGGGACTAAGGACGGGGTCTACGCCAAAGAACTTTTCAATACAACTAAACATAAATCTGTTAATTCTTTACGGAATAAACACCCTGCAAACGTTCACCTGCCCTCTGAGTCTTTCTGGTAGAAATAGTAATACAGGATTGAAAAAACGTGAGAGAGTAAATTATGGCAGAATTTTTGGGTGAACTATCCCTTACCCTCCTAGCTAGTCTTCTGTAGCAATAAATTATACCAATTACACCAACCCTGCCAATCAAATATTCTTTTGAAATGCTTGTTGACAAAAATGAGGAAGGGAGGACTTTGTATTGTGTAAATATACATCAGTACGGTGATGTGATTTCGATGTTGCAAGCAGCAAGAGAAAAAAGCAAACATACAAAGCTGGGTTATAATCAGTAGGGCTGGGATCCTCTTTGATGGTGTCAATTTTGGACTTAGAGAAATGTTTTGCATAATACTTCACATTGCACTATGAAGGATTTTCGATTAAAACTAGATTAAAAATAGTTTTTCTCTTCAGCATCTTAATGCAAATCCATCTTCTGGTAATGTCGAATAGGGGAACTTGAGTTTGAATCAGACAGGATGCAGTGAATATTTGATGTTGCACAATAAAGAGACAAATTTTGGACTTCGAGAAATGTTTTGCATAATACTTCACATTGCACTATGAAGGATTTTCGATTAAAACTAGATTAAAAATAGTTTTCCTCTTCAGCATCTTAATGCAAATCCATCTTCTGGTAATGTCGAATAGGGGAACTTGAGTTTGAATCAGACAGGATGCAGTGAATTTTTGATGATGCACAATAAAGAGACAAATGTGGTTTTATTGTACTGGGGAAATTTACAAATCATTTTTATTTGAATTCATTACACTTCCTTTGTCAAATTTATGAGATGTTGAAGGGGAATTTAAAAGATGATGATCGAAACTAATGGTGCTTTTCCACTGCATGGTACAGTACGACTCGGTTCGGTACGGCACACTTTGGTGCATTTCCACTGCATGGTACGGTACGGTACAGCTCGCTTCGGCTCGCTTTAAATGGTACCACCTCTGTTGAGGTTCCAAGCGTACCATACCGATACTAAAATGTGACGTGAAAACACTGCAGATCACTGATTGGTCAGACAGAATCATCTCTACCAGCGTCATTGTATTTACAACACGAGACACTAAACCCGCTAGATTTAAATAGCCAATAGACAACAGCCAACGCTGTAGCACCTGTTTTAAAAGTATTTGCTTCAAAAAAAGAGTTTAACTTAAAAAAAAGAAATGGCTGAATCGTGGTCAGTGGACGAGGTGCAGACGTTCCTCTCGTCGGTTGCCGAGGAGTGGATGGGGAAACACGGAATGAAAAATTCTTATTTAATATGATGTCATGGTAGTAGAGACGGCAACTATATAACGATCAGTCCCACCCACTTTGAAGCGGTACTAACTGCAGTGGAAAAGCAAACGAGCTAAAGCGAGCCGAACCGTGCAGTACCGAGTCGAGTCGTACCGAGCCGTACCATGCAGTGGAAAAGCGCCAAAAGTCTTAATACTCGTGCTGACATTATTATGCTACACGATCTGTCGTCACGTTACACATTTCTACCATCCATATACTGACACATGGCTTAAACAATCTCACATTCAGATTCAGACAAACGGATCAATTTCCCTGAAAGCAGCATTTGTTTTGTACCAAACAGAGAATCCCAACCCTAATTTGGTATTAAGCTTTTGTTTTCAAATTGGAAAATGTAATAATAAGATCATACAATCGTGTGCAAAGGTTAAAAAAAAAGGAACAAAGTAGGCGAGTACTTCACTCCTTAATGTGTGTGCCTATAGTTTTAGGGGCCCATTATTGGGGTTTGTCCATGATTTGGGGTTTAGGAGAGTGAGGGAAGGCGGGCTGCACTACCTGTGGATAGGCAGATGCAGCCCATTGAGGGGGGGTAAAGGCGGGTGGTACTCCAGCTGAGCCAGGAGGGAAAAGTGATCGGAGGGGATGTGCGGGTGTGGGCAGCCGGTTATGTTGTTGTCCTTCAGCCACTGAGTTTCCAGTGGACCCAGAACCCCCAAAACACTCATATGTGTCTTAGAGAAGAAGACGTAGTCAATCACACCCTTCAAAAAAAGAAGAGGAAATAGGTTTTCAAAAAAGGGCACTGATCTCAATATGCAGCATGCATCTAAAAATGGTAAATTGTAAATGCAACAAAAAAATTATAATTTGCGCTAATAATTTAAACTCAGGAGCCCAAAAGCAGCCAGTTCCCTGGTTTCCATGCAATACAATAACAAAGCGAGAAACGATTCACTAACGAATGACTCCTGTGAACCATGTCTTTTTAAGAGTCAGTCAAAAGGTTTAGTTTTGAATCAGACTCACTTAGTCAGGGAATCATTCAGACTCATTACTGACTCTCTTGACGTGAACCATGAGTCATTTTTTTAAATAAAGCAGGAACATTTATTTAGGCCTGTCACGATTATGAAATTTGGCTGACGATTAATTGTCTAAAAAATAAGTGCGGTTATGGCGATTAATTGTCAGTTTTAGGGCTTTGACGATTAATTGTCTGTGTTAGGGCTTTGGCGATTATGCCGATTAATTGTCTGTTTTAGGGCTTTGTGCTTCATTCATTAAATAATTGTGATAAATTTAATCCTTTGTAAGTTATCATTTTGCAGTGTAAGATTACAGTTAACACCTTTAAATATTAAATAAATATATTCAATAGCTATGACAATTTGTTTATTAAACTTAGTGAGTGTATAAATCAGCAGCAAAAAGTAATTTTTGAAAACATCTGCACAGTAATTGAATAAAATCTAAACATGTTAATAAAAACAAATGTGCACAAATAATGATAATATGATACGCTTCAAAACAGAGCGGAACAAAGCGCGTATGCGCATCGCGGGTGCAGAATGATGTGCTTAATGCAACATGGAATCACAGTGTTCAGCGCTGCACGAGTGCGCATTTAAAAGTTCACGGCACAGAGCGAAGAAATGTCGAGGGCGCAAATCCTAGTGTATATCAGTCCAACAGTTTATTGATCATTTGTTTCTTCACAGTTTTAAACTCCAGTTATTGTCTGATGCCAATTCATAGTCTTTGTGCTGTGTAGGCACACGGTAGCAAGTGAGTCATTTAGAAACAGCAAAAAAACTCCAAAATAAAGTCATTTTATGCAAATCCACAGCCCTTTATCTACAGATCAAGCATTATAACGTCAATGTCACATTGGAGAAAGTTTTACCGTGTATCCTGTCGTAACCGGACGACGCGCGCTGTTTGAATGCTGAACGGAATGATTGACAGCTGCAGACGAGTTTGTGAACTTTAATTTAACATTGTAAATATACTACTGTCCCTCACATTAAGCTATGAAATGGCTTCAGATGACTTTGAATATCTTGCTGGAAAACGTAATTAGTGCTTGTCTATTTATTTTGGTCCATGACTCCCCCTTGTGCCGTAACGTTAGGCCTATAAAAGAGCGCAATAATCGCGGTTGTCTGAAACAATCGCGGTTAGATCAAATAATCGCGATCAGACGGTTATTTAATTATCGCGACAGGCCTACATTTATTGTGATGTTGTGAGACTATTTACTGACTTGATATTCATTTGTCAATTAAAGATTCATAGAGTTTTGTTGTAATAAATGAAAAATGGTGTTCTATAATAAATAATTGTATTCTAAAGAAAATGAGCAAGAAGCTATGAACTCAATTAATTAACGCACATCTGAACAACCTCACTGACCTAATTCTGTAATTTGTCAATAAAAAAGATGTTTGGCCCCAAAATGTTTCATTTTTTGCCATTTCTAGAGCCCTTATGTAGAAAATACCCAAGACCCTATATGATCTCTATTCCCATTTTGAGTAAAAAAAAGGTAACACTTTATTTTAAGGTGACTTAGTATAGTAATAACAGTAAGTTATGCATAAATAAGTAACTAACCCTAAACCGTAACTATATAGTAAGTACATGTAGTTACTCAGTACTTATTTGAGCAAGTACAATGCAACTGTCACCTTAAAATAAAGAGTAACACAAAATAATAGAAATATCTCTGAATTATGAATCTCCTTACCTTGAAGTCATAAGTGTAGTTGGTGTAGGGCATGAGATTCCCTTCATAGGCACTCTTCAGCTGGAAACTGTGCGTGATGCTGCCATCAGGCTTGCCGTTTTTACTGTTGCAATTGAAGTTGGTTAAACAATCGCTGTACCGCAGTTCCTTAAAGTCTTTGTGATTTTCTGCAACTCCACCACTACTCAGATATTCCACCACACCTGTGAGGAAAAGCCAGGAAACCTAGTGATGCTGAGGCAAGGGCTTCATACCCAAATCTGACTTAGGCAAAAGTTGATGTCATTATGTCTCTTAGCACTGTCATTAAAGGGACAGTTCACACAAATTTTTTAATTATGCCATCATTTACTCACCTTCATGTCATCCCAAACCTATTTCATTTTTTTCTTCTGTAGAACATAAAAGATGTTATTTTGCAAAATGTGTCAGTGATTTTTGTCAATACAATGGAAGTCAATGGTTTTCAAAATATCTTCTTATAAGTTCCACAGAAGAAAGTGAGTCATACAGATTTGCAACGACATGAAGTTGAGTAAATGATGACAGAATTGTAATTTTTTGGTGAACAGTCCCTTTAATATCGTAGTAGCAGGTGGATGTGGTTGGGTAAGGAACAGAAAGGCCAATTTCATATTTTATGGCTTCTGTGCTTGAAGTTGTAGTTCATATTTCAGACTGGCCTTTTCAAAAGTTCACACTTATCACTTATTCGAATGAACCACACTAACAGAGCAATAAAGAGTTCACCAGAGTTCATTTTATTCAAACCAAACATGCCAAGTGTGAAGACACCCTTCATAAGAACTTACTTACACAATACAGATTGCTCACGTGTGTTCCCCATTCTTTCTAATTATTTATCTTTAATAAGCAGTTCTACATATAACTCACCAGAGTCAGGGAGGGAGTTGAGGTCAGCACACAGGACGATAGGGATGGAGCTGGTGTCTGACGTGGGCGAGGCAGAGTTGATGGATCCTGAGGCCCTCTCAGCGATACTTTTTAGCTCAGACAGGAACATCATGGTCTGGATGAGCTTCACATCGGAGTACTCTGGATCCCAGTGCATGTGGGCATCAGCTACCAGCAAGAGCTGTTTCTCTGGAGGCTGCTTTAAACCTGCAATATAACACCACTAAAGCAAATGGGACGAAAATATTTCAATAAAGAGGAGGAAATGGAGCTGCCTCCTTTAATTACTGAGATTTGGAGCTACAATTCACTACATAACATCTAGATAAGATCTTTTATTATCAAGGTCATTGAAACAGGAGAAACCCTGAAACACTGTGAAAACAGGAAACTCTGTTTTGAAAGTGCAATTTCCATTTGAACACAAAATATTGTGAATTGATTTCACAGGAAAAAATGAAGAAAATGCTGAGAAAGAAGAAATAAAGTAGAACTTGGGTCTTATATGGAAGTAAAATAATGACAAATGTTTTTGAAACAAAAAAACTTGTTGAATTGCACTACTTGAAAATGAACTCTGCTTGCATTTTAATGGATTGTATTTTTAGGGCTTGCTTTTTTTAAGGGCTGAAATTCAACATGGTTGTATATTTAAGCTGTGAATATTTCAATTCAAATGTTTTCATTTTTAAAAACTCACTAATCCATATTCACATCCCCAATAAGGTGCGAGTTAGGTCTTTTATATCACTGTATTAGTCCATTTAGTGTCAAGAGTCCTGACCGCAGGGGAATTCTGGACGATGACGTATTGAGGGAATCCCTAGTTATGCAGCACAGCCCGTGATATAAAGTTAAGAAAACTAAACAACCGAGAGAAATATGTCTACTACTTCAGATTTAACGTTTTATCTGTACATCAGCATCGGGGGGATAACATTACAGGCTAATCTCGTTCACGGTAGAGAAAGCTGCTTATGTATAAAAGGCTCCTGGAGAAAGAAGACTTCTATTGTGGGACTTTTATTTTGATAGTTATTTTAGAGTGCAATACCCGGTGTTTCCAGAAGGAGGCACTGTTGTTATTGTTTGCTGTCTGCTGCGTCAATATACAGTATATTCCTGAGAGAACAGCAACTGCTCACCTAGAAGTTTATTCCTGCCTGTTATTTGGATGTTCGGTGGCGTTTTGGTGTTAAAAGTATTAGTACAAGACCATAAAGTAAGTTTTCTCTGATTTCTCTATGTTTTAACCGTGTTTTCAGTGGATATTAAGCTTTGTGCATTTAAATGTACATGCCCGGACATGTACCGATTCATGTGCGATCGTCTGACAGAAAACTAATACGTGATTTATGCTAGATATAGTCAAATGTGACAGTTTAAGTTATATGTCTGTAATCTGTTAACTAATTATTCTGCAGAAGAATTATCCAGTATTATTTCCTTTTGATTATACTAATTTCGGAAATTAGATTGTTTGGTGATGCATCTGGATTCATTAATATGTTAGTGCCAAAGCCATTTTGTTACCAGACCAACAGTTTTATTGTCCTCAATTGCTCATCCTATGCATATTGTGAGATTTAACTGTGATTTAGAGGTAATACTGAATATGTTAGTATTCTTAATTAAGAAGTGACTGATTCATCTGTGAAATGTACACATTTCTACTTTTACTAATGTAATATGTTTTTTTTTGTTATTTTAGACTAATATTCAATACACTTTGGAAAGAAGCATCAGTCTCCTCATTCCTTGTGTCCTGACCGACACCCAGGGGTGTATACTGCTAACAAGTAGAACTAGAGCCTAGCAGTATTCTTTCCTCTCCAACAAACTGGTCCTTCGAGCCGGATTGCAGTGTTCATTCCTGGTACCATGGAATCCGATGAGGAGATTGTTGGCGCAACCAGACCTAGACGCCGAACGCGTCCACCAGTTCGACTTCAAGATTTTGAAGTGCAGTATGTAGGAGGCAGACCTGTAAGTGAACATGCTATTTCACAACCCTGGGAGGTACCTGCACACATTACACCTCTCCATTCATCATGGGACCATCCTGACTACCCATATGATGATGCTGCTCCTCCTCGCGAAGGCCCTTGGCTCAGACCTCCAAGTTTCAGTTATGCAGAGCGCAGCGAACACCTACCTCAGTCATTCACATCAGTCCAGCAAAACCCTTTTACAGAGCCTGAATTCTATAACGAGCTCCAAGCCATTCGCAGAGAAAATGTACAGCTGCTGAAATCACAGGAAGCTTTTCGTGCAGACCTGATTGAGTTGAAAGAGGTTCGTACTGAGATCAAAGAACTGGTCAAAGTTGCCCAAACCCTTAGAGCAGACCTCAGCACAACTAAAAGTCATGGCCGTCCTCCAGTGCGACCAGAACCCCAACTGCCATCCAGTCCTTCCTGTCGTGTAGCCCAGACAGAGCTGGGCACATCAGCTGATTATGAAGATTGGCCTGAGCTTCCGCCCTGGCCTGAGCCAGAATCAGAATTGAGAAGAGGTATGGAGGCTTTAAAGTTAACAAAACCTGACACAGCTACATACCAACCAGAGTTACCAAGGTATTCAAGGATCTCCCAGGCTCACCCTGCACAATCATACAGCCATTCTCAGTATTACTCTCAGAATCCAGATTGGCTACCACCGCCTCCAACACCTGAAGATCTCAGTGTGTTATTATCTTCGGCGGCACAGACCTCGTATCGGAAACCCTTATGTGCCCAAATTCCAGTTTCTTCCCCCCGACTTGGGTCAATACCAACTCATTTGAAGCATCCAGCACCTGTGGTCAAGGTAGAGTCAAACATGCCACATTTACCACACTCCTCAGAGTATGTGTATAGAGGGCCTACCCCTACTATTCCCAAGTTCAGCCGGCCGGATCCAAGCGAGTTTGCCAGATTTCGTATCGCTTTGGAGAATCTGCTTCCTCCAGATGGGACTGAACTCTTTAAATATCAAATACTGGTTGACCACTTAAAGTTGGATGAAGCTAAACTGATTGCCGATGCTTTTTTGAACTCGCCTACCCCATTTACTGACACCATGGTGGCCCTCCATGAGAAGTTTGGTCAGCCCCACCAACTAGCTTTGAGGAAAATTGCCAGTGTCCTGGAAGCCCCTGATGTAAGGCGTGGGGATGCAGTTGCATTCCAGAAGTTTGCTCTCCAGGTACAGTCCTTGGTGGGTTTGTTGAAGACTTTAGGACCTGAAGGTGACATTGAACTGAATTGTGGGTCACACGTCGCACGCCTTTTAAGCAGACTTCCTTCTGAACAGCGAGCGGAGTTCCGCCGTCACATGTTTCGACAGCCTGGAACTGTACCTACTTTACATAATCTCTCTAACTGGCTCCGTTATGAAGCCTGGTGCCATGACTTTGATGTAGAGATCCCCTCCCGCGGGGCTCAGGACCGACAGACTTCTAGACCTGTACAAAGTAAACGGACTGTTGCCATTCTTCATGGGGTTGGAGGGGCTCAAAATGTAACTTCCCTGTCCCCTCAGAAGGGTATGACTCCACTGACCAAGGCCGTCGAAGTGAAACGATTCTGTCCCTTCTGCGATAGTACAGAGCATTATTTGAGTCAATGCAAACCATTTGCTAAACTTACCACTGACCAGGCCAAAGACTGGATCCGAGGTAATAATCGTTGTTGGCGCTGTGCAAGGACTCATCATGCTGCACAGTGTGACCTAAAGAAGCCCTGTAACCTTTGTCAAGGCAAACATCTTCGCCCTCTTCACAATGTAAATGTGAGATCCTCCCAAGAGGATACGGTCAGTGATGAGAAGAGTTGCCTTACCAGTTCCTCTCCAGACAGATTTTACCTGGACAAACCTGCTGTTGGGACCCGTGTCATGCTCAAGGTAGTACCTGTACATATCCGTTATGAAGACCGTACTCTAGACACCTTTGCGCTTCTGGATGACGGCTCTGAGAGAACCATCCTGCTCCCAACTGCTGCTAAAGCCCTAGGCATACAGGGTACACCTGAAGATCTCCCATTGCACACGGTGCGACAAGACATTGAAGTTCTTCATGGGTCATCTATATCATTTCAAGTATCCCCATCCCATAAGCCTCAAACCTCCTACAAAATTGAATATGCCTTCACTGCAGATCGCCTCAATCTGTCCCGGCAGTCTTATCCCATGGATCATCTGCAGAGGAAGTATAAACACTTACATGGTCTTCCTATCCTGCCTGTGAAAGATGCTCAGCCTCTACTCCTGATTGGTTCAGATCAGCCACATCTCATCACCCCAATTGAGCCTATCAGATTAGGTTCTCCAGGTGGACCTGCTGCTGTCCACACACGCCTGGGATGGACCCTCCAGGGCCCCGCATTGTTCATGGGGCGGCCTAAATCCTCCCATCAATGTCTACTGACCTCTGTCCTTCCACCACAAGATGAGCTCTTTAAGAATGTTCAAAGATTGTGGCAAATAGAAGCTGTTCCACACAGGGATGAGAAAGAGGTTACTCGATCCAAACAGGATCAGGAGGCTTTCAAGTTACTTGAAACCAAGACCATCCGCACAGAAGTGAATGGAATTCTTCGACTGGGGACACCATTACTACGACAGAAGTCTATGCCTCGGTTGCATGCCCCTAAGGAGTCAGTCATGCCAAATCTGCGCAGTATCGAGAAGCGTTTGTTAAAGGATCCAGTGAAAGCAAAGACCTATAGTACAGAGATGGAGAAGCTAATTCAGACAGGAGCTGTTCAGGAAGTAACTGAGGAGTTAGACTCTGACGAATGTTGGTATATACCCCACCACCTTGTCAGTCATAATGGGAAATCCCGTGTTGTTTTCAACTGTTCCCACCAATATCAGGGGCAAAGTCTCAACCAGTATCTGTTGCCTGGCCCCACCCTTGGAGCATCATTGCTAGGTGTACTCATCAGATTCAGGGAGCATCCAACTGCAGTAAGTGGTGACATCAAGGCAATGTTCCATCAGGTTCGCCTCCTCCCTGAAGATCGCCCCCTACTGCGGTTCCTTTGGCGTGATCTGAAAGTGGATGAGCCTCCTAAAGTCTTTGAATGGCAGGTGTTACCCTTCGGCACTACATGCAGTCCATGCTGTGCCACTTATGCTCTGCAGCACCATGTGATCGAGCACAGTATTGCCAATGAGTCCCTCAGGTTCTCAGTGGAGAAATGTTTTTATGTGGACAACTGCCTTCAGAGTCTATCTACCCCTGAGGCTGCCAGGCACTTGGTCGACAGACTGAGGGAGATGCTTTCCAAAGCTGGATTTGAGATACGCCAATGGGCCAGCAATGTTCCCAGTGTTCTGAGTCACTTACCCCCAGAAGCTCGAGCTGAGAGCTTGGAACTTTGGTTGGCTCAAGACAAGGCTGACATACCAGAGTCAACCTTAGGCCTAAGCTGGAACTGGCAGACTGATACCCTGGCGTACAAGCACCGACCTGTTGTATATGAGACTCCTACCCTCAGGAATATCTATAAGGTCCTAGCCACTCAGTACGACCCTTTGGGACTTTTTTTGCCTTACACCACTCGAGCGAAGATCATTATTAGGCAGCTATGGAGCAAACAGCGGGGTTGGGACGATCCGAACCTACCACCTGAGCTACTGCAGTCATGGCGTGTCTGGGAGAATGAGCTCCAGTACCTACCAAACATCAATCTCCCTAGGACTTATGTCCCTCCTGAGGTAAAGGATGGTGCCACACATGAAGTCCACATATTTTCAGATGCTTCCGAGCAGGCATATGGAGCTGTGGCATACTTAAGGACCACTGACGAGAAAGGCCAAGTGTACCTGTCTTTTGTGGTGGCTCGATCCCGAGTGGCCCCTAAACGTTCTCTTTCAATTCCTCGATTGGAGCTTTGTGGAGCTCTGGTGGCCGCTCAGCTAGCTAGATTGCTCAAGAAGGAACTGACCTTGCGAATAGAGACCACAGTGTTGTGGACGGACTCCTCTACAGTTCTTACCTGGCTGAACTCTGATTCCTGCCACTATAAAGTCTTTGTTGGCAACAGAGTCGCCGAAATCCAAGAGCTAACAGAGGAGTGTTCCTGGCGTTATGTGGACTCAGCCAGCAATCCTGCAGACGACCTCACTAGAGGCAAACCTCTGAATGTCCTTACAGAGATGAACAGATGGTCTCAAGGTCCTCCCTTCTTACTCCAAGATCCAGTTACCTGGCCAGAATTGCCTAGAACAGACCTGAAAGATGATCACACAGAGCTACGGAAGTCTGTCTTCTGCGGAGCCACTGCAGTGCCACCCCAATCAGTCATCCCCGATGTCTGGACTCACAATACTTGGCAGGAACTCATGGATGCCACTGTAAAGGAAACTCCGGCAAACCCTACTCCTGAATCCTTTCCCAATGCAGAGGACTATCGTCAGGCTGAGAACCTTATTCTTAAGCGGGTTCAGCAGGAGTCCTTTCCCAATGACTATCAGCGTTTGGTTACTGGGAAACCAGTGTCCTCAGACAGTCGCCTTCTTACCTTAGCTCCTGAATTGGACAGATTCAATGGTTTAATCCGAGTGGGAGGTCGATTGAGGAGAGCGGAGTCCATGGAAGAATCTACCTTACACCCCATTGTGTTGGATGCTCATCACCCAGTCACCCAACTACTGATTAAACATTATGATTGCAAGCTGCATCATCCAGGGCCTGAGCGAGTCTTTGCCGAAATCCGGCGTTATTATTGGATCATCCGTGGACGTGAAGCCATTCGCCGACATCAGCATGGGTGTCTAGACTGTCAGCGTTGGAGGGCAAAGCCAACTGTTCCGAAGATGGCAGACTTGCCTTCGGCCCGTCTCCGTCTCCACAAACCTGCTTTTTACTCATGTGGAGTAGACTGCTTTGGACCCATGCTTATTAAGATTGGGAGACGCACAGACAAACGCTGGGGTATAATCTTCAAGTGTCTAACAACTAGAGCGGTGCACTAGGACCTCCTCAGTACCATGACTTCTGATTCCTTCTTGATGGCCCTTAGGCGGTTTGTTGCACGGCGGGGAACACCTGCGGAACTGTGGTCAGACCAGGGAACGAACTTCAAGGGGGGGGAAAGAGAGCTCAGGGAAGCCTTTGCTGAAATGGCTCCTGACTTACAGAAACAGCTTGCTCGTCAAAAGATCCAATTTCACTTCAATCCTCCAGCAGCCCCACATTTCGGAGGAGTGTGGGAGAGAGAAGTACGATCAGTAAAGTCAGCCCTTTATACCACAGTGGGAGCTCAATCAGTTCCTGAAGAAGTCCTGCTCACAGTCCTTCTAGAGGTGGAAGCTATTCTTAACTCAAAGCCTTTAGGATATGTGTCCTCTGATGTTGCAGACATTGACCCAGTGACACCCAACGGTTTGCTCATGGGGCGGCCGGATGGTTCCTTGCCTCAGGTAATCTACCCGGCATCTGAGTTGTTGAGTCGCAGACACTGGAGGCACTCACAGGTCCTATCAGATAACTTCTGGACAAGATTCATACGAAACTACCTTCCAGGCCTCCAGACCCGGCAAAAGTGGCAGTCCTCTCCCCCAGACCTAACTGAGAAAATGGTTGTCATGGTTGTAGATCCACAGATACCCAGGGCCCTCTGGCCTATTGGACATGTCATCAAGACACATCGCAGTCCGGATGGACATGTCAGGTCTGCCGATGTAGAAATAAAGGGCCAGGTATACACTCGACCAGTAGCATGCCTGGTGATCCTCCCAGCTCTGCCAGATGACTGAAACAGTTCTGCAAACTCGCCTTAAATCAAGTCGCCTTTTAGTAGGAGCAAAGTTGCCTAGCATCTTCGGGGGCGGCTGTATAAAAGGCTCCTGGAGAAAGAAGACTTCTATTGTGGGACTTTTATTTTGATAGTTATTTTAGAGTGCAATACCCGGTGTTTCCAGAAGGAGGCACTGTTGTTATTGTTTGCTGTCTGCTGCGTCAATATACAGTATATTCCTGAGAGAACAGCAACTGCTCACCTAGAAGTTTATTCCTGCCTGTTATTTGGATGTTCGGTGGCGTTTTGGTGTTAAAAGTATTAGTACATGACCATAAAGTAAGTTTTCTCTGATTTCTCTATGTTTTAACCGTGTTTTCAGTGGATATTAAGCTTTGTGCATTTAAATGTACATGCCCGGACATGTACCGATTCATGTGCGATCGTCTGACAGAAAACTAATACGTGATTTATGCTAGATATAGTCAAATGTGACAGTTTAAGTTATATGTCTGTAATCTGTTAACTAATTATTCTGCAGAAGAATTATCCAGTATTATTTCCTTTTGATTATACTAATTTCGGAAATTAGATTGTTTGGTGATGCATCTGGATTCATTAATATGTTAGTGCCAAAGCCATTTTGTTACCAGACCAACAGTTTTATTGTCCTCAATTGCTCATCCTATGCATATTGTGAGATTTAACTGTGATTTAGAGGTAATACTGAATATGTTAGTATTCTTAATTAAGAAGTGACTGATTCATCTGTGAAATGTACACATTTCTACTTTTACTAATGTAATATGTTTTTTTTGTTATTTTAGACTAATATTCAATACACTTTGGAAAGAAGCATCAGTCTCCTCATTCCTTGTGTCCTGACCGACACCCAGGGGTGTATACTGCTAACAAGTAGAACTAGAGCCTAGCAGTATTCTTTCCTCTCCAACAGCTTACATGTGCAAAACTAACTGTGAAGACTTAAATGTAAACACAGCTTTTGTGTCTTTATCAGCTTTTCCATAACTCCTACTGGCCCTGATAATCATCACAAATACTGACCTCTTTCTCCATTTCTGTAAATCAGTGCTTTTATGAATGAATGACTCTCTCACCCGCTGCTCTAGTCTTCATCAACAGCTGCTTGCACCCCCTGCTGGTGAGATCGACTAACAGCTATGGAGATTTATTATCTATCAGCCGTTCTGGATGTCAAATGTTGAATTTGTCTGTTGAATTTGAACCACTGAATTTGTGGAAGCGAATTTGTAAAGCGAAATAAAATGGACCGAAGTGCCTGTCGAATATTATAGGTTGTATATTTAAACAGAATGAATGTTTTGGAAGTGAAATCTGAAAGGTGAATATGGATTATTGAATTTTTAAAAATGAAAACGTGTGAAATGTTTTGAATTGAAATATTCACAGCTTAAATTAAAAACCAAGTTGAATATCAGCCCATACAAATGCAAGCCCTAAAAATACAATCCATTAAAATGCAAGCATGGTTAATGCAATACATATTTTTTCAAGTAGTGCAATTCAACAAGCTTTTTTCATTATTCCATAGTCTTATCTGAAACACTGCTGCCAAATGTATTTTGATGAACAACTGAAGACTTCAGAGACACAGACCAAGAGACCAACTGAAGACTTCAGAGACACAGACCAAGAGACTGTTACATTTGTCACATTTCAAAAGTGTGCATGCTGAAGAAATTGTATTCAGCCGGACATGTAGTGTTATCACTGAAATACAACCTAGCAATACATTTGACATGACAACCACAGAATGTGTTTATCAGAATTCTGTTTATCAGACCACAACATAACCCAGCATTTTGGGTTACAAAATTTTGACTGCCATAAATGTTCAATTTAATTTAATTGTTTTATCTTCTTAAACACTGAGAAAAATGCTATTATTGATGTAATCTTTCAAGGTGTTTAACATCCAGGCAGCAATCAATGTCTTATATATGGATAACTGGATGGATGTGTGGATGGATGAATAATATTTTTGGCCTAAAAATTAATTTACTTTATTTTCAAAGACAGTAGTTATTATTGTCATCTCAGGTACACATTTTTAACTTTGAGATCTACTGCCATCTACAGGACGAGGCTAAACAGCAGCGTGTGAAGAAGAGGAAACCAGGAGCTATTTAATGTCAATTACAGAGTTATCATTCAATGTCCTTACCACTAGTAAATAGGTCTTCCTTCACCTCCAACAAGACAGCTACTCCAATGTTATCTTTGGTCATGACTCTGTTTAGCATAACCTCTGAGCCCTCTGAATTTGCCATCGCAACCTGATTGAACTCCACTGTGTTTTTCTGCACCAGAGCGAATCTAGAAAGTAATAAAGGGGCAAAATATGAGCCGGATGTCAATTCACTTTAAACCTTGTAAAAGATGGAAGGGGTTACTCACTTCTCAGTCTTGAAGAAAACAGCACAGCCGTCCACATGTTTCCGCTCCTGTTCTGACACGAGTTTGGCACGAGACTTTGGACAGAAAAAGCCATCATATCCACGCTCTTTCAGTGTTTCCAGAAAGAAAGTGTAGTACTGCTCTGTTTCCACCTCCTACACATGCAGTTGGAGAATTAGAGCTAAGTGGAAACCACTGCAGATATCAAAAGGACCATACAAACTTCAAGGGAAATCTATTGTTTCAATGCATATTTAATCATTTAGCTTTGTTTATTGTGTGTGTGGGGGGGGGGGATAAAAAAAATACAAATAAAACTTTTATCCAGCAAAGATGCAAAAAAGATCAAAATTGACAGTAAAGTACTTTTACAATGTTATAAAATATTTCTATTTCAAATAAATCCACAAAAAATAAGGGCACAATTTGCTCTGTAGTGCACCCCTTTTTACCTGTGTTTTTGAGACTGTAACATGCTTCAAATTGCATGAAACTCGACACACACACATTAGAGTTGTCAGCCAGTAAACATGGGCTAAGGTCTTAATAGTGGGCATGTAGAAGGGGCTCAGTAGTGCTACCTTTGAGTAAAATGGGGGGAAAGTTTTACCTACAATCATCAAACTCAGTAAATATATTCTGCTCATCGAGCCGGACAACTTTCTAATTTACAGTCATTAGCTCCAATCAACAGGAAGTCAGCTAATTTTGTTTGAATGTAGATTTTTTTTAATCAAGCTCTAAACTACTTCAAAAGGCTTCATACGATTCACACCAAGCTTTCTCAACATGATGTCAATGTACTGATGATGCTAAATTGCAATTGGTATTAAATATCTTGAACTGTGTTGCCATGGTGAGGGATTAAATTAAGGACAAAAATGGAAACTGGAAGAGTCTCATATCTTCTAAATAATAAATTATACACCATTTATTTGTATAAAAAATAATACATATAAAAAGTAAAAAACATTTTTTTTATAATTAATGCATTATGTACAAGTAACAAATGGCAGATTTCGTGCTATCTGGTTGAAATAAATGCATGCGATTAATGTTTTTCAGTTTAACGCGTTATCAACGCAGCATCCGTTTTTTTTTTCTGTCATCATTTGGCTAGTGTTACATTATATGATCATGTTCTTCTTCACGCAAATGCTTTTAAACCATTCAAGCTAAAAAAGACAAAAGAGAACGCGCTGCCTGTGAATGTCCTGTCACACACACACACAGGAAGCACAGAAAGACGTGCGCCAGAATCGACTTCTCTTTCGCACTTGAACAAATAATAACACACAATTATGCCAAAATGTCCGTTTTGTTGAGTATCCTCATAAGAGCAGTCTTAAATTAGTTAAATAAAGTCCTAAATGAACGTAATGCGTTGTGAGAAAATGGGACGTGTGCTCCACATGTGCAGCAGTGACAGCAGTATCAAAGAACACAGGTAACAGAAAATGACTCTGCTCTTGACTATAGAATGCTTGTAGCTTTAGTAAGGATTAATCTGTATTTAATTTATAATTTATTTGATAACTTTATTCAATTTCTGTGTATTTCCTGTTAGACGGTTATGGAAGGGCACAAGTAAAAGTGACATTTATTATTGGCTTATACGAAGATTGTTTTAAGTTCACTTAAATTAAAAGTTTTTATATTTTTGGAGCCTAATTACTAGCTTTCAATTATACTGTAGTGTTGAATGGCGATAATTAATGTTTACAATTAAATAAAATAAAAAATAAATAAAAAAAAGTCTGAAGGCATAGCTGTATTGGTGTCAGTGATACTGGCCTTCATTCATAAAAAGATGCCATTAAACAATTATTTAAAATATACTGTCTTTATGTAGTTTCTACATTAATTTGTAGAATAACTGTGAAATTATTACATTATAAAATATATTAAAAACAAGCTATCTTGTGCAATTATAACAAAATTATTCCAATATAAAAACACAAATACACAGAGAGCAAACATTTAGGTGAGATTTGCAATGGAAATTGAGCAATGTTTATATATTAATAAAATCCTAAATTAAATCATCATATAAAGTGATCTCTTCAGAAGAAATTCCTAGACTTTCAATGGATGGACAAAAAAATTAGATAATATTAAAAAATATCTAAATGACAGTAGGCGGTTCTTCCCTGTGGTATTGAAAATCGATACATTTCAAGGTATAATCAAAGTAGTATCGTGACAACACTAATGTAGGGTGCCACAAATACTTTCAAATTTTCAAAGGGTGCCATGACTGAAAAAAGGTTGGGAAACATTGGTTTAGAGTTTAAAGAGGTCCTATTATGCTTTTTCACTTTTTCAACTTAAGTGTGTAATGTTGCAGTTTGAGCATAAAAAGATCTGGAAGGTTAAAAAGCTTAGTCCACTTTACAGGGGGATATTTTATTTAACAGAATCCACTTTTCAAGAACTACAACGAACTACAACTACAACTACGAACTACAGTTTGGACTACAACGCGATTTTTCCAGGCTTTATGAAGTCATAATGTTCCTCATTTAAATAATCCCTGCCCACGGAATAGGGGTGCGCCGATCCGATATTCGGTATCGGTATTAGTCCGATACTGGCCAAAATCACTGGATCAGATATTGCATGAATCGCGGGAGTATAACCCGATCCGATACGATCACGTCCCTTAGTCCTAAATTGTCATACAAATGCTTAACAACACCTGAGAGACATGCCATAAAGAGAGATGAGCAACACGCGTCACGCAGGGTTGCCAGATTTTCACATACAAATTCCGCCCGCGTTTCGGGGTGGGAGAGACCGCGACTTCATCTGGCTGGAGTTTCACGGTACTTTCTCCCGGATGCCTGTTAGATCACAACACTGGAGTAGAGAGCACTACTGTTCAGAAATTAAAACTGTTAAAAGGCTCAAACTAATTGCATAATATAACACTACGCATCAATATCTCTTCCCTTTGTGCTTTGAACTTTTCAATGCGAAGTGCTGTCGCTGTGCACTGTGACTCCATGTCGCTTCAAGCGCATCATTCTGCGCACGAAATGCGCATAAGCGTTTCGTGCCGCTTGGAGCCTTTCATATTACAATACTTTTGAGCAACGAAAGTTTATTGATAGCTTTAGTTGTTCTGTCCTATCTATCATATGTTGCTGCTTCATTAAAAAGCTGCGCTTAAAATTTTAAAAGAAATGTTTTTTTAATTATATAGTAGCCTATATATTTTGTCCGTTTTTTGTTTTAGTTAATAAAATAATGTTTAAGTCAAGCTTAAAAGCCTTTCTCAAAAGAATAATCACAGTCTCTTCCCCACAGTCAAGCATACAGATACAGTTTATTAGGTAATTCAGCACTTTTTTGAATTATTATTATTTTAGTATCGGATTGGTACTCGGTATCGGCCAATACTGAATCCCAGGTATAGGAATCGGTATCGGAGGCAAAAAAGGCGGATCGTGCCACCCCTACCACGGAATACGCAGAAAAGCGGACAAGGCCTGGATGAGTTGCTGCTATGTCAACACCTTCCAGAACCACGATGCAGGCTACACACAAAAGCTTTGTGACTTGTAAGTAGGCCTATGTCTTATTATTTGTAGTTGCGTTTTCTATTAACAGTTCTAATTATAAGTTTTATGTTGTTGCTAAGCTCGGCTGTTAGCCGACATTAGTGTTGATATAGTGTTGTTTACTATAGCTTTTGTAAGGCTGTTCACCGCCCCTTAGGAAGATGAACTATGTTTTTGTGATCGATTTGTATAACCATAGTTTTCTGACAAATTTGATTATAAAAAGAGATTAAATGGTGGATAACATCGTACCTATAATGTACAAGAAAAACATAGCACTCTGAAATGTCCTGTGAAATCCGTGCTTGCAAAGTCCGTGCATGAAATCCGTTCTGGATGCTCCTCGTTTGTTAACTGAATTGGGTTTGAAATTGCCGCCATCCTTTATATTTACACTAGAGCAGAACTCGCGTTTATGGAGGGGTGGGACATTTCCCGAACACACGCTAAGCGCTGCCAATCACAACACACTAGGCAGTAAAAATGTGAATATGTGAATTATTTATTGTTTTTTTTAACAATCAAGCATGAAAAAATATTCTAGACCCCACCCCCCCCACCCCCACCCCCACCAAAAAAAAGTCAAGACTTTGTTAAGGGCATAATAGGACCTGTTTAACCCATTCATTGCTGTGTGCTTTTGCCTGCGTTAATGGATAAGAAATCTCTCAGGCCTTGTCTTTTTCTATAAATTTGAATAACAAAATAAAGGCATAGATCCAGTTCATTTGTAGTGTAGTGACAACATAGTTTTAAATAATTTGTTTAATAATTAGGTTGATAAAAATATAAAAAGACCTTAAGGGAAATACTTCTGGACTTTTTTTAAAAAAAGATTTAAGCAGCAAATGATAACTTTGAACTCATTTGAAAGTGACCTATAACATCCTATGACATGAAATACATCATAGTGGCACCAACTGTCTGCAGTAAATTTGACGTAGTTCTTTTATATTTACCCGCTTTAAATGCGCATTGCCCGCCGTGCACAGTTGGCGGTGGCGCCGGTGCTTGGGCCTATCATTGCTACTTGCAGCAATATTACTTAGAAATGTTCCTTTAGCACCAAATCTGCATATTAGACTGATTTCTGAAGGGTCATGTGACATATAAGACTGTAATGTAATGAAGTAATGATGCTGAAAAATCAGCTTTGCCATCACAGGGATAAATTACATATTAAATCATATTAAAATACAATACAGTCATATTAAACTGTATTTCACAATATTACTTGTTTCAAAGACCCCAACCTTTTGGACGGCAGTGTATATTTTGCTCATTTTAATTGAGATTTTGTGAGCTTCATATTGTGGATATGTACCTGCAGGCTGATGATGTCAGCGTCACAGTTAGTGATCTCCTCCATGATGCCCTTCTTCCTGTACTCCCAGTTAAGGGCCCATGAGGGACAATAGCCGTACAACTGCCTTGTTGCATACTTGTCACAGAGCACATTGTAGCACATTACTGTGAACACAGCTTGAGAACACAGAGATTTAATATTAGCTTTGCGGTTGCTAAATCGGGCTTTTCAAAAGCCTGTGATGTACCTGTGGGCATCATTTGGTCTCGCTCCCTCAAGGTGATCCAAGGTCTTTGGGGGAGTTGTTCAGGGTGGACTAATTTTGGGAGGGAAATAGGTGAAGTAAGTCAAAGGAATAACTTAATTAAATGAATAACATGTGTACTGTATTAATAAGCCACTATGTACCTGTGTCCGTTATTACCTGCAAGATTGTCTAGCATGTAATTCAACAACTTCCTTGTTCCATCAGGCTCCTGATACAGGTTGAGTATATCCTGGGACAATGGATTACCTGCAAAAGAAATATTGTTCTCAGGCCTAATTAAAAAAATGCATGTTTGTTCTGCACATATAAACCTTCAAAAAAAGCTTCACCTTTGAGGCCGAGGGTTTGCAACTGGAACAGCCGACCAAGTTCATAAGGCAAAACTCGTAAACAATTGTTGTTCAAAAGCAATTCCCTTGAAATACACACAGTACAAAACATGTTACCATGTTTAGTGTAACTGAATAAAATCGTTCAAAGTGAACTACACAAAGGTCTATTGATTAGATATTTTAGCTTAAATAGAATAATAAGCCCTCTGAGTCACATCCTAATTCTATTTTAATACATTTTGCCTATTTTAAATGGAAACAATAAAACAGTTTAGTGTTCTTAATGACTATTGTCTTTAAGAACCTGCATGAGCTGAGAGGCTGCATTCAGTCTGACAGGACCTCATGGAGACCCATTTGTTAAAACGCACCTGAGAGTCACCATGTTGCCAAGTTCTGCTGGCAGGCTGCGCAGTTTGTTGGAGGACAGGTTCAGGTAGACGAGATGGGGCAGCTTTGCGATTTCAGGGGGAATCCGGCTCAGGTTGTTGTTGTTGATGTGGAGAGCAGTCAGATGGGTCAGCGTCCATAGTGAACTGCTCAGGCTTCTGACTCGCCCTGTACCACAGGAGCACAGACAGAGTTTGTGACAAACTTTTTTTCACCAAATATCCCGGAGAACACACACACTAATAAATGTTTATCTTCAGCATTAGAAGTCCCTTTGAAAAAAAAAAAAAAACTACTTTTTAGTAGTTCAGTATAAGTAGGTTTTCTTTTCATGTTTCACTTCAGTGATTCATTCATTAATTTCCTTCAGTGGCACTTTTTTTTAAAAAATAAGTTGAGGAATAAGATTGAAGTGAGGAATAATAACTAACCAGAAATCTCCAACTCGGTCCAGTATGATTTCTTCCCACTGGCCGCTTCCTCGGCTGACATGATGGTGTATAATCTGCGTGGGTCTGGAGGATCATATTTTTCCTTTGGCATGCCTGTTAATCTGAAAATTCATGCAGAAAATATATGATTCGGCACTATTTCTCTTACTTACAGTATGTCATTTTCTCAAAAGACAAATATTTGTATGAATTTGTATGAATCATAAGAAACTGAGAGAAAGTTGAAAGTCTGATCTATGAGTCAGCTGGCAGTTTAAGTGTAATTGTAGTCGTCAGTTGAGGAACGCCGTGAGAGTGGCCCTGTCCCAAATGGCAACCTAAGCACTCACAGTCTTCCTACAAGTCCGCACTTTCATGACGTAAAATCTGCTGCAGAGCTCACATCAGTGCGGGCTCTGCAAAAGTGCGCATCAAGGGCGCATATCGACCGCAAAGGGGGCGCTCGCGAGCACCCTTCTGAAACCTAAAATGACAAACGGGTTACCCTACGCCTACGGTCTCATGGACTTAACGGACACGCGCACGCGGCAGCCATTGTAAGTCCACAAGACCGAAAGTGCATGAAGTGTGCCATTTGGGACAGGGCCAGTGAGTCCCTCTAAGGCCTCAGACCAAACTGACCGCCCTTTAGACACACTAACTGTAAACATGATGTAAATAAGACAACAAACAAGCCCTTATACTTGTGCAAAGAAAACCTTTTTCTGACAATGGTTAAGAATTGCTTAAGGTGATTTTAAAATAAAGCTTATGAAAAAACACTATGTAGTCACTAAGTAAGGTTGTAAAATATCGACATATCATCTACACTACAGTTCCACAGTTTGGGGTCGGTAAGATTTTTAAAATGTTTTGGAAATATGTCTCTTATTCTCTCCAAAGGTAAAACCAATACTGTGAAATATTACAATTTAAAATAACTGTTTTCAATTTGAATACATTTTAAAATGTAATTTATTCCAGTGATGGTAAAGCTGTATTTTCAGCATCATTACTCCAGTCTCCAGTGTCACATGAACCTTCAGAAATCATTATAATATGCTAATTTGGTGCTCAAGAAACATTTCTTATTATAAGTGTTGAAAACCATTTTGTTGCTAAACCAGGATACTTTTATTCAGGATTCTTTGATGAATAGAAAGTTAAAAAGTTTTGTAGCATTATAAATGTCTTACTGTCAATTTCGACCTTAAAAGTATTAATTCCTTTCAAAAAAATAATTTCTTCATGACCCCAAACTTTTGAACAATATATTCTAAAATACAAACCAGCATGAGAGATCCTGAGTGCTTACTGAGAGACAGACAGCTGATGTTTACACTGAAATGTTTGAGTAGTTGATACAGTATCTCTCATGCTGAGCCAAGACATTATGGCAGTCTAGGGCACTGACAGAGTTTAACTTAGTTGAACTTTGGAGACGTCGCAGAAGTTTCTTATCAATCCCTTTCAGCTGTAAAAAGATGAAAAGAGCACTTTCACATAAGACACTATAAATAGGTAGAGCCACCAGCAAGAGTTTTGAACAGGCCCTTATTTGTCTTGTATAGAAAGAACATGTGCCGCGCTGTAATCATTCAGTCACAGCTGTTACACACAAAAGCACATTGCTAAACTCTGCCAAAGATCTGTTTGGGTACATAACCTTCTTTTGAATGTTTGTTTTTGTTTTTTTACATGCAGAACTTCAGACACTTCATTAATTCAACTGGACTCTGGACTAGATATCATATATCAGTTTGTCACACAGACATCATATTGCACAGCAACCGTATGTCTCACTTCTCATCAACATTGCTGCTGTCAGTACTCCTGCATATGTACGTATAGGGGCGTATATTTCATTTAATGAATATATATATATATATATATATATGTGTGTGTGTGTGTAATGTGTACACTGTGCATACTGTTCAATGTGTGTATTGTGAGTTCTGTCAACCGCTGTGTGTATTTAGTCATGAGACATAAAAAGTTATTTGACTGAACACTATGGCGTTTAATATGCAAACGAACGCTGGGTCACGATAATGACAGCTGTGGCGTTACGTAACCTGCTCTTTGAAGTTACCAAGTAACTTCCGTGAATAAAACAAACACACAAGTTTTGAATTGAATCTTACTTGCACTTACTGTTTAAAATGCCTTCAACAACGTCGTGGTGTTTTGCATTACAGGTAACAGCGAGTCAACGACTCAGTAGTTGTTGTCAACCACTCAAACGGCGGGGTTTGTGTTATGTAAGGCTATTATTATTAGCTATTCTTGCCATGTCAAAAAAAAAGTTGTGGCCTGGGTGATTTAAGTTACATGAAATAAGTTTCGTTGGAGAGCTGACAACCACACCATGAAAAGCAGGAGCAGATCTGGCTGTGCCATCAGTTCAGACATTCCTCTTCATCACCAAATACGGTCATATATAAATCAGGAGAATCTGTGGCGTGTAATAGGTTGAAACACTGTTCTCTCGTGTTTATTAAGTTACAGAACACACACATTCTCCTCGTCTGCTCTTCTGGAGGTAGAGCTGCGTGGATACGTCAGGCATATTTGACACCCAACAATTCACAACAGAAAAACAGCACGCCGGAATGCAGGACGTAGACTCTTACCTGCATTCGGGAGGTGGGAGAGGAGCTGCTGGTGGGATATGATCAGAGACATACAGACAAACTGTGACCGAGCCTCATACTGAGAGTCGGGAAGGAGGAAGGACAACACTCTGAGCTTCCGCTCCAGTCAACGGTCCCCTTACAACTAGCGATAGGAAGTCCGACTCATTTATGCGAATCGGTTCTTTCGAACAGTTAACTTTAAAAGAATCGGTTCAAACAACAAGCTTTGGCTAATATTTTACGACATTACGTAATTGTGTCACTCACGTGGTCCCAACGTCACACATTCATCAAGGTCTAATAAAAAAAGCATTCCATAAAGTGGGCATATTTGGTTGTTTATTTATTTTATATGAAGTTTATATATTCGTTTTCATCAACTTTTTGTACGTAACAAAACGTTATGATTGATTTCGTATGTTATTTGGCTTATTAATTTACTTTTCACCCCGTTAGTCAAATCTGTTCACCCCAAATGCTCTCGGTTCTCGTATGTATTGCTCAAAGTGTGAATCGAACAGGTCGGAAAGGTGATTCTCCGTTCAATAATTGGTTCGGATCAATCGATTCATTGAAAAGATCCGCCTCAAAGAACGATTCGTGCAATTTTACTCACATTACATCTATAAAAATACAGCTCACCTGCAGGGAGTGGAGTGGAGACCATTGTGCTCTTGCAATAATACACTGTATACAGCTTTATTTTATTATAGTATGCCTTTAAAAATATAGAGTATACGTATTCATACAGGGAAAAGTTTATAATAAACCTACAAGAAGAAGAACTTGCTGTAACATTTTTACCTTTACAATGCAACTTTTGTGTATTTCATGTTGTTGGATTCTTTGTACAACTGGGGCAAATTACATGCTATTGATGGTGGACAATAAGGCATGTAACGAGCATATTAGCTGTTTGTTGTCGTATCTACAAATATAGCGCATGTATAGAAATTAATTTCTAATTATGTACAATATTTTACCAAAGCCAGATGCGCATAACAATCATAGCGATTTTTATGAGTGGGAACGCTTAAACGGTGGTTGATGATTTAGACGGAAAATTTAAGTGTAACACACAATTCTGTCAACATGGCTGCCCCCTCGAGGAGTCTTTTAAGAGGTCAGTTTTAAGCATTACATATTATTTTACTTATATTCTGTTTATTCCAATGTTTTTTCAGATTAATAACATGCAAGCTGCTATGTGCAGAATATAGTGTATATATATATATAATGTTCTGATCGCACAACATCTACACAAGCTATAACAGTTTTCACCACGATCTCTTATACAGTTATGCTTATGTGAATTAATGTATGCAGCGTGTCTGTCAAAAGGATAAATTATATTATTTTAATATATATTAGATGCATTATTTTGGATTGAGTAAACAGAAAAGAGTCAAATGATTTTAAATTGTTACATAAAATGGCCATGGTAACCAATAATTGATGGCATTAATGGCTACTCACAGTATCTCACACTGACAACTTCTGTAGTAACTATGGTATCTTGATGGAAACTTTGGCTAGCATGGTACATTTAGCAAGAAAGCTGCCTAGTGGTCAATCTTTAGATCCACTCCCTTCAGTCTCTTTATTATTAAGTAGTTAGTTGTAGTGTAATCATTAATATAAATCAGTTGACCAAGTCATTTTAATTCTATTATGCTCATGTGTCTTGTTTCAATCACAGTATTACCCAGGTGTCAGAGTTTGTTCTTCACATGCAGAGCTCCTTCTGTCTCCTGCAGCTCACTGAATGCAAACAGACAGCAGCATGTAAGATCCTACGCTGCTACCAAGTAAGTTCAGTTTACACAATTTAGTCTTTACCTTGGTAAAAAGGTTGTCTAATAAAATTCAGAAATGTTGTATGTGACATACTGAAAAACTAAGAAACCATGCAAAAACATAATATGAAAAGATGAGTCATGTTCTTCATCAACTCTTTTTGTAGACAGAAAGAGAAGAAAGAGGAGAAGGTTCAAGAAAAGGTGGTGAAAGAGAAAAAAAAGGTTGATGACAAAGACAGGCATAAACCATATGGACTCACATACTGGGCTCCAGTAGATGATGTGTACATGGTGAGGTACTATCCAAAACCAGTCTATGAGACACCCGTGGCCATTGAAATGCTGAAGAACTTTCAGAAACTGGACTTCAGTCCTGAAAACCAGCCTGTGTACATTAATCTACGTCTGGACATGAAGCTGGAGAAAAAGGTACATCTTGCGTGGTTGTTTTATGAAGCTAAGTTTGATTTAAGTCATATTTGCTTAAAATAATAAATTAAAGGTGCAGTCTGAAAGAATGACAATTAGTGGTTGAAATGGGTACTGCAGTCCAATTCAAAATATCGGAGATTGTCGTTTCTCCCACCACCTGCTCCTCAGACTGGACGGCACTCACACGGGTTGCCAGATTGAGCACACGCAACAGGAACGAGCGCAATGGACAATGAAAATTGGCAACGCGCAGTATCATTGACCAAAACAAAAACAAACATTCCAGCCTGGAAACGCACATTTCAAAGTAAAATAATTGGCTGTAGAAGTGTTTTTCTGAGAAACGAGTGTAGCTGTGTCTGAAACCGCTCACTCGTTCACTCTTTCACTAATACCTATATAGTGTATGTCATTTGAGTGCACTATATCTGCAAGGAGCAAACGAAATGAAGTGAGTGAATTCGGACGCTGACGAATACACTGTGCGTCGGAGAGCTGGAGCTGTCGCAGAAACGGCTTCGTCACACATAGTGACAAAACTCCTTTTAACTCCTAACTCCTTTATGTTACTATATTAACAACAATAACAATCATTAATGACTTTATTTTGTAATTAAATATACCTCCGTGCCAGCTTTGTAGTTTCATCCATAGACATAATAAATACATAGACGCCCTATTGACCGCTTTGGAACGTTGCTGCGATACGTCAACGCGTCCGCCATTTTGCGGAGGGCAAGACTGCGCTGTAATCAAATGCAAGTAAACAGGTGAGCTGCGGTTTTTCTGTATAAAAAAAAAACAAGAAAAATTACATTTATCAACCGATTTCGCGTGGTTTGTATGTGGTGTACAAAAAAGTTCCATCTGTAGTTATTTAAACTCTCGATAGTTAGACTTATATATATATTTTTTAATAAGGAATGGCCAAAGCTCAGGCTTGTCATGTATTTGGCTTTTCATTCTTGGATAAGAATTGTGAACACCCCCATACTGAGATATAATTTAATTTTCACATTAAATTAAATAAATTTTTCTTATTGTGGGAAAAGCATATTCTTTCATTGACCCGATTTTAGCAATAAAGATAACTGATGGATCCTTTATGGTAATACATATGGTACAACTACAGTGCAATGCAAAGTAAATATAAGCTAAAGTGAGAGGTAGGCTAATAGTAAATAGTTTAGTCAATAAAATAAACAAACAGTATACAGCAAATAAAATAGTAAGGAAAAGTATAATTATATAATATCATAAGTACTAATATAATAATAATAATAATAATATATTGATAATAGCATATAGTTTATGTATAATACTATAATAATAGCACTAGAATATGAAATATCAATTACAGAATATAGACAATAAAAAATATTGATACAATGAATAGTAAAATAATTTAACAGCATAACTATAATAGATTGATAATCGCAAGTGGTATATTATTATAATAACAATAATAAATAATGTAAATTTATACATTTTAAAATATTATTAAATAGGCTATATAAAATAAAATGACGCAACCCTGTCTCTTTTTGTTAAATTTCAGTTTTTAAAAGGTATAAGAAGCTATACAAGTCAAGAAATAAAGTAAACGATTCAGTCAAACATACAGCAGGCTACACCGTTAAAGTTAAATAAGCCTAAATATATAAAGTTATGAAACTTCACTTTGCCCTCAGCCACAACAATCTGCCAAGGAACAAATTATAGATTAATTAAACCAAAGATCGCCCGTTAGATATACACAAGACGAATTATTCTCACTAGCCTGACAGGAGCGAACGTCAGAACGGCACTAGCCGAGGCAAAGCTGTTCTCGGCGGGGTACGTGAGCGCTGAGCGCCCGGTGATCCCTGGATCTCACAACTCCGAAACCGTCAGATAACATTTTTAAAAAGGCGCTATCTTTATAAATAAACCACAGATTTGAGCTTTAAACAACTACATTGTCGACTGGAAAACTCTTAAAACTACATTTCGTGACACAGTAACAGTAGTATTTTTAAATTTCGCGGCCTTTCTCCTCTGAAAATAAAAATAGTAAATGAAATACAACCAGAAACAAATTTTCAGTTTTGCTTGTGAAAGGTAATTCCCTGAGACCTGTTTTCAATTGTGTGGCGATTTGTAAATCCCCAAGCAGCACAAGAAATAGGCATTTTTCTCAATTCTCGTTATGAGAGGTATGGGAAATAAAGTTGCCCTCCGCAGTATGGCGGCGCCATTGACGTACGATCCAGCGGCCAATAGGGCGTCTATGTATTTATTATGTCTATGGTTTCATCTCTCAAGCTCACAGATGACGTGGTCGTTGAGCGCCCTCAGGCAACCGTTATGATTACATTCGAATGAATACGCACAGATGATTAACGAATATTTTTAAATCATCCACCAAATTATTATCTTTTCCGTTCAGTTTAACGAGTTAACAACAATGCCACAAATTATTAAAACACCTGGCTGTTAGTAAAACACATTAAATTGAGCTAATGTCTAAATAATATATTTTAATAATAAAATTAAATCTATATAATTTACCATATTAATATCATTTCATTTAAATTTAAAATTCATCCATATAATATTGTCTCTACATTTTAATGTGTTTTATTCAAGTAATTATTTATAAAAAAAAAAGGTTTAAAAAATCAAAAACCTAAATCTAGCATGAAATAAATGTTAAAGCAGAAATAAGAAAGCTGTGAAGTAATCTCTGGTTTAAACTTGCGCGCTCAGTCCTCTCCGCATTGGATTGTGGGAAATGGTGCTTCAGCAAGTGTACATCGAATGTACACTCGAATTCAGAGAGGATTGTGGGTAAAAGTAATGAACGGATGTAGGGAATAATGTCGTTCACTCAGAATTCGGACACCACTACAAAATGGCCGACACCCAATATAGTGGATAGGGAGCGGTTTCGGACAACGCTTATGTGAACTTTGCATGTTTCCTCAATATATGGAAACATATTATGGTATTTTTATGCTTTAGTAGAGTGAAAAAGTTACATACAGCACTTTTAAGAGAAACATTTTGAACTACCGTTCAAAAGTTTGGTATCGGTAAGATTTTTTTTATTTATTTTTTTATTTTGAAATTAGCTTATGAAATTAGCTTATGCGCTTACCAAGGCTGCAAATGTTAAATAAAAAAAGTAGTGTTTTGAAATATTCAAATTTGTATTTCTAGTTTGTATGTCTAATCTTTTCCAATTTTTTGTTGAATTTATAAAATGATTAATTAATGAATTTGAGTGGTTGCAAGAACTATTACACTACTGTTGAAAAGTTTGAGGTCAGTAAAATGTTTTAATGTTTTGAAAGAAGTCTTAAGTTTGCCAAAGTTGCATTTATTTAATCAAAGTACAGTAAAAATAGTAATATTGTGAAATGTTATTGCAATTTAAAATAACTATTTTCTATTGTAATGTTTTAAAATGTAATTGTTTTTTTGATGGTAAAGCAGATTTTTCGGCATCATTACTCCAGTCTTCAGTGTCACATGATCCTTTAGAAATCATTCTAGTATACTGATTTACTGCTCGAGACAAATTTTTTATCAATGTTTCTTTATGTGCTACTAGCAAGTTCAAAAGAACAACATTCATTTGACTTTTCTTTAGTGGTAAAGAAACTTTTCTGTAGTAATGTTAAAGTCTTCCCTGTCACTTTTGACTATGTAATGCATACTTGCTGAATAAAATTAATTTCTGGGCCTAAACTTTTTAACTGTAGTGTATTCATTTAATAACTCAAACCACCAGTAATTAATCTGCAAAACTAGAGTAACTAACCCTGAATTAATTCTGCAAAAAGTTTTTTTAGTTTGCTGGAAATGTGTCCAGGAAAGAGCTTTCCCGTGCTTTAGTTGAACTTGTCAGACAGAGACAAGTTAAAGCTGTTATGGAGCTGTTCTTGCTTAAAGAAAGCTTAAATGTATTAAGTTCTGCTATTCTACACCTTATTACGATGATTCTTGAAGGTTTTGACCTTGTATTTTGTATAAAAAAAAGTTTAATTGCTGCTAAAATACGTAATATGTGACTAATATAAAAGTCTGTCTTTTCTTGTGCTGGTTCACTTTTAATTAAATAGGTTCAATGAGCTAGAAACAATGTTATTTTGAGTTAACTGGATGAAAAATACTTCTCCTTTGCATGGTTGCAGAAACATTTCAGCACTATAACTGCAACAAACAGTGATATTTAAACGGAACATTAAACCTTAATGAAATTCCATTTGTTTTGTTTCAGAAAAAAGTGGATCCGTTTGTTAGCACAATTCACTTACCACATCCCTTCAAGTCGGACAACAACAGAATAGTGGTTTTCACTGAGGTGGGAGCATCACTCTGTGGTTTACGTTGAACATTATAGGTGTCATTGACTGAATCGATTAGATACGAATTTACAGCTTCAGTTCAGGAGACTGTTCAGTTTACATACATTAATTCTAGAGTTATGGCTTTACAGAATCCAGATCAAGCCAGAATAGCGATGGAGAATGGAGCAACAGTTGCAGGTGGAGCAGAACTGATTGACAAGGTAAAGCTCATGAGAACTTGTTGGCTGAGAAGGTTAACTCCTACATATGCTGTATAAGTGTCTTATTTTTTTAAGTTTTCAAACAAAAAGGGTCCCAGTTACCCTGAATTCAACCTACGTTTTGGCTATGACTTAGTAATCATTTACTATGCAAGTATTGTTGATTTTTTTGCAATTGCTCATTTACTTTGTGTGCCTTTCAATGGTAATTACAGATTTTAGCTGATGAGATCACAGCAGATTTCTACTTGGCCGAGCCAGACATTCTACAAAAGCTGCTTCCTTTGAAGAACAAGCTGAGGAAGAAGTTTCCCAAGAGCAAGAGAGGTCAGTGAGTTTCCCCATGTCATGTAACGGGCATGGTCTATTAATGTACAACTAAATAGTGGTTAAATTGGATTATTGTGTTGTGTTTCTTGCATCAGGATCTGTTGGAATAAATATACCCAGAATGCTTGCATTGTTCAAGACTGGTCATGAATATATGGTGGAGGACATCCATGTTAACACACAAGTTGCAACAGTAAGTCACATTGAACTGCTTTGGGTGACAGACATTTCTATCTATATATAATAAAGTAAGCGTGAGCAGGGTGATATCTGCTTATTTTCATATCTATGATTTTTTTACGTTTGTTAACTCCCTTTGGTTTGTTAAACAGCTGGATATGCCTAAGGAGTGTATTTTGGAAAACATTCATGCCATTGTAAAAGATGTGGCAAGCCATAAACCAGCAGAATTTGGTAAGTAATTTATGTATTAATTATACGTTTAATTTATTCCAACCATCTCTCAAACTGTGAGCAAATGCCAAGGCTGAATTCCTTTGAACATTTAAAAACTACAGAATTATGATGACTACATGTTTTTTACCATGTCCATGCTCTCTACAATAGATTTGATATTGGAGGAACTTCTTCTCATATTCTTTGACTTGAATCAAATGTCTTTTCTTCCAGGTCCATTTATTGACCGCGCAATTATCTGCAGTAGGTCGAGTGAAGGTTTGCACATCAAAATCGATGAATGGTTGCCACAAGAAGAGAAAAAGGCATGAGCTTTATATGTAAATATTTGCATTGTACAAACAATTAGACTGCAATAAAATGGTAAATGTGATAACTGTGTGATTATTCTGCAGCCCGTCTTTACAGCAGAGGCATATTTTAGGTAGAGTTACGACAGAATGGTCAATAAGGATGCCCTGTTGGATTTCGGCCCACATTGACTTTCCTATCGTAATGGAGATTAATTTGTGATTATATGGAATGCCTCAAGTTAGTGTATTTAACAGAAAACCGTTCACATTTTGATGTGGGGGTTAATTTTAAGTTTTTATTGGAAAATGATTATCAGTCTTGCAATTTCACAACTATTTGTATATGTGACAAATATGTGACAAAAACTCCATTATAGTCACTTTTTATATTCACATATTTTTTATACTATGTTTAAAGCCAGCTCCTTCAACACTTTGAGACCTGAAAAAAAAAAAAAAAAAAAAAACATTGTTGGTTCTTTTTTCCCCTGGGCCTTACATCCCCTATCTATAACAGCAGGTGGCGGTAGTCGCTCACACACTTTTTCTAAACTAATTAATCTCATATTTAAATTTTTTTTTTCTTCATTTTTGCCATTTTCAAAATATTCTTGTTAATGGCTAAGATAAGACAAAGGCAGGTTTTGTTGCAGACAGCATTAAACCATAAATATGTTACAATAAAGAGCTGGTTTCTTAAAAATATTACTATTTTTTTTATAGCCAATCTTACTGTAGGATGTGCTAATAGATTTTAAGATTAGATATTAATTTTCAATTCTACAAATGTCTTTCCTTTCCTGTTTTTGCCCGTGAATGAGCACAACCAAGGATCAGATTGCGCTGCTGCACGTGACTCTCAGGAATCTCTGACCCTAAAGTGCACCACTATTTTAAGTATTCAAATGTTTTTAAACGTTTAATTTTGATGAACGAAATTTAATTTCCATTATTCTAAGTTTGGAATGCATGTTTACACATAAATTAATTGGCCTAATTTAAAAAAAACCGCATTAACAGAAGACCACCACAAAACCCAATCCACGTCAAAGCTTTGATGGCCACAGGTTTTGTTCCCACAGTGGTAGAGGTGACGGAGGAGGGGGTTTCTCAACTCGTGAACGCAGCTGGTCGTGTCTCCAATAACTCACTTTAAAGAGCAGCTCGAACGCTCAGTGGTCGTTAAATGCGTGTTGCTCTGTAATTACTCGCGTTCAAGTTGTCTTTGCTATGGCCCCGTACTTTTAAGAGGCAGGGTTTTCGTGTCGGAACTGCTTTCTGTGAGGAAGTTTCGCTGGAGAGCGCACTGGACTGGATGCTTCCCAGTAACGAGACCGACTCTCTGCAAGACTTCAAGCTCAGGCGCTGCTGAATGATTCGAGTCCTCGGGAAAGAAACGATGATGCGTTCTAATTCACATTCAACTTAAGCGATTGCATTTTTGAGCATTTTGGATTTACACAGTTTCTAAAGTGAATATGGGTCCTATTTGGATCCTTCTAACCGTTTTAATTGGATTTATCACCATCTCCTCCGGAGCAGAAGGTTGGTGTTATTACCGTGATTTTACAGAATTCAGTTGAAAATGTGTTGCCTGCTATAGATAAAAGCTGCAAATAAGCGCGGTTAGTTGAATAAAATAGATTTACAAATGTGTATAAATCAGTTCTCCTGTAGGTGCGCATGGAAAATTGGAAATGCAATAAAATAGCAATGCGCAATACAGAGTCCTATACTATTAAATAACTGAACGACTATGTCTTAGTGATGCTGTTTATGAAACTGCGTCCGCATCCTGTACGGATCTCTCTATCTGAATCTTCCTACATCAACTTGTGATGCATTTGCGTGAATTCACTATAACACACTAGTTATTGAGAAGTTGATTGACAGTCAACATTATTACTATTGGTTTTCAAGATGAAAGTGTATCCTGACGGAAGTAGGCTTTCTTTGAGAAGTAAAACTTAACATAGACATCCTAACATAGTTTACTTAAATCTTTAAAAAAAAAAAAAAAGTTTCTGGACCATGTTTTCACGATTATCTGCATGCAATTTAATGCAGTTTCTATATTAAATACATTTATTCCCTTGCCCGATGCCTATAAATGAATACAGTTTAGCTACATTGTTATGCATTAAGTGTCTTTTAGTTCCCAGCTGTATCTGTTAACATGGCACATGAATGTCAAACTTTTAAAACGGATCAAGAATGATTAAAACCTGTTGACTGACATCCTTTTCTCTTTACTGCTTTTGAGAGTAAAACGTTACATCTCTTTAATGAACTGTGTGACAATATTTTTGTGTTCCCTCAAATTGGGTGATATGGGCGTTTATGAATGTCCAAGACATTCAGACACATGATTGCCATGACTGTGACATTTGTCCACAAGTAATAATGAACTTGTTATTTGGCCTGCTAGTGAAAGCTGATGTATTGATCCTCTTCCACCCTTGTTCACCTCATTTTCTCCATCCACAGGAGCATGTGTCCATCAAGGCGCATTGTTTGCGGTACGTATCCATTCCTCCTCTTGTTTTCGCTCCCTTTTATTCTGAGCATTAATGTACTTGTGTTGAGATCTGGGGCTTTAAGCAATAATCCTGGTCCATTTATTCAAGTCAGACATTGTGTCTTTAATTATTTAGTTGCCCATTATCACAGCACTGACATTGAAATGAGTCGCCTAGTAAAGTATCAGTAAAAATAGGTCTCACAGTCCCTACAGATATATTTGAGGAGAAATGCCTTATAAATATTAAACGTGCTGACTTTGTGAATGGTGCTGATAAGGAGATGGTCTAGATTGTGCACCTTGAGAAATGGAAAGAAACCTTATATTCAGGTCTCTCTTTTACAGCTTAGTGCAAATTGTAAGACACCTCTCAGATTCCCATTCATTTTGCAGTTGTGAATGATGAGATTGCCCTTTTGTTGTTCCCTTTGCAGAACTAATGGTTTGTATGTTAACGTGTGTGTGTCATTTTATACTTCATCCATGATTACTTGCAGGAATAGTAACATTTTGAGTGCAAAGACACTTTCTTGTCATTACAAGAGAAAATACCTGCTTCACACAACAAGCTTCATATGAGGAACTGTGGTGCACAACAGGTTTTCTTCATGGTTTAATGGGAAATAATGACACATCTTGGTCTCTGCTATTGTGTAATGACAGTAATTAAAAGCAGTGTAAACACAGCAGCAGGATTCCTTCCTTCACTGCCCTGAGAACTGATAATGGAAGTGAATGGTATGCGCATTTTTCCCTAAAACTCTGCTCCTCCTGGGATTCAAGAGGCTTTGTGGGGAAAATGGGGAGCGGGTTGGAAAGACAGTCGTGGGCAGGTGGAGACATGCTGGAGGGAGTCAGGAAGAGGCTCTTTGAAGTTCAAAAGAAAAGTCAGCCAAAACACCTGGACAAGGAGCCCAAGTGTCCTGATATAAGACAAAAAAGACAGGATTTAAGTTACAAATCAAAGCACCAGTTAAGTGAATGGTTAAACCCTGTCAAAACGTATAGCTAATTGGTCTTTTTGGTTTTTTTAATTTCTTGTTGTATTAGAAATAATATTAAGAATTCTGTATACTTGTATAGCTTTCTTCAGTTCAGCTAATTATGTGTTTTGTGTCAGCTTTTTAACCCTTTGTTTGATGATAGCGATGGAAAGTAAAGGTGCACACTACCTTTTAAAGGTTTGGGGTCAGTAAAAGTTTTGTTTGAAGGCAAATACTTTTATTCTGCAAGGTTGCTTTAAATGGATCAAAAGTCAATTTTAAGACATTTATAAAACGAAATCTATATTTCAAATAAGTGCTGTTCCTTTGAACTCTCTTATTCAAAAAAGAATGCTAAAAAAGGTATTATGGCTTCCACAAGTGAGCAACACAACTGTTTTCAACATTGATAATAATAATAATCAATGTTTTCTGAGCACCAAATCATCATATTAGAATGATTTCTGAAGGATCATGTGACACTGAAGACTGGAGTAATGATGCTCAAAATTCAGCTTTGCCATTACAGGAGTAAATTACATTTTAAAATGTATTAAAATAGAAAAATATTTTAAAGGATAATAATATTTCACATTATTTGTGTTTTTACTGTATTTTTGATCAAATAAATGGTGCATAAGATAATAATAATAATAAAAAATAATTTACCGAAGTACTTTTGAATGGTACTATTGTATATTAATTTTTTCTAATTTTTTTATGGTGTCATAAACTAACCAGTTGTTGTGTGTAGCAGTGCCATGAAGGTGAGCATGTAGATGTAATCGGAAGAGCCTGTTGAGAGTTATTTGGCAGTTGGTCTAAAGTTTTTCTATCATTATTTTTAACTCTGCTACTTCAGCCTTCAAAAGCGGAGAGTATTCAATAAAACAGCAGGTGATCATTTGACAGATGACACTTCTCAGGGGTGTTAATTTCGTTTTAGCAAACAGTGGCAGAAAACAGCAGTTTTGTGCATTTTTGCTGTGAAGAGTCCTTGCAATGAATATAGTATAAAGATGAATGAGATCCATTGCAATAGCTCTCACCCTTTCTATTCAGCAGCACATTCTGGAATAAGGTACATCACCACATCTAAACATATCACTCGTGCCCTGGAGCACAAATTCCTTGCGTTGCAAGTAGTCCGCCTCCAAGCAATCGAAATGTAGGGCAACTCAAGAATTCAACTGTCTAAACACAGACCCCTAAATGACAGATTTTGGCTGTTTGATTGGTTTAAAATAAAGTATTTAGTTCATTAAAACATATCTATAATTTTCTTGGAAATCAAATAGGAATTAATTGGAGTAAAATATTTGAAGATTATTGAGGAATTTGGAAATACTGTCTTGTAAATAAAAATCCTTATATCTTGTTTAGGAGTTTTATTGTGCAATTTTACCTACAAATAGATCACATGCAATGTAAATACGATTGTGCTGGGTTGTTAAATAGAGAGTATCCCGTTCACCCATGCCACCCTGCCCACCCATGATGTTTTTTAGTGTGGTAGCCAGAGGATAAAGCCCTAGGCTTCATGACCTCAAGGCTCGTGGAGGTTCTCCCCATTTTAAGCCTCATTATTGTGTTTTTCTGATTTTCACATAATCTGTTTTAACGATACAGGTCACTTAATACTTGACCTGTTTCATTATGTCTCAATGCAACTAAATCTGAAGTTGAACCCTAATCCTGCAGACTTTTACATGGGATTGTGAAACATGCATCCAAACATGAAGATGACAAGTATCTACTTCATAGAATTGATCTTCTCTGTTGGAAGCAGTCACAAACCTTTTTATTCACTGTTGGATTTTATTTAGTCACACAAAAAGGGCGGGATATCATTTGTAGTAGGCAAGGCCTGATTTTATTCATGCTGCTACATTAATAAGTCAGTTAGTTCCACGGGTTTTCTGTTGTGGATAACTTCACATGGCTTTTGTGGGTAATCCAGCAGGCCTTTAGGTAACAAACTGGCTTTAATCCCCTTTCTGGCCCATTGAACACATACAATGTTGTCCCACTTATCAAGCTAAACAGCAATATGACAAACCATTTGGGTACAGAGCACAGAGGGAGTTTTTAAAAAGTGGCTTAGCAGTCTTTAAATTCCTGGATCCAGGAATATCTTAGAGCACAGTTTTTGTTCTTCAAGCATGCACATTGATATTTGCTTAAAGCAAACACCCTGCTTGACTAGTAGAGAAGCACGCCAGACTGCCTGAACTGTCTAAAACCTCTGCAAACAGCTAGTTCTTGCTTGATGGTGCCTTTTCTGAGTTGTTTGTCTGAAGGTCATCGCCTTTTGTTCCTCAGTTCATTCAAAGTGATTATCTTACAGCTCTAAGTTGAAGCGTGTTTGCATCTTGTCTATTGCTGTGGACAGATTGGTATAGTGTGCATTCTTAAACATGACCTCACAGGAACAACTAACTTTTGTCTAATGTTTATGTTAGAAATGTGGTCAAGAACATTTTCTCCAAGCAATCTCTCTCTCGCCTAAAAAGTTAAACGGAGGCACATTTTACCTTACTTGTGGCCATGATGGCCAAACAGACATAATTGCAAACTTGCATGACTTTCCTTCCTCTGCGCAACACAAATGAAGATATTTTGAAGAATGTTGGTAACCAAACAGTTTTGGTGACCATTGACTTCCATTGTATAAAAAAAAAAAAAAAACTTTCATGTTCCACAGAGGAAAGACATTATGTGTTTGTAACAGACTGATGGTGAGTGAATGATGACAAATGTTTAATTTTTGAGTGAATTATTTGTCAGATAGGAGAGATGAAGGTTGAAGGGTGAGTTCAATTTAGAATTGAACTGCATTGCTTTTTGAATTCCTGAATTTAAGTTGAATTTCAATTGAGGTAGCAAATAGGATATAGAACTGCAATTCAGATTGGAATGCAAGGAAGAAGAATGTAAGTGAATTGAAATTCAGTACAAAGGTTTTTAGGTTTAAAAAAAGAAGAAGCAAAGTTTGTCGAACAAACATTGAATGTTGACTTGACAGAGGCTTGAAAGTTTTGAAAATTGTTTAGAAGCCTTGAAGTTTGAATGTAGATGGATATAGATATGGATGGATGGATGGTTTTGTCAAATTAGCAAATTTTTACCTAAGGCTTCTGTGGTTTGAGTTTTGGTTTTTCTCAGATTAAAATTTTACTCTAGCTGGGAGTTCAGCATACTGTGAGATGTCATGAGAAAGTTCTTGCAATGCACTCCAGAAGATAACTCTTGAGTTCGGCTACCCGTCGCTCTCCCTTAAGTGCAGTCTCTGGCAGTAAGTATAATACATGTTCAGACTTGATTCAATTTGACATTTGGATTCAACACTTCATGCACTACAATTTCATCCCATGCTGATCCACCAAAAGCTTGAGGTTTCAGAAATGGAGGAATACTGTAGTGCAAGATGAACTGACAGGGCAAATTTCAAAGGTCAATTTGAGGGTGAAAGACTCATAAAGTCTTGATGAGAAACTTTTTGGAAAATCTCACGTCAGAGGTTATTCAGCATCTCCGTGTGGTTGTCTGCACATCTGTGACTTCATCTTGCTATTGTTTCTGTTGTGTTTTTAAACATGACTCCCCTCTGTGAATTCCATGGAGACAAGCGGAGGTGAAACGACTGAGGTGCGGAGAGATGGTAGCCTGGGGAAAGACAGCCAGACAGGCTCCAGCTTTCTCCACCCTCAAGTGCCTAATTTTGGTTTTTGCTCATGTTCTCCTGTTCAGTGGCAAAACAAAGCTTCCACCGTGTGGCCTGCCGCACAAGACGTCGGGACTCAGTTTGCACTTGTTATGTTGGTACAAAGAGATCTTCACACATCAAATCTACAGGTCTTGGCAAAAGTCCCAACTGATAAGAGGGGATCTAACATCAAACCTCAGCCAACGAAACTATCTTCCAATTCCACGTTCTTTAGCAGCGTTTGATAATGAACTTAACTTGAGGCAAGCCCCTGGGAGGTTCATGCAACAAAACGAATAGCTTATAATCAGCATCATTTCAATCCAGGCTGGCATTTATGAGAGTAATTTATCCGTGATTTGTGATAAAAATGAAGGTGCGAGATTCTTATCTTGATTGTGTCTTGGAATTTTATTACAAAGCTTCTTTTCAGAGTGTTGAGTGGAAACTGGTGTCTGTTGTGGAAATATTAATCCACCTCATGAATGGCCCCTTATCATCAGGTCCCATTTTAAATGGTGGGGAATTAGAAAGCAAACACACGACAGACTCTTTCAATGCTCCATAATTCAACTTTAACTCCTTTAATAGCGGGATTGGTCTTTAAATATAAGTACGGATAACATATGCACTGCAATCAAAAGATAAAACATTTCAGAGTCAATCATTTACACCGTTTAGTGTCATTCACATTGTCTTTAAAGTTTGTTGTGGTAAAAACATTGAGCGGATGCATAATTGTGTATATGTATTATGAGTTGCATTGTGTGTGTGTGTGTGTGTGTATACTGTAATGATATATTTCTTTGCTGGTCTGATAAGGTGGTTTATTGGCTTTTACGAAGTGCAGCTGATACTTGAGAGAAGAGAAATGTGTTCAATTCTTTTGAGCTTTTAGATTGATTGCACCATACTGTACTTGTGACATTGTCTTAAGCATCAGAAGCATTTTAAAAGGGTTCATTCATTGTCACTGTTTATATAATGGAGTGTGGGCGTTTTGGTCATTTTGGTCATTTTGTGAGAAGTTTTTTATGAAATTGTTTAGAAAAATCTGAGTTGTCTTGCATTCGCAATTATTAATTTATACTACCATTCACAAGTTCTTATGCTCATCCAGGAATTTAGTTGTTTCTTTGTTTTATTTACAGTAAAAAGTAATATTATGAAAGATTTTTACAATTTAAAGTAGCTGTTTTCCCTTTTAAAATATTTTAAAATGCAATTTCTTCCTGTAATGGAAAAGCTGCATTTTCTTAGCAGCCATTGCTCACACAATCCTTCAGAAATCATTATAATATGCTGATTCGGAGCTCAAGAAACATTATTACATATTACATCTATAACATGCTGCTTAATATTTTTGTTGAAACCATGATATTACAGAATAAAAGTATACATTTCTTTAAAAAAATAAACCTACTCCAAACCTTTGAACGGTTGAGTATATTTCACTTTGTTTTTAAATCTATATTTATACATTTTAATTTCCACATTTTATCTCATAAGGAACCGTTAGACCTCCTCCCCTATCATAAAGACTCCCAGGGTGTTTTTTTAAGAGTTGGATGAGAATTAAAGAGACGTGGGGGGTTCATATCAACACAATGGAGTAGGCGGGTTAAGTGATGGCTAAGGTTATTGACCTTTACACCATGGACCTTTTTGTAAGCAACACTATAGTGTGAGGGTCAAACCTCGACAGGAAGTGTGTAATGTGTGACTGACTGTAGCAGAAAAACGAGTTGAACTCATTAGGGAATTAACCAGTATCATTCTCTTTGTTGTGATTTGTAAACTGCCTTTGGCTCACTTACTAGCTAATTGTATGGAAGTATTTAATATCCACATTTTATATGAAGATTCCTCCAGTTTTCTTTTACCATTAAACTTTTCAAAGTTTAGGATATTAAATGCTCAGCTACACAATCTGTCTTGGGAAAAAAAAAAGAACTAAGATCAAAGCTTGTCCTCAGTTGAACTAGTTGTGCCTCGCTCGGGTTGAAGTCAGAGGGTCTTTTTAGCAGCGGTTTGCTCATTAATCCCCGAAGCCCCTGCTTCTCAGTCGTGTCTAGATGCTACAAACAAACCTGTGGGTATATTAATAGAAGGTAATTACATGTGCTTGGGGTCGTGCTTTTTGCCTTCCCTTTAGACACAGGCATTCTTTATCTTGTCTGCTGCAAATAGCAGATGGCCTCCACCCTCTTTCTTATGCGGAACCGAGTCAGCAAAGTGTGCTTACATTTGTAGCAGTCAGGCAAAGTAAACAAACCCCTCTGATTGTTCACCGCCCTCCACACACAGGGATCCACAGGCATAATTAATCTCATCAGTTCAAAGCTCATCACCTGCAAGCTCAGTTCAACAGCCAAACCCACTGGAACTGTGCTTTCCCCTCCACAGTTTTCACATTGCTAATGGGATAAATAAAGTTAGACAAGTTGGAATTGTTTACACCTGGTATTTATGTATCAGGTGATCAGATCACAAGTGGCCAGCCAGGACAAATTGCGCCAATACTTGGAATTACAGTATATCAGCAGTCGCATTGATATTGGTTGTTAAATATGAGATTATTTCTGGCTATCCAAATTTAGTAAATTCTCTGAATAAAAATTATTATTAAATTATTATTATTATTATTATTATTATTTTTTATCCATGGCACACAGGAATTTCTTCTCATATTTGTATTTTAAAAGAAAGTTGATCATAAGACCAATTATTATTTATTTTTTTCAGTGGCCAAATGACTGTTGAATAGTAAAGAAAAAGTAGGGTTTAGGGTCCAATTCTCACCATTAACTAATTATAAACTATGACTTTTGCCTCAATAAACTGCTAATTACTAGAATAAACAGCCAATATCCTAGTAATATGCATTCTAATAAGCAACTAGTTTATAGAGAGAATTGGACCCTAAACTAAAGTGTTACCAAAGTTGTTTTTCACTGTTTATGATCGACATCTCACGTAGATTAATATCTAATATCTGCCAATATATTGCTTATTTGCTACCAAAAAAATAATTATTGGATCGGTTACCTGCATCAATTGTTAAAATATTAACAGCATGAATATAATGTCAAGTTTTTGTGGTAAGAGTCCAGCTAACAGACTGCTGAACATGCCCAGTTTGACCACCGATGTTGCACTATTTTGGTGCATTTCTCATTCAGAATGAATAGGTGTTTTAGCTCTGTATGTTGTGTTTTTGATTATAATTTGTTGTTAAAGTTATGTTTCAAGTCAGCATTAGAGTGTTTGAAGTCTCTTCCATCAGTTTTCTCAATAAACTGTCACACAAGTTAAACTAAGAAAGTTCTACATCACTATTATGTAATGTTTATACTCAGCTTAACTTTAAACACAAGCTTATTGAACTTGGATCCACAAATTAAAACAATAATTTAAGAGTTTATAGAGTATTGTTTTAAGAAAGCACATACCAACCTTAATTGTTAAGTTGATAGAACACATTTTTCCAGGTGTTGAGTTGAGTGTACTCAAAAAAGTAAAGCTGGTTGCCTCATGTTTTGAGTTTTCTCAAATGCAGATTTTTTTTTTTTTTTTTTTACAGTTTAGTATTAACATGCATCTTTAACATGTCTCCTTTGACAAATTGACTGTTTTCCATCAAGGTGAACATCAAGGTCTGTAATGTAATCATAATCATAAAAGATTTCTTTAAGGCTGATGAGTTGTCTAGTTCAGGCAACCCACTGCCACTGACTATAATGGAAGATTCATTCTCTTTCCTTTGATATTCTCTTTCTCTTTGGCACAGTTCTCTCACGATGTCTCTGCGTTGAAAGGAATGCTCTTGTTCTTTGTGTCGCCTGTCTTTACTCCCCGGTCGAGGGTTGGCTAATAATGGCCAGTCTCTGTACTACGGAATGATTTACAGATAGACAGCGCTGTGAGACAGCTAATGCTCAATTTCTTTGCGTTCCCTGTGGTTATCCAACGGCTGTCTTTGCCTCACCACCTGTCTTTTCCTCTTCTCCTCTCCTGTCATCCGTAGTAACATCAAACGAACACTACACTTAGCCTCTCTCTGTTCAGGTGCCATGACAGTTATTGTTAGTAGTGCATAACACCTGGATAGTCTGCTTTGCCTCTTAATGGGGAAAACTGTAATTTGCAGCGGAAAGATTGTGAAAAAAAGAGAGGTACGGAAGGGGAGGGGAGGAAATCCTTCAAGGTATTTTCAGAGGGAAGTGCTGATCTGTCATTAGCTTTGACTGTTTTGTCATTTTACAGGCTATGGGCGAAAATTACAGTTTTGTACGATCAACGCAGTAAAGGGAAGCTGATAACGTTTATGGGAAATGTAGTTAATTTATTGAAGATTTGTATTTCCGTTCCTTTACCTGCTTTAGGGCTTCATAGAGTAGTTCAAATAATGGTTGGGGACCAAAGATTCAAAACCTTGTTAGAAGTTTTACTTTGATATACTTGGTTTCTCTGTGCAGAAGAGGTGTTTGAAGTAAAATGTTGCTGAAATGATCAATGCAGTGAAAGCGTTCAAGCTTTCACTCTAGTGAGTGCTGAAGAACAAGGCTTGACAGAGCCATGAATAACTACTGTGCTCTTTTCTCCTGGGTAAGTTTGACAACACGTTCACTTTGATAAGCTTGATCCAGGTGGGATCCAGGTGTGTCATTCCTTTCAAATACTTTCATGGAGCAGCTTAGTGAGTCATGTCATACATACATAAGTTTGGGGTCAGTAAATTTTCTTTTTCTTTCTTTTTTTTTATTATTATTTTTTTTTTTAAGAAATTGTTCATTCTGATTGATACATCAAGAAAGCGTAAATTGATCAAAAGTGACAAAGATATTTTTAATGTTACAGTCAGGGGTGGAACGGATCGCAGTTAATCCGTGATCTGTACGGATCAGGCCCCACGGTTTGGCACGCATGTGATTCGCGGATAAGGCTAACTGCTAAATTTAACCATCATAGAGTGAAAGTTTATAATTTTGAAAAGATTACCACTGCAAACTATTTTTTTCTGTGTATTAACTTGCACGGATTAATTGTTCACCACAAGACTAGTAATATGCGCTAACAAAGTAAATAAGGGTCAATTTTGATTTCATGGTGACTTTAACTCCTTTCCCGCCATTGTTTTCACTGTTATACTGTAGGGGCCTATTACTCATCCTCTGAAATGGTGCAGAAATTCCAGATCCAAATACAAGTGAAGAAGAAGCAGCAGAAACAAGCAAAAGAAGCATTATTTATGCACAAGCTAATGTGATCATAAACATTAAACATAAAAATCAAACAAAATGAATTGTCCAACCTACGAAGAGGTAACAACTGTGCTAACTTTGGGGGTTTTAATGGACTCAATCTACTTGATCCATTTTCTGATCATAGTTCTGAATCTGATCCAAAAAAAATATTTGACAGATTCGCAATTTTCTTAACTTTTTGTTCAAAATGTTGCTTTTTTTAATGAAACTTACAAATATTGATAAAAATAGAATGCATGAAACTAGAATAAAATGTTTTTGTTCTCTGTTCTTTCTTATGATACATTGTATGTTCAGATATTCATGCAACAAAATATTCTAGAGGCCATGAAAATTTTGTGAAAATTATCAAAAATGCTGGTGCTGGCGGGGAAACAGTTAAAAATATTAAAAATCTTACCAACCTCTGATTTGTGAACGGCAGTACATAGACACAAAAAACTTTTGAAATGGACATAACTTGCAGTTCATTCACAACTTATTATTGTTAATTATAATGCTTTATATCAATGTGGTGCTGTAGATTCAACAGCAGTGGTGCAAGAAAACGGACACATTTCATTTCAATGCGAATTTGTTTAACTTTACCTCAATGTCATAGAGATGTCTTATTCAATGTCCCTTTTAGGGTATCCACATAAGAAACATTCACCATTCATGGTCAAGCAGTAGTTCAGAGCCTAAATTGGTTTTAACAACCTGACAGACGTTCCACTCCCTGCCCTTAAGTCATACCAAAACAAAGCCATATTAATGAGTACCAGCGGCACTCAAGATAAGCCATATACAAAAGCCTCCTCTTTTTGTCCCCCCTGAGGTAAGATTTAGCTTTTGGTACCCAGTGTTTCTTTACAACTGTTCCATGGAAAGGGAGTGATAATGAGAGAGCAGAGCTTTCACCCACTTCTACTTCATCCTACATTATGTGAGGATCACAGAGTCTCTGCCATTAACCATGCTTGTACATTACTGCACTGATCACGTTGGAGGTTTGCCGTATAGAAGCACCCTGGTGTTGGCTTTAAATGTCGAAAGTAAAAAAGTTTTCATTCTTTTTAACCCTAAAATGCATATGTGCGTCTAAAAAGACACAGATTTTCCTAGAAGATGAATGGGGCTAAAAATAACATTTGCATTTTAGGGTTAATTGTATTAAACAGACGTTTCTGACTGGTTTAACTCAGTGTTTTGGGGGGAATCGACCAACAAATCACTTAGGCTAGGTATATTAAGCTGGGATATGAGATTTTAACATTGAAAAATGAATAATGTGATCTTGAGATCTGTGAAGCAAAACACACTTTACCCAGAGAGTAGAAGATTGACCTTTAAGTGGGCCGTGTTGCTGTTTTTCCAGTCATTCAGGAATGGGTCAGGAGGTGGACAGGTGGAAGCAGTCAAGGGGCACGTTTTATTGAGCACACTCCCTCTGGAATACAAGTGTTTTATTGCATTGACTGACACTTGTTTAAAGAGATCATAATCTTTAACAGACAGATAAGATGTCCACTGCCATGCTAAATATGTACTCAACCTAAATCCACAAATTATGCAGTATTCCCTTGTTTTCCTGCACTGTTTATGGTTTGGATTGATATATTATATAGGATCTTAGAGTCAAAGGGTAAAGTGGTTCTGTACTCTTATGAAATGACATTGATAGAAACAGTGGGTCAGGTTATGGAGTGACTTATAAATCAGAAAGTTACATCTCCTAACATCAGTACTGCGTCTTTGAGCAAGGCATGTAACCACAAGTTGTTCCAGGAGGGCTGTCTCTGCAAAACGTTCACTTCAATTTACTTTTAATTATGAGCTAGTTTCTTTCAATAGCTTTGGTACTATTTTAAGTTGTTGTAAATTGTCAACACATCTCCAAGCACATAATCAAAAACAGTTTTTGGTATGTTTGAGCATGTTTCAATTGTTTAATTTAGGAATAACTTACAATTCATGTGAGAGTCTACACTATTGTGACACATTTAATTCAGAACCTCAGTGGTAACTTTGGAAAATATTAGGGCTGTGAAACGATATTTAAGAAATAGTTGCTTATATATATATACAGCCCTATGAATCTAGCATTGTTTGAGGTTGAAATAATACTACAATTTGTAAATTGAAAGAAAATTATTTTAGTTTTAGTAATAAGACCGAATGTTTTAACTAGCTGTGGCACAACTGTGTAGTCTGATGTTTTGTACCAAGAGCTTTGAGAAGTGACCACGTACATTTCCTACTTGTTTCTCTTCATTTTAGGATTCAATTATTGGCAACAAAGGCAACTAAGAAAGTTTTAGCATTTAGCAAAGAATTGGCATTTCATGGGATATTGTATATTGTATCTCTTTCTTATGTTTTATTTCTTTTTGAATATCCACACAAATACCACCATGACATGATGGGAGTCATGGTCAATCAGGAGCTCAGTCAAGGTTTAACAATCAGACAGGTTTGACAATTCCACCCCTGCCCTAGAGTCATGCCATGACAAAGCCATATTAATGAGCACCAGAGGCATTCAAGCTAAGCCATATACAAAAGCCTTGTCTTTTTGGCCCCCCAGGAGAAAGACAAGACTAAATGTTTGGTAACCAGTGTTTTTTTTCTCCAACTAAACAAAGAGAAGGGGGTTAGAGAGATTCCACCAGCCCTCTACTTCAGCCTGTATGCAAGAATCACTAAAAAACATCTGTTTAGTGTCCCATCTGGAGAAAGTGTAGCATATCACTGCATATTATTTTACCAGCACATTCTTTTTGTTTAGATGTTTTGTGATGAACATGAAACCAGGCCAAAAAACTTTAAAGTTAAAGTTTAAAGTTAAATGTTCATTCTGCGTTTGGAGCATATTTAAAATGACCTAAACTTTAACCTTGTAATGTGCATTACCTTTTTTAATAAGACCTTGCAGCACTTATGACTTGTCATGGCATACCAAATTCCATTATTGCTACAAGTGCCATGTTTTTATCTTTCAAAGAATCACAACAACAAGAGTGCATCCTCCAAATTAGCCAAATGTGGTGAACCAGGGCACTTTTTGTTGCTTCCATTCAGATTATTTAAATAGGGATGTGAGTGCCAGAGATGGGGGTCCCAGGGGGCAGAAAGAGGGAAAGGCTTTTGTCACCGTAAACTTACTATGCGCCACACAATGAGATGGCAAGGCTGAGTTATGTGCGAAATCCTGCTACAGTGAGTCGACTGGTCACCATGAATGCGTTCATTGTTAGAAACCCTTCACTGTGTTCTAAAGGAGCTGACCTTGATCCAAAACCTGTGCCTTCATCATCCTCACAATCCACTCTGCTTGTCTTCCAAAGATTTGTGCTTTTCTTCCCTTTCGCCGAGGTTCAAAGAGTTAGGGCATTCTCAGATGTGTTAGCCAGGCACGTATGCCAGAGACCCATTACTTGTGTCCTCAAAGTCTGTCCATAAAACCAATTCATGATCTCCAGGACTTACTGTGAGGAAAAAAATTCTAGATTTTGGTCTACCATTGGCTCTGTCCATACTTTTGACTTGGCTTTGATTTCATTAGTTGCTTTGAGAAGGTGCCATTCTTTCTCTGAATTGCTCCTTGATGTATAGTGTTTCCAAGCGCTATTTCACTCAATTGCATGATGCTTGTCCTATATAGATTCAAGCAGTTTGTCTTACTATAAAGATTGATTTTTAGCAATTGCACATACTTATCTTACACATTCCTCACAACAATATATAAAAAGTCATCATACAAAGGAGATGGATTTTCAGAATCAACTGCTTTGTTTTATAGATCTCCTTCCTGTTGTTCATCACAAAAGACACATTCTCAGAGTGACACAGGCTTTCACAATGTTTGGCTCTGGTAGAACTACTTTTTTTTTACTTAAGTTTAGATAGCAACAGTAACATTTAATGCAAGTGTTAGTGAAAACATGGAACAACTAATTAAGGTAATAAAGAGCTGTAGTATCATGCATATTTTTATTTTATTTTATTTTAAAATATATTAGGGAGCTCTGGTGGTAATCCTTGTTGTCTTAGTGAGATGGGGAAAAAAACTACTGATGGGACTTAACATAAAATACATATTTTTTTTCTCTAGCTAGTGATCACCATGTATTTTCTTTGAAAAGAAAAAGCAGTTTTGACTTTTTGTTCCCTGGGTAAATATGGAGTTTTTGAAAGTTACATTTAAAATCTACTTGACTCAAGGGTTCACAAGTTATAGTTTTTGGGCTCAACGCTTCTCGTTGTGAGACCCATTTCTCAAGTAGAATGCTTGTAGTCCACTGTATTTGGTCACAGTGCTAAAACTTCCCAAATCGTATACAAAAACGCTAGCAGGATTTATTTTTCTAACTACAGTACTGTGCTTTGATGTGTTGCCAGTGGATTGCTGTGCTCTTTTGTGTGCCTGGTCTGGGTAAGATGCCTGGAGTTCTCTGGAGGGCAGCCACTTATCCAATGTGTGTCCAGAGACTTGTCCAACGTGCAACACATGCTAGGCAGCACCAGCGCTAGTGCTGACACTTAGCACTACGCTTCACTGCCTTTCTTTTCTTTTTTTTCACTTCAACTCTCTTTAAACTTGCACATAAAAACATGCCCTTCTCACATGAGGTGGATTAAATTTGTATTTGGTAAGAATACATTTAAAAAAAGAGACACAGTAGCTTCCCCAATGGTTAAAACTTCAATTTCCTTTTCTGGACCAGTTTCCCCAGAAATGGTGATTTTGTTCTCACAGGATGGAAACGCTATTTTATTTTATTTTATTTTGCAAATTATTTCGATGATATTGTGATTTTTATAACCTAAGCTCATTATTAAACATGTCTGTGGGGACATTTCTGCAAAATTATGTTATATTGCTTCTTGCACATTTCACAACATTTGCATAATGAAATGTCCAGTGAGTCATGCTTTTATCACGTTCACTTTTATCCGAAACGATGAATGCGAATCTGGCAACACTTGTTACAATGATTGTTGTATGGATTGCCACAGTTGGGAAATAAAGTGTCTGAGGGGTGCTAAATGGTTCATTCTCTATCGCATTTGAAAATAACGTACATTCTACACTAAACTCTACCCATAAACCTAACCAATAGTGTTAACAAAAGCAAACACATTTGCTGAAGCAACCATGCCATTTTAGCTTCAAATCTTTGATTTCTCGTTACTTGTGTGGTTTTTTTATTATTTAGTTTATTTTTTAACAAAACTCATACCTGAGTGTTTGTGGTGATTAATGTCATATGTTAATACAAAATGTAGTAGTTTATAAATCAGGCACTATGATAAATGTGTTTTGAGATCGACACATCATATTTGTTCAAGGAACCACATAAAAATTAGTCTTTATTAATTGATAATCTGGCCTAATCTGCCACTACTAGTGTTCATTTCACCGGGAAACTGAAGTGAATTGTATGTATGGGTACATACGCAAAAATGTAGAAGCACGTTTTTTCCAGTGAGCCCATGTTGGATTTTTGACGACTGGAATGGAAACATAGCCTGTAAGTCTCTTAATGACAAATAGTCCTTTAGTTCTGCTAATTGTTTCTACTTCTACTGTACATAACATGATATCAGCCACCTCTGGTAACCTTTTTTTTTTAAAGAAGAGCTGCTTTCAGTCTTTATCTTTGTGCCCAATAGTAGCTATAGTACAACTGTTCAGAGCTATTTGTGGAACACCAGGTCAGGGAGATATGTACTAGCATGTGTTACATTCAGTGTTGTCTCTCTCAGAGGAAGCTGATAGACCTGCTTTGTGTGAATGTTTGCTTGTCAGGCTAAGCACAGAAGCAAAGACATTGTCTGGAGCCTGTCCATTCCTCTTTTCACTTCCTGATGTTCTCTACCCTTGGGCTTTTTCTGTTTCTATGTTTTTTGAACTCCTAGTTTTAAAAAGCTTACTTCTAGCTCTAGGGACTCAGTCGGAAGAAGTGCATGGGAAGGTCAGATGTTCTCTATTTTGAATTACTGTACACACAAAGTAATTAAGGTGCACTTTGATGAACCATGCTCGGGGAGGTTGGCTCAGAGAGGCTGCGTTTTGAAAGTACGGCTCTATCTATAGTAACAAGTTCAAGTGCCTTTGAAAACAGCCTCGACTCCTTGATAGAGCTGTTAGGAATAAGAGCACATGTCTCATGTTTTAATCTCAAACAAAACTTCAAAGCCTCCCCTTGAGGCCTGACTAGATTGAAAAGTTTTACATATTAAACCAAAAACCTCATCGTCAGCTTCCGTCCTTCACCAATGTTTGTTTACCAGACTTCAAACCTGGTCTTGACCTATAGGTGAACTGTAGATCATTATCATAAAGAGTGTTAATTAGTGTTTATTGTTCTCACTCCTGCAGTTTTCAATAAATATTCGATGCAATTCAGGGTTTGATGTATGACTAAATTAATTCCTAATTTATTCATTAATGATTATTTTTATGAGAATATCACACCTATTGCCAAAGCATACGTTGTTCTCAAGACATAATTTCCAACATTTAATTCAGTGTGATTGGAGCTACCACTTTCGACCTGTGATTGTAAGCACAGTTTCTTGTTAGCATGACATGTGGAGGACTTAAACTGTACTGTACATGTCAGTCAGATGCATTTTTTCTGTCTAAATGGCTTTTGATATCTTCTGTTCCACAGAAGAGAGAAAATCATACAGGTTTGAAACATGAGGGGGATCTTTCCCTTTTAAGTTTATAGTGAGATGAAATTTCATGTTCCCGAGAGGTCGTTTGTATAGTCTTAAATAAGACAACCGGGGTTTGTCTGATTTGTGTGGGCTGTTGTTCCTTCAAGCTATGCACGTTTGCTTATAGTTAAGCTATAATGTCTCCTGTATGGATTTTCACCTTCACCCACTGAGCTACACTGTGTGAGGGCATGGCCTGACATTTGCAAGAGAAAATCAGTATGGTATTGCTTGAATAGTTTGTTTGATATTAATGCTAGAAGTATGATAGTGAGTATTACTCAGACTGGATGTTAGTGCACTGTAACCTTTGACTCAGCTCCACCAACACGTTCCCATTATTTACATCTTTAGCATTGCTAATGCTCCTAGTTCATATTCCCTTAAGTACCTGACTATCTCTGAGGTTTTCGCTCAGGGCAAAGTAGACAGGAACTTGTCTTTCAGTGTTACACAAGAACGACAGCTCCTCCGGCTCTGTTGTCCCTTGTTTTCTCCCTGAGTTTTCCACCCTGAAAGAATAGTACTCTTAGCATATTTAAGATGAGTTTCTTTTTTTAAACTCTCTCTCTGTTGGGTTATTGATTATAAAATGACATACACCTAGAGGGATTTTTAAATTTGATAAGTTCTAATGTTTGCTGATATTTTGGTACAAGTTCTTTTTATAGCTCTTCCATGTATGCAATCTCTTATTTAGAAATGCTGTTTGAAGCATGCATGCAGTATTACTGTTGCACTGGGCCCTGAATACAGTACAAGGCATCTGAGGTATATAAGTGTTAGCTGTTTTCTTTATGGAGTCACAAATAGCTGGCCGGCAGTATCATATTTGCCTTTCAAATATAGGCCAATCCATGGCGACCTCACTACAGTCATTAGTCGGCTGGCACCCGGCAATCAATGAGTGGAATGCTATACATGCACTGGTGTTATTCAAAGGGCATGATTGTTTCTGGAATGCACTATATACAATATGCACATAAAACAATAAAACGTAATCTAACGTATTCATAACTAAATGTACTCTATTACTTATGTATGTAGTATAGGTTTGGGGATTTAGAAAGCATTCATATTGATGTTGTATTATTTTCACCCAATATACAGTTTCAACCAAGTTAAAATAGAAACTTATTTCCTGCCGTAGCGCCAGGGTCAGCTGTTTTTCTGATGCATTCAAAGCCAGTATGCTAAAATAATCTCCGGATAGTAATAGGAGCATCATAGGGTTTACTAAATTCGGATGGGACTGAATTAAATATAACAGAACACCTGCTTTAGCAATCTGGAGGGTTGTAGGTAAAGCATCATTCCTGCAAAAGTGCATGAGCTCAGCATGTGCTTTAATGTATAATAATAAAGTCAATATTACACCAGACTGAATGGAAATTGGAAATACGTTAATATATGACAGCTACATGTTTTTTTCTTTTCTTTTTTGCTCACTTGGTTTGGGTGTTAGGCGGTATTGATTTTGGCCTGACCTTTTAAAGACTGGGAGGGTAGAGGACTGATTGAAATAGCGTTCGGCTCAGACTGTGGAGACTCAAATCCATCTTTGAAAACATCTTAAATTGTTAAACCTACCCCTCAGACTTGTAAACGTTGAGACCAACTGGGCAGTAAGCTATAAACCATTCAGGAGATACCTGAGTCAGTCCATTCTTACATTTCCAGACCGACAAATTGATTGAAACTAAACACTTCTCTGTCCACGAGGCTCTGTTCCTGCAGGATAATGCACTGTAATGGGAAGGAAATGAGTGTGCCATTCAGTGCCAGTCAAGCATGTTCTTTGGCCATCATTACCCTGTATGGCCCTCTCTCTAATCGGGAAGATTTAGAGTGTGGGAAAATTTGCTTTACTTACCTGCTATTTTCCATTCTCAGATTTAATTAGATAATTTTTCCTGAGAACTGAATAATATACTTTCTCAGCAAATACTTTTGATGCTTGAGTTTCATAATAAGAATGTAAAACTTATTTATCATATATACAAATTTTGTTCACTCTCTTTTAATTATGTTCTAAAACATTTTTTTGCTGAAAGCAGTTTTAAAGATGCCACAGATCATTGAATTGATGTTCTTGTAATGGTATTCAAAGTAAAATATGAAATTAGTCATTAAAAGGTTAATGGCTACCCTGTAACGTTTTCTTAATTTTTCATTCCTTAATCCATCTGTCTATGAATGTTGGGACAGATTTAAAATGGCTCACTCAGGAACAGCCTACGGAAATCTTTAATTGTAGTTGCGTACCTGAATTCTTCAGGACCTGAGAGCACAGCTGTCGTGTCACATGCACATACACTCCTGTCACTGCAAATGCATTTGCCCCATTAAGACTGCCATGCAATCAGGTTGGTCTATGTTCAGCATCCACAAACACCACAGGAAGTTAAAGGAAAAGGTGCCACAATCATTTTAAACCTCCAGGGAGGAGTGTAGTGAGAGGGGGGAAACTGATTACTGTGGAATACTGTAGCAGAAAAAATCACCAGCTCTCTGTAAATACCTACTCAGTTATTTATGAAATTTGTTATACGCTTGCTTTTCAGGGCAAATAGCAGTAATTCCAAGTGTACATGGAACTTCTCTGAGGCACATGTTCAGGAGCCTTTTGTATAATGTTTTATATGTACAAAATGGCCTTCAAAAACTTTTCTTGGGAATGTGCATTTCTTCATAAACATTTGGCACACTTTCACTGTTGTCAGTATTTTAGCTTGCCATGGATAGTAAAATAATCGAATGCCTCTGAAATGTGCAGGTCATGATCAAAAAGCAATTAATAATGTGGTCAGCAAAATTCACTGAACTCATGTTGCAACAGAAGCACTAAAGTGCTAAAACCAAATGTTTACTTTTGTCAATAGATAATTTCATGTGTATAGTTAATAAGCAATGTGCAAACAGCTTTGACCAACATGGTTTTGAGGCATGCTGGGCTATGATTACAATTTATCAGATGGTAGTGTTGGTAACTGACTTCAAACTCAAGCTGTGCTTATAATCTTTTATTCATTGAACTCTCAGTTTCAAGCTCCTCACATCCAGAAAGAGCGAGAGAGAAGAAATTGCTTGCCACATATGGTGATAGAACAGGACAGTGCCATAACGAAGCTCAATGACAATGTTCGGACTGTGCAGTCCTACCGTTACGGGTGGATGCACGCAAACAGACCAAGTTTTAATCTTAAGAATCCAAAAAAAACGGGGAAAGCAACACACTAAATGTAAGAGTGACAGGACAACAAACAGAGGAAGAGGAGGAACTTAAGTACTGACACAATTAAAGGTAATTAACGATACACAGCTGAAACAGACTCATAATGATGGTGACCATGGTAACAAAGGAGTGGTGGAAAGATCAAACAAAGGAAGACATGTGACTAATGAAAACAAACTGAATCCATTAAAACTAAGCGGCTGTTTACACGACACCGTTTTCAACTGAAAACGTAAAACTTTTGTGTTGTAAAAATGTTTGCGATTTAGACTACAACAGTGTTTTGGGTGCCTGAAAACGCAAACTTTTGAAAACCTGTTTCAAAGGGTACGTTTTTGAAAACGGTCTCCGTGTAAACAACAAAAACGCGAATCTCTGAAAACGATGACGTCATGCACATGCATATTACGTGTTCAATCTATAGTGCTTCATTGCCATCTAAAGGCCTGGCAGCAGAATACAGCATTTTTAGTCGTTTTTCGAGGATCCGTGTGAATGAGGATCGTTTTGACAATGGTGTCGTTTCTACGTGGAATACTAATTTTTAAGTAGAATCATTGTCGTGTAAACAAACTGAACATAACTGTGACAATTTTTGTCTCATTGTAATACTGGATGCAGAACTGCAAAGGATCACCCAAAAGGGATTGGTGAGGATTTTTTATTTAATTTCATTTCATTGTTTCGTTTTTCATTTAGTTTCTCATTTCATTTCTCATTTTGTTTCTTGGCTTCATTTCTGCTTTAGTTTTTTTTTTTTTTTTTCGTTTCGTTTCACATTTATTTTATTTTGCTGTTTTGTTGTTGTTTTGTTTTTGACTGACATCAAGTCAAACTTGTTCACACTGACAGCCTGTAACATCTTTTTGTTGCACAGATTCTGTTGTAGTATGCAAACTTTTATACATCAGGGCTTAGCTTCTAGGAGCAATACTGATTAACAATCTATTCTTGTCAGTGTTCTCTGGAACAACTTGTATTTCAGCAGTGAAAAAGTGAATTGTACCAATGACCCGGAGTACCCTTTTTTAATCCCAAACATATGCTTATAATCCTCTTAGTACAGGCCCTTTTTGTTAAATGTCTAGCTCCCCTTCCAGTCCTTCTATTGAATCTGGAGGGAGCAGAGATAGGCTCATTGCAGTTGTCCTCCAAATTTGACATCCATCTGTCTCCAGCTCTCCAGCCCTCAGTGGGGTTTGGCTCAGCCGCAAACCTCTTGAGTTTTGTGATTGACTGCAGTTTTTTTCCACACAGTCGGCCTGTTTGCTCTGATAGGCTCCTGCTGGTCTCTAAAGCTGTCAAAGCTCTGAGCAATTTGTAATCCATACATCCTCATTTCCGCCCCATGGCCCAGTCCTTGCCCGGTCTGCCCTCAGGTATACCGTTCCAATGATAATTCACACAGGTTGCAGTATCAATATTATTGTTTTCAACTTCAGTCTAGTTTGGCAAAGGTGAAAGTCCCAAATGCTATTATTGTGGCATCGATATACAAACATCAAATTCAAAATGTAGCCGCGAGCAGCGATTATCGGGGTTCAAGTGCTTTAAGGCCTTTAAGGATACACATAAAAAGGTATTGTTTTATTTAGCAAGCATGTAATCGCTTATAGATCATAGATGGAAAAGACCATTTACAGCCAATACAGGTAGTTTACTAAGGAAATACATGGATTTTAAAGCCTTTTTTCACCTTTATAACAGTTAAAGTGGCACCTAGGCCTGATGTCCATAAAAGTCTCCATGCTTCTTTAGAATCATGTGACGCATGTCATGTGCACACCCAAGTTCTAAGCAAATCAGGCAGGAAGAGGGTCATTTTCATGGGATTTGCCATAGAAATACAAAATTTTTACACCTTTTTAACAGTTATTACCCCACCTATCAGGCCAATCTGGCCTGTGCATATTTCAATGCCTATTTTCTAAATGACTCCGCTATAGCTATCCAAAGGCCAAAGTAAAACATTTTTTTTTGATAATTATTGAGAGTTCCAAGAATTGTGCCGCAGGGGTTTTATCGAGGTTGAGCCAAAAACCTAGGACTAGTTTACCAAAGTTTTTTTTTTATAATCTCCAATATTTAAAGAACGATTCGATTGACAGTGGCGGTCCTAGAGGCAAAGTTGCTCAGAATGAGGAGTTCTACCATGCGGTATGATTGCCGTGGGCGTGTGTGAAAAATCGCACTGTATACAACTTTATTCACATGAAAAAACGCAAAGGCGCCCCCCTGGTGGCCGATTTCTTTTGAATTTCTCACAGGTCTCTAGGGCCGTGAGTCAAACAGGCCCAGCAACCTTGTCTTATAGCTGCTCATACTTCATTGGCTGCGCCGGCCACGTTTTTTGAGATACGTGAATGTCCTCAAAGGCATTCTTGGCACCTTGGACGAAGACACCGCATGTCAATTTCCAAGCCAATTAGACTTAGGGTTTCGAAGTTATAGCCATTTTTGTGTTTTTTTCCATGTTATAGCGCCACCACGTGGCCGGTCACCACGTTCTTTTTCACACAACCACAAAATGAGCTCTTACATATGTGCGTTGAGTTTGGGGAAAATATCTCATTCTGTTCACGAGTTATAGCTATATTAGGAAAAGTGGCTCCTCCCACTCTGAATGTTTGGCATCAAACTTTTTTTTGATAATTGTTTACAATCAGAACCCAGAGAATCTTGCTGTGCTGGTTTGGTTCCGATCGGGCCAAAAACCTAGGACTAGTTTATGAAAGTTTTTTTTTTTTTTTTTTTAAATCCAAAATACCCCAAAATTTAGCCAGGGCGACGATTGAATCCGATCGGGGCGAGCTTTGGAGACGTTGTAGACAGTGCGAGTACTACCAGCCCTCAAATTTTTAAGTCTCTATGACTTAAAGGTCCCGTTCTATGCCCCTTTTCACAAGATGTAAAATAAGTCTCTGATGTCCCCAGAGTGTGTATGTGAAGTTTGAGCTCAAAATACCCAACAGATCATTTTTTACAGCATACCGGGGCTCAGAAAAACGAGCCGTTTCAGTGTGTCCCCTTTAAATGCAAATGAGGTGCTGCTGGACGACACAGGGGGCGGAGCTTCATGAGCTCATGCTCAGTCTGTCAGGAAAAATTCATCTCACGGAATGATGATAATATCAGAAACTCTCAGTAACGGCGTTCATTTCGAGTCGGACAATAATGCCTACAGAGTCAGATTGCTGTATAGAGATGAAACAGGTATGGTTTAGTAGTTTAATTACGGTTGTTATAACGTATTTGTCATCTGCTTGTAGGCTATGTATCCATTATTTATTAATAGCCTACAAGTCTGCTGTCTGAATGATGATCAAACATGTACTGATGAGTTTAATAAAGTTTATTGTACATAACACAAAAGATGAAGCGTCAGTTTTACTTCAGAAAATCACCGTAAGAGCTGAGTAAACACAGTAGGCTAAGTTATAAGAAGTGCGCAAGTAGCCAGTAGAGTTGAGGGAGCATTCCTGTGGGCGGAGGTTAGTCAAGAAACGGTTCTGGTGATGTCACTAATGCAGGATGTAGAGGGATGTAGTCCAATCGAGCCGTTTTTTGTAGTCAACTTCTGTTAAATAAAATATCTCGCTTGGCATTGAACTTTGAGCTTTATAATTTTACAGATATTATTTATGCTCTAACAGCAACATTACACACTAACTAAAGTTTGAAACATGGAATCGCATGCAACGGGACCTTTAAGGTTTGGTCTGGCCGATCACTTTAAGGGAAGAATGCTGCTCTTGGGAAAATTTAACAATTACAATAGGGTTTCAGCGCTACGCGCATGAACACTTGAGACTTTTATATTTGGCTGGAGCTCTATAAAGCATTGAGTGACAACAACCTGTTCCAGGTTAAATATTGATTGAGTGCAAATAAGAAATGTTTTGATTCGCAAAAAGGCCAGTATGCCAGATGAGAACTAAATCGATACACATGCACAGTGTTCCTCGACAGACAACTGTTTACACAGACCATAGTCTAAGGCTGCATTTTAGTCAATAGTCAGGGGCAGCAGAGGTCCCCAACAGAGTGTTTGCTAAGGGTTTTGTTTTCATTTTAGAATTTTTATTTTAATATATAATACATAAACACCCCTAACTAATATAGAAAGTGCTGCACACTGTCATAGCTTGCAAAAATAAAAAAATAAAAAAGTAAAAACCATTTGAGAGCTTTGTCAGGCATTTTATTTTAAAAAATGTTTTTTTTTCTTTAATTTAATTTTTCATTGGCATTTCTTTGCAATAACACACCTCTGCAGGTCCTAACATTTAAAAAATCTTTCCTACAAACATTTTGAATTGTAGTGTATGTAGACGGAATTTAGATTTCTGATTCAATTTATATTTGCAAGCAAAATAATTGACCAAGAGTGAACTGACTCACCTGTTGGTATAAATCTGTTTGATCAACCATCCAGCACATAATTGTTAACCATTAACACACTGCCTGCATTCTTCAGTGTCGGAAACAGCACTCTTAAAGTGGTCCCTTTTTCATGGCAAATCTCCCACATTGTTTGACCAATCCCGCCCCAAGAACAGGTTTTCTACAAAGCCAGTTTTTGTAAATAATTTACCATCACTCTTTCACCACCTGAGCCGTCCAAAGAGCTTCCTAGAGTGCAGTGTTGTTGTTTTCCCTGTCATCTTTCAAGGTTTTTAGCATTCATAATTCAATAGGTATGTAGGACAGAAGTGCTCATTGAAGTGAAGTGATCGTTTGTATATCATAATAGATCATGATCATAATAGTTTGTATTAAGGTACAAATAATGTGAAATTCATGTAGAAATCATCTGTCAGTGTTAATAAATCATTGCTGACAGAATAAAGCCAGATTGAGCTTCATTAGTGGCGTGGATATAGTTAATATTTTAATGCTTTCAACACAATTTGAAGCTCTTGGCTTTTTCCTATTTTTTATTAAAAATAACAAGCTGTAAGACAGAAACTGTGAATTATTGAAAAGCCTGTCTGCACTGGTCATGGTGTTTGACCACATGCAGAGGAGTTTATCTAAAAAAAATGTTCCTTTTCCTCCTTAATTTCCTCTTCACTTTCATTACGTCCATGTTTTTTATCTTCTAACACTAAGTGTCTCCACTTATACCCTAATACACACCAAGTATTTCAATGGCTCCATTATTCAGCTTCCCTCCAGTCAAACTGAAAGCTGCTTTCTGCAATAATGTATCATATTATTTGAGTGCAATCAACTAAAATGTCCATGATACATCTGCTCTGTAAATTTGTAAAAAAAAAAAAAAAAATTGCTCTGTAAATTTTTTCTGTCTTTTAAAAGTGCTGTCAAATTCTGAAGGGCTTTTGAAACTTTCTCTTAGTTCTAAGAAACGTACAGCCATATTTATTCCTGTTTTTATTTTTCTGAAAAGAATGACAGTGATGATAACACATGTTGCCATTTAATGACAGTAATTCTTATTTTCCTGCATCTATGACATCAGGACTGTTATCAGAGATGATTATTGAGTGATTATCAATGATTATTGATTACTTACGAGGTTTCCAAGTCATTTACAAATGCGGTGATGAGATGTGGATATAGAGCTGCATAACATAAAGGTGAAGCTATAATTTATTTGTTTCTTTTTATGTTGGAGCTAAACTATGTACATGTCTTGACAGCCTTCATTTTAGTCATAATTTCAGTGTTTACATCAGGGACCAGAAGATTTTAAACTGCGCATGGAAAATTGAATTCTCACAGAGTAGTGGAGATGAGGGAAGATACACGTTCAGTTTTCCATATGAGACACGTCTCTGCTCGTTCAGAACGCAGTAATTATCACATTTGCTTTTGAATGGAAGAACTGTACAGGCTATTAAAAATAACAAAGAGAGAATAAATCCACTCTGGGACATTTAAATTAGTTTTAATATAAAAACGAAGCATAATTAGACGCTATATAGTTGTAAAAGTTTCCACATCAACGTTTTTATGATGTTTCTTCCTGCTTTAATTTCCCTAAACAAGATGTGACCATTTGAGCATATTTGTGCAGTGATAAATAGATTTAGACATCCTTTTTGGCAACCTTTTAGTCTCACCGCTTGCCTTGCAAGAAATTTGCATATAATCATGCTTGGCTGGCATAAGAAAGAAGTTGTGTAGAAGGCAATTGAAGTGCAGAAACTGAATACATTTGAATGTATTCAAGCCCATATTTATTCAAAGGAACAGCAGACATAGCGCTGTGTCTTTAACATGCCATCCTTTCATAAAACATGGTGCCAGATGTCCCTCATGCATTTTGCATCATTTTGTTACTAAAGAGAGGGTCACCCATGGCTTTTTTTTTTCACATATGCCCACTCTGCCCAGGAATGTCAGAGACAAGGTTTTGTAACAGAACACTAACAAATCACTTTTTATTTTTACTGGACTTGTGAACAACTTGCTGGGATTTTTGATCATGGTGATCTATGATGTTTTGTTTTATGAGCACCATATTTCATGTGAGTAATTAATTAATCAATTAATTTAACACAAAATAGGCAGCAAGTTGGACGTTATAAACTATCATTAAAAAAATTTGTGGTTTGTAAGTTTTTTTCTCTCTGAAAGGACACATTCAATTGATAAAAGGTGAAGACATAGGTTTCGGTTTCAAATAAATGCTGGTCTTTTGAACTTTCCGTTCTTCAAAAATGTTTTCACAAAAATATTAGGCCTAAGCAGCACAACTGTTCTCAACATTGATAAGAAATCTTTCATGAACACCAAATCAGGACATTAGAATGATTTCGGAAGGATTGTGTGACACCGAAGACTGGAGTAATGCTCATTTTTTTAAACTGTAATAATATTTCACAATATTACTGTTTTTACTGTATTGTTTATTAAATAAATGCAGCATTTGCAGCTTTGAGTGGTATACAATGAAAACAATGCAAAACATTGCAACACATTTTTACTGATGCTTTCAAGAGAATGTTTTTGTGCAGAATGTGCAGCAACAATGTATAATACATTAGCAAAAAATTAACATTTCTCTAACTGCTTTGTCATCCCACACGACCAATACCATCCATATAATTGATGTAGGATGTGCTTATATAAGATCTCTCAAACTGTAGGTTAAGTTGCATTGGTTGTAACTTTGGCCGTCAGCCACTGCTTTAGTGGACTGAATTGGCTGGGGGACACGATTTAGCACATTCTCTAATTGAATTAGTCTGTGCAATGGTTCGGTTCTGGCTGATCTCTCACTGCCTAAATCAAGGCCAGCTCAATTTGGACTCAATTACCTTCTGCTTGCTTGGCTAGTAGTCTTTAGCTTATAGAATTGAAATAGGAACATTTACATGTGACCTTGAGGGTTTTAATGTGATGTTTTCACCCAGATACATTTTTTTTAAACTCCATTTAAATAGCCACTGCTGTTATTACTTTGAGTAGAGACTTTCTAGAGACATGATACTTTAGAATGACACAGAAACAGAAGATAAATTGTTTTCTTCGCTATACAGTCTCAAATCCTCCAGTGCACACAAGAGACCATTTGTCTGTGGGTAATGGTGTGTATCTGAATTGTACCTGAGTGGCCCACCAAATATGTCACATTACTTCCTCAGCTGATTTATCAAATATGTTCTGTCACACAAACTCTGGTGTGGCCTGGAGATTGTGCAGATATACCTTACCCACAGTATGCTCCTGTTAGCTTAAACAAGTTAGTTGGTCCAGATCCAGACCTATCTTTAGCTTCAGCAACAAGTGTCCTTATTTGTCGATTCTTCTCATACGTTGTTCCAAGCGGGGCCAGGGCCGGGGCTCATTCAAGCTTTTACTTTGTGTTTAAGACAACCCAATACATCAACCAAATAGCTTTTTTGACAGGGATACCCGTTCTCTCTTCTTTTTGGGGAAGGTGTGTATGTGCCTCCAAAACCACCTTTAGAAAACCTCAGCTTTAGTGTGTAGTAATATAAGGTTTAAAATGTTCTATTATAGTATTATTTGAATGTAAAACTTTGTGGAAAATATTCATAGTAACTTGCATTGACCTACTGCACTGAAGTTGCTCTGTTAGGACACCTTTGTGAACTTAGAGAGAAAAGACTTACTATACATTGTATTTACTGCAAATATAGCTCAGAAAACTAAACTCTGAGATTTTTCTTTTTTAAATGGTTTGATGTTTTGTGATGTAATGCAATTAAATTCAGACATTTTTAAATACCAAAAATAGTTAATAGTTTTGGTTTTAATGAACAATAACACTGTTTAAATGTGTCATAACATTTTGAATGCTGTATATACGTATATACCTGATTAGAAACTTAAGTAACTGCGTTGCTCCTCATGGAAATGTTTTGTGACTCATTTTTAATTTATAGATCTTAAATGTCAGAGCTTTTTCCTCACAATTAACTTAAAGTGCCCCTATTATGCTATTTTAAAGTTGACTAATTTTGTTTTGGAGGTCTTCTACAAGAGGTTTACATACATCAAAAGTCAAATTAACACTTTCATTTTCGCATAATATACACTGCACATCACCACATTGTTCAATGATTCTCAAACAACTTGATGAATGAATCATTCTCTCTAAATCCCTCCTTTCTGTGGGCTCCTTTGCTCGGATTGGCCAGACGGCCCAATCTGTTGTGATTGGTTTACCGCTTACAGTGTGTGTCGGACAGTGTGTGAATTTCAGCTCATGAGGCTTTCTCAGTGATCAGCGATACAGCTTTGCAGAATGTTCACATTCGTTGATATTACACACTACATGAAAGGGAATATTCGAAAAATCATAATAGGGGCACTTTGAATATATATTTTCATTAGACAGGTGTCAATCTTAGACTGCTGTCATTTCATTTGTATTACTTTTGTGTTTGGAGCACACATTTCTGTGGCCTAATTTGTTCAGCTGACAAAAAATTCATTATCTCAAAGCCGTAGCTTGCTCAAAAATGCGCCAAACTCTGCTGGAGAAATACAACAATCTCTCAGTAATTACTGAAAAATAAAATAAATTTAACTTCAGGGCCTTGCTTATGTAACCGACTATGCAATAGGAACAAAGCTAATGTGAGTGAACAAGAAGCAGATGTTTTGATTCTTAGTTCTACCTCAGGTGCAGACAGTTGTTTCAGACTTATCATTTTGATTGGTTTGATAAAATTATTATTTTATGAAATGTCAGGAGTTTTGTGAGTAATGTCCCACAGAGGGTTTTGTCAAATTATGATTAAGGTAAGAAATCACATCACACTTTTTCTTTTAATTCTCCTGCCCTTATTAAGGCTCTTGGTTAAAGTTCAACCAAAAAAATAAAATCTAAAATAATTTCTAATAATCTTTCATTTGAAGCTTGACAGCCTCGGTTATCATTTGCTTTCTTTTTGTGGAAAGGAGTAGCCATAATATTCTTCAAAAATTTACTTTTGTGTTTCAGAGAATAAAGAATGTCACATGTTCTCGGAATAATGCATATTTTCATTTTTGAATGTGCTGTCCCTTTAACATATTAATGTATTCAAAGCTTATTTCCCCCATGACATGGCTAAATTTGTGCAATGTTACATTTTCACAATTTTATCTGAATGTGCTGCATGCCACACATCACATTAGATGCGTTTTTAGAACACTAACAACCGAGATTCTATCACCACCCTGGGCCTCTGGATACCACGGGCAGTTTGCTGAGAATATTGACTGTCCTCAGATCTTTCTGAGCTAGCCATTCAAAGCCACGCTGGGGCCATTCCCCATTAAGACATCTGTGCAGAGTGTCACTTCAGAGGCTAGGTGCTGTGCTGAAATGCCCAACCCATCAACACTTGCTCAAAATGTCAGTTTGACAAGATGCCTCCTCAGGATAGCTGTCACTGTGTGTGATTTATAATACAACTGAACAGAATTTATGATCAGAAAGAGCAAATCAAAGTTTTGTGTGTATATACTGTAGTGTCACATGTATGTTCTGTTTTGGTTTAGTTTTCAGTCATTTCTATGTTTGGTTTTGCCTGAGTTCCCGGTCGGTCATAGCCTAGAAATCTAGACGCACCCTAACGGCAGCAAAATGTATTTTGCAGCCAGGGCAGTCTAGCAACTCTCCACTGACTTTCGAGCTGCAAAAACCTAAATTGGGTCAGGCCAATCACGTTGTCTATAGAGTAGGCGGGGCGGGCTTAACATAATGACGACAGAGTTGCGACGGTTCCCTGCCACTTGAAAACAAAGAATGACGGCTGCTGCTGGCGAACATCTTTCGAATCGGCTTTGTCCGCGACTCTGGAGGACTTGGAGTTAGGTTTTTCTTTGAGAAAAGAGCAAAGAACGGCACTTAAGTCATTCTTAAAAAAAGGAAGATGTGTTCGTAGTTTTGCCGGCCAGATATGGCAAAAGTTGAATCTATCAACTAGCTCCACTGTTGGGAAAACGCTGTCCTATTGCGCGCAGAGGGAATTTGAAAGACAGCCGTTTATCCCGCCCCTCGGATTGAGCCGTGTCTATGGTGAGTTGCCAGACCCAACATCCTGATGTAGGTCTGGCTTGCCAGGCTAGGTCGGTCACTGATTCATCAAAAATAACTTGTTCATGAACTTGTTTAATGTTTCATTCACTCTCGCCTTTCTTGAAGTTTTTTGAAAAAACCCTTTTTGAAAAAAGAAAAACCTGTTTGAGGACCAATCCAAACTCCAGCATGGTTCTCTGTCTGTTTGTCTTTCTGCTTGGATTAGTTCAGGAAAAAGGCTAGCTTGACATAAAGGAGGCTTCTCCTCTGTTTTACCTCTCTGTTCATCTGATACCTTTAAAGCAGGAGGTCCCTCAGGCAAGACTGTTAATAGATCTTAAAATACTAAAGTAAAAGCTTTTATCTGTTGATGCTCTAACATTTATTGTTGGAAATGGGAATGTGTGGGGTTAAATGCAAGACAGCTTTACTATTTCTAATGGCCATGTTTAATGGTTTCAGTTAAGACTTTCTAACAAAAATATTCTGAAGCCTTTTTGAAAATTGATGATTGGGAATGTTTAGTGGGTAGGGATATTACTGTTCTTGGCATCATTATTAGAGCTTTGACTTCTTTTTATGTTTTCATCTCCAGATGTCAGGGAATTACTTTTTAGTGTTGATCAACTGAGAGTTGATAGCATTTGGTGTGCATGGATTTATGTCTTTGTACCTTTTTTCCTGTTATAGAACAATACATCATGGAAACCAGACACCTGTCAAGACTGCATCTGCTATAATGATATTGTCATCTGCAAACCCACTCGCTGCCGAAATCCCCAATGTGACTTTCAGAGGGTAAGAATAAAGTAATTTCTCATGGGCCATTAAAAAGGGGCAATAACAGTACCTGAGTAGATGAATGCAATGTTTTCTAGCAATGAAAGCGGTTTAATTGAAAAAACAACAACAACAAAAACAATTAAACATTAATGCTTTTGGTCCAATTAAAACCAATACTAAGAATGCTGTTATAAATGGTAAGAATGATGAGGGTTCTACCAAGACATTCATAAGAGAATTCAATTTTACCTGGTTCTCAAAGGATTTCTACAACAGTTAGTACTGGTCCTCAAAAGTGGTGTTGTTGCTGGTGACATCACTATGCTAGTTTATGAGTTACTCATTGAATCATTCACAACTTACAATATATCAATAATACTAAAATAACACTGGTTGCAAAGACGAATATTTTTGCTCATTGCTCCTGAGTCCTGATAAAGCTTTCTCTGAAGTGTATTTTCATTCATAAAATCTATCTCTGGGATGCTAATGCATCTCTTGAAATGTTTCTTTGGATGTTTTCCAAGGGTGAACGCTTGAGAATCCCACCCAACAAGTGCTGTCCGGAATGTTTCGCGCAGTTGCCCGGCATTTGTCACCATGAAGGAACGGTTTATGGGGTAAGTGACACTTCTTATGACACAACTCCAATGAAAGATGCTCTAAGCCTCATCCTGTCCTTTAGCTAATCTTCCCACTTCTGGTTGAGCACCCGGCTCGTTGCTTGCTTCGTTTTGTGCACAAAGGCATTCTTGTTTGTGTTCCACTCTTCCCTGACAGAGCAAGCTTCTTTTTTGTCCCAATCACCCCTGCTAAAGAGCCACTTGGTGCTCTGTTTAGGATTCAAGCAGTGTAGCTTCCAAGTCAAGTAGCATTTATTTTGGGGAACAAGCTGTGTTGGCAGTGGGGCTCAAAACAAGAAGTGATATTTGGCATGTTTGCACACATTTAAAGTTAACCGTCTATTTCATGTTTTTATGGAATAATATCAACATGTCTCTTCAACCATGTCCTGATCCACCACTCTCTCTCTCTCTCTCTCTCTCAGCATGACAGTCAATGGAGTAATTCCAAATGTTCGGTGTGTACATGTTCTCATGGGAAGGTGACCTGCAGGCCACGTGATTGTCCTCCTCTTAGTTGTGGGAAAGACCAGAGTCCTTTCATCCCAGAGGGAGACTGCTGTCCTGTATGCACTCATAATGGAGGTACAGTAAGCTACAACATTTATTTCATGCACAGCTTGATGGCATACTATGTTGCTTGTGAAAGTGACTACTTTTCTCCCACTGTTTCAAGTTTTGAAAAAAAATTGTGCTATTGTATTTAAGAATTTAGTTTCCTCGTGGAACTCATGACATCACATATCTTTAACGTTTTTTTTTTTTTTTTTACTATTTATTGAATGAAAATTAATAGTATTTTCTTTTTTGTTTCCTTTTATAAAAAAAAAATAGTTCACTTTCAGTTTTATTTTAGTGTCCCTAGTGAAAAAACTTATACCAAAATGTTTTTTTTAATATGTAGTATACTTGATACTAAGTATACTACAAATCCATTAAAATTTTTACTGACAAATTGCTTGAGACTTACTGATATAAATATGATAATAAAAATGTATTTGGAGTACTTTATTGCACAATGCACATTTCTTAATATTACCCTAAAATGTGTTTTAATATCAGTATTAGTAATGATAGTATGATCTCTGTATAACATCAGTCTTTAAATGCATGATATTTAAAGTGCACCTAAAGTGTACTTGCAATAGTTCCACTTTAGCACAATCAAATGTACTTAAATATATCTTTAGTTGGACCTCAGTACTATTTCCGGATAACTAAAGTGCATTAAGTACAAAATTAATCGTTCCAGTTTAGCAGACTTTAAGTATACCAATTTAGTATACCAAAAGTACAATTGCAGGGTATTTATATTAAGTAGCCTACATACATGTAAATGTATTTGTTGTAAACTTAGCATAAAATAAATGTATTTTAAATACATTTTAGTATATTTATTTTTTACTAAGCTTTTCTAGGCCAAATACACTGGAAATGATTATTTATATCTATATTTATTTATTTACTTATTTATTTATATCTGCTAATTTATAAATGTACATGTTAAAGTCAGTATGTGAGTCTCACTGAACTCATTGTGATCAATTTATCCATGCATATTTTTAATTTGTTATTTTTATTTTTTGACCATGTCATTTTTAATCTTCAATAATTAAGTCTGCTTAAATCCCCGCACCTTTTTTACAATCGACTGCAAGCTCACATTCAGATCTGCCTCCATCCATTCAAAAACCAGTGGTCATGATCAAGACCCCGTCTTACTTTTTCTTTTTCTTTTTTGATAATCTGTTTCCCTGAGATGTATGTCACAATACACAATAACTGATCTGACGTTACTCCCGTTACATTGCAATTTTAAAGATGATGTGTGTAGTTTCTAGTGGCCTCAGATGCATTTGTGATCTGTTTGAGTGGCTATAACAGCATTGGCTCAACCAATGAATTTCCCCAACAATGACTGTTGTAGTGTTTAAAACTGGTTTGAAAACAGCCATTATTTTTGCATTTCTGTTTGGTGTCACTAGTGGCACAGATATAGCACATTTCAGTTTTTTACATGTGAGCCATGAAGTTAGTAGCAATCATCTGTTTGCCTCAGATCCTGTTCTCTTTGTTGAATGTTTTGCTGATTGTTTTTAAAAGGCTTTCTTTTCTTAGCTACTGTATATGAGTCCCAAGAGGGTTTATTCTGCTGTCTTAGACTAATGATGTGGGGTTTTTTTCTTCAGAGATCTTAGTACTTTTTTTGCAATTATAAAAAGCTCTTTCCCACTCCATAGCTTCATGCACCTGGGAAGGCCGTGAGTACAGAGATGGGATGGATTGGACATCCAGCCCCTGTACAAAGTGTAGATGCGGAAATGGCCGCGTTGAATGCCTGGTTGCGGAGTGTCAGCCTGTTACATGCAAAGCGGTCAGTAACAACCCTGAACTGTCAGTTGTGCTTTGTGTTTTGATCTGTCGGTAATAGTCAAGGCAAAAAACAATGCTGCATGTCTAGATGTGTAAACTACTGTTATCTTCCACATTATCTCTAAAACTAGTTAAATGAACCCTGTTTAAATGTTATCACTTACTAAAAAAGAGTTGTTCTAGCTATTAAAAACAGCATGTTGATGTACTTGTTTAATTTGCAGAATGAGAACCTGGTGGTTCAGGCAGGACAGTGCTGTCCGCAATGTGAGCAGAATCCCTGCATGGAGGCGGGGAATGAGTACAAGGTAAGCCAGAAAGCAGATTAGAGACAGGTAAAAAATACATAGAGATCTAAAGGCAGAGATAGATTGAGAATGACAGATGTGATATAGTACATGTCTGTATTATGGAAGACCTTTTCAGGGAGGTGATGGTAAGTGTGGGTTAAAGTGTGTTCATCATTCATACTTTGGCAGATGAGTTGAGGGTAGAGCCATGTCTGAGTCCGATGTGTGTGATGTGCCTGTTTCACTCATTCATCAACACATTTCTCTTTACCTTATATCCTCTTTTGTTCCTAGCTTCATTGTTCACACATAATACACATTATTCCCTCAACTGACTTTTCATCTGTTTGCTAGGTCTCTCTAAATCTGCCGTTTTAGTTTGCTTTATTAACATAAAAAAACTTACATTTGTATTGCCAAAGCATTTATAGCATTGCTGCATACAATAATAACTTGTGCAATGTAAAAGAAAAAAACAATATGTGTATAATATTATGAATAAACAAATCTAGCAGTAAATAAAATAAAATATTACCAGTCAAAAAATGTAATAATGTAAAATAATAGCACAATTTAAAGCAAATCAAGTTTATATTAATACATAACTTATATACATTTATATTAATGGACTGTGTATTTAAGATGGATAAATTAAAGTATATGATTAAATGTGATATAAAAAATATATTACTAATGAGCAACAGTTTAGTGATGGACACACACATTCATGTCCTCTTTAATACAATTGTCAAACCACCAGAGCCAATATTATGATAGAAATGCTGTATAATATTCAGACAGTGGTTGAATCATATGTTTTTTTTTTTTTGTGATTAATTCTTAAATTATTCCAGTTGATCCCCTCAGCTCTGAATATACGGTTCACACAACCGTCTCCAAAATCTCTCATCAGCTTGCCATTTAGGGCTGTTTCTCTCTTCGGCGTGTTCTCAGCGAACACGTCCCACTCAGTGGAATTCAGCTCTTTTGATCGCAGTGGATTGTGCGAAAGTAAAGCAAGGATTTAGGGAGGATAACATTCACCAGTCTTTTCATCTCCTTGTAGTACTTGTCTTGTTCACTACAGCAGTGGCTGAAATTGTCATTTATTCTAAATGAATTATGTGCTGTAATGCATTCTACTGCTAAATCTTTGAACAACTTTGAGATGCCATAAAAAATGAAGCTATATAGAGTATATAGTATTAATGACATACAACGATGATCCAAAACAATGCTGCCTAATATGCTGTTGCCGTGTGCCGTGTGCCGACAAAACAGAGCAGACCCGCCGAGGCTTCGACTCTATAAGACCCCTGAAGGTGTCCTGTAATATCTGGCACTAAGACTTTAGCAGCTGATCCTTCAAGTCCTGTAGGTTGTGAGGTGGAGCTGCAGTGGATTGGACTTGTTGTTGGTCCAGCACATCCCACAGATGCTCAATCAGATTGAGATCTGGGGAACCTGGAGGCCAGGGCAACACCTTGAACTCTTCATCATGTTCCTCAAACCATTCTTGAACAATGTGTGCATTGTGGCAGGGCGCATTTTCATCAGGAAATACCATTGCCATGAAGGGGTGTACCTAGTCTGCTACATTTAGGTAGATGGCAAGTGTCAACTTGACGTCCACATGAATGTCCAGTCCCAGGGTTTCCCAGCAGAACATTGCCCAGAGCATCACACTTCCTCCACCGGCTGTCATCTTCTCACAGTGCCTGCCTGTTGGCATTGCTTCCTTAGGTAGATGGCGCACACTTACTCAGCCAAAGGAAAACAGGACTGATCAAACCAGGCTACCTTCTTCCACTGCTCCAAGGTCCAGTTCCAACACTTGTGTGCCCATTGTAGGTGCTTTCGACAGTGGACAGGTCATCATGGGCTCTCTGACTGGTCTGTGGCTATGCAGCCCCATACGAAAAGGGAGCAATGCAATGTGTGTTGTGACACATTCCTCCCGTAACCATCATTAAACTTTTTTGTGACTTGTGCGACAGAAGACCTTCAGTCAGTTCAGATCAGATGGGATAGCTTTGTTTGCCCTCATGCATCGATGAGCCTTGGATGCCCAACACCCTGTCGCCGGTTTGTGGTTTGTCCCTCCTCAGACCACTGTTGGTAAATTTTCACCACTGCTGACCAGGAGTAACTCACAAGCCCTGCCGTTTCAGAGATGCTCTGACCCAGTCGTCTTGCTGTAACAAGTTGGCCCTCGTCAAAGTCTCTCAGGTCTTTGCTCCTGCCCATTTCCCCTGCATCCAACATGATGATTACAAGAACTGATTGTTCGCTTACCATCTATTCAACCCAGACATTGACATGTGAGCTTGTTAGGAGATAAGATAAGTTAGGAGTTACCTTTGTAAGTCGCTTTGAATAAAAGCGTCTGCTAAATGTTTAAATGAGATGATCAACATTTTTAGTTTCACCGCTGTGACTAATAATAGTTTGGCTCCACACAGACCACAGTGTATATGTTCCATTGACACTGATTATTTTTTTTGTGTATGTCTGTGTGTGTTTTTAGCATGGTGTGCCGTGGCAGAGGGGCAGCTGTATCACCTGTGTGTGTGATCGCGGTCAGTCCCGCTGTCAAACGGAGAAGTGCCCTCCTCTCCACTGTGACAAGGTCAGCAGAAATCCATTACACCCCAACACTTCATGTCAAAGACAGTTACTTGACTAGCAAACTTACTGAGAAGATCACGAAAGAGAAGCTGCTGGCCAACTGACTAGTATATTTTATAATTTAATAGAATCTCACTTTGATTCTTGTGGTTTATGCTTCTTAAGCCTGAAAGTAATAGTTAGGATTTTTCATCATCTATTATTGTTTGCGCTATATATTTTGCATTTTGTCTGTTGCTCCGGGGTGTTTTCCATCTCAGTCTTTTGCTTTCATGCAAAATTTATGATCTTATGTGCTGTGCTTTATAACAATACTTTTATGTCTTACCTTAATAAGTGTAAAACCTTAAAGAGCGTGAAATCACCCCATGAGATCAAAATGAGAATTTAATGGCTTTTTCATTCATATCTATTAACGTTTAGTCCATTTATATGCTAAAAGTTGGCAAAATTCATTTTTTAGCAGTTATACAGATTTTAAAATGATTGTTTTTCTCATACTGGCAATTTTCCTAAATAGGGATGAGCCCTTCAGTTACTCTCGCCCAAACTTCCCAAACTTCCAAATACGTCATCACACTTGTAAAACAATATCGTGGGGTCTTTAAAGAAATATCCTGGGTTAGATAAATCTTAAGCTCAATTTAAGGGATATCATTTTTTACAATGGATTTTCTTTTGTTTTTACAAACTGAGGCACAAGACAAAACTATTTGATGTGAATGAGCAAGTGTGTTTATAATACAGTTTGTGCTAACATGTGTTCATCTCAGGGTCAGATGAAGGTCAAGCGAGCTGGCCTGTGCTGTGAAGATTGTGTCCAGTCTAAAGGCAGCTGCCTCTATGAGGGCATCATACGTTACCATGGCGATATGTGGAACGGCACGGGTTGTGAGTTCTGCATGTGTGAACGGGGTCAGGTGCTGTGCCAACGGGTCGAGTGTGCCAGATCGGAGTGCCCACGGGTATGTGTCCAAATTTCGATGCAGAGCCATCAGCAGGAACACATGCTTGCCCTATTCATTAAAAGAAACAATTAACAAGCTCAGCTGGGGGATGTCCTATATACCGCCATTAAAAATTATTAGGGCAAAATATAGTAAGAGATTTTAAAACCTGGGGCACATTATATCTATGGTCATTTGTCCTGGTTATGAATTATAACCAGGGTCCGAAATTAACACCCGCCAAGCGCCAAATGCGGGTAAATTTTCTGTTTGGCGAGTAAATCTCAAAAGGCTATCCGCCACACTGGCGGGTGAATGTTCATAACAAAATATGAAATTTTAAGCGCGCACGCACGAGCAGAGAGAGAGAGCGAGTCCCGGCCGCGCGCGCGCACTCACTCACCATTCAGAGCGGTCAAGCTTCCCAGTACTTTTTGACAAACGTCCTTGACAGGGTGGCCAGAGTTTCTTTGCAGCTCAAGTCGGCGGCGGTGTGTACGTACAGTTAACGCTCTTTCTGTTGACGGCGCTGAGGAAAAAGAAGCTGTCGCCGCCCATTTGTGTCCTCCTGCGGTGCCATCAAAGCCGTGCAGAACGTCTTCAGCACTCGCGGATCGTGCATATTTCCGCCGCTGCTTCTGTTTACACACCATGGTCGTTCTTTTCTCGAGAAAAGGAGTTTTCTCATAGCGTTTGCAACGCAATACTCGTTCCCTTATCTCTCAGGGAACCGAACCGAGTAAGTTACGTTCTGCCTCTTACCACAGTCAGGTAACAAAACTCACAAATTATTATTATTTTTTTCACCCCAATGATAATATTTCATATATTTCTCACATTTTGATCAATACATATGTTAAGTTGTTTTTTTTTATAGGCTACATTTCAAATTTTGCTCTGGACATTTTTTTATGTTTGTATTCAACATAATAGGCCTACCTTATTATCTCAATTAAAACTACTGAAATGAATGTATATGTGACAAAAAAAAAGGCTGTTTATTATTTTGGCCGGTAAAAAATATGCTTGGCTGGTGGATTTTTTCATCTACCAGTCCCCGTGGCAGGTGAGCCAAAAAGTTAATTTCGGACCCTGATTATAACGGTATTCAATCAATATATTTTCCTATATATTTTCCATTAATCATAAGCTGCTGTGAAAGGTTGAGCACTGGGAAGATTCATCACTTTTTAATTGTACTTTTGGCCCAAATCCAGGACAGTCAATGTAAAGGTTATCCTTTAGAAAGGAAACTCTGACTTAAAAATATTTTTTAAGTCCTGTGAACTTCTCTAGGATCATGGTAGAGTTCATAATAGATGTTGATTGGAGTATTACACAGAAATTACTCCTATACATTTAAAATGTGACACATTCTGGTGCGTAAAAGTATTATACACACTGTAAAAATTGGTAACACGCAATTATTTGGAGAAATTTCTACTCTTATAGGGATGATTACCCCCCAAACACATAATTTACTCACCCTAATGTCAATCCAATCCCATAAGACTTTTGTTCATCTTTGTAACACAAAGAAGATATTTTTATTGTGAATAAAAGCTTAAATTAAATAAGTTCATCATATGAAGCAATCATGTTTCTTCAGAAGACTTGGATTAAACTGCTCGAATCATGTCTTTTTGTGCTTTTTGATGTGTGGAAGTTTTGGTTGCGTGGACTTTCAATTGATGGACAAAAATGATGAAACAATATTTCAAATATCTTCATTTGTGTTGTGAAGATGAACAACGTGGTTGAGTAAATAATGACAGTATTTTCATTTAAATTTTTGGGTGAACAACAGCTTTAAATTTAGTTTTGTTGGTGTAAATTTAGATGTTCTCACATGAAGCACATTATTAGGTTAAACCTTTTTTCGGTGCAGTGGTGTGAAGGTCCTGTTCTTTGAAGTCATAGTAATAGAGCATCTGATTAAACAACACAGAAACACAACAGACGCTTATCTATCTTTTTGAAAACATTGATCAATCTGTCTTTCCCATCTGTAGCTCCATATTTCACTGACATCTGCTGATCTCCCCGTAAGACCACCATGACTTTGGTGATCAAACTGTTTTACACAGAAACAACTAAAGATTCTCTCATGAATGGAAATGACTATAGATAACAGCCCCCTATAAAGAACCTCAGAGGTAGAATTGGAAATGTGATGTAATTAGAGATTTGTGGCTCTGTGTGAGACAGCTAATCATTCCCCTCGGGGTGTTTCATACTGAAATTAAATGAGCTAATATTTCACACCTTGTGCCAGGGAGAAAAACTGGTCCATTTGCCTGGGAAGTGCTGCCCAGAGTGTAAGACAACAACCAGTTCCTGTACATATTCACAGCCAGACCAAAAGGTATGAAGCTTTATCTGCCGCCACCTTTAAATGACATTTAGTTCTCTTATATCCATGTTCACATATAAAATACATGCACTATCATTCAAAAATATGGTAAAAACAGTAATATTATGACTATTTTTTTACAATATAAAATCACTTTTTCCTGTTTTAATGTTTTAAAATTATTATTACTGTTGTTGAAAACAGTTATGCTGTTTAATATATTTGTGGAATCCGATTCGTTGATGAATTGAATGTTCAAGTGAAGTGCATTTGTTTGAAATATAATTTTTTTTAACTTTTAATTTGAAAAATTAAAATGTCCTTTCTGAATAGAAGTATATATTTCTTTAAAATGTTTTTTTTTTTTTTACAATAGTGTACAATGAGCATTTGATAACAAGTAAATCAATATCGCAATCAATCAATCAATCAATCAATCACTCTGACTGTCTTTGTCCGTTTAGGGACGGAAAGCCAATGTCAAGAGTTTTAGACGCCTCACTGTAAGTAAACATGAGCACTTGATTTATGGTTTGCAAGATTAATAAATGCAATTATAACACATTTTTTTTCTAAGCAAAATAATTGTGTTTACTGTATCTTTTGTGTCTCTGGTCTCAGAATCTGGAGAGTGTCAGAGAGGGGCCATGTCGTGAGTGCCAGTGTCAAGAGGGTCATGTGACCTGTTATCAGCACTCCTGTCCCACCTGTCCATTGGGAACCCTAACTATACCGCACCGTGAACAGTGCTGTCCGGATTGCAATCCAGGTGAGACCTGCATCTATGTTTCCCTTACAGCAATGATGAATTACAAGCTACTGTCGTTAATTACAGTGCTCTCTTATGAATATGTTCCAATAAAATCAGTAAAATTGGGGTTATACTATGAATTGGAGAAAGGAAATCTAATTTATTTACATCTAAAGAACATTACATTATTATATTCCCAGTTTAACAATATTTCTTTAAAAGTAATATAATTAAAATAATTTTTGGTTTCATTTAGATTTCTCTAAAAATCTTTCTTTATCAGGCCTCCCAGGAACAATTCCTTGGCCATAAAATAAAAAATAGTTGATCTCAGTGGGAGAGAGATGAGAGCTATAGTATTAGATTATATTCTGGTTAGATAACGTGGTTATTTAGCTCTGCGTCACCCACGAGACTCGCGTCTGCTCTATATACTAAATTTCCCTGGTGACTTCCAGAGAGACTACAGGAAGGAACATACATCTTTCTCTCTCTCTTTCTCTTGGAAAAGACCACAGAGAGAAAGAAAACAGAACGTATTTGTGTTTACATTTTGCATATATATAGAGAGAGAGAAAGAAAACAGAACTATTTGTGTTTACATTTTGCATATATATATATATATATATATATATATATATATATATTATATTATATTAAAATAAGCAATTTTTTTCTGAAGAGACAGGGCACATTTTTGGACGTTTATATGTGTGTGGGTATAAGATTATACTATTGTAACCTCTATAAAAACAGCAGTCAAGTACATCATCTCTTACATTTTGGCATTTAAAAAAAAAGAAACACTCTTTCCTTCTATATTTAACAGCACTATATTATTATTCATATATGATGAGTATCAGCTTGCATGCTGATAGCGTTTGTTAGCTAGTTAATGTCCAGATTTGATCATTACGGCAAAGGCAATGTGTATGCATTTACAGCCACATAACGATTTGTTAACTTGACTGCCTGTAGTGAGGAACAGAAGGAGCCCAGCATCAGTGTTGTATCAGATAGATTGTCTGAGACATAATTACTTGGAGTGTTACTGTGAGAAGCGCTGTGCTTCAGAAGGATTTACTTGCTAGTGACCGTGTTATAATACATTTGCACTCAAAACAAGTAGATTTTTCAAATCGATGGAAAGTCTCAAAGGTCATTCTGGCAAAAAATGCTTACTTCGTCCGGAAAATGGAGAGTAGGATAGTTTTTCCACCAAGAGTTATTGATTCACACATACCAAAGTATTTAATAAAATGTGATTTATAGGGGAATGTCAGAAAATAATAAGACTTTAATTTTCTTCCTCTGGATTTGAGTCTGGCATTGTTATTGAAGTCCGCTCCAAAAATTGTGAATGACCATCAAATAATCACCAATGCACCTTAAATGTCCTACATTGCCCTCTTTCTCTGGCCTCATGGACAGAGCCAGAAATCTGCAACCCAAAGTTAGCAAGGGATTTACAAGCTCATTAGAGATTGTCTAATTAATTCTTGTGCCATGTACTGTAATGGTGCCAAAGGGAAGTATTATTGGAGGCTCGAGTTTCCTTTGGATCATGCGGAGAAGTTATGAATGCCTTATCGGAACACCAAAGACTGGGTTGGAGATTTGGGGGTTCATTTGCATGACAATAGATGAAATTACCATGACGTCACACAACTGGCAACTGCGATTTCACGTGCTTCAGGCAAGCAACAGTTGTAATGGTTTGTTAAGCATTGTATAATGTAATAATATTTGTTAATGTTAAAATTATATATAATTTAGAGAGAAGAAAAACGAACACTACCATTCAAAAGTTTGGGATTGGTAAGATTTTTTTTTAGAGATTTATGTTTATTCAGCAAGGACACATTAAATTGTTCAAAAGTGACAGTAAAGACGTTCTTTTGAGCTTTCTATTCATCAAAACAATAATAGTAAGAAATGTTTCTTGAGCAGCAAATCAGCATATTGAATGATTTCTGAAGGATCATGAGACACATGATGCTGAAAATACAGCTGTCATCACAGGAATGTTAAATGTATTTAAATACAATACTGTTATTTAAGTCTTTTATAATATCTCTCAATATTAGTGTTTTTTCTGTATTTTTGCTAAAATAAGTGTAGCCTTGGTGAGCATAAGAGACTTCTTTCAAAAACATATAAAATATCTTACCGACCCCAAACTTTTGAATGGTAGTGTATATATGGTTTATAGTGAAAATAAATATGTAGATTCATTTCCGCACAATCCACAAAACTAGTTTTAACTTGCTTAAATACCATTTTTACCACTATAATATATATATGTATATTTAAATACTTTTCTTAATTTAAAGCATTCACAATAAATATAACCATTCATGAAGTTTTTTTTTGTGTGTGATTTCTTAGTGAAACACATTTTATTGTCATAGCTGCAGATCAATCGGGTCTTTCTTATTAGAGCAGAGGTGATGATAATGATGACCGAAGCCTGTGAATGATCGTAATTTGTTGAAATGAGTGTTTGTAAACAGTAACTTCATCTGTCCTCTGAGGGGTTTGACTGTGTTTTTTGTGTGTGCCTGCAGAAGTGCAGTGTCACGAGGACTGTTTGACATGCTCTGGCACACCAGATCACTGTAGCAGCTGTCGGGATCCTTCCTCCCTGTTAATGAATGGACGCTGTCTGCAGTCATGTCCTGAAGGCTTTTTCGCTCAGGGCAAATTTTGTGCAGGTATAAACAAACTTTTTTTATTGTGTTTTACCATTGTACTTCTGCAGCCTATGCTTGTTTTGTTGCATGAATTGCTGTTCTTCAGCTCACATCCTTTCTCACTTTATCCTCCTCCTATTTTACCACCAACATTCACACACTTCTAGCCTTAACATATTTTTGACACAGTGTTATTTTAAATCCTCCAAATGCCCTGTGCTTTGGGTGACTTTCATTAATAGCTAATCCTATAGCTTTGTTGGTGTGTGTGCACTGTGTGTGGATGTGAATGTACATGCACATGAGATGTTTGTTACAGTCATTTCGACAAGTCAAAACACAGACCGGATCCAACAATGGAATTTCCCCTCACTTTGGAGGGCTATATAGCATCATTTGACAAATTTCCTGCTGTCACACTTTAAAGGCTGATGTACAAATTTCAATAACAATCTTTTTTTGCTCTGCCTTTGCATAGTGTTTTACTATTGCTGCCACAAACTGAATACCCCAACCCCTATCACTTATTCTCTTTCTGCCAGCCTGCCAGCCGTCATGTGCCACCTGTGAGAATGACTTTGAATGCACAGCATGTGGTGGGTCCTTTCTCCTCAGTGGCAGGCAATGTGTGACCACCTGTGAAAGAGGTCTGTTCCAGGACCACACACGCTGTCTCAGTAAGTCAACTGCAGTTTACATTTCATTCACTTTTATTGTCTTGACTTTCTGTGACACTGTTTACTCCTTTTAATATTGTAATGTGCAAACCTCAGCAGGTGGCTGAAAAGGAAAGATGGCAGTATTAACAATACAGTATTGTTTCATTTGTGGAGCTATCATAGAAATGTTGTTCAAAATCATGTCATGCATTTAAAAGACATATATATATATATATATATATATATATATATATATATATATATATATATATTTTTTTTTTTATATATATATTTATATACATATTAAATATATGAATGTATGTATTTTAAACTTATATAATATATAAATTTGATATATATGATAAATTACAGTTGTGGTCAGAATTATTGGCACCCCTGGTAAATATGATCAAAGATGGCTGTAAAAATAAATCTGCGTTGTTTATCCTTTTGGTCTTTCATTTAAAAAAAAATTTAAAAAAAATTTTCATTAAAAAAGTAAAATAATTGAAAGTGGGGGGTAAATCACATTATGAAAAAAAAAAAAAAATTTCAAAACACATTGGCCATAACTATTGGCACCCTTTTATTAAATACTTTTTGCAACCACCTTTTTCCAAGATAACAGCTCTGAGTCTTCTCCTATACTGCTTGATGAGTTTGGAGAACACCTGACACGAGATCATAGACCATTCCTCCATACAGAATCTCTCCAGATCCTTCAGATTCCCAGATCCATGTTGGTGCTTCTTCTCTTCAGTTCATCTCATTTTCTATAGGGTTCAGGTCAGGGAACTGGGACGGCCATGGCAGAAGCTTCATTTTGTGCTCATTGACACAATTTTGTGTTGATTTTGATGTTTGTTTCGGATGGTTGTCCTGATGGAAGATCCACCCACGGCCCATTATAAGATTTCTAGATGAAGCCGTCAGGTTTAGATTTTTTTATCTGTTAGTATTTGCTACCATTATACCATGTATCTGAACAAGATATTCAGGACCTCCAGCTGAAAAATAGGCCCTCAACATTAAAGATCCAGCAGTATATTTAACTGTGGGCATTGGGGTACTTTTTATCCCTGTTTGCTTCATCTGACCATAGAACCAGGTCCCTTTTGAAGTTCCAGTCGTGTCTACTGAATATGCTGGAGTTTGTTTTTGGATGAGCGAGGAGGATTTTTCTTGTAACCCTCCAAACAACATGTTGTGAGGTACTTGTTTTTTTAGGCTTTCTAACCACAAGACTCAACTAATCTCTGCAAGACATTATAATGTTAAATAAATCAGCACAACAGAATGATTTCTAAAGGATCGTGTAACATTGAAAACTGGGGTAGTGACTGCTGAAAATTCAGCTTTGCCATCACATGTATAAATTACATTTTAAATATGTTAAAATAGAAAAGAGATTGTCTTTATTGTATTACAGTTGGGGTGCAAATATCATCTGCCATATATTTATCTCAAATTATTTGGCTCTAGAACATTTTCTTCTGATTCTTACAGAATGTCATTATTAAATCTAAATGATTTTTTTCATTGCTAAATGATAATAATTGTGGAATGAAGTTGCATTTACTTCATTGCGATCATCAAAAGTGTCCCCAGATTATATTTACATTTGAAATTCTTATTGAACAACATTTTGCATCATGTTAGCTCTAAAAGGTCAATTTCTTCTTTGCTATTAAAGCCAGATGGAGCATTACTGCACCTGCAGTGCATTCACTCCTTGCATAAAAATCAACCTCAGGAAGTAGGTACCTGGTCTTGTCAAGAGACCTGTCTAGAGCAATCCAATCTGGAGGGAATCGTGCATTAGTGACCTGCTAACTGGTCTGTGACTGGGAGCACTAGACTGTACAGCAATTACCCCAGTCCCCACTCTCTTTCAATTTCACACTTTAATAAGTCTCTCCTTAAGATTGCACCGTATTGTTCTACAAGGGACAAGATGGAGAAGAAATATCCTGCTTTGGTTGAGCCTATTATGGTGGATTTAGCGAGAATTAATCTTACTGAGGGATTTTGGTCAAGTGATAAGGATTCATTTTCTTGTTTTACTCTCTGACTGAGTGCAAACGCAATGGGTAAGAAGTTAATTAGTTATGCAAAAAAAAAAAGAAAAAAAAAGAGGGTATCTCAAGGAAGCCCTCAGATGTTCCTTCATCTTCATTTCCCTTCTCTCTCTCTCTCTCTCTCTCTCTCTCTCTCTCTCTCTCTCTCTCTCTGTATGTGCCTTTCTCACTTTCTCTTTCTCGTTTTAAATGATGTTATAATGTGTAGCTACATTTTTTATTATATCTCAAGTAACACATTGTTATTATGAAACAAACCACAAACAGACATTACCAAACATGTTTCACATGATGCCACCACTTGGATATCTTGATATATACCTATCAAATTGATCCTTTCGCATCTGCAGCGTTTCAAGGATTCATGTAAAACCTTAAAGAGTTGTGCTGACAGACATGCCCAAGTGTGCTGTCACAAATTTTTCTAGCATGCCAAGCTTTTCCCAAACCTATTGGTTAGCTACATCTCTTGTTCCTCTCTGTTGTTGGCTGTCAAAATATTTTGGTCCCATTCCAGCTTCTCAGGGTTCTGGGCCAGCTTGGTGCCAGTGTGTGAGCCTGTGGAGAGGTGCCATGTAGAACCATGAATGTTTCACACTGGGCGCCGTGCCCAGACCCGTAGTTTAATCCTGATCACCAGACTCGCACAAAGAATCAGATAAGGTGTCTTGTGACCTTATTGCTGCACAACATAATTAGAGACTGTTTTAACAGATTATGTGGTGTTCATGACAATTTCTAATAATTCATAATTAGGTGATTTAGAAGGGGTGCTCGGCTGCACTGTTAAAAAAAAAAAAGTTGACTAGTTTGACAAAATAAGGCAACCTATTACAAGTTAACTCAACTAATTCACTCCAATTAAAGTAAACTTAATTACTTTTGTTCATCTAATGAGTATTATAAAGTCTATATGAATGCCTTATTCTGCATGACCTTATTCTACATTCTTAATCCTATCCAATACCTAAACTTAACAACTACCTTACTAACTATTAATAAGCAGTAATAGGAGTTTATCGAATCAAAAGTTGTAGTTAATAGTTAGTTAATAGTGAGAATTGAACCCTAATCTAACGTGTGACCCAACTTTTGTTAACAACATGTTTATACTATTCTTGTTAAGTTCATTCAAGATAATAAATGGTAACATCCTATTAAATAATCTTTGTTCAAGCTACTTTTTTACATAGAAGGATGTTTTGCAAGTTGGATGCTTTGTCCCACATCTCTCCCTCTCTCTGTCTGAAGGGGAGATTGATGAGATTTCAAGACTTGTGTGATATATTTATGTGGAGCAGTTCAGTAGACAGATTGAGTTAGTGCCCTGACTATTCATATTCAGGTTACGTATTCTACCAAGCAAATATCTTTGTCTTATACATTACCGAAAAAACTTCTGTATGCTTCTGTTTGTCCTTCAAATCGTGAGACTTTGTTTATATTATGCAAGTGTGTTCTTGTCTTTTGTGTACCCTTTACAAGATCCCTCAGAAAGGTCATCTTTTGTTCTTGTCTGACTGACGTGTTTTCTCTCACACTAAAGTAAAGTCACTTTTATTCCTCAGAGAAAAGCCAACACAAGACCCGAACATAAAGTGACCTTGTAAATCCAGCTTATGCTGTTTGTTTTTGTGTGTGTCTTGTTTAGTTTTCTTCACTCACTTTGATTTGAACACGTTATTGACTTTTTCTCCTTTAGGTTGCCATGACTCCTGTTCATTATGCCAGGGGGCGGGGCCTCAGGATTGTTTGACCTGCTCAGACTCCTCCCACTTACTGAAGGATGGATTCTGTGTTTCAGACTGTGAAACAGGCTTTTATGCTAGTCAAGGCAACTGTTATGGTATGATGGGCAGAATTAATATCTTAGTTACTCTATGTGGGTTTGTTTGTGTGTTGCTCAGTAATGGAATGAAACATTTTAATATGTTTCAATTAAACGATTGAGTAAAGTTTGATGCCTAGTGTTTTTTTTATTGAGTAATGTATTCCAGCCTTACAGTGCACTCAGTAATATTTATTTGAATTTCATTTTAATTTAATTATAAATATGAAGTATTTTGATTTTGTGTTCGGTTAATGTAGCATTTACTAGTCATATTGCTGTGACTTTAATGGCCTTATTCGTTGTCTTATCACTGCTGATGATAATATCCTGCTACATAGAGACAAAAGCCTGCTTCACAAATGTCACCTCAAATACATTCCAGCTTCACCCTGACAACACTACAGCAAATGCAGAATGACACTCTAAATGTCTGTTTTGCGGTGGGCGAACTTAAGCTGCCACATATTCAGCTTGTCTGTTTTATTATAAGAAAGTGTGAGTTTTTTTGGGTTCTGACTATGGGTAAAAATAGCTTGTGGTTTGAGCACTTTATATCTTGTAAGGCTTTTCTGCATTAATTTGTTCTATTATGAATGTTGTTTCTTATTTTGATTGGGATATTTTAGTCATATGGGGGTGTACACTGAAAAATATTTGGTGTAAGATGTCTTTTCAAATCATTTTCTCTCAGAAATACTTAAAAAAACACAGCAAGTAACACATTAAACATGACATTTCTTGCCAAAAATACTTCATAATCTTTGTTTTATTGAAATCATTTTAACAGTGTAGCTGTCTTCGTTTTATATCGATATATCTGATATTTTAAATATATTTTTATCCTGTTGTAGCTTGTGACCCGTCCTGTGCAACCTGTCAACCTGACAACCCCAGCTGCATGAGCTGCCCGCCTGAACATGCACTGCATCGTGGGAAATGTGTACCACAATGTCCACCACAGTATTACAAGGATGACCATGGCAGTTGCCAAGGTGAACATTTATTTGTTTTTATATTTTGTTCAACACCTCCACGTAGGTTTACTGGCAACCAAAAACGCATAAATCTTGTTTCTAGCGAATTGAAAAAAACATTCATTCTGAAACCCATTTTCTTCTTTGGAAAGTTTCCCTCTCATTTAGAGTCAATCCCGTGAAATGTATTCCCTAAGTTTTCTCAGCTAAACCACATGGGTTAGAAAATTGTCATGTCTTCATGTTAGTTTTATGCGTGATGAGTTTTAAAATGATATATTAATAACCTGTCAATCATAATCCTGTGGTGTACAATCCATTTGCATGTATCTTTTTTGGCAGGCTTTTCTACTTAACCAGCTCATATGAAAGTGCATAGATTGTGGTTGCTAATGATTGCAGTTGAGTGCTGAAAAGACATTCTGAAGTAGCAAAACAACCACAGATATGCAATTTAAAGTATTTAAAGCTACATTTTTATTAACCAACTTGATAAAATTGCTCCTGAAAGGTAATAGGTTACAATGTCCAGTTTGGTTATTTTTGCTCTCATCTCATGAGATGTCTACTAAATCCCCCGTCCTGAACTATGCCTCTGTTGTTCTTCCAGCCTGCCACAGCTCGTGTGCGTCCTGCTCAGGGCCGGCTGTGTCTCACTGCACCTCCTGCTCAAAGTCTCTCATCCTGAACCAAGGCCAGTGTGTGGAGTCCTGTGGAGAGGGTCTGTTCTCCAGAGAGGGACACTGTCACAGTACGACTGCATTTATACAACTCTGATATTCCCACTCCCACTGTAACATCATGATGTTGTGGAAACTGGGTCATGATAAAACAGGATAGATCATAGATGAGCTGTCCTAAAGAGTTTGAGGTTATTACTAAACAACGATTTGATTCGATAGATAGATAGATAGATAGATAGATAGATAGATAGATAGATAGATAGATAGATAGATAGATAGATAGATAGATAGATAGATAGATAGATAGATAGATAGATAGATAGATAGATAGATAGATAGATAGATAGATAGATAGATAGATAGATAGATAGATAGATAGATAGTTAGTTCTGTAGGGGTTATCTGTTACTTGTAGTCATTTAGGTGTAGTTGTCCCCTGCCCTGGTGTGTCAATCAGTACTGCATTGCGGGTGAGTGTGTGTGTGTGTGTGTGTGTGTCCTGAATACAGATAACCTACTCTGGCTCTGTGTGGAGATTCAAACTGCTTGTTCATAGAAGTGTATTTGTTGTAGACTGGATATATGTACATACAGTGAGGAAAATAAGTATTTCAACACCTTGCTATTTTGCAAGTTCTCCCACTTGTAAATCATGGAGGGGTCTGAAATTGTCATCGTAGGTGCATGTCCACTGTGAGAGACATAAAAAAAAATCCAGAAATCACAATATATGATTTTTTAACTATTTATTTGTATGATACAGCTGCAAATAAGTATTTGAACACCTGTCTATCAGCTAGAATTCTGACCCTCAAAGACCTGTTAGTCTGCCTTTAAAATGTCCACCTCCACTCCATTTATTATCCTAAATTAGATGCACCTGTTTGAGGTCGTTAGCTGCATAAAGACACCTGTCCACCCCATACAATCAGTAAAAATCCAACTACTAACATGGCCAAGACCAAAGAGCTGTCCAAAGACACTAGAGACAAAATTGTACACCTCCACAAGGCTGGAAAGGGCTACGGGGAAATTGCCAAGCAGCTTGGTGAAAAAAGGTCCACTGTTGGAGCAATCATTAGAAAATGGAAGAAGCTAAACATGACTGTCAATCTCTCTCGGACTGGGGCTCCATGCAAGATCTCACCTCGTGGGGTCTCAATGATCCTAAGAAAGGTGAGAAATCAGCCCAGAACTACACGGGAGGAGCTGGTCAATGACCTGAAAAGAGCTGGGACCACCGTTTCCAAGGTTACTGTTGGTAATACACTAAGACGTCATGGTTTGAAATCATGCATGGCACGGAAGGTTCCCCTGCTTAAACCAGCACATGTCAAGGCCCATCTTAAGTTTGCCAATGACCATTTGGATGATCCAGGAGTCATGGGACAAAGTCATGTGGTCAGATGAGACCAAAATAGAACTTTTTGGTCATAATTCCACTAAACGTGTTTGGAGGAAGAAGAATGATGAGTACCATCCCAAGAACACAATCCCTACTGTGAAGCATGGGGGTGGTAGCATCATGCTTTGGGGGTGTTTTTCTGCACATGGGACAGGGCGACTGCACTGTATTAAGGAGAGGATGACCGGGGCCATGTATTGCGAGATTTTGGGGAACAACCTCCTTCCCTCAGTTAGAGCATTGAAGATGGGTCGAGGCTGGGTCTTCCAACATGACAATGACCCGAAGCACACAGCCAGGATAACCAAGGAGTGGCTCTGTAAGAAGCATATCAAGGTTCTGGCGTTGCCTAGCCAGTCTCCAGACCTAAACCCAATAGAGAATCTTTGGAGGGAGCTCAAACTCCATGTTTCTCAGCGACAGCCCAGAAACCTGACTGATCTAGAGAAGATCTGTGTGGAGGAGTGGGCCAAAATCCCTCCTGCAGTGTGTGCAAACCTGGTGAAAAACTACAGGAAACGTAGTTATTAAATATTCAGCTTTGTTATCACAGTAAAAAAAAAAATATAGAAAACAGTCATTTTGAATTATAATATATCACAATTTTACTGTTTTTACTGTTTTGTATTATTATTGTTTTACTGAGTTTGTTGTTGTTGTTGTTGTTACTACTGATCCCAAACTTTTGAATGGTAGTGTACTAAAAATGCCTTAATGAAAACTGATAAATAGATAATATCATTAGCTCAGTATAAAAACAATAAAAGTCAATGCACAAAGTCCCCACCATGGTAGAAAAACAAATGTGTGTGGATGCATGTATGAAATCATAAATTGAGTGGGTGTACCTCATGATCCCCTCGAAAAAGCAGCTATTAAGTGTAAACTGTCTAATTATATTTATGAGGTATAACATGAAATGGCTGTTTAGGTTGTCTAAAGTTAATATAATTAGCATAAATTAAGGTCAGTTAAAGTCCGAGAGAGTGTGTCACATGTGTATATGAACTTTATTTTCAACTTATTTCCTTCTCTATGCAGAGTGTCATGTATCCTGTAGGGTCTGTGTGGGTCCGGACTCCTCAGACTGCTTGCAGTGTGTCAAACAGGAAGAGGTTCTGCAGCCTCACAATGGACATGTCTCTCACGGGTCCTGTACGTCTACCTGCAGGCCACAGCATTACCTTGACACAGATCAGACTTGCAGAGGTGAGTAAAAAGAAGATATATCCTTATATTTTTCTCTAAACATGAAGACATATACGCCATGATATGTGATTCTCAGTAGCTCACTGATTATGAATTGATGGCAAGATAAACGCTGTTGTGTTGAGTGACACACACTGCAGGTTGTTTGCACTAGCTATTCCCAATGTCTTTATCCTTGATGACTGAAGATCTGCACCAGGGCTGCTGTACAGGATGTTAAAACACCCTCTGGAAACCGATTTTCATTAAAAATTCAAATCCTGACCGAATCCTGCCAAAAAGGATTAAGAATGACATTCTGTTGTGAGCCGTCATACAGGAACACAAAAATGTACACTTAAACAGAATGTTAACATTTTTTTTTTGTACGGTCATCAATAACTGCAGGCTTAGTACCACCAATACCTCACTTCCATAGCACTGAATAACATTTACAGTTGCCTTTATAGTCATGTTGAATGGTGTCTGAATTTTGCACAGTGAATCATTTCTGTGTTTATGATGTTCCCGCATGCTGAGAGCTTCACAGGGAAGTTTTGGCTCCAGTATGTGTCAAACACGGTGCATAACTGAAATGTTCTGCAGTTTTTATTTGTCTGAATATGATCAAATAACTTTTGCAATTTTAATTGCTTGAAATTGCTTTTAATGAAATATTAAATTAAATTAATTGGTAACACTTTACTATGAGGTTCAATTGTTTAATGAATTTGGTATCATGAAACACCATTTAAGCATTTATTAATCTAGTTTAATGTTACTTTATAAATAAACTGTTATTCATTGCTAATCCATTTTTGTTCATAATATTTTAATATTTATACAACTTGAAATGTAGCAATATATTAATATGTAGAAATTAACATTTACCAAGGTTAATAAATGCTGTAAAAGTAAAAAATAAAAAGCTTACTAATTGAATAATTTTTTTTTATTTTTTAGTTGGCTTTAAAGCATGTTACTGAAGGTAGTGAGAGAGTGGCCAGCGGGGTATTCATTCAATGGGTCCACTGTCATGAAGCTCAATACTATAATAATGACAAGTGCCTCTTTCTTCAATGAAGACCTTTGTGTTGAGCCAGCATGCTCAGACAAATGTTGAGCTTCCTCAGGGCTACTTGTCTGGAGTGTGTGTGAATATGTGTGTGTGTGTGTGTGTGTGTGTGTGTGTGTGTGTGTGTGTGTGTGTGTGTGTGGATGTGCTGATGGGATCAGATATCATGCAGAGGAAATTCCAATCTGTAAATCCCTTTAAAGTCAGTCTCTCTGCAGACCTTATATGTGTGTGTGTGTGTGTGTGTGTGTGTGTGTGTGTGTGTGTGTGTTAGTCTGACTCAATAGCGTGATGAGATCTTAAATTCAATTTAGTGTGGGCAACCATTATACCTTTATTAATAGCACTCATTGGTGTTTTACAGATCCATGCATTGAAATAATTAGTAATATCATGAAATGTTGATTCAGACATTTTCATACACTGCAAATTCAAGAAGTAATTGGACGCTTAAGTTACAATTAAAAATGTGTCAATGTTTTTGCATTAAAATATAAAATCAAGTTGCATTTATTTAATAAGAAATACAGACGCACTATTCAAAAATATCCAACAAATCAATGGATATTGCTGTCATATGATTTGAATTTAATTTGTTGTTGCCACTGTTTATTCATACAGTAGTTTGTTTATGTCACGTTAATGAAAGTAGAAATAGTTCATGCAATTGTATGCAAGTGTAAGTAAAGGTCAGCATTCAAGCACATATTAAACAGCATCCTGTCTCAGACTTTTAAACTATGGTGTGCGTTTAAAAATTGATTAAGAGTGCATTAAAGGATTCAGACCATGTGAACACTAACCTCCAAAACGGATGCACCATTCCCATCTTTCTGGCTTAATTTCAAAACACACCCCATGGGTTGAAATGTGATTTAAAAGAAAAAAATGATCAATATGTGAGGCCTTTAGGCATGTTTATTGTGTGTCTGAATTGCATTAACAGAAAGCTTAGCCCTGTCTCCAATTCACTCAATAGAATACAAATGACCTGGGTTAGTATTTAGCACACCTACTATTCTTCTTTGGGGAATGTACTGAATTATGGAGGTAGATAAAACCCTTTGTTCTGATTGACAATGAAACCTGGCTGAACAGACAAATAATTTAAAGAGAAGCAGACAACTTTGGTCACATTGGAGCATGGCTGTTAACACATGTGTCCTAAGGGCTTTACTCCAAATCAAGAAGATTGTCATGGGCCTTTGTATTTTTCAGTTATTATTTATGTTTGGGTGTGTGTTGTCAGCATGTGTCTTCCAAACGTCTCTCACATTAAATCTGGTGGAGTAGTGGAGACGGGTCCAGACTTCACACCCGTGACAGGCTTTCTTTTTAGAGCCCACTGCTTTCATTCAGCCGTCTGCACATGGCTCAGCTCTCTGACTGACAGCCTTTTTAGAGGAAATGCCTTTTCTCTACATACGTAGCTTAAAGGCAGATTGAGCATTGCGTCTACAAAACAGCAGTCCTAAGCCCTGTGATGAAGTTGGCTCACTAACTTACTGATAACTGTTAATAATTAGATGTGGGAATGCACACGTGTAAAAGTTTTATTTTTGTCAATATTTTACATGTACATAATTTTGTTTTAAATTCAAAACAATATTATGAAGTATTATTACATTGTAAAATAGCTATTTCTCTTTTAATATATTTTAATAATGTTTGTGTTACAAACTGCTCCGAGACACGAAGGATGAGGATCCAAATGCAGTTTATTAAAGTAAATCAAAATCGTAATCAGAATCCAGGCAAAGGTCATACATAGGCAGGCAATCCAAACAAACAGACAAATCCAGAGGGTGAGGCTGGAACGAGAAAACCAGGACACGGGCAGAGATCAAGAACCAGGAACAATGACAACAAAGGAAACGCTCAGAAATGCAGTGAAATAACGTACAAGACTTCGCAGGGAATGATGAGGTGAACCAGGCTTATATGGAGTGAATTAAACAATATAATGAGACACAGGTGAATGTGATAATCAGGGATGATGAGTCCGGGCAGTGAATTATGGGAAATGTAGTTGTGAGTGAATAATGATAGTCTGATGTGGAGTGCCCTCAGGTGGCTCTCAAGGGCACTCCAGCTGATGACCGTTACAGTTTGCAGTTCAGGGAAGAAGGAGGCGGGAACCGGCGAACCTTCAACTTAAAGAAAACACACAAAATAAACAAATAAAAAGACGAGAGTAAAGCGACAGCCCCTCACGGACGACTGCCCAATATTATTTATTATTATTATTATTATTATTATTATTATTATTATTATTATTATTTAAGGGTAATTTGACTTCTTAGTGAAGCAAATCTTTGTGGTTTCCTATCCGTAGTTTCAGTGTGTTCATGGGTTTATAACACCAATATTTCACGTAAAACAATCACTTTCTCCCTCCTTTTCTCTTTCAGAATGTCACACCTCATGTTCAGACTGCACTGGTGGAAGTTTCCAGAATTGTACTTCCTGTGTACGACCCAGTATCCTTCACCAGGAGCAGTGTCTCGATAAATGTTCTCATGGTTTCCATGTTCAGGACCGTTCTTGCCAAGGTAGTTATGGGTGTTATTCTGTTCCTTCACACAAAAGAAACCCATTTCCCTGTGGATTAATATGTTCAATGGATTCTTTTATGAATCTAATGTTGTGCTCATTATTTTCTCTCCCTTCAGCCTGTCATCCATCATGTAAGGAGTGTACGGGCCCGTCTCAGGCTGACTGTTCTGCCTGTCCAGCCCACGCCAGTCTCCATAATGGCTACTGCCGAACCAGCTGCCCTGAGGGCCAATACCCGAATGTTGTGGGCTACTGCATTGGTGAGTGAAAGTCAATCTTCCCAGACCATCACCAAAACATGCTTCTAAGTGACACCTTTGATCTCAAGTCATTGCACCTGCCCAGGTTTAAGGTGTCAAGTGAGCACATTTCGCCTTCAAGGGAGGATTTGTCGTTCAAAGGGCACGTCAGGTTTTGTTGTAAAGTCAATGCCAAGAGCATGGAAATGGGCAAATGTGCTTTGAGCCAGTTTGATTCATGAAACTAGTCAATTCTTTTACCCTGTTATTTGGTACTTAATAAAATGTGGTTGAAGTACCAGTCTGTGTTTTGTGCAGTAAACATGAGAAAACAAACAGAAAGCAGTAAGCAGTGAAAGTGCTTTAGAAAGTCCATCTTCACTAAAAGATAAATGTGTCTCTCAGTCAAAATGGGCACAAACACAGTTGGAAAATACTGTAGAAAGAACAGATTTTGATATAGAGTATTTATCAATAAATTAGAAATTATTTAATTGGATTACATTTGACTTTAGAGCTAAGAGCAGTCATTTCTTACTCTGTATACTGGATTTTGCTGCCATAAAAAAAGTAAACAGTAAAAAGTTTGAAGTAAATATTTTCCCCAATTCTCTCAAGCTCAAGGTAGGACAGTGGACAATAAAAAAAACTTCCTCTTTCCTCTGGTTTCACAGACAAGGCTTAAGCCTAGTTCCAGACTAAAATGCTTGTTTGGGCTGTTTTAACTGAAAGCAACTTGCACTAAAATATCTTAAAATATGTCAGTGCCATTGTTTTGTCTCAAGATTCACACCAGTACTGTTTTTTTTTTTTTTTTTTTCTTCTAAGGCATGTTTATAAAAAATACTTAAATGTCCTTATTGAACTAAGGCCTAATCCTGGCTTAATCTAAACCCTGTCTGTGAAACCAGGCCTTTATGTATTATTTTATTACCTGCTTTTTTATTTCAATTTGTCATACCTCATATTTTTATGTGGATAAGGTTAGAGCAGTGCTTTTAATGATTGAGGAATTGCTTTTCCTCAGAAACTTTGCACAAACTCTGTTTAGATCTTGCTACATGAATCAGTAAAGCCTGAACTCTATGCGTATAATTTAAAGAATTTGTACCGATATTATCAGTCAGGCTGAGAAATAAGCCAACAGAGGATTTCATTGGCTGATATTCATCTCTTTATTATCAGTGCCCTCATGGCAATGAAGCCAGTCAACTCCCACAGCTGATTAGGAGTGAGAGAGGATATACAGATAAAAGAGTGTTTACTTTTACACCTTTAGAACATTGTTAAGATACAATCTTTTTTTCCTCCATTTCCTCTGCTCAGTTCGGGATGTTCTACTGGATATGCATCATAATAATATACGCTGTCTGTCTCTTTGTTTCTCTGTCAGAGTGTGAGGAGGGATGCCAGCGGTGTGTGGCAGACCTGCAGTCAGGCTCTGGCTCTGTTTGTTTGTGGTGTAAGGTTCCCAGGATGCTGCTGCTGGGAGATCGCTGTATACCACAGTGCCCACTCAAATACTATCGGTGGCACGGAGCCTGCAAAAGTAAGTTAAAATGAGAAAGCAAAAAATAATGTACATTCCCAGAACCAGATGCGTACAGACAGAATTTAGTTTTTACCCTAGTTTTTATCAGATCGAGCAATAACACGCATCATTTTTGTTAGTAAGACTTATTGTAAGGTCTCCTATTAAATTAATATTATAATATAATTGAAAAAACCTTTTTGAATATAATTCTACTAATAATGTATTGGGAAAACGTCATTTGCAATGAATTTGTGATGGCAAATATGCGAGATGTGGTACCAAAAACCTAAGATTAATGTACAGTATCAAATCATTTCTAGTTATTTGTAAGTTACAATTAACAAATGACTTGTGTGAATTGATATCTAGTACATCTATATGAATAAATAAAAGGGAGAATGGAGCTTCACTGTCCTTTTTTATTAACTGATTATGCACATCTTTTCCTGTTTTATAACTATAATTGCAATATCGCAACCATGGTGATAAGATTGTCACAATATGCTTATGTTGAACCCTAATCTGCATCTGCAATGATAATTCATCACATCTTTTAAAATCATCTAACTGTCTTCCTCTGAGAAAACCATGTGCTGCTTTATTTCCAGCATGAGTTTCATTATGTAGAATGAGCATCATTAGTCACGCAGTGTCTAATCTCAATGCCAGCATCCTCTTTATGCACAGGTTTGTCATTCTTCGTGATCTCTCAATGTAATATAGCCAGAGCCTCTGTTTTCATAACCCTGATGCAATTACCTGTGATGCTTTGAAAGTGGCTCCTCTGCTGACAGTGTAGATGAGACGGTGCATTTGTTTTTATTAGGGATGTAGTGCTCGGCTTTAATGCAAAATCTTTTAAGATGCTGATGTGATCTATAAACCATTATGACCTTTTTTAATTGCCTTGCTTTTGCGTGATGCAAAGGGAGCGTGCATGTGCACAAGTGTGTTTATACAGTACGTGAGTGTGTGTGTGTGTGTGTGTGTGTGTGTGTGTGTGTGTGTATGTCTGAATTTGCTCTGTGTGCATTAAAGGCAATAGAACATTAATGGAATTACTTGCACTTAGCATTAGCAAGTCTGTGCGCTCTTTGAAGGTGATATGTCAAGTTGACAGCAGACTGAATGTCATATTTGAATGGATATTTCTGCTGGATGTCAACAGTATTGCTTTTATATATCTACTGTTTTTATAATACTGTTGTGGAATGTGAATGTCCTTGGCAACAGCGCTCATTAAAATGGCAAGGTTATCTGATACAAGTTTTGCACTATTTTCTAATATTCTAAGAGTTTGACAATTATTTATCTGCTAAAACTGAGTCTTTTCTCAATCACTCGTATGCATCTACATGACAGCAGTTTACAAATGTATATATAGGATTACATGTTATTAACAGTAAGTTAATTAATAATTAATTTACACAATGGAAGGCGTAAATAAAGCCTTTTTCATCCCATTCCTCTCTATTTCCAAAGCTAAAAGAAATTTGATATATAATTATCTCATCTTCATACTTACTGTCCTAATTGTTTGGTCATCGTTGTTATTGTCCTGTGCCTGTGTTCTCCAGAATGTCACTCTTCCTGTGAGGAGTGCAGTGGGGACGGTCCTCTCACCTGTACTTCCTGTTTGGCGCCTGATGTTTTGGCCCCGTCGGGTCTCTGCAGCCCTCGCTGTCCGACCGGATATTACGCTGATGAAAACAGGGTGTGCCAAAGTAAGATCGTCTTTACTTATAGTGTTTTATAGTGCGTCCATCCATCCATCCGTAATAAAAAAGTGGGCATATGTGTTTGATAATCATATTTGATACATCAGGCTTTATGGCTCATATAGTATGATAAAGTATGATTGAATCTCGTACTCGAGGAGGAAAAAAACCCTTGATTTTATTCAACGGCAGTTGCTGATATTTCATATGGCCAAAAAGTAAGATGAAATTCTGATAGCTGGTGATGTAAATCAATTCATAACCGTACAGCAGACTGCTTAGATAAAATCCAAATAAATAACAGTTGTCACTCCATATCTCCCAATGTGGGGGCCAAACATAATGCTTTACAACGAAGATCGTGAAATGTACAAATAAACATTCCTCAAAAGCCTGATGTATCATATTTGCATACAATGTATTTACATACATTTTAACATGATTTTTCACAAAAAAAAATAGTAATTATGCGTGGACAATCAAGTTAACCCAAGTTGTTTTTTTTCCAGTAATATTGCAAAAAATATGAAAGTTATTCTTGCATTTAATTGTATAAAATTCAGTAAGGCAACTGTATCAGTAAGAGGAACTTAAAAAAAAAATCTAAAAAGCCTTTTACATGCTAAAACAGTATAAATTATCAATCATATGACAGAAGGTATGTAGGAGATTGTGTACAAGAGTTTTTTTTCTGCAAAGTTTTAATTATGTTGATCATTTAGAGACATATTACATATGATACAGGGATTACGTATTGATGAAATGATTATTGTGTGTGTTTCAGTGTGTGACACTCAGTGTCTGAGCTGTGAGATGGCGGGTGTGTGTACATCGTGTAGAGATCCTGCTAAAGTGCTTCTGTTTGGGGAGTGTCAGTATGAGAGCTGTGCTCATCAGTACTACCTGAACACCACCACACGCACATGCAGAGGTGAGCCATACATCAAATGATCTCAGAGAAATATTGATTTAGACTAGAAACTTTTACATCCTGATATATTCAGCCATTTTAATGTGTTAAAATGTGTTAAACTAAACTATTAGTTTTACTTGTCCATGAGACAGGTATTTTGATTTCATTCTCTGATTTGTATGTTTGTTGTATCGCCCATTATTTTTGCCTTGCTGCTCCAAAACTGCTCCTGTTTCTTCTTTTGTAGGCATTGAACATTAATCTCATAAAGGCTGGAATACACTACACAATATTTTCTCAGAAAGTTGGATTTGAGATTTCTTAGCTTCAGACTATGATTGCATCCAGCTAGAGGAAATCAAACATGTTTGATATTTTGAGCAGTTTTCAGAACATGTATTGTTTTAATTTTTCATGCGTCTCCTAGCAACAAGGACCATGTTTCTGTGTGAGTTTGTTGTGTTTGGAACAAAATGAAAGTCTAGTACTATGTGATCCTCAGTCATTTAGTGTACGATGCCCAGTTTTTTTTCTGTAACCATGTACAAAATCGGAAAGTGTATAATGCCCATTGTTTTAAAAACTGTTCAGATGTTGAAAGTTGTGTAGTGTATTCCAGCCTTGAAGAAACATCCTACATACTCTATCAGTCTATTATAACTAACATAAAATAAAATGCACAGAACAGTTGGGCTAAAGAGAATGTATTTTAATATCTAATAATTAAAGGGGGGGTGAAATGCTCATTTTCACTCAATCTCCTGTTAATCTTGAGTACCTATAGTGTACTATTGCATCCTTCATATCTCCAAAAAGTCTTTAGTTTTATTATATTTATAAAAAAAAGATAGGCTGTACCGAGTCTTTCCGGAAAAAAACGAGCGGTTGGAGGCGGGCCATGTGGGCGAAGCTAAAGCTGTGCTAACGCGCCGAGCTAACAACACACAGAGACATTTGAAGCAGTTTTACTCACCGTTCCAACGCACGACCGCGAACCTTTATCATTGTGACTGCTCGATCCTTAAGCATTAGACGATCTGCAAATCCGTCGATCTGGGCTTTGTTTATAAAACAATCATCGTCGAAATGCAGGGAACAAACAGTCTTGCACAACCTCCGTTGATGCTCTGGAAAAACAAACTCCATCCACTGGTCCCTTAACGCTGGGTTCTTTGGGAATCTGTGCAGGGTTGTCTTGCCCTGGCAACCAAAAACCCACTTCTTTGGTGACATGACTTCCCTGAAGCCGAGCATAGCGCTTTGATGGGCGTACTGCTTTCGCTCTCTTGCTCTGGTCTACGGTTGCGCGTGCGCCCGCATCCTTCCGGAGAAGTGCCCTTTGGACCCGTATAAGGAAATTCCGTTACATCTGACGTCACACATGCCCATACTCGAAAAAAAAACTTTCCGAAACTTGTGACAAACCGGAAGGAGCATTTTTGGAACAGAAATACTCCACTAGTCTAATTAAATTAATAATTAATTGAATTTCAGAGAAGATATTTGTTAATATTTGTGAGTGTTCAAATCTTTTTTTTCTTCTTTTTTCTTAAGCAAACAATACAGATAAGTACATAAAGAAAACAACAGCAAAAAACAAATATAGACAAATATAGATGTTGAAAAAGCAAGTATCAGACAAATAAGCTTGTTGACGACAAACAAGAAAAGAAATGCATAACACGAGAAGAGACAAATGAGCAAACAAATAAACAAACATATAAACAATATAAAACAAAAAGCAATATGGATGAACATATATATTTCTACACATACATACGGACACATTGTATATCTCCCCATCCAGAATGTTTAGTATTGTAAAGTAACAAGTGTACGATGTTATTGCTATCATTTATTATTTACTGTAAAAAAAAAAAAAAAAAAAAAAAAAAATATATATATATATATATATATATATATATAGTGAGGAAAATAAGTATTTGAACACCCTGCTATTTTGCAAGTTCTCCCACTTAGAAATCATGGAGGGAATTGTCATCGTAGGTGCATGTCCACTGTGAGAGACATAATCAAAAAAAAAAAAAAAAAATCCAGAAATCACAATGTATGATTTTTTAACTATTTATTTGTATGATACAGCTGCAAATAAGTATTTGAACACCTGAGAAAGCCAATGTTAATATTTGGTACAGTAGCCTTTGTTTGCAATTACAGAGGTCAAACGTTTCCTGTAGTTTTTCACCAGGTTTGCACACACCGCAGGAGGGATTTTGGCCCACTCCTCCACACAGATCTTCTCTAGATCAGTCAGGTTTCTGGGCTGTCGCTGAGAAACACGGAGTTTTAGCTCCCTCCAAAGATTCTCTATTGGGTTTAGGTCTGGAGACTGGCTAGGCAACGCCAGAACCTTGATATGCTTCTTACAGAGCCACTCCTTGGTTATCCTGGCTGTGTGCTTCGGGTCATTGTCATGTTGGAAGACCCAGCCTCGACCCATCTTCAATGCTCTAACTGAGGGAAGGAGGTTGTTCCCCAAAATCTCGCAATACATGGCCCCGGTCATCCTCTCCTTAATACAGTGCAGTCGCCCTGTCCCATGTGCAGAAAAACACCCCCAAAGCATGTTGCTACCACCCCCATGCTTCACAGTAGGGATAGTGTTCTTGGGATGGTACTCATCATTCTTCTTCCTCCAAACACGTTTAGTGGAATTATGACCAAAAAGTTCTATTTTGGTCTCATCTGACCACATGACTTTGTCCCATGACTCCTCTGGATCATCCAAATGGTCATTGGCAAACTTAAGACGGGCCTTGACATGTGCTGGTTTAAGCAGGGGAACCTTCCGTGCCATGCATGATTTCAAACCATGACGTCTTAGTGTATTACCAACAGTAACCTTGGAAACGGTGGTCCCAGCTCTTTTCAGGTCATTGACCAGCTCCTCCCGTGTAGTTCTGGGCTGATTTCTCACCTTTCTTAGGATCATTGAGACCCCACGAGGTGAGATCTTGCATGGAGCCCCAGTCCGAGAGAGATTGACAGTCATGTTTAGCTTCTTCCATTTTCTAATGATTGCTCCAACAGTGGACCTTTTTTCACCAAGCTGCTTGGCAATTTCCCCGTAGCCCTTTCCAGCCTTGTGGAGGTGTACAATTTTGTCTCTAGTGTCTTTTGACAGCTCTTTGGTCTTGGCCATGTTAGTAGTTGGATTTTTACTGATTGTATGGGGTGGACAGGTGTCTTTATGCAGCTAACGACCTCAAACAGGTGCATCTAATTTAGGATAATAAATGGAGTGGAGGTGGACATTTTAAAGGCAGACTAACAGGTCTTTGAGGGTCAGAATTCTAGCTGATAGACAGGTGTTCAAATACTTATTTGCAGCTGTATCATACAAATAAATAGTTAAAAAATCATATATTGTGATTTCTGGATTTTTTTTTTAGATTATGTCTCTCACAGTGGACATGCACCTACGATGACAATTTCAGACCCCTCCATGATTTCCAAGTGGGAGAACTTGCAAAATAGCAGGGTGTTCAAATACTTATTTTCCTCACTGTAAAAAAATAGGCATATACAGAGAAGAAGGGATATAGGTGGGGATAGATATAGGAGAAAAGCAAAAAAGAAAAGATGGAAATGAAAATGGGAGGGATGGGGAATTAAGATGGCTATTGTCTGGTTTAATCGATTTCCTGCTGTATTATGAACATTGTGGACATGCACCTTCCACTCTAAGATGTCTTGCAAGGGCCCACCAAAACACATTGGCCGGACCTTCTGGATCATTGGCACATGACCCGGTCATGTCTCTGCCTGCGCTTGGATATAAAACGTTTTCAGTTTTAGTTGTAAGGTATGTGCTTTTAGCCAGGTATCATATATTATCAAGTCCCATCTTGGTCTATAGGCCTGTTGGCCATGTGGTCCTGTCATGACCTTGTCGGGGGGAGGGAGGGAGAAAGGGTTGGAGAGTAGAGGGGGGTACAGGAGACCAAGGAATGGTGAGGAAAAAGAAGAATAGAAAGGAGGAAGAAAAAAAAATATGTATGTTGAGTGTGTTCAAATCCTAATACGATGTGGTTTGGGATTTGGGTGTGGAACATATACCCACACAGTGAGAGCTTTATTTTGTTTTGATGGGATTTACAGAGAAGATCAAAAGGAGACAGATTATTTTTTTGTCCCTTGAGATGTGTGTTTTTGAATGAGGGAGAGTGAATCAGAAAGAGGGACAATAACAGAGGGAATACGAATGTGTGAGATGTGATGCTGTTTAACCCTGCAGTACAGTGAATGAAGGTTACCTTGACAATATTTGGAGGGAGCACATAAATAATGCTGGACATCATTGTTGTTTGTGTCTTTATGGATAGATATGTGAAAGAACAACTCAGTCTAAATGACATATGGACAAATTAGCTGCTTTTGAGTTGAATCTTAAGTTGAGTTGAAGTTAAATCACTGACATTTGAATTGGATGTAGTGTTAAATGAAGTTAGCCACTGTTCTTTTCAGATGAATGTTTGAAATGTTTTGGCTGGGAGGATGGTTTCATTGAATGAGGGGAGAGATGATGAGATTATATAGATTGAGCGATGACAGAAAGAGCGTGATGGGGCTTTTTAATGAGCTTTGCTGATTTAGAGAGCGGAGGTCTGGTTGTGAGTTATCAAATGGTCGGCTAGTGCTCTCTTTAATGGATGATTTGAGAACTGAACTATTGTCTCTTATCTTTCTCATTGTAAGTCAAGCGGTGTATTGAAATCCTTCATATTTCTTTTTTGTACAGATACTATTCAAGCTTGGTTTTGCAGATAATTGAACCTTAAATTTAAATAAAACCTACCTTATGAAATGCTTATAAAAAGATGGTCCATTCTGATTGGATGAGCTGTGTTAAAGCTGTTGTTAAATGGTAGTTGATGCACAGCTGTGATTACACTTTCTATGTAAGTTGCTATCTCGACACACATAAACTAATGAACTATATTACTTGGCGGGCAAATTGTTTATTCACTGTACAGAATAAATGAAAGAAAAGTTGTCACTGTTTCTGCTACATCACAACTTCAAGGGGTGTTTTAACACCCCACTGTAACATACAGTCTCTCTTGGCATATTGCTTTATTAATTAACATTTCTAGAAAGTTCTCCATTCCTTTAGGCAATAATGTTGTCAAAATTTGCATACTGAATAAAAAGTGATTGGTCTTTATCATACGCTGTTTTTTCCTTCAACAAATGCAAATCTAATGCCAATCTTTCATACTTTCTCATCACTATCTCTTGGCCTTTTTCTTTCTAGTTTCAATTTGCTTTTCTTCTATCACACTGCAATTAATCATTTTTCTTCTCAAATTCCTCCCACCCACTCTATCTTTCGCTCTGTTTCTCTCAGAGTGCGACTGGAGCTGTAACGCGTGCCGCGGACCCCTGCGTAGTGACTGTCTGCAGTGCATGGAGGGATACGTCCTGCAGGATGGCATTTGTGTGCCGGGATGCTCGCCAGGATTCTACCAGGATGCCGAGAGATGTCTGAGTCAGTCATCAACAAAACTAACAACCTTCATTATGAGTCCAACCAATAAATTTTCCAGCTCAATAAACGTTGACATTTCAATCTCTCAGTCAGTTGTCACGGTTGGGGAGTGAGGGAGGGTCACTAATTTCAGCTGTATAGTGCCAACATTAGCCGCTGTGCCAGAGCCAAGGTTTAATGGCACTTTAATGGATTGATTTCAAATTAGACTGAAAGTCTATCAGCGGTGCTGTAGGTATAGACCAGATTGAAGAAGCACATTACTTAAAATGTACCTTCTTCTGTGATTTTGAAAAATTGATATTATCCAGCATTATCAAGTTATTGTAGTATTTAACTCACTGACACTGAAACATTTCAGCAGAGGAACTGGAATTTATTTTACATCTATTATAATTTATTATAAATTAATAATTGTTATAATGTTATTATATTTTAATAATAAATTTACACTACCATTTAAAAGTTTGGGGTCAGTAAGATTTTTTTAAAAAGATTAAAGATTAAAATTAATGCTTTCATTTAGTAAGGATATATTAAATGCTGTTCTGTTCTGTTGAACTTTCTAGTCTTCAAAGAATGCGGTTCGCACAAAAATATGAATCAACATAACTGTATTCAACATTGATCAAATGTTTGAACACAGAATGAATCAACACAAAATTATCATATTAGAATAATTTCTGAAGGATCATGTGACACTGAGTATTCACCTTTGCCATCACAATGAATTGCATTTTAAAATATATTGAAATAGAAAAGTTATTTCAAATTGTAGTATTATTTCACAACATTACTATTTGTACTGTTTTCAATTTTTTTTTAAATGCAGCCTTGGTGAGCATAAAACATTAAAAAACATAAAAAAAATGTTACCAGCTTTTGAAAGGAATTTTGTAAAATCATTTTAGTATGTCAAATTATAGACAACTTCATATTCAGATTTCATATAAAATATAAATCAAATTTCATGTCTTCAGTCTTTCTCTTCCTCCTTTCTCTGAACAGGCTGTGATGAGCACTGTGATCAGTGCCAGACCCATGGCCGATGCCAGCGGTGCCAGCTGCCGTATGCTGTGTTGAATGGACAGTGTGTACTGGAATGCGGAAAGCGCTACTTTTTAGACGACTCGACCCGTCAGTGCACCGGTGAGTGCTGTAAATCTGGTCTGAGAGAGTGATCGTGACTGCCTACATAGTTCATTTTGGCATGCTTACCAACCTGCTAATTTTAGAGAAGCTCAGTACAGTGTGACGCAGTTCCCTCTCGCGTCCTACCTGAATGTAATGACAGATTGTTTACTGTTATTTCCCAGCATGCTCAGCTGGTTGCTTGGAGTGCATGAGTGCAGGTGAGTGTCACGTCTGTGCTGAGAGCTCCTTTCTGAAGGGTGGTCGATGCATCCCGGATTGTGGTCATGGATACTACGCTGACCGAAAAACAAGAGCCTGCCATGGTAACCTGGAATTTCTGCTTCACATATCTGTTACAAAATAAGATTTCTACAGACCAAAAGAAATCTTTATACTTGGCCATCATAATCGGTGCAGTGCTTGTGCTTTTAGTATGTACACATTTAAAATAAAAGGTTCTATAGAGAGCCTTAAAGGGTTCTGAGTGACAGTCACTACATATATAGAACTATTTATCTTTTTATTATTTTTTTTAGGGATGCACCGATATGAAATTTTTGGCCAATACCGATAACCGATAATTCTTTATATAAAAGCCGATGAACGATATATTGGGCATATATATACTCTTAATTTAAATAAGAGTTTTTATATTATTTATGAGAGCCTGATTACAAAAACTAAAGTCTCACCGTTAAAATCCATGTCCCAAGCACACAATTATAATGAAGTTCTCATTATAATTTTATGTAGTCTATATGACAGACTTGCTGTCTTGCTTATACAGTTAAATACTTAACTGTATTTTCTTTTTTTTTAAGTGATTCTAGTCATATTTCAAGCATTTCAAAACCATCATGGTGAACAGTGAGCATCTGTGTGTCAGCTGAAGGAAATAATCCATTATTTATCGGCTTTTATTGGGGCGATAACGATAACATTAAAAATTAACATATATTGGCCGATACCGATATGGTTACCGATATATTGTGCATCCCTACTTTTTTTTGTAAACAGCTTGTAAATATACTTTATGACTAGAAAAAATGAAAATAACCCATTAAACATGAAAGTATTATGCAATCATTTAAGACATTTCACCTTATATGGAGCCTTTTTGACATTATGGATTCTTAAAAAATGAATTAAGAGACCTAGGATTCTATATAGAACATTGAACCTTTTTTCTGAGAGTAAGAGTAAATATTATATTTCCTTATACTGTATTATATTTTACATTTGTCTATTTTAATATTTTAAATCTGTTTAGTTTTTGTGTTTTTATTGAGTTATTGAAATTCTGTATGCTTTTATAACTGTAAGAGTATTTGACCATCTCATCCACTTTTGTTTCTACAGCAAACAGCCGCGCACCATCTCTTTATATCAATGGCTCTCTGCTGGTTCCTATTGGTGGAGTTAAGCCTCTGGATCCAGCTCTCCTGTCAATTAAGGATGCAGATAGCCAATCAGAGGCCATGCTGCTCCAGCTCCTTCAACCGCCTAGTAACGGCCACCTCGTGGTCCTGGAGAATGACAGAGACAGAGCACTGGGCAGAGATGATATTTTCACCTTTACTCAGCTCAAACATAGAGCTGTGCGCTTCATTCATCATAAAGAGCAGACCAAGTGAGTGTGTGTGTGTGTGTGTAACATGGAGTGGCAGAATTAATCCTGGGTCATTTCCCCAGGATATTTGTTTGAGAAGTCATTAGAAACATATAATTCTTATTTATCAACTAGATGATTATATGGAAGTCTAAAATCATTCATTTCATAGTTTACTCACAGTTTATAGTTCATGTAAAAGATTACATTTCTCATCTCCTGAAATATCACTTTAGGTGATGATTCTGTTCTTCATTCCTGTGGGATGTGGCCCATTTCTGCTTAGATAGACATATTTTAGATATTTGTTGATCTTTATACACCAAAATATCCAGAGAGATGCTGTACAGGAGTAAAACAATGTTGTATAAAAGCGGGTGTCGAGTGTGTGTGTTTTGAGTGATGGACTAAGTCTGAGTGTGCGCAGTCATTAGCTTTAATTACCTCGGTGAAGTTGCTGAGGCATTTGACAGGACACACACACACACACCCCCCCACAGTGACCATAGGCCGCAGCATTTGTGTTGATCACGTGTGGAAGTCAGATTGACTGCTGACCTTCAATTTTCTCTCAACTTTCTCAGTTTGTATATTTAATGGCTCATCTCACTCCCTTCAGCTCTGTGATTTAATTAACATGTGATCTGTGTGCCCTCACACTTTCACCCCTATTTTATTCCTCATCCCTCTTTTCACAATGTATCCCTTTTTAAGTCTTTATCATTTCTCTTTAAAAGCTACTCAGTCTTTTTCTCATTTTCGTCTCTGCCATTTGCTTCTCTGGGTCTTTTAGTCATTGTGTCATTTTCTGTTGCTTTTGTCCACTTTATACACAAACACACATTTGTTTTTCTGTCACAATGTGAAATGGAAACTATTACATCCCATTGACTCAATAATGAGCTAATCATTTTCATTAAGACATTATTTGGTACAGTAGGGTTATTTCAACAGTATGACATTATTTAATGTTTACCAAGCTGTTTTCTTTGTGTGGACTGTTAGCTGGTCCCTACAATATAGATGATTTTAGGTTTTGTAGCAAAATGTAAGCAAACCCTGACTCACCCATATTATTTATATCCTTGAATCTGCTCACAGCAGTGTAATGTCGACTTGTTTTTCAGAAGTGGGCAGTTCGTGTTAAGGGCAGCAGATCCTCAGCTGTTCTCTCAGCCTCAGACTGTTTCTGTGCAGGCGCTGTCCCAGCAGGTACACACACACACACACACACACACACACACACACACACACACACACACACACACAACTGAACCTTGTTCTTATCTCAATAAATTTTAAGTATTCTCTGAGTGAAATAACGTGTACCTGAGGTTATCTATTTGCATAAAACATGCCCAAACCGTCTCCATATTAGGGCTTTTTTGCAAATCCTTTTCTTCACAGCCTTTCATCATTCTCGTCACTCACATATGTATGACACTCTCTAAAGATGTATTCTCACATCTTTAGAGAGTATGTGATATTTGCGTACCTGTGGTTTCAGTTGTTCCAAAAAAAAATCTTAAATTTAGAATTTTAGTACAAAAGTTATTGGTGGATCATGATTTGTTTGAGAAAATGTTCATATGCAGATTTCACACAAATTTGAGCGCATGCACGCTTAGACCCACTGTGAGGATTCGCTTAATTATTTATTTTGTCCACCCCTTTTCCCATGCGCATGGCCAATATACAGCTTATCTACCAGGCCTATTAATCTGCCGATATTTAGCATTTTCCCTGATTAACAAAACCCTGGAGTGAATAAGTTCGGTTTTTGTTTTTATCAACTATTATGTAAAATCGTTGTGTACATCTTATTTGCTTTATTATTTCACACATTTTTAGAATAATGATAAACTCATTCAAACCAACTACATGTATGTAGTGCCCAGTAAAATGGTGAACAAATTATGTCTTATTATTTTATATTTTAGCCTATTTAAAGGGGTCAGTCTTTGCCTAGGTTACAGCTCTGCCATTCTGGGCATGTTCTCAACCAACTTCATGAAGTATTCAGTTGGGATGCTTTTTAAACAATAATGTTTCAATGTACAAGACTTGCCACTTATGCTGGACACTTGAGTTGGCCAATTGTCCTTCAATGTCTGCTAAAATAAATAAGAAAATGAATGAGTGAATCAATAAATAAACAAAAAATAAGCTTTGTAAAGAGATTCATATTTAGGAACAATTTGTCTACAAAACTGTTTTTAATTTGATTTGATTTTTTGATTTGATAAACTTTATTAATCCCCAGGGGGAAATTTACATGTCACAGCAGCACAAAAATACAATGAATAAATAGAAAACATACAACAACATTCACAACAGCAACAAATCTTGTTCTCCAGTATCAGTTTCTCAAAGCATTATGATTATATACAACCAAGTAAAAAGAAAATAGTCTATCATCTTGTATAACACTTGTTGTAAAATCTAATTGCAGTTGGGAAAAAAGACATCCTAAAACGCGCCTTGTAAAAGCGTGGATGAATTATTCTTGAGCTGTAGGTCCTCAAAAAAGCTTGAGATATTTCATTAAGAGGATGACAATCATGATTCATCATAAGAGAAAGTTTCCCAATCATTTTATCCTGCACTATTTCCTGTAAGGTGGGTAACACACTCCCCACGACAGAGCCTGCCGCCTTTATAAGTTTATTTAACTTATTCTTCTCCTTTTCCAACAGTCCCCCTCCCCAACATGTGACAGAGTACAAAATCACAGATGAGACTACAGAGTCATAGAAGGTCTTAAGTAGTGTTGGGTCCGAGTCCACCCTTGTCGAGTCCGAGTCGAGTCCAAGTCCTTAACAATCGAGTCCAAGACCAAGTCCAAGTCCAAAGAGGGCCGAGTCGGACTTGAGTCCGAGTCCTTAACATCCGAGTCCGAGTCGAGTCCGGCCGAGTCCACAAAGATTTAAATGATTTGAATTTGACCTTTCACAAAGACCCGCCCTTCTTAGTTACTGTTGCTACGTCTGACAAGCCATTCCGCTCTCACTCCACATGTTCTCACACAGTGAAAAATATATTGCGGAGCAAAGAGGACACTGACAATGCACCAACAGACAAGACAGAGCAGGCTACTTTTGGTATCAAATAAAGTCTTAGCTTTCAAATTTTTTAATTTTTATGAAATTCAAACAATAAATACTGTTTTGTGGAGATGACAAGATTTAGAATTATACTGAAAATCTGATGTATAAAAAGTGAACAAAATGGTGCTAAAACCATTCCTTGAGGGACTCCAGTGCTGCACGTCACTACTTTAGACACACAGTCCTGCATCCTCACATACTGTGGTCTGTAAGAGAGATAATCAGTTATCCAATTGACCATACTCTGATGTACTCCAACATTTTCCATCTTACTTCGTAGTAGTGAAGGTTGAATAGTGTTAAATGCACTAGAGAAGTCAAAGAATGTAATTCTGACTGTGCTATCCGGGGTCTCTAAATGACTTAAGGATTTATGCAGGAGGTAAATAAGTGCATCATCCACCCCAACACCAGTTTTATAAGCAAACTGTAGTTTATCCTCAGCACCATACAATACTGACTTTAAATGGTTTAATACCAGTCTCTCAAAAACCTTCATTAACTGTGCTGTTAAAGCAATTGGACTATAGTGCGAGAACTCCATGGGATTTGTTAACTTAGGTACGGGTACTACACATGATGTCTTCCATAAAACAGGTCATTTTTCTAAACGCAAACTCAAATTAAAAATATAATGAACCACCCTGCAAATCTGATCAGCACAGGCCTTAAGAACTCTAGGATCTCCAGACCTGGAGATTTCTTCATCTTAATTCTCCTTAACCCAATTCTTACTTGTTCAACTGATATTGAAAAACCAGGAACATACTCACAAATGGGAGAAAAGGATGAGCTTAGAGCTGGAGGTGGATGTGATGAAGAACTCCGTGTTAAACTACTTAGTGAAGAATGTTCAAAATCATTAGACCCAACATCAAATCTGTTAAAAAATACATTTAAAATCATCTGCCCATGTCTGACCACCA